>NW_004443961.1:20561932-20571921 GCF_000243295.1 Trichechus manatus latirostris
CTTTCACATGCATATGAGGTGATTAAAAACACCATGGCTTGAGTCAGGCGCATCTTAGTCTTCCAGGTGACATCTTTGCTTTTAAACACATTAAAGAGGTCTTTGGCAGCAGATTTGCCCATTGCTATGAGTCATTTGATTTCTTGACTACTGCTTCCGTGGAGGTTGATTGTGGATCTAAGTAAAATGAAATCATCAACAACTTCAATCTTTTCTCCATTTATCATGATGTTGCTTATTGGTCTAGTTGTGAGGATTTTTGTTTTCTTTATGTTGAGATGAAATCCATTCTGAAGGCTGTAGTCTTTGATCTTCATCAATAAATATTTCGAGTACTCTTCACTTTCAGCAAGCAAGTTTGTGTCATTTGCATAATGCAAGTTGTTAATGAGTCTTCCTCCAATCCTGATATCCTGTTGTTCTTCATATAGTCCAACTTTTCGGATTATTTACTCAACATACAGATTGAGTGAGTATAGTGAAAGGCTACAACCCGGATGCACACCTTCTTTTAGATAACAGATAAGCTGTTTTTTGCTTATCATCATGATCTGTGTTTTTTAATTGGAAAGTTTAGACACTTTGCCTTTTATTTAATCATGAACATGTTTGGGTGTGTATGTTAGTTTCCTCTGGCTGCTATAACAAAGTACAACAAACTGTACAGCTTAAAACAACAGTTATTTATTCTCTCTCAATTCTGGACACTAGACATCTGAAAGCAAGGTATCGGTAGGGCCATGCTCCCTCTGAAGGCTCAAGGGAAGAATCCCTTCCGTGCCTCTTTGTAGCTTCTGGAGGTTGCCAGCAATTATTGGTGTTACTTGGCTTGCAACTGCCTCACTCCAATTTCTGCCTCCGTTGTCCTGTGTATATCTGTGTCTGTGTTCAAATCTCCCACACCTTTCGCTTATAAAGATATCAATCACTGAACTGGGGTCTTATATATATGATAGATAGACAGACAGATAGATAGATAGAATTTATTTGATTATGAAATCTGGCCCACTTCTTCCCTTTGCTTTTCTGAATCCTATTCTTTTCACCACCAGAAAGTTTCTTTCCTCTGCGATGTAGAAATAAACAGTGTGCTCTTCTTATTCACCCCTCATCAACCCATTCAAACTGCTGCTTCCTGTTTCATTGTGGATTCCGGCTGTCAATTTTCCCTTCCGTGTACAAAGCCGCGAAGTGAAAAGAAAAATGTGAATGAAAGCTCTAAGTTTTCTAGGTACTCCTATATGAGAAGCTTTTTCTTCCCCTATGATGACTATTTTTCTAAATGAGGGAATGTCCCTGCTGCAATGATGTAACAGTAGTTGTAGCTAAAAAGGAAAATGAAAACAGGATTCATTTTACCCTGTGAGCTATTAAAATATTTACAGAGGAAGAGAGCTATCTACTGGTCAAGAGGGGCAACGACAGAGACCAAGTCTGGAGAGCAGGTGTCTGTTCCATGCAGAATTCAGTCCCCTCCCGGGGGATTTTTCTCCAGAGCTAAAAGGAGTCTCTTTCTCCACCTTTCAGCCAAAGATTAGACAGGCCTAAAAACAATAATACTCATGAGGAACGTGCTTCTTAGTTCAACCAAGTGTATGAGACCAAATGGGCAACACTTGCTCAAAAGCAAAGATGAGAAGGCAGGAAGGGACAGGAAAACTGGAAGAATGGACATGGAGAATCCAGGGTGGAAAGGGAAAGGGGGAGAGACACATTGCAGGGATTGCAATCAATGTCACAAAACAACTTGTGTATAAATATTTGAATGAAAAACTAACTTGCAAAGTAAACTTTCACCCAAAACAAAATTTAAAAAAAAGTCTTTTTCCAGGAAAGAACTGACCCCAGTACTGGAATAAATCTATTTCCTTAGTTTCTTTAGCTTTTGTGTCTTAGAGAGGGAAAATATTCCCAGCTTCAGGCAGGCATGTCCTCTTTGGACCATGGGCAGCTATGTGGAGAGAGAAAGGGGTCAACATGTGTTTTTGCCTCTAGCCTGCTCAGCTGACCAGAACTTCTTGATTAATCACTCCCTCTATATATGTGTGAGACAACGAGATGCCATTTCACACCTACTAGGATGGCATTATGGATTGAATTATGTCCTTCAAAAATGCATGTCAACTTGGCTAGGCATGATTCCCAGTATTGTGTGATTGTCCATCATTCTGTCATCTGATGTGGTTTTCCTATGTGTTGTAAATTCTACCCCTAGGATGTTAATGAGGCAGGATTAGAGGCAGTTATGTTAATGAGGCAGGACTCAATCTACAAGATTAGGTTTTGTCTTGAGTCAATGTCTTTTGAGATATAAAACAGAGAAGCTAGCAGAGAGACAGGGCGACCTTATGCCACCAAGAATGAAGAAACAGGAGGTGACTGTGTTCTTTGGACTTGGGGTCCCTTTGCTGAGAAGCTCCTAATCCAGGGGAAGATTAATGACAAGGACCTTCTCCCAAAGCCAAAAGAGAGAGAAAGTGTTTCCCTGGAGTTGGTACCCTGAATTTGGACTTCTGGCCTCCTAAACTGTGAGAGAATGGATTTCTCTTTGTTAAGGCCATCTGCTTGTGACATTTCTGTTATAGCAGCACTAGATAACTAAGACAGATGGTTTTGATTTTAAAAAAAGAAAACAATAAATGTTGGTGAGAAAATGGAAAGACTGGAACCCTCGTATATTGCTGGTGAGGATATAAAATGGTGCAACTGTTATGGAAAAGTTTGGCAATTCTTAAAAAGGTAAACATAGAATTATCACATGATCCAACAATTTCACTGCTAGGTATATATCCCAAAGAACTGAAAACGACTCAAACAGGTACTTGCACACCAAATATTCATAGCAGTATTATTCACAATTGCAAAAGGTGGAAATAAGTGAAGTGTTCATCAACAAATGAATGGATAGACAACATATGGTATATCCATACAATGATTCAAGTCATAAGAAGAAATGAAGTTTTGACACATCCTACAACATTGATGAACCCTGAAAACATTATGCTAAGTAAAATAAGCCAGACACAGAAAGGCAAGTATAGTATGACTCCACTTATCTGAAATATCTAGGACAGACAAATTCACACAGAGATAAAGTAAACTAGAGATTACTATGAGCTGCAAGGAGAACGATGAGTTATTACTCAGAGTCTCTGTTTAGGATCATGAAAAATTTCGGGAATAGACAGGTGATGGTTGCATAATATTGTGTATATAATTAATGCCAATGAACTGTACACTTAAGAATGTTTAAAATGACAATTTTTATGTTATCTATATTTTACCACAATAAAAAAATAAATCTTCTTCCTTCCTGTTGCCTTAGTTCTGACTCATAGCAACCCTATAGGACAGAGTAGGGTTTCCAAGGAGTGGCTGGTGGATTCGAACTGCTGACCTTTTGGTTAGCAGCCAACCTCTTAATCTACTGCACCACCAAATAGACCTTTGATTTTCATTTAAGAAAGCATTCTTTGCCTGCAGCCTGCTTAGCCAACTGGAGCCTCTACACACTGTGTAACACTAGGAGGAGGTAGAGCCTACAAATCTGAGTGTGGAACTGCAGGGGAAATCAGAGGAAACATCTCCTGTTTGATGGCACATGAACTCTTTCTTGGGTTGCTAGTTTTATAAATTCATTCCTACTATGAGAGCACATGGTGTGACTTTATAATAAGAACAAAATTCTGTCACTTTGAATAATGACCTTGCATTTTTTCCACCTTGACTCAGTAGTAAGACAGAGCTCAGAGCCAGGTAAAGGGATTTCAGAAAATACAGTTATAGCCATGTGACAGCCTGTGGAGGTATCTATTTGGGCAGAATTTGGGAGGTTTTAGTTAATCTGGGCAACGCTGCAATTGAAGAAGTTAATCAAGTGTGTGTGTGTGGCTTCAATTTAGGAGAGATCTCTCAAATCTTTCCTCAGGTTACAGACTCAATCTTTACATTGTTTCTCTCCAAACTGGGAGGCAAGAAGGATATCTTTCAAATGATTCAAAGTTATATTTTAAACTCAAAGACTCAAAGTTATATTTTAAAGTTATGTTTGTCAGTTGCATTTCTTTCTTCCTCCACCACTGTGGGGAAACCAGTGTAGTAGTAGGGCAAAGACATGAGCATTTTTGGATTCTGCTGGCTCTCTTTCTTTGTGATTGCTTGACACCTTTCAAATATCATGACCTCTTCCATTCTTTGGTTGCTTATTTTTTCAAAATGTAATTTTAGGTTTTGCTTGTCATTTCATATTTGGAGTGCAAAAATCGTATCATTTGACTCTACTGTCACCTTGCCCTGAACATCTCTGTAACCATACCCTGATCATAGGGGCCTCAAACCAGCTCCCCAGGCTCCTGGACAGTGTGGTGACAGCTTGAGTATGAGGACCTTTGCCACACATGGACTGTGAGTGTGGACTCCTGGGCCAGAAGGGAAAAGTTTCATATGTCTGTGTGTCTGCCTGGGTCATACGTGTGGAGCCCACAGACAGTCTGAGCCATGACAGGGCTTTATTTCAGACTTTGATAAATGTTTACAAAGTCAAAATGGCATCTTTTTAAAGCTTGTTCCTAAGAAACATAGATGATATGGAGGCAAACATGCAAAAAAAATCATGTTTGATGCAATATTTGATAATACTAAAACCCTTTATTGTGAACAAAATTAACAAGGTCTGGGCTAGGTTGAAAGAAGGCCAATGCTAATGTTTTTAGTTTCCTATTAAAATTATTACCCTTTACCAGCTTAACTCTTTTGGTATCTATAATACACCACGTTTTACGCAAATAACACATGCCTTCTGCATTTGTTTGCTGGCTGCACCCGTCCCTACCCCTAGATGTATTTTCATAAGGGCGCTATGCCAATTTTTTTACAGCAACACGTGGAAGTGGACTGGCAGGGCTTCGCTTGTGAGGGTGCCTCCCAGGGGGAGAGTGTGGCTGGCAAACAAACACAGAGGGCACACATTATTTGTGTAAAAATACAGTATACACTATTACAGTTTACATCAGGAAGTTCAGCACTCTTCTAAACGTAAAAATTACTTCTATTTTCTAACAGTCGTGTTTCTCAAAGTGTGGCTTGGGGGCTCTCAGATATTTTCAGATTCTTTGTCATCTAACCCTCACGGTTTTAGTAAATTAATGTTCCTGGACTCTCCTTTGTTCATAAATCTTATATCCATTTCTATCATTCACTTCCTTTAATGGGCCCTTCCAGATAAGCTATTATCTCAACTCCCACTAAGGTTCTGACCTTGGATCTTTGGTATGTTCTAATTAGTTCATTTCTCCAGATTTATATTTGTCTCCAAACAGTTAAATGAGTATAAGTAACACAGTGTATTGAGAGGATTAAGTTAATATTTGTAAAGATCTTAGAACAACGACTAGTCCATAGTTAGCATGCAATAAATTCTGTAATTATCATTTTTAATATCATTTTTATTAATACTCAGATTGAGAGCATAATCTTTTGGGACCATCCAGTTCTCTTTTTTAAAATCTAGATATTTCAAAATAATCTTTTCATTGGCTAATTGGGTTTACTAACTAGAGAGAATGCTCAGGCAGGGCTAAAACCATTATCCTGCCAGAGAAGATTAGTGTTCTAAATTGACATTCTGATTGTTAGTCTCTTATGATTTGGTTGTATCCAGAGCTTTGTGTTTCCAGAGCTGATCACATCTGGATAATATGAATGAAGAATCAAATGGCTAGTGTGCAAAGCTGAAGGCCATCCTAGCTATCATTCTCCCCTTTGCCACACCTCTAGTCCCCATTTTGCTCCACTGAATTTTGCTAAGTTACACTTTGTCATTTTGTCAGCTAAAAGGTTATTTCCTTTCTTTCACTTTCATGACGTTCAGACTTAGTTGTTTTCTTTTTCTCCACAAATAACTATCAAATTTTGCTTTATAGGAAAGTTGAAATAAAAAAAAAAAATCTGATGTCTTGAAAATTATAGGGAAAAATGGTACAGCTGTTGCCTTTCCTTTACTATCTTTATTTGTATTAACCTTAGGATGAAATAGAAAAATGCAGAAGCAGCAAGACAAATCTCTCTACTCTTACCTAGTAAACCACTATGTTTACTTAAGAAGTTACAAAAATTTAAAATAAAAAGTCACAAATGAGTAAAAGCAAGCAAGCTATTTCTACTTGACATAATAGCCTGGGCCTCACTGCCCTGCCCTCTCAGAGTGAGACAGACACAGAGGAACAAACAAGCTAAAAGAAATCACGATGACAGAATGAACGACTGAAGACCACTAGATTCTGTGATAAAAGCTTCTCCTGCGAGACATATCATCACTGAATCCCCTGTGCCCAGATTAGAAACTGTGAGCATAACAAATGTTCAATGGTTCAAGTGTGTTGTTTGTTGTTAGGTGCCCTTGAGTTGGTTCCGACTCATAGCCACCCTATGTACAACAGAACAAAACACTGCCCGGTCTTGTGCCATCCTCACAATCGCTGCTATGTTTGAGCCCACTGTTGCAGTCCACTGTGTCAATCTATCTCATTAAGGGGCTTCCTCTTTTTTGCTGACTCTCTATTTTACCAAGCATGATGTCCTTCTCCAAGGATTGGTCCCTCTTGATAACATGTCCAAAGTATGTGAGACAAAGTCTTGCCATCCTTGCTTCTAATGAGCATTCGGGCCGTACTTCTTCCAGGACAGATCTGTTCATTCTTCTGGCAGTCCATGGTATATTAAATATTCTTCACCAACACCATAATTCAAAGGGATCAATTCTTCTTTGGTCTTCCTTATTCATTGTCCAGCTTTCCCATGCATATGATGTGACTGAAAATACCGTGGCTTGAGTCAGGCGCACCTTAGTCCTCAAAGTGAGATCTTTGCTTACGAACACTTTAAAGAGATCTCTTGCAGCAGATTTGCCCAGTGCAATGCGTCATCTGATTTCTTGGCTGCTGCTTCCATGGACACTGATTGTGGATCCAAGCAAAATGAATTCCTTTACAACTTCAATCTTTTCTGTTTATCATGATGTTTCTTATTGGTCCAGTTGTGAGGATTTTTGTTTTCTTTATGTTGAGGTGTAATCCATGCTGAAGGCTGTAGTCTTTGATCTTTGTCAGTAAGTACTTCTAAGTCCTTTTTAGTTTCAGCAAGCAAGGTTGTGTCATCTGCATAACACAGGCTGTTAACGAGCCTTCCTCCAATTCTGATGCTGCATTCTTCTTCATATAGTTCAGCTTCTCAGATTATGGTTCAAGTATAAGAGTTGAATAATAAAAGCTGTACTTGGCAAAATAAAAATTATTTGACTCCTAAAGGTAAAATGATTACAACTGCATAATTCCTCTACCTACAATTTGCTATCAGCATCTGTAAGTTGTGGACATATTTGATACCTGGGAACATGGGTCAGGAGAGGAGGAGGTCACCACTGAGATAGCATACTTCACACCAACACTCTAGTAGAAAGAGTGTCCTGGAGGATTATTGTGGCAACAAAGATACTCCTCCCCAGCAAAAGAGTTCTAAAGTCACCTGGATGTGATGAGTGGCCCTCAGAGACCGAGTCCAGGAGAGTTTGAGTTGAGGACACTGTCACTCTAGAGGAGAGGGTATTTCTTACCAGATATAACAACTGCTCATGAGTGAGGTGGTGCTGGAAAAAGGCTGAAAATAAAATTGTTGTGGAATTAGAATCTCCACACCTGTAACCACGTGAAAAGAACTAGGATCCCTGCTATGATTACTGGCACAGCCTAAGAGCTCTAGACATCCAGTAAGAAAAACGGTGGAAAGGAAGAGCAATGTCTATTATAATCCTAACCTTGTGGCCCTGGTGAGGCAAAACCACATTGATCTATATGAACGTGTTCCAGAAGGAAAAGAACACTTGGAGACTCTCATTCACTAATAACCATTACCCTCTGCTGTGAATAAAACACAGATTAAAACCTAGTTCTTGGTTCTAAAAGAGTTTGTCACAGGTGGTCTGATAAATCCTTAATTGAATATAAAAATCAATAGGGCTAAAGGAACCTGACTTTATGCATAAATTCAGGGTAAAAATAGAGCCCAGAATTAGAGCTAAAAGTTTGTTCCTAACACAGTGGAGAGTAATACTTATTTACATAAAAAAGTATTGGTGCGTGTGAGTGGATTACATACTTATATACACTTCTAACTTTAGGATAAAGGTGTTTCTCATTTCATTGATAAATACCCATTTGGATTATGACATCTGAAGCTTACTAGGAAAATCAAACTTCTATTGCAAAAATTAAGTGTTTAGATTGATGACATCTTCTCAGGCCATATGGAGAATATGTAAATGAAACAAAAAAATGGAAGTAAAACTTTACAGGAATGTTCGAAAATGAAAACTATTGTGTTCCCTATTTAAAAGCCAAGATAGAAAGCATTTCCTCAGAGAACCTAGGGTCCAAGGTTCAACCAGACATCCAGCTCAGTCAAGCCAGCAGCATCCTCAATTCTCCCAATGACCCTCCTGCTCTCTCTACTGACAGCCCTGGTGGTGTTCAGCTATGGCCCTGCTCCATCTCTGAGCTGTGATCTGCCTCAGAACCACATCCTGGCTAGTAAGGAGACCTCTGAGCTTCTGGAACAAATGAGGAGACTCTCCCCTTTCCTCTGTCTGAAGGACAGAAAGGACTTCAGATTTCCCCAGGAGATGGTAGATGGCAACCAGTTGCAGAAGGCCCAGGCCATCTCTGTCCTCCACACGATGCTCCAGCAGATCATTAACCTCTTCCATACAAACAACTCCTCTACTGCTTGGAATATGACCCTCCTGCACCAACTCCACAGTGGACTCGAACGACAGCTGGAAAACCTGGACACCTGCTTGGTGCAGGCAATGGAAGAGGAAGAATCCATCCCGGCAACTGAGGGCCCTGTACTGGCTGTGAAGAGGTACTTCCAGGGAATCCATCTCTATCTGAAAGAGAAGGAATACAGTGACTGTGCCTGGGAAATTGTCAGAGTGGAAATCAGGAGATGCTTCTCTTCAACAAAATTGCAAGAGAGATTAAGAAGAAAGCATGGAGACGTGGGTTCATCTTGACTTGACTCTCAATGGCTGATACGCTGTATCACACTTGCATACACGTCTCTTGTCCTTTCAAAACACTCTTATTCCTACTTTAGTCACAGAATTTAATGAATTGTATTCAGCAATTACTTTGTAAGTAGTATTAAGTAAGTATATGTTAAAAATAGTCAGCTGGAGGGACTTCAGTCCCTAAGAGATGAATTCCATGATTTTTTAAAATTATTTATTCATTCTGGCTTATATTTATAATATTTATATTTCTCACATAATAAAACATTCACATTTACATTGTATGAAGATTTACAATGCATGTTCACCTTTCCATTTTATTAAATTTGTTTTATTTATTAAAAGCTTATCAAAGAAAACTTCTTGAATTTTTTTTAAAAACAAAACCAAGCTTTGTTAACCAAATTGAAGGATGGATGGTAAAATTTATTTACTCATTCGTTCCATTCACGTCATATGTATAAATTGAGTATCTAAGTGGCAGACTGTAAAATTGCTGTTGAGAAAATTCAGAAGAAAACACTCTTTGATGGTTACAGGGGTGGGGAGGGAGGGTGAGGGTTATTTACTAACTAGATACTAGGTAAGAATCATCTTAGGTGAAGGGAAGGATAGCACACTCTACAAGGGAAGTCAGCACAACTGGACTAAACCAAAGCTAAGAAGTTTCTTGAATACAGTCAAATACTTTGAGAGACAGAGTAGCAGGGGTAAGGGTCTGAGGACCATGCTTTCAGGGGACATCTAGGTCAACTGGCATAACAAAGCTTATTAAGAAAATGTTCTGCATCGTACTTTGGTGAGTGGCATCTGGGGTCTTAAAAGCTTGCAAGTGGCCATCTAAGATGCATCAGTTGGTCCCAACCACCTGGAGTAAAGGAGAATGAAGAACACCAAAGACACAAGGAAAGTATTAGCCCAAGAC
>NW_004443961.1:20572021-20613518 GCF_000243295.1 Trichechus manatus latirostris
AGCCTGAGACCAGAAGAACTAGATGGTGCCCGGCTACCACAAATGACTGCCCTTTCAGGGAACACAACAGACAGTCCCTGATGGAGCAGCAGAAAGGTGGGGTGCAGAACTCAAATTCTAGTGAGAAGACCAGACTTAATGGTCTGACTAAGACTGGAGGTACCCTGGAAAGGATGGCCTCTGGACTCTGTATCAGCCCAGAACTAAAACAATTTCCGAGGCCAACTTTTCAAACAGGGATTGGACTGGACTGTGGGACATAAAGTGATTCTCATGAAGAGTGTGCCTCTTAGTCAAGTAGATACAAGAGATCAAAGGGGCAGCTTCTGTCCAGAGATGAGATGGGAAGGCAGAGAGGGTTAGGAGCTGGTTGAATGGACATGGGGAATCAGGGGCGGAAAGGAGGAATGTGCTGTCGCAGAATTGGGTGAGCAATTAGGGTCGCATAACAATGTATGTATAAAATTTTGTATGGGAGACTAACTTGAAATGTAAACTTCAATTAACTACAACAATAAAAAAAATAAGAGAATTATTAAAAAATACGTGTTAAGCTTTGTTCAGACATGAGTTATGATGCTGTTAGCTATGAATTAAATATTAATGACTCAACATTTATTAAATGCCTTTAAATAGAAATGCACATAAAACAAGGTTGTATATTGATTCGTTGGTGCAAATGTTGCTAACAGACACTCCCAGGAACCTAACTCTATATTTCCCTTGGAACGATGGTTCTGTATTCTCTAATTCAGTGTTCACAGTGACTTTATAGAACATAACTACTGCAAATAATAAGAATCAACTGTACGTGTGTAGTGTGTGTTTTGTGTATATATAATATGCTCGGTTACTGGAAAGTCGGAATGGCAAGCAAAAGGGATCCAGTGCCCATGAGGGTTGTTGGGATCCACTAGGCTGGACGGTAGTGTAGCGGCCTTGAGTTTATCTTCTTCTTTTCCCCAATCCTTCCCAGTCAAGAACCCTTTGTGACTATTCTATAATGCTATGATGCTGGCTTGGAACTCAGCTGAAGCATACATTCTCTGTTGTGAGTTGTCTTAGGCAGCAACGTGCTTTGGATGATGGACAATTTTGCTTCATTTAATCTGTGTTTTAGTGAGCCCTGGGGCTTTGGTTTCACTATTGGTATGTAGTTGGAATCGTCCTTCATGTTACTGCATTCAGTGGTGTCCAGATTTGCCAATCTTTGAGAAAAACATAGACATCAATCACATAAGAAAACCTAAAGTCCAGCCCACAAAAAAGATTTAATCTTGCTTTTCATTTTCTTATTCCCACTTTCCTAAATCAATTTTGGAATGGAGAGACGTCAAGAATGGGAACTCTAGGTAGAGATTAGAACATCATCAATCTATGACCACAGGTGGGGGGAGGGCAAGGAGAAGAGTGGGGACCAGGGTTTATACCTAAAACCTACAGACATATACTTAGGTGTGGTAGAGGGTCCCAGGGTAAAACGTAAAAACCTAGATTCAGACCTATGAGCTGGCTTAAGAGAGTTCTGGTCACTGAGGAGAATAGGCCCTCAACACTTGTTCACCAGCTGTCTTCCTACCTCGATGTCTTTGCGCCAACCTTCTCTGTTGTGTCAGGTTGAACACAGACAGCAAGCTGAGCTTCTGAAAGACTTGGGTCAGATACTAACCCATCTGACCTCAGGGAGAAGAATCCTATAGAATGGAGCACAGATATACCTGAAGATCAGAGTTTGTGCCCCTTTTCAGTAGAGGTCCACTGTCTGAAACATTGAAATCTACATGCACAAAACACTTCTTTATTTGAATATGACACAGAAGAATCAGTAATGTACCAATCTTTAAAAATGAATAACATGGAAACAATAGAGATTACAATTAAGTCTACATACAAAGTCACACTATTCATCAATAAATGTCTACTGCTTCATTAGAATGACAGCAAGAAATATGTCCCAAATTCTCACTCACTTATTCACTGGCTCACTCTCTCCCTCGTTTTTGGTCTTTTGGCATCAGTGCATAAGCAGCAACAAGAATTTAAAAAGTAAAGTTCTGCTATTCAACCCTGGGATATCCCAGGTTTAAACTTAATTTCTCCTTTCAATAAGGTCTAGGTCCACAATTGCTAATGAAGTCACTTCCCGGAGTCAGTCTTCCTCAGAAAACAGTAAGTACTCTCAGAGATAACTCATAGCAAGGAAGCAAGGAAATCAGAGCCTGGGAAACTTCTAATCTATGCTCTGTCCCTCCATGGGAGATAATGTTGGAGCTGGGCAATGGATCTTATCCACCAGGTGACAGTGTGAGACACAGTTGAAGAATTATTGGTTGTTCTGGAGGCAAAATTTTTGTGTACTGATTTTAAACAAGTTTATTCCCTAAGTTTCAGATTCCTCGTTTAAGAGTGCATCTGACCTGCACACCTCATGGGGTTGTTGTGATGATCACCTGGGGTAATGTACGTGAAAATACTTTACAATGACACACTTCTATACATAAGTGGACCTTACCATTACTGTCATTGACTCTTTCAACTTGAATCTTAATTCCTGGGCATTCAGTCTAATTTTGAGTCTATTCCCAATGGAACATTCTACTTAGCCTCCTACAAGATCTCTTTGCTCCTACCTTCACTTGATGTAACCCACGCTGCTGTATTCCTAGTTTGGAGAGCTCACCTGAAAGGTGCTAATGTGGCACTAGACCTACTTTCTCTTCAGAAAACGTAATTCTCCTCATTATTTCAGGAATCCCTCTTCATAGGTTGTCCTATGAAATCCCAGGGCCCCAGTGCAGCATGGGGTTGACATAAGAGGGAGAACTACAGGGAACAGAATGTGAAAGGACATCTTTGTGAGTATCATCAAGTCAGAGGTATGAGGAAATGTGACCTTTTCCCAGGTCTGCCTGGCTGGTCTATCTTCATTGTTCTCCTCGATGCACTTTTTTACCCATTGTCTCTTTTGGGAACCTGTTCAGACTCCCTTTGGAGGGTAGCTTTACATGTGGTGGCTCTGAGAAAGAGACAAAATGTGGCTTAGTGAGTCACACACAGACATATTATCAAGAGGCCAGGTGAGAACCTAGACCACAAGTTCCTGAAAACACTTGGGAAACAAGATGGGGAAGATCAATACTGTGGGGATTGCTACCCTCTCTACATTGCTCCATACTGGGAAGTTCCATACCCACTTAAAAACCAGAAATGTGGCTCCTTCATTGTGTCAGGAATATTATCAGGATCCCACTCAGGAGTTTACTTTTCTTCATCCAGGTCCCTGACAGATTTTAGAAACTCATATTAGATGGTTTTGGGTGTACTAGAGATGGAGCTCACTCTTTGAGGCCCTTGAATATAAAACACTTAAACATGAGTGAGACTCAATCCTGATCTCTTCCCCAGGCTGCCTTTTATTCCTCATCTACCCATTTCCAGAGCTGACTCCATAGCCATGCCTGCAATGCTCCTTGAAGAAAACCCTCAAGTAGGCCAGGGAGAAGAAGTGATTACAAAATATTCAGTCTCTGGCCTGGATATCTCTTTCCTTGCACCCTCACCTGCGGGCGAAGAGGGCTACATGGCCATGAGAGGGTCCCCCTCTAATCTGCTCATAGACTTGCAGGTCCCTTAGACTGGAGAGGACAGCAAATAGGACAAAAATTCATAAACAACAATATAGAGACAGGACCCTAGGAGACCCTTAGTAGGAGAAGACGAAATAGAGGATGCAGGAATGGAGACCATCTATCCCAGGGAGAAGAGTCCTCCTGCTCAGGAGAGGCAATTAGCAGAAGCTCCTAGGTACGAGAAGCCCCAGTTCCTGCCACAGGCTCCACCAAAGAATACTTCAGACACAAGATGAAGCATTTCTTTCAGTGCTTTCACATACTGAAAAGGAGGAAAAGACAAAAACATCCCCTTTCCAAGTTGCCCATGGAACCTATATCACCAACCAAGCCCTGACAATCTGGGCCAAGGATACTAGGCCATTCTTACACCTATCCCAGGGTCTGTATCTTGGGTGTTGTTCCTTGGGAAAGGAAGAGAAAGGTGGAAGAGCCCATCCCCTACTCCCAGCAACATTTCTTTCAAAGTCATTCTTCCATATGGCTAGAGAAAACGCATTGATCTTTCACATTATACATCCTCTAAAGAGGATGGTTTCTTTTACTCAAAATCAGTAATACTTATTCTTCCTCAAAATATTTGTTTTTCTACGAGGAGGCTGTTTTGTCTCTGCTGCAGGTAGGGGAAATTTAGCATATCCTAGGAACTGGGGCTTAGAGAAAAAAAGAGGTTGGCTTCAGCTCTTACTGAGAGCTGACTTTAACTTCTCAAAGCTGAGAAGGGTTAGAGAGGGAGTTTGACAGTAGCATTTCACACTCACTACCACCTCAGGTCACTTCATTTGTCTTTCTGAATACTGCCTTTTAAAATACAAATACCAAAAAAAAAAAAAAAAAAAAAAACCCACCAACCCCAAAACTCCAAAAAACAAAAACAACCAACCACAAGACAAAATATTCAGTGGATTAAAAAAATGAGAAAATTCATGCATAGGACCTGACTCGTCAGCTCTTCCCCTGCTCCATCACAACACTGAACTCTACTCAGCCATGGGTTGGGATGCTTGGGGTTACACTGGCCTCATAAAGCCAAAAATTTCCTCCTCAGACTCTAGAAACACTAAGAGACAATAAACTTCACATATCCTAAAAATGGAACTTGGGTTTGGGAGCCCGGAGTTCAGAAGGGTTAGAAGCAATGCCTATGACTCTAACTGTGCTGGTGAAGAATGGCTTCCACCCAACCCCAAGGCCCTCTTCCATTCCTGATAAGGGCTGGGGAGATCAGCACTGCTTCCCAATTCTTAGCTTAGGCTTAATGAAAGTACACAATTGACCACTTTTTCTCTTTCTTCTTCTCGTGTAACAGGATCTGGAGCAACAGGGAATGTAGAAGTCCTGTCTCAGTTTGTGGCTTAGCAGGCAGAGGCAAGAGGAGGCAAAAGGCAAGAGCAGGTGTAAGGCCTTAACCAACCTGGTAGTGGAAGGAGAACATATTTTTATTAGGCTTGTGAGAGAAGTCACCATATATATTCAAGTAGCTCTCAGCTCACTGTCTAGCCACTGGAAGGGAGCTGGATTCCAAGCTACGGACATAAAAATTAAACCATGGCCTGAGTCAATGTGCTTAATCTCCCACCCACCAAAAGACAGACTAATTCTGAAAACAGCCACTCTCTAGTGGATACAGAGGTGGGTAAGTTTTAGGAGGGTGATGTTTGGGTGATATTGCTCAAGTGGATCACAGGATGGATGAGGTAGGGCCAAGGAACAAATTAATTGCTACTTAAGGATCTGCTGTGTCTGTTGGGTTCACTGTCTTGAAACAAATTTTGAATTCAATAATGAATTCTACCCATTGAGTGAGTACCTTGGAAAAGGGAAGCCAGTCTCTATGGAGGATCTACATGGTGCCTGGCAGATGACATCATTACAGGGTAAAGGGATCATACAGTTTTTAATGATGGGATGGTTCAAGCAACAGGCACACAGCACCTGCAGGAAAATGAGGCAGTTAGCAAGGAAAAATTTTGGAGGCTAAGCGTATGGAAAAGGAAGGAAACCAGTGAAGAGGGGAAACAAAGAACCTAGCAAGTGGGAAGAAATGGGAATATTTCTATTGTCACTAATCATGATTCCCCCTACCCATCTCTGCCAAACATGCAAACGTGTATGTGCATGTGTGCGTGCACACACACACACACACACACACAGATTCTTCTTGTTTATAACTGACAAGGACACTGTAGAACACACTGGTGCCATCTTGGCAGTAGTACAGAGTTGGGGCTTGTCTTTGAGCACTAAGATAATGCCTGCAGGGATGCTTTTGGGATTGGCATCTCCCTTTTTGGGTTCAGCGGCCTTGGTGCTCTCCTGTCAGCCATTTTTTGACACTGCAGGATCTTGGTCTTGGTGTAGAGTTGGCCTATTAGGGTTGAGGTGCTCCCCATGATTTTTTTTTTTTTTTTTTTGTGCTTGGTAGAGACATGAGACATCTCTTCCTTCAGGGACACACATAGCTCATGCACCAGAGGTGTCAGTGCCATTTGCTGTTGAGTTGATTCTGACTCATGGGTTCTGACTCATGTATCAGAGTAGAACTGTGCTGCATAGGGTTTTCAATGGCTGATTTTTCAGAAATAGATCACCAGGACTTTTTTCTGAGGTGCCTCTAGCTGGATGTGAACCTCTAACCTTTTGGTTAGCAGCAGAGCGTGTTAACCATTTGCACCACCCATAGAATCCACACTGGAAGTAGGTCCTGTGACTCATGACAAGAGTACAGTTTTCCTGGGCTCACTTTGGATCATTACTCAGTCCATTGTAGCCAACATGGCCAAACATTCTAAATGACTCTTTGTATTCCTCCACATCCATGTCGTCTGATTCAATGCCATTAACGAGCTTAATGAAGTTATTTCTGAAAAAAAAGAGCCACAAAGAAGTGAAGTCACCAAAAAGGAGTCTCCATGAAATAAATAGAGAAAAGAGCCACCAGAAGCACCTGTTGTACCACTTCCACCTAGAGAAGGGGAGACAGTGTAGCTTATCCCGGCTCTACTCCAGTCTCTTCACCCTGCCTTAGCTTCCAGATCCAGGGCCTACTGAAGTAATGCCTTTCAGAGAGGTTCACAGTTACAAAGCAAGCAAAGCCTGGGAAGAGGAATGTCTCCTTTTTATTACATATTTAATAATATTGCACATTCATCTTTTTATTTGATTCTCCCAACTTGAATTTCAGAGAGGATGAGTAACCAAATAGGTGGAAAATCCAGGACTGAAGAACTCAGAGGAGGTGACTCTCAGGACAGTAACCTTTCTCATGCTCCCACAGCCAAAGACAACTCATCAAGAGAGAAGTGGTGGTTTAAAGGTGCTGAAAGACTGGTTGTGGGTCATATAAGCCACACCTGGCTATTTTCTCCAGAGACACACATGGACTGAGGCTATCAGACAGGATGTGCACACACAAAGGAGTTGCTAACTGACCTGCCCAAAATTAGGTGGAGGCACACTACAGGAAGTATCCCTCATGCTAGCTCTGCTAACTGTGTGTGTGTGTCTTAGGTACCTAGTGCTGCTGTAAACAGAAGGTTTAATAAAATTATTCAATTATGACATTTACTAAATGATGCTTTATAAAAAGTGATAAATCAGAGAAACAAAAATGCCAAGAAAATTTTGCGAGCGATTTTTAGATGGTTATATTTTATGCAGAAAAACAATTTGCTTCTTGGAAGATCACAGAATAGTACTGTAAGCTCAAACCCTGGAATGTTAGTTGAACTTATATGTTGTTATAATATCAAGATAGCTAATCATATAGCTAATAATACAAAAGGGATCTTTATCTTATTTGTGTAATAAAATTCAAATGAATTTATAATACTACTAGGAAATTATGTTAGACCTGTAACACTATTGAGAAGCAGTAAAATGCTTTTTGATTGGACAACAGATTTAGGCCATCATGAACAAATATGTCAGCTCATTAGGTATGTTCGCATTAAGAATGATGTCTTAACAATAGAAGAAATTTTTATCGACATTATTTAAATGACAGAAAAATTTGGATATGATCTAGTCTACAAAATTATTAATCAACTGGAAAAAGATGATACATAAAAATATTACTGGCCAGGTATATGATAATGGAGCAAAGGTTGCAGGTGTTTGTAAGGGTGGAAAAATCATTACCCCCCAAAATATGATTATGCCAGATTTGTACCTTGCTCAGCTCATAATCAGAATATGCAAAAATTCTCCTTCTGTGACTTAAAATAGGATATTTTTGTATTGTAAAAGGAGATATACATATTTTGTGGATTCAACCAGTAGATGGGATATTCTCATGTTTGCTATCAAGACACCTAAGAATATCTGGTGGGCATCAAAATCAAAGCAACCATTAGCACATAAAGTCATTCATCAGGTAGTATACACATAATATCAAATGCAAACTTACATTACGCTAAACAAAAGGCATCTTCATGCAAATAGACCACAATTTTTTATGCAACTTATCTATGTGGGATGATTTTTTGAACCAAGTGGAAAAAATAAAGCTGTCCAAGTAAAAATATGACTATTTCATACTTAACAGGGCTTTGCTTAAAACATATGAGAGAAAATAACTTTGAAAATATGTTTGATGAATGTGAAACTTTAGCAGGAGATATAATTACTGGATTTGAAAATAAGAGAAAAATTTAAAAAATTAGAAATGTTTGAATCACCAGATGAGAGTATCAATTATTATGGGAAAAGTGCATATTTAATTGGAATTCAGGGGATTAAAGACATCATAATTCACGTGTGAAAGGAAGATATGAAAAATTAAATGACGCATCTTCAGATTTTGAAACGTTATCTGGAGAAATGGTATTTTGTTTTAACAAATATATGCGATTTACAGTACTCATTGATATATCTCTTGAGTAAATGGTTCCAAGTAGCATATAATATCAATATTTATAATATAAAATCAGCATCATGTGTGGATTTCCTAAAACTGATTCATGAATTTTGTTTATTGAAATCTTTCCAAATTTGGAAGTGGCTCGAGAATTTTTTTTTTTTTTTTTTTAACAATATTGGTCACAGTGGGTCCTGTGGGGGGAAAAAAGGTTTCTGTAAGCTGAAATTAAATTATTTAAGACGGTCGTTGGGTCCTGAGATATTGCCAAACACGGCAATTCTTTTACTGAAAAAGAGACAAGCAAAGAAGTAATTCTGAAAAAATTATCAATGAGTTTGCTTCCATTGAAGCCAGGAAATTATAATAAATTCTGGTTTTGGTATAAATGCTTAAAATAATGTTGAGAATTTTAATACACCTACTTATCAATTTTAAAGTATTTCTCAACTATTTTAGCCTCGTAGAAAATTAAACATATTAAATTTAAAAGTTATAAAACCATGTACATTTTACCTTTCCTCTCCGGCTCCGATAAGTCACAGCCGGGCACCGGCCACGTCCCAGTATTTGCTATATTCGTGTCCCGATTATAGATACAGTTCCCCTTCCTGTGAATTTGTTTCTTTCCTCCCCAGAAACAACCCTGAATCTATAGAAAATACAGCACGATGTGGTTTTGAGGCATCAAACAGCTCAATAAACGGATACTTCTGTCAAATAACTCTTGCTAAAGCATTGTATGAGAAAGTAAAGAATAAAACATCCAGAAGAAGAGAGGCTCTGAGCTCGCTCTCTAAGAAAAGCACCTCGAGAAAAGCCACGGCAAAGCTCCCTGCTCAGCAGCCAAGGCGCGAAAAGGAAGCCTGAACTCGCTAATCACGCGGCAGCGCACTGGTCCCGGAGCCTGGGCGCCATCTCCCTGAGCGTCGGTCCCACTGCTAAGGAGTCGCGTCTGACTGTGGAAGCGGCACCGGTGAGACCTTAAGCGTTTCACGTACCGTCCGCAGCGCCCGTTGGTCAGTTAAGGCGAGTTCGGTCGCCCTCTTCCGGCGTTTAGTGCGCAGCGAGAGAAGCTTTGCGCTCAGTATTTAACGGTAGCCCCGCGCCCCCTCGCGGTCGTCCCGCCGAATCACTGAGATTCTCAGTGGCCAGGTCTCTCAGGGCGCTGGTGACGTTCTGCTGCAACCGTACCTATTGTCTTGGCTGGCACATGTCTGGGAGCCCAGCCTGAAAACAAAGACATCTTCGTGCTTTTTAGGCATCTGTAAAAGGAAAACCTCTATGCTATGCCGGAATGCCAGGACCCATTTCAAGTTTCCTCAGAAAACTGGAGATATCATCAATGCCCAGAAGACACAAGCTACCGTACCCGTTTCTGCGATCAGATACTCCAGCAGATCTTAAACTTGTTTAGCACAGAAGACTACAGTGCAGCTTGGAGTAAGATCCCCCTGGGTAAACTACTTTTTTATCCTTGATCGCAAAATCACGAGGAAATGGAGAAGATCAAAATAGATATTCTTCAGGCTTGTTCCTATTTGGGAAATGTCCAAAGGTTCTTCCAAGGTATCAGTTTTTATCCGAAAGACTGGGAGATTGTCAGAAAGAAAACTGTAGTGTACTGTCCCCTCATTTAACAATCCCCATAGAAAAATCAGGAAATAACCAAGAAAGTTATACTCATGACTCTCTCTAATCAATTATATTGTTTGCCAACCTGAAAAAAGCCATCTTGACTCATATTTCTGCACCAGTTGAAAACTATATGAAATCAAAATAAAAAAACCCAAAATCTGTTGCTGTGGAGTCGATCCCGACTCATAGCAACCCTATAGAACAGAGTAGAACTGCCCCATAGGGTTTCCAAGGAGAGGCTGGTGGATTTCGACCTTTTAGTTAGCATTCTGGGCTCTTAACCACTGTGCCACCAGGGCCCTGAAACCAAAATAATGGGATTATTTTAAGGCTGTAACTCATGTAACATCATGGGTTACAAAAGATAATTAGAAGAACGTAATGCATTTTTAAAAAATAACTTTACAATAAACTTTACAAATGAATTCTCATTCATTGATTGTGATAATGCAAAAATGTTACAGCCACTTTGGAAGACACTTTGGCAGTTTCTTAGAAAGCTGAACATAGTTTTACTGTGTGATTCAGCAATTGTGCTCTTAGCTATATACTCAGCCACCTTGAAAAATTATGTCCACATAAAAGTCAATAAGCCAATATTTACAGTACACCTACTCCTCACTTATTGACTATCTCATTAGCCAACATTTCACATTCACGACAACGGTAAAAAATCTACTATCTGACTATTTTTTGCATTAATGACGTACTTCTGGGAGTAATGAACACCAAGGTGCAAGGCAAAAGTAACGCTGGCTGTGATGGTTAAGGTTATGTGTCAGTTTAGCTGGGTCATGATTCTCGGTGGTTTGGCAGTCATGTAATGATGTAATTTGGCAGCTATGTAATGATGCAGTCACCCTCCGTTTTGTGGTCTGATGTGGTCATCCTCTGTTTTCGCATAACACCAATTTTTGCATAACGACCTGGTCTTTGGAACCTAACCATGTGGATAAGTGAGGAGTGGATGTAAGTTTATTCATAACTGCTAAAACTAGAAAAAAATCAAGATGTCCTTTCATAGATCTTTTCATAGATGAATAGATAACCAAAATGTGTTACTTCAATACAATGGAATACTATTCAGTGATAAAGAGGGATGATCTATCAAGCCAGGCAAAGAAATGGATGCATCTAAATGCATATGGAAAAGTCTGAAAAGTCAACACATTGTATGATCCCATATATATGAAATTTAGGAAAAACAAAATCCATACAAATGTTAAACAGATCGGTGATTTGCGGTGCTCACGGGGGTGTTGTATAGGTGAAGCATTCTGTATGATATTTAAATGATGGATATTGCCATGCATTTGTGAAAACCCATACAATTCTACAGTACAGAGTGTAATTTTAATGTATGCATAAAAAATCATTTAGGTTGGTGGATCCCAGGTTGGAATGCTGAATGTCACAAAAGAATCCAACTATATTACAAGTGTATGAAACAAACTCATTGCAGCTGGTAGGGGAAAAGGTACTGACCAAAGTAACTTTGGAAATGAGTGAACTAGGTAAAACAAAAAGAATTGTACATAACTGCTGGACTCTAGCTGATAAAGTTATTTCTCATGGGAGTACTGGTTAATAATTCTAAAACCACTATAAAGGTATACTTGAATTGAACAATTGGCTAAATAGATGTCAGATGGTGGGAGGCAGGATTCTCACTGTTGGAGTGAGAGGTCATCAATAAGCAATTTGAGAAGGCTACAATGATTCACTGATCGAACATGTCTTTCCACTTATTAACATCAGATACATTCTTTATCCTAAATCTAAGTACTACAAATAATTCAATTTCAAGGACTACGTGATTTAATAATCTTGTTACCTGATTTACCCCTTTGTCACACGGTTTTTACTATTTCTATTATAAACACGCTTCATTTTCTAGTAGACATAGTTATGCCAATTCTGTCTTCTATTCTGTAATGTGATTGCTTGCATTGTCCCTGATTAAATTTATATTTTATCTCCATTGTAGAACACCAGTTCCTTGAAAATCATAAGCTCTTGGGGATGCACGAATAACCAAATCGCAAGGAATATAGTAGTCTAGGACACTTCTGTTATAAGATGGAAGAGTGAAACTGGGTCAGAGAGAATTTCTCTTCCCCAATATCAGGTGAAAACCAGCAAAAAGTATAATACCCACCAATAAAAGGAACACAAAAGAATAAGAATGTATGTATAATATTGGCATCAAAGTATATTTTAAAACTTAACAGAATTCCAAAATATGAAACTTAAGCAATTATTCATAACTGGCAATATAAGATTCAGCACTGAATCTAGATTCTGCCAGGACATAAGTGTGATCTTGGGCAACCCACTTAACTTCTCTGAGCCTGAGTTTTCTCAAATGTAAAATAGGGTGGAAATAGTTCTAAAGTTGTTGTGAGTATTAACCAAACTAAAACATTTTATTTAGCATAGTATCTTCCAGAGAGATGGCTTAACATATAGTAACTATTTTCTTATTTTTTTTATTGTACTTTAGATGAAGGTTTACAGAGCAAGCTAGTTTCTCATTAAACAATTAATACACATATTGTTTTGTGACATTGGTTGCCAACCCCATGACGTCAACACTCTTCCTCTTCTCGACTCTGGGTTCCCCATTACCAACTTTCCTGTCCCCTCCTGCCTTCTTGTCCTTGCCCCTGGGCTGGTATGTCCATTTAGTCTCGTTTTGTTTTATGGGCATGTCCAACCTTTGGCTGAAGCGTGAACCTTAGGAGTGACTTCAGTACTGAGTTAAAAGGGTGTCTGGGGGCCATACTCTCGGGGTTTCTCCAGTCTCTGTCAGATCAGTAAGTCTGGTCTTCTTTTTTTTTGTGAGTTAGAATTTTGTTGTACATTTTTTCCAGCTCTGTCTGGGACCCTCTATTGTGATCCCTGTCAGAGCAGTCGGTGGTGGTAGCTGGGCACCATCTAGTTGTGCTGGACTCAGTCTGGTGGACGCTGTGGTAGCTGTGGTAGCTGTGGTCCATTAGTCCTTTAGAGTAATCTTTCCCTTGTGTCTTTGGTTTTCTTCATTCTCCCTTGCTCCTGGTGGGGTGAGACCAGCGGAGTATCTTAGATGGCCACTCACAAGCTTTTAAGACCCGAGACACTACTCACCAAAGTAGGATGTAGAACACTTTGTTTATAAACTATGTTATGCCAATTGAGCTGGATGTTCTCTGGGACCATGGTCCCAGCCCTCAGCCAGTAATTTGGTCCCTCAGGGAGTTTGGATGTGTCTATGGAGCTTCTATGACCTTGCCTTGGTCAAGTTGTGCTGGCTTCCCCAGTATTGTGTACTGTCTTACCCTTTATTTTCTTATTTTTTCATATAGCTGTCCATCAGATTAGTGAACTCTCTTACCCTTCTCTAAGTAACTGACTGCAAAAACATGACAATCTAAAAAATGAAAGTCCAGAAAGTGTCCTGGAGAACACTGAGAAATAGTCACTCTTCACATTGTAGATAACTCTGATTTTTATATTCACTCCAGAAATGGTGGCTTGTATAAATATCTGAAAGAAACTTGGACTACTAAACTAAAGTCAAAGGCATATATATACATGTATATATATATACATAGAGAAAGAGAGAGAGAGAGAGGGAATTATTTGTTGATCTCCTCCTTCACTCCTCAACAACCTGCACTGTGCCTTCATACAACTACTTCCTTTTCCTTTGTGGTTTCTGGTTGTCGATTTCCCTTCCACGTAAAAAGCCACCAATTGAAAGCAAAAGCTGACTGAAAGTTCTAGGTTTCTCAAAAACTCCTATAGAAGAGGCTTTTTTTTCTCTTGATGAAGATTTTTGGAAATGAGGGAATTTCCCTGTTACAATGATGTGACAATAGCTTTAGCTAAAAGGAAAGAGAAAGCAGGACCCATTTTATTCTGGGGCTGTCAGTTTGCGACTTGTGTTTCTCTCACAGAACCCAGCAAGTCATCACAGACTAGGGAAAATTATTCATGAGGTCAATGCAGTCCAAGGAATCTCTTAACTTGGGGACATAATGCAGCCTCCATTTAAAAACAAAACAAAATGAAACAACACTTGAACAAAAGGGACACAGGACGGTATTTGAATACACTTAGCAACAGGTAGGGCAGAATATTTCCAGCAGGACAGATATTAGTAATGTGCATATTGGAGGATCACAGTTTCTAATGGCAACAAAGGTTTTTGTGTAAATTGGTAGATTTAACTTAGGACATCGATGGATCAATTCTTTCTTTTCTTTCTAGTTTGCGTACACTGTGAGTAGACACATTCAAAGGTAAAGTTTAGAATCATTCCTGAGGATTAGGGTCCAAAAATCGAGACCATCAAACCTATATAAATAACAAATTAAAACAATCTTCCATTAAGATGGATAGTTAAAGAGCTATTACACTACAGCCTGTGACAGATAATCATGAAGCTGGTGGGTGGGTGAAGGAGTCTTTAAAAATCAAACAAATACATGAACAAAATCTAATTTCTTGCCCTATAAAAGGAAACTTCCACGAAGCCTGCTGAAAGGGTCACCATGAGCTCAGTTCTCTGTGGATTCCATGCTAAGCAAGCTGCCCTTGTCCGGCACTGATGGCACTAGGCCCGAAACCAGCTCCTCAGATAGCTGTCCTGTCTAGCCTCCAGACAGTGCAGTGACAGCCTGAGTGCGAGGGCCTTTGCCACTCATGGACTGTGAGTATGGATCCTTGGGACAGGAGGGAAAAGCTCCACGTGTCCCTGTGTCTGCCTGGGTCATACATGTGGGGCACATAAATAGGCAGGCCAACGTCTGAGCCATAAGAGGGTTTTGATTTCAGACTTTGATAAATGTTTACAAAGTCAAACATGACATCTTTTTAAAGTTTTTCCCTAACAAACATAGACAATATAGTGGCAAACATGAGGGAAAATCATCTATTATGATGCATCATTTGATAATACTAAAAACTCCCTGGCTCTTTATTGTGCACAAAATTAATAAAGTCGGGGCTAGGTAGAATGAAGGTCGATGATAATGTTTTTAGTTTTCTGTAAAATCATTACCTTTTACCAGCTTTTAATTCTTAGGTTATCTATAATATTTATACTCCCACAGTTTGCATTGCTAAATTCAGCATTCATCTAAATGTAAAAATTGCTTCCCTGTTCTAATAGGCCTGTTTCTCAAAGTGTGGTCAGGGAACCCTTGAGACACTCTGCCGGTCTATGGGGCAAACAATTTTTATTATAATACCAAGATTTTTTCTATCTTTTCCACTCTCATTCTCTCACAAGTGTGTGGTGGACTCTTCCAGAAGCCAAGGTTGTGTGATAGAGGATCACAATTTCTGCTGCTCTAACAGCTAATAGGATGTACGCTTGTGCAGTCTTATAAAATGTTTCTCAGTTTAAATTTCTCATGTTGAAAATATTGCTAGCTATTACCCACATAAACAAAAGCCCTGTAGAGTCCTCAATAATTGTTCAGAGTGTAAAGGTGTCCTGATCCAAAAGGTTTAAGAAAAGCCATCCCATAGGCAGTCTTTCCCTTTCCTCACAATCCTGTGGCTGTGTTTTGAATATTTCAGAAGTGTTATTTGCATTAAAGGTAAATTTCTAGCTAATGTTTCTCATGACATATGTTTCCTGCATCTTTTAAATTCCATGATCCCCATCAAGCTCTCTCCTCTTTCTTGAAAGCTTTCTCAGAGACCTCATCTCTGGCTGTTTGGACTTTATAGATGTAAAGTTATTTAATTAACCTTATTTCTGATAAAAATAATAACACTTTTATCATTTCATCAACTAATGCAAACTTTAGTGGTATATTTATTTCAGTCCTGCAATTTTATTTGATGATTTTTTTTTTAATAAAATGAGGCTAGAAAAATAAAGACAATCATACTAAACACTGTGGCTGAGTTCAGAATTAAAGCCAGACTCTCCTTTGTAAATAATCCTGCAAAGGCATTTGCTGCTTCCCTACAGGAAATACTTGATACTCTTCCATCTTAATCTTACAAAAGGCCTTTTTAGCACTCACAACTCAACAATTTGTTGGGCAGATAAGGAGGAGAAGAGGTTCTTCTTTGGGCTCTATCATCTCCTTTCTCTTCTCAGAGCTGATCACATCTGCATTAAATGAAAGAAAAAACAAATACTGGTCTTGCAAAGCTGAAGGCTGTCCACTGGTCCATTTGAGCCTCTGGCAGAAGCAGCCATTTTGCTACCTTGTTTACATCAATGTTTGCCATCGTTCTTCCCCTATGTTATAGCCCCTAGCCCTCGATTTTGCTACACTGAATTTTGCTAACTTATACTTTGTCATTTTGTCAGCTAAAAAGTCACTTTCCTTCTTTAACTTTCATGACATCCAAACTTACAGTTGTTTTCTTTTTGGCCACAAACTACTATCAACTTTTGCTTTCCAGGAAAGTTGAAATTAGAAACAAAAAATCTAATGACTTGAAAATTATCGAGAAAAATGGTACAGCCCGTTTGTCTTCCTTTTACTTCCTTTCATTTCTATTAACCTCAAGATGAAATAGAAAGAAATGCAGGAGCAGCAAGATAAAGCTTACCCAGTAAAACACTACGTTTACTTAAGAAGTTTAAAAATTTAAAATAAAAACTCACAAACTAGTAAAGAAAAGAAGGCTATTTCTCCGACATGATACCCTGGGCCTTACAGCCCTGCACTCGGTGGAGTAACAAAGAAGCCGAAAGGAGTCATGCTGACCAGATAAACAACTAAAGACCACTAGATTCCATGATATAAGCTGCTACTGGGAGACAACATTACCCCATGTGTCTGTCAACTTGCCGTACTATGGCAGCTTGCATGTTGCTGTGATCCTGGAAGCTATGCCACTGGTATTCAATTACAAGCAGGGCCATCCATGGTGGACAGGTTTCAACTGAGCTTCCAGACTAAGACAGACTAGAAAGAAGGACCTGGTAAGTCTACTTCCGAAAAGAATTAGCCAGTGAAAACCTTATGAATAGCAGTGGAACATTGTCTCATATAGTGCCGGAAGATGAGCCCCTCAGGTTGGAAGGCACTCAAAATATGACTGGGGAAGAGCCGCTTCCTCCAAGTAGAGTCGACCTTAATGACGTGGACGGAGTCAAGCTTTTGGGATCGTCATTTGCCGACGTGGCATGACTCAAAATGAAAAGAAACAGCTGCAAACATTCATTAATAATCAGAACGTGGAATGTACGAAGAAAGAATCTAGGAAAATTGGAAGTAGTCAAAAATGAAATGGAATGCATAAAAATCAATATCCTAGGCATTAGTGTGCTGAAATGAACTGATATTGGCCATTTTAAATCAGACAATCATATGGTTTACTCTGCTGGGAATGACAACTTGAAGAGGAATGGTGTTGAGTTCATCATCAAAAAGAACATTTCAAGATATATCCTGAAGTAAAACGCTGTCAGTGATAGGATAATATCCATACCCCTACAAGGAAGCGAAAAAGAGGAAGATCCTCAACGAGATGGACTGACACAGTGACTGCAACCATAGGCTCAAGCATAACAATGATTGTGAGGATGGCACAGGACCAGAAAGTGTTTCGTTCTGTTGTACACAGGGTTGCTATGAATCAGAACCGACTCGACAGCACCTAACAACAACTACTTTACTAAGCATGATGTCCTTCTCCAGGGACTGGTCCCTCCTGATAACATGTCCAAAGTATGTGAGACAAAGTCTTGCCATCCTTGCTTCTAAGGAGCATTCTGGCTG
This sequence comes from Trichechus manatus latirostris, assembly GCF_000243295.1. NCBI lineage: Eukaryota > Metazoa > Chordata > Mammalia > Sirenia > Trichechidae > Trichechus > Trichechus manatus. The sequence continues at coordinate 20,589,883 of NW_004443961.1, forward strand.
TACTTCTTCCAAGACAGATTTGTTCGTTCTTCTGGCAGTCCATGGGGTATTCAATATTCTTTGCCAACACCATAATTCAAAGGCATCAGTTCTTCGCTCTTCCTGATTCATTGTCCAGCTTTTGCATGCATATGAGATGATTGAGAATACCATGGCTTCAGTCAGGTGCACCTTAGTCCTCAGAGTGACATCTTTACTTTTTAACACTTTAAAGAGGTCTTTTGCAGCAGATTTTCCCCAGGGCAACACACTGTTTGATTTCTTGACTGCTACTTCCATGGGCATTGATTGTTGATCCAGGTAAAATGAAATCCTTGACAACTTCAATCTTTTCTCTGTTTATCATGATGTTACTTGGTGGTGTAGTTGTGAGGATTTTTGTTTTCTTTATGTTGAGGTGTAATCCATACTGAAGGCTGTGGTCTTTGATCTTCATCAGTAAGTGCTTCAAGTCCTCTTCACTTTCAGCAAGCAAGGTTGTGTCATCTGCATAAAGCAGGTTTTTAATGAGTCTCCAATCCTGATGCTTCGTATAGTTTCTGCTTTAGTCACATAATTTATTGAATTAAATTCAGCAATTACTTTGTCAGTAGTTTAAGCAAGCATATGTTAAAAATAGTCAGCTACAGGGACATCAGTCCCTAGGAGATGACTGCCCTGATTTATTTATTTTCTATCTATTTATTTATGTTTATTGATTCATTCTAATTTATTGTATTTACAAGATCATGTTCCACTTTGCATTGCATTAAAACTTACAAAATATAGTCACCTTTCCCATTTTATTAAATTTGTATTTTGTTGTATTTATTAAATTTTCATCAAAGAAAACTTCTCAAATGTGTTAATTTTTTTTTGAATTTTTAAATTTCACAAACAAAATCCAAATTCTGGTTTTGTAAACCAAACTGAGGGTTGGGTAGTAAAATTAATTTACTCATTCATTCATTTATGTCATATGTATAAATTGAGTATCTACATGGCAGATTGTGCAATTGCCATAAAAAAACCTAGGTGAATTAAGCAAACACAGTTCCTGCTGTGTTGGAACTTTCTGTCTTACAGGGAAAGAGATATCAAAACAGTACTAACCATTACTTAATTTCAAATATATTAAACACTACAAAGAGAAGTAAAAGAAAATGATGTTCACATATCAGAAACTTGAGGCATGTATGATGCAGGGAAGGAAAAAAATAGTAGGTGTTCTTCCTAAGACATGTAAATGCAGAAGTCTTATCGACAATTGGGTCTATGGGTCTAGAATAAACAACAAATGCCATAGGTAGAAGAATTAATATGAGATTCTTCATTGTAATGAGGAATGGGGATGGATGTGGTTCTTATGAATAGAATGTACAATGAGAAGAGGACTTAAACTTTAACCTCACCACCTTCAACATTTAAAGGTAGGAAAGAGGAGAGTTTGCAAAGCACACTGAGGTGGAGTGGCCGTACAGTTAGAAGGACAAATATAAGAGAATGGGGTGAGAGACGAATAAAGGGATGCAGATACTTAAAACAGAGCAGTGCTTCTCAGGGAAGAGACCTAAACTATCCCAGTGGATCTAAAAAGAGACATCAATGGTGACCTTAGCAGACTCCGATATAGCAGAATTCATGCGGCAGAAACCAGATGAGAGTAGGTTGAAGAGGAAACACAAGAAGGGTAACTAGGGACACTGTGTCTAGAAAATTATTTCAGGAAGCTTTTTTTTTGTGAAATGGAAGAGTAAAATAAAGTGGTACCTGGCGGAGAATGTGGGTTAACATCTCTGTGCATATATTGTTCCTGTTTTTGCAATGTGTTTTCTGAGAATCATTTTCAAAGAATGGCTGAATTGGCACAAGACAGGAACATTTTAAATGTTTGATGTATTAGAATCATTCTTTTTTTCCCCTTGTTTTGTTATTGGACTTTAGATGAAGGTTTACAGAACAAACTAGACCCTCATTAAACAATTAGTACACATACTGTTTTGTGACATTGGTTACCAACCCTATGATATGTCAACACTCTCCCCTTCTCAACCTTCGGTTCCCTATTACCAGCTTCCCTGTCCCCTCTTGCCTTCTAGTCCTTGTCCCTGGGCTATTGTGCCCCATTAGTCTCGTTTTGTTTTATGGGCCTGTCTAATCTTTGGATGAAGGGTGAACCTCAGGAGTGACTTCATTACTGAGCTAAAAGGGTGTCCGGGGGCCCTACTCTCGGGGTTTCTCCAGTCTCTGTCAGGCTAGTAAGTCTGGTCTTTTTTTGTGAGTCAGAATTTTGTTCTACATTTTTCTCCAGCTCTGTCCAGGACCCTCTGTTGTGATCCCTGTCACAGCAGTCAGTGGTGGTAGCTGGGCACCATCTAGTTGTGCTGGACTCAGTCTGGTGGAGGCTGTGGTAGTTGTGGTCCATTAGAAATCATTGCCCATTTATTTGGCTAAGTAGTAATTTACTATTGTTCTAAATAATATCACTTTGTAGTGAACTTCAGTGTTAACTCATTTGCTTGCTAATATCAATTCTGTTTTTCAATCTAGTTTTATAATCAAGTTTCATTTTATGCATTTGCTCCTTCATTTACTCTAGTTTTTTTATTGGTCATTTACATTAATTTTTTATGATTTTATAATTTCTAATCATTGACAAACAATTTATGTAGATTATAGCTATGCTCTTTGGATGGACACCTGTTTTTAGTTTCACCTGTATACATAGAGCTGGACACCTCCTTTTATATTTCTCCAAATGCTGGAATGTCTAGGATGTAGTACCAAGTCTTTCCCTATTCACATTCCTCTTTTGATTTTACACATATTCCATTCTCTTCTTCATTAATCTGTTTTTACATTCAATTCTGTATCCATTAGGAATTAAAAAAAAAAAAAAAAAAAACACTATGTTATGGTCTTCCCTGAGGTAGTGCCTAGTAAGATACTTCTGGTTCTCAAGACCCACCCCCGCCACATATAACTAGACTCAAGTCCGAGCAGGCCCTGAAAGGTGAGTTGCAAAGTGTGACCCATGAGGAGGTGCACTACACTCCAAAATAACTACATGATTTTTCTAATTTATAGACAGAAATCTGGGGGATTTGTGTAGGAATGGAGTGTTGGATAGTGGTGGAAGGAACATAGAGTTGAATCAGATCAAATTTACTGATCCAGGCCTAGTAAGCAGAGATTCTGGATTTAATGTTTCCACTCAAGGAGTTAGAAAGGGCTCTAACAGTTTGATTGGTTGGTTGGTTGAAACATGAACCAAAAGGTGGCCTACACTAAATGGAGCTGAAATGCCAGAACTGCCTTGATATACTGTAGAAGAAGGTATCCAAAGTCTTACAGAGATTGGAATGTTAGAGTGGATATAATACCTGCCCACCCATCCCAGGAGGTTCCAGAGGACACACCTTTCACCATGACAGTGAGGAATAAATGTGTGAGGGAAGCCCTAGCATCCTTGAAGAGCTCTGTGGTTGCTCTTCTCTATAGGTTAGATATTACAGTGGGAACTGCTGACACTGAACTGAGAAGCCAAAACACAATGGGGATAACTGGATCCCAAGGTGGCAGGGGCCAAGTGGCAGCAGTTAATTGCCAAAGACAAGGTAGGTGAGGTAACCATAATGGAAAGCAGAGTCAAAGCAGTAATCAGAATAGTCTGACTCTCAGAGACCTATAGTATTGGCTAGCTGATCATAGTGTGTGCCTAGAAGTGAAATAGGTGGCAAGTCTACTTAATTCTTACTTGATCTGTATAAATGGAAGAGCTCTAGATCAAGTGAATATAAGTCTAACTTGAATCGCCAAAACATAGAGTCACAGCTCCTCGATCAATTCCTAGACTTCGGTCATTTTATGGAAGGATTCTGCCTCAAGACTGTAACATAGATATCCTGCTTGAGTTTCCAGTTTACCTGGCCTAAGGATTTTGGACTAAAGACTGCAGAGTTTCCAGCCTGACCTATGGATATTGACCCTGCCAGCTCGCACAATTACATGAGCCAATTCGTTAAAAATCTCTCTCTGTGTGTGTATCAGAACGTAGATACTGTTAGTTCTGTTTCTCTGGAGAAATCTGACTAACACAGAAATGCTCCTATGGGTTTCTCTTCAGTGTCAAAATAAACCAGCTTCTTAGTCATAGTATGAAAACCTGTTTGTTCAGATTTTAGGCAGCAAAGGTGGGGATGTGTACGTGTTGCGAAAGGCGTAGCAAAGTTTGGGTGGATCAAATGACAGCGTTCCATTGGCCAATACATCATGTAACTTTCGTCTGGATAAGAGTGCTAAGTAAGTGTGAAATTAAGTCCAAGTTAAAACAGAATATAAACCTTATACTAAATAAGGTATACCTCTCTGGAAAAAAAAAAGTCTATCCTTCTAATGACTCTAAATAACAGAAATTCATTTGGATTTCTCTCAGATAAATGAGGTAAGTTATTAAGCTGTGTGAAAATATTTGAGAATAAAAGTGGATTTAATTTGAGTGTATTGAGAATTAAAATTTTAGCTGGTGTATTAGTCTGTGTAGCAGACAATTTCTAGTAACAGATCCTAATCCACTCTTACACTTTGTGAGTGAGGGATGGGTAGAGGAGAAAGAGGCTGGATATGAGTGAGAAGTAAATAAACATATTTTTAGAGGAAATAGTGAGATAACAGGAGAAATACCTTGAAGTGCCCATGTTCTGCCAGTATAGGAAGACTGGAAGGAGGAATCATCTTCCCCTGGGTAGGGTAAGGAACAAAGAGCTGAATAAATAAAATAATCAAAAGGACCCCAAAATGCCTTTGGCTAAATGGATTCTACTATAGATTGTCCTCCCAGGAAACTTGTGCCTAGAACTTACAGCATGGGCCCATTAGTGGAATCTCTAACATCTTTTCTCTGTAGTACCCTTGCTCCTGTATCTTCTGAGACACTTTTCTTGCAGGGTACTACAACTTGAAATCTTCAAGCTCCTCTCCTTTATCCTTCTAATCTCAAATCATAATCAAAATCCACTTGGCCAGAGGCAATTGGAGATATTTTTTATTATTTCATTCATTTGAGCCCCTAATCTCTACCCAACTCAAGGAGAGTGTATTCTTTTTCTCCTCTCCCTCTACTGGGCAGAACATGGCTCCTTCCAGGTATTTCTCCTGTAATTAAACCATTTGCTCTGGAAATATATTTATTTCCTTCTCAGTTCTATGCAGCCTCTTTCTCCTCCACTCGTCCATCCCTCTCAAGGAGTGAGATTGGATTAGGAGCTGTTATAAATAAATAAATAAAAAATAAATAAATAAACAAACCCACTGCCATTGAGTTGATTCCGGCACATAGCAACCATGTAAGGTTTCCAAGGCTGTAAATCTTTACAGGAGCAGCTGCCACATCTTTCTCCCTCAGGGCAGCTGGTGGGTTCGAACTGCCAACCTTCTGGTTAGCAGCTGAGTGCTTTAAGCACTGTGCCACCAGGGCTCCTAAACAAATAAATGAACAAATAAAATCTAGTATATTGAATAATATGCCAGTTAAGAATCCAATTCTCAATGATCTCAAATTAACTTTATTTTTATTCCAAATATTTTTACCCAGATTGAACACTACTGTGTTCATCTGATATGAATCTACATGAATTTCTGCTATTTAAAATAATTAATTTTTCCCCTAGGGAGGTATATGTTATTTAATATGTCTTATATTGAAACTTGTAATAAATTTCATTAAAATAATCCACACTTAATTTAGTACTCTTATCTAAGACAAATGTTAAATGATACACTGGTCAAGGGGACCCTATCCTTTGTTCTACCCAAACATTACTACACCCCTCCAACATGTACACATCTCCAACTCCACTGCCTAAAAACTGGATGAACAGATTTTCATGCCTCCTGCTAAAAAGCTGGTTTCTTTGGACATTAAAGGGAAACCCATGGGACTATTTCTGTTGTATTGTCCCTTCCCTGGATACTTGCTATGTGACTCTGGTTACTTAACCCTAAATACTTGCTATATGCTGGCTATCTTCTGCCTACCCATTATGTTTCAAGTATACAATCCATCCAAAGAATTGATGCCTTTGAATTATGGTGTTGGCAAAGAATATTGAATATATACCATGGACTTCCAGAAGAATGAACAAATCTGTCTTGGAAGAAGTATAGCCAGAATGCTCATTTAGACATGTTATTAGGAGGGACTAGTCCCTGGAGAAGAACATCATGCTTGTTAAAGTAGAGGGTCAGCAAAAAAGGGGAAGGCACTCAATGAGATGGATTGACACAGTGGCTGCAACAATGGGCTCAAGTGTAACAACAATTGTGAAGATGGTGCAGGACCAGGCAGTGTTTCTTACTGTTGTACATAGGGTCACTGTGAGTCAGAACCAACTTGGCTGCACCTAACAACAATAACAACAAATATAATCCAAAGAAATGAGTAAAACTGCCACCAAATATTAGCTACTAGCTGGTAGAAAAACTAGTCCAGTGTGGCCACCTATGTTAACCAATAACAGGGCAAATGGGCTTTGAATAGAATAATTGGAAGTGTAATACACTTTATAAAACTATGAGCAATTTATACTATTTACATGTATTGCTTTTATAATTTTTTCAAAATATTAATTTTTAAAAAAGCTGAGCCAAATAAATCCTGTTGGAACTACTCAAGTCAGTGTGAGTGGTTTCTCTATTGAAGACCCGACCAGGCTGACTGGGACCAAAGGCATACGAAGAGTGGGTCAGAAAAGGATTGTCTAGGATGACGAGAACAATCAGCTAAAAGAGAGACCTCCACCTGGACTCCTGCCCTACATATCATGTCCTGATTTTATGTGCCCTTGTTATACCATGGTATAAACCACCTTTTCACTAGAGAAAGATAGATACTTCGTTTCTGACGCCAAGAAGTAGATGATTCAAATGGCCCATCCAGAAAGAGTGGAGAGGCTCAAAAACAAAAATAAAAACTTAACCTCTTATCAGATATATTAAACAAGACTTTCTCATCTCTAGACAGATTCTCTTCACATGGCACATGGTATGTCATATGGTGACATGTCATATATCATGATAATATGGTACTGATTTATCTCTTCTTTCCTCTTTTGTTGTGTTTTTAAATTTCTCCATTCCTTCAAGACTCAGATTATCCCTGTTACTTGTTGAATACTGTGCTAGGTAAAGAGATTAAAAAACCATGTCCCTACCATGAAGTAGGCCATACTCTAGTTGAAAGAAAGAGAATAATCCATTAGAGTGCAATGTGGTTTGAGACATGATGAGAGTTGTGTTCTGGGAGGCAGATAGAGTCAAACACATCAGACTACAGAGGTTTCCTGTGAAGGGTAAAATTTTAAATGAAAAATAAAAACAAGATATTGACACATACAAGGAAGAGAGTATGTACCTGACCAAGGAAATAGCATGTGAGCTTGGGTTTTCTGTGGCCCAAAATTGAAGGTCTGTATGCTGTGCTGTTGGAGATCAGGGAAAGTAGACTCTGAGACAATGATTAGCGTTCAAGGAGTTTTCTGGGGAGTGCCATAGGATCAACACTTGTAGGAAGAGAAGGCAGGAAGATTGAGCAGAGGGAGAGTTGAGCTACAGTGCAGTCACAAAATGGCGTTAGCCAACCATGGAGGGAGCTCTGAAACTGGAATGACCCTTCAGAAGAGGAGTGAAGGGGTGGAATCATTATAACTCCACACTGACCAATCATTGGATACAGGCAGCCCCCACGGAAAGGGGAGAAAATTTGGGCTAAAGGACTCACTTCAGTAAAGGAGGAAATTCCAACTTGGAATAGACGGACAGGCAGGCAGACAGACAGATAGACTGATTGATTTTTTAAGGCATTTGCTCACATGATTGTAGAGGCTGGCAAGAAACCAAAATCAGTAGGCCAGGTGGTAGGCTGGAAACTCTGGCAGGATGTCTATGTTATAGTCTTGAGGTCGAATCCTTCTCCCTCAGGAAACCTCAGTTTTTGCTCTAAAGGCCGTCAACTGATTGGATGAGGCCCACCCACATTGTGCAGGGTAAGCTGTTTTACTTAAGTCAACTACTTAAAAGGTTAATCACATGTAAATATTGTCATAGCAACATCTAGACTAGTGTTTGGCCAAACACTGGACACCATAGCCTAGCCAAGTCAACACATAAAATTAACCATCACATGACTCTTCCTTTTTTTTGATTTTTCTATGTTCAGTAATCCAGGTACATTTAAACTAGAATTTTTCAGGGATGGATAAGCTATAATTGTCTTCGCTCTTGTAGTACTACCCTGATAGAGCTTCTGTTTCTTGCAAATCATTGGAGTACATCTTTGTGGTTAATGAGAGTAAAATCCCACAGAAAATAAGGAGTATGAAGAGAGAGAAATCTGATATAAGCCAAGGTTTCTGGCTTATGTAACTAAGTTGTTCTTGGTGCTCTTCACAGAAATAAGGAATAAAGGAGATAAACCAAGTTTGGCTCTAGGGTAGACAATGATGAACTAAATTTTGGATATATTATGTCTGAGGTACCTACGCAACATCTAAGGAAATGTCTAGGAGGCAATTCAATATGAGAGTGTGAAGTTCAAAGGACAAGTTTTGTACTTGTTGCATAAATATGGGGGTCATTTTTGCCTTTGTGGTAGTTGATGTCATGGGTGTATAAGATTATCTTCAGAGAATGTATCAAATGAGATGAAAACTAGGGACTGAGCTGTAGGGAATGCTTGCTGCATCACTTTGAGTAAGTTACTTCACCTTTAAAGCCTTTTCTCCTAACCTGGAAAAAGGGGATAATAACAGAAACAATCTTGCAAGGTTGATTTGAGAATTTAATAATATGTTAAGTGAAGTATTTGGTTCTGTAAAGTTCCTAGTAAAAGGAAGAACAAACAACATGAACTTTTATGGACCATGAAAAGAAGAGTGACCCATATTTGCAGCCAAGCGTGGTAAATATTTCTCCTCCCTCTACTCCACTGCTCCCTTTTGAATTTGAAGCTAAACAGGCCAAACCCAGGGCTGAATTGTGAAATCGGCTGACTTCCCCCTGACAGCCCAGCCTCTGCCTCTGCTTCCATACCCCCTTTCACCATTGCAGGTAACCCAACCTCACTTTCAGGATCCTGTTCAGCTTCTACTCTTCCCTTTCAAACCAAGTCAGGAAGCATCAGACAACAGTTAATACACTTAATGACTGATACACTAATTAAATTGAACTGAAATCTGTTTTGTTCCTCAGTAAGCTTTTCCCTTTAATGATGACTTTTATCTATAAATATGAAATGAATTTGAAGCAGCACTTTATGTCTGAAGTAGTAGAGTTAGCACTGGGTTTTTGGACCATGGCTCTGCTGCTAATATTACGCGAATTTGGGAAAGCCATCAAGCCTTAGGAACTTTAGTTTCTTTGGTCCACATATGTTCCATGATGATTTCTGAAAGCTCCTGGCAGAAAGTCTCTTATTGCCAGCATCTTCCAGGAACAGGAACCCTCTCCCCTGACCAGGGGGCGCTCTTCTCTCCCACCCACCTCCCTCCAGTCATCCCAACCAAGTGCAGGCTAGCTCAGTCCCTGTTCCTTCTAACCTTCACCTAACACCTTCTTTCACCAGCAAGACTCCCTCATGCATATTTCTGATAAGTGTGACTTGTTAAATACATCTTAATTTATTATTTTAAGTTGTAACATTCATGTGATTCAAAATTAAGATATACAAATATGCTGGAAAAACTCTCCTACTCTGTTTTCCCTAATCTCCCCCTTCCCCCTGCCCCTGGCCAAATACAGGTAATCATTGTCATTTATTTCTTATGTATTATTTATTTCTTATATATTATTTATTAATTCATATACAATCAAGTCCCCAAACCAACACAAAACTCACTGCTGTCGAGTTGATTCCGACTCATAGTGACCCTATAGGACACAGTAGAACTGCCCCATACAAGGCTGTAAATCTTTACGGTAGCAGATTGCCACATCTTTTTCCCAAGGAGCGGCTGGTGGGTTTGAACCACCGACCTTTTGGTTAGCAGCCAAGTGCTTTAACCACTGCACTACAGGGATCCTTATACAACCAAGTACAAACATAAAATTTGTTTTACATTTTTACTCAAAATATATCATTCTATATATACTGCTTATACCCATCTTGTACTTTTACATTTATTCAGTACAGGAAGAGCCTCCTTATTCTTTTCTCCAGCTTTCCTTTGTGTTGATATACACTAACTGTTCTCCAATTAGAATTTAGATGGTTTCTTGTTTTTTGAAAATATAAACAATGTTGCAATGAATAACACTGGACATAAGTCATTTCACACATGTGCAAATATTTCTACAGGACACATTTCCAGACCTAGAATTGATGCATCAAAGCCCATATGCACATGTAATTTTGATAGATATCACCAAATTGCCTTCATAATCATTATACCAATTTCCAGTGCTCAGGCAAATTATAAGAATGTCCCTCCCCAAAGCCTCCAGAAGAGTATTTTTATCAAAATTTGGACTTCTACCAATATAATAGGTTGTAAATGGTATCTTACTTAATTTTATTTTGTATTTTTACTGCCATGAGTGAGACTGAACTTTATTTCATATACTTGTTTGTTTTCCCCTGGAAATTGTTCATGCCCTTTGGTCATATCCTTAGTGTGTCACTTGTGACGTAAATATCCAATGCATAATGATATTTTCAAATCCTGGAATGCAAATTATATACTAGTATTTCTCATTGTTTCTTCCAATTTCTGGCAAAGAAGGAAATCACTGGAATGGATGTTTGTAAAAGGAAAGTATTATTACATTGGAGATATATTTCATTATATCTCCTTGACTAACTTTTATGATAATATACCCATTTGAAGAACCACTTATGAAATATTAGTGAATCTATTCCAACCTATAAACAGCTTAAAATAGAAAATATAAAGTGACATTACAAAATAAAAACAACTGTGGTCAGTACATATAATCCTAAAACAGATAAATATATAAACACATAACCAAAACAATACTACCACCCTATGACAAAAACAATAATGATAATAATAGTGTCTGGAGAAGCCCTCTCGCCCTCCACCTACCCTATGCTTTTAAAAGCCTGCAGTCAGATCATGTGTCACCTGGTTCAAGGGTCCATTCCTTATTTGCTCAGCTTTCCCGTGAGTCTAAAAACAAAGAACAGGCACCGAATGATTTCTATTCGGACAATGGTCCAGGCACAGCTGCTGTATTTCTGGTTTTCCAGGTAGTTACGGATCCTTTGAAAGTACATTTTAACCTGTAATCTAAGGTTCTCAGTACCTAAGGTGCCACTCTTCTGTTCTGCTTCCAGTCCCATGAGTGCCTCCAGATGTTCCAGCTGTTGGTAAAGTTCAATGAGGAATTTCTCCATCTGGCTTTCCTCCCAACTGTCCAGAGAAAGATTTGTCCTGAAGAGGTTGAAGATCTGCTGGAGTATCTCATGAAGAATGGCCACTGTGTGTCCTTTATGGTAATGGTGAGGATTCATAGACTTCTGGGGAAGCACAAAGTTTTCCCTGTGTGGTAGACACTGCTGAATTGAAGAACTCCGCAATTTATTCAAGAGTTTTAAACTTTCTCTGTTTACTCTTCTTTGGAAGTGAACTAATTTCAGTTCTAGGGAGAAGGTCGTGGACGAGGCCAGCAGCACCAACACAATCTCAGAGAAGTGCCTGTTAATCATGGTGAAGGCCAAATACGCTACTTATCTCTGTGCAGACTTAGTGAAGCTCCAACTCTAGGTAATGTTTGCTTTTTGTGTGTCTCATTCTGGAAGGTGTTCTCTCGTTGTTTTTATTTTCTAATGTTGTCTTTTCTCCAAAATTACACTTCAGGTCTTCTTGTTCTCTGTTCTTGGTGTTCCCAGACATTTTCTTTACTTTCCTTCCTTATTGTGGCGACTGTTTGAGGAAGTAATCAAATGAACTTGTTTCCTTGTATCCTTTCCCTGAGGCAGTTATGGACCAGTCATCCAAAACAGTTTTCTATCACTCTCGCTATTTGTTACATATAACCTTTCACTCAGCACAATGTGCTTTGTAAATATTTAGTCAAGGTTATTAAAGTTGTTTTTATCAAGATTAAGCTTTTCTTAAAAACAGTAGTCTTTCATGGAGTAATATTTATCAGAGACTTAGCAGTACCTATAAGGCACTCATGAGCAAAAATTAAAATCCATACAGACTACTAAAATCTCAGATACTATTAAAATCTCAGATACAAATGCAAATTGGTACAAATGATTGAGAAAATTAAATTTAAAATATGTATTAGCAATCTTAAATTGTTTTATATCTTGTCTAAGCAGTTTAATGTACAGGATTCTAGCCTAAGAAGTAATCTGAAATAGACCAAAAAAAAAAAAAAAGTAAAGCAAGTTTGTTACAATGTTATTACAATGGCAGACTATTAAAAACAACCCATGAATCCAACAATAGGGAAATGGTTACATAAATGTTGGTATATCCATATGATGAAAAGCTATGTAATCAATACAAAAACCAAATCCGTTGCTGTTGAGTCAATTCCGACTCATAGCGACCCCTACAGGACAGAGCAGAACTTCCCCATACGGTTTGTAAGGAGCAGCTGGTGAATTTGAACTGCTGACCTTTTGCTCAGCAGCCTGAGCTCTTAACCACTGCACCACCAGGACTCCATTATAAACGAAAAAATTATACATAAAACATAAAAAGAGATAGGTGCAGTTAGTCTATATTCCATATGGTACCAATAACTATGTTAAACCAATGTGAATATCTTTACATCAATAATATCTCTTGAATTACAAATATCCAGTCTCACATTCTAAATCCTCCTGAATATGCCCCAATCTACCTTTCCAATCTTATTTCTGACTATTGCTCTAAACGTAGTTTAAGGGAATCTGAACTCCAGATGAAGTTATGTGTCATTCCCTTAATACAGCTAGTGCTTGTCTCTGTGTATGTTTATTGGTGATGCTTTATCTCATACATCAACTGTTGTCTCCCTTTATCTTCATTACTTGTCTGTGCAAGGACTACTTGCCCTTTAAGACCTGAATCTCCCCCAAGGTGCTATAATCTCTCCTCCTCTGGATATCCACACCACTTTTTACCTCTTTTAAGATGCCTTTCTTGTTCTGTCTTATATTTGGTGATTGATTTACCTGTCTTACAACCTTCTAAGATTAAAAGCATCTTAAGGGCATGAAGTCCCTGAATGGTGAAAATGGTTAACCTGGCCAGCTGCTAACCAAAAAGTTGGAGGTTTGGTCAACCCTGAGGTGCCTTAGAAGAAAGTCCTGTTAATGTAATTCCAAATGAAACAATGCTATGCTGTTGGGCTCAGCTTTTTACAATGGATTATCTAATATAATAGCAAAACGCAAACAGCAAAAGACAAAATAAATAAATGGGACCTCATAAAAATTAAAAACTTCAGTTCATCAAAGGACTTTACGAAAAAAATGAAAAAACGAGTTACTGACTGGGAAAATATCTTTGGAAACCACATATCTGATAAGATTCTAATAACCAATATATATATATACAACTTCAGCAACTTAACAACAAAAAGACAGATAACTCAGCCATAAAATGGGCAGAGGACTTGAATAACACTTCACCAAAGGGGACATTCAAATGGCCACCAAACATATGAAAAGATGTTCAATGTCATTAGCCATCAGAGAGATTCAAATCAAAACCACAGTGCTATACCACTTAATTCCCACTAGGATGGCTAAGACAACAAACAAAAACAAAAAACATCCTAGAAAATGACAAATGTTAGTAAGGATGTGGGGAAATTGGAACCTTATCCATTGCTGGTGGGAATGCAAAATAGAACGGCCTTTGTGGAAAATAGTGTGGCAGTTCCTCAAAAAACTAACAATAGAACTACCATATGACCCAGTGATTCTACTCCTAGGTATATACCCAAAAGACTGGAAATCAAAGACTCAGAGACTTATACACCAATGCTCATTGCAGCACTATTCACAATAGCCAAAAGGTGGAAACAACCTAAATGCCCATCAACAGACGAATGAAAAAACAAAATGTGTTGCATACATACAAAGGAATACTACTTGGCCAGTAGGAGAAATGAAGCCTTGATGCATGCTACAATATGTATGGAGCTTGAAGACATTATGCTGAGTGAAACAGGTCAATCATAAAAGGACAAATATTGTATGACCTCACTTATATAAAAAGACAAGAAAAGGCAAATATACAGAGACCAAAGACAAGAAAAGGCAAATGTATAGAGACTGAAGTTTATTTGTGGTCACCAGGGGTGACAAGGAGGAGGAAAGGAGGGGTTACTGCTTTTGGAGAACTGAGTTTTGGTGTATGGTGATGGAAAAATTGTGTTGATTAAGGGTAGCGTTGCACAGTTAATTGTTGTAAGTGCTGTCAATAAGTTCTACATCTGTAAAAAGTTGATTTGGTAGAAGTTGTGTGATAGACATATTTACAACAAGGACAAACAAACAAACAAAAAAGAGTAGCTGCTGAGGTTGCTCATGTGCAACCAAACATTTGGTTCCTTGGTTTGGAGTTTTAGGGTCATGGTTTCATGGGACATCCCAGTTAATTGACCTAATAATGTGTTTCTTGCTTCTATTCTACCCTGTAGTTCATTATGCAGTTCCTAGGGTTTAAAAGCTTGCAAGCAGCCATCCAAGGCATAACAATTGGTCTTTACTTGCCTGGAGCCACAGAGGAAGAAGAAGACTCAGGAATAGGAAGAGGAAATGGAATGTGTGGCCAATGGCCTCCATGAACAACTGCCTTCCTTGCCATGAAACCAGAAGAACTGGATGGTGCCTGGCTAACATTACTGAACATTTTGATCAAAGATTCTATAGGAGAATACTGATCAGAAGGGGGAAAATGAGGAACAGAATTTCAAATTCTCATGGAATCCAGATTTTCCAGAGCCATGGAAGCTGGACAAACTCCTGAAACAATTGCCTTGTGATAATCTTTAAACCTTAAACCACAAATATCCCCTGAAATCTTCTTAAAACCAAACAAGAGTTTAGCTTAACTAGTAAAAAATGTTTGCCTTGAGCATTATGCTCTTTTAATGGGATTATCTACCTATATGGGATCAAATTGACAACAGTAACTTGAAAGATTAGATAGGAACCTTAGGGATCAGTGATTTTAATGGGGGAGAAACAACTCAGAAAAGGAGGGTGAGAATTGTTGCACAACTCGAAGAATGTAATCAATGTCACTGAATTGTACATGTAGAAACTGTTGAATTAGTGTATGTTTCACTGTGTATATTCTCAACAACAACAAAATAAATAAAATAAAAAAGATAACCCTGTGGAGCACAATTCTACTCTGACACACAAGGTGTTGCTATGAGGTGGAGTCTATTTGATGGCAACTGGTTTTCTGGTTTTAAGGGCATGGAATAAACACTCATCTTTTTACTGTCTGTAGAATTATACCAAAAAACCAAATCAAACCCGTTGCTGTTGAGTTGATTGTGACTCATAGCAGGGTAGAACTGCTCCATAGAGTTTCCAAGACTATAATCTTTACAGAAGGAGATTGCTACATCTTTCTCCTGGAGCAGCTGGTGGGTTTGAACTGCCAGTCTTTGGTTAGCAGCTGAACTGTTAACCACTGTGCCGCCAGGGTTCCTTAGAAACCAAAAAACCAAACACGTTGCCATTGAGTAGATTCCAACTCATAGCGACCCTATAGCTTAATACATAATTGTTGACTTGGAGTGAATCAATATTTTCTATCACAAAGTAATGCAAAATGTTGAATCTTATCTTTGACCATTTCTTTGCAGGAAGTTGGTGGGTGAAACCCTAAGTATTGAAAACAGACACCTTATAAACCTGTATGGTATCATTATATACTAGCTCAGCTTTGTGTTGCTGTCACTCAATCTGTCAGTCTGGTATTAATAAACTGAAATGAACTGAGTTAGCATGCTCCATGGAAGGTTCTTTTCTTGTACAAAGTTCAATAGCATTCATCAAAAAGTTTCTAATACTTTGGGTGTTGTGGTTTCAGATCCATGAAATTCAGAAACTACAGGAATCTCTTACCTGAGCTAACAAAGTAAATAGACTTTAAGCTAATATAAAAATGTGGAAGTTGGGAAGAAAAGACACTCTTACACCTAGTGATAAGAGTGATAACTCCATTCAAAGAGAGTTTATATCATATTAAACCCTGTACCTGTGACTATAAACTTAACCTCTAGACTATGTATAGCTTGTGTTATATATTGTTCTGCAAAACATATTCTATTTGCAATGCTAAAAAACTTTTCACTTGCTCAAAAATTACAGAATTCCATTAGAGTTACTAGTTATTTAACATCTATCTACATATAGCATTACTCTACTTCAGAACATGGTGTCTGTTTGGCTGACAAATGTGTAGATCCCCGAAGTGTTCACTTCTTTAAGCCACACAGGGCAATTGGTGGAGCCCTGGTGGTGTAGTGGTTAAAGAGCTCGGCTGCTAACCAAAAGGTCAGCAGTTCAAATCCACCAGCTGCTTCTTAGAAAGCTTATAGGACAGTTCTACTCTGTCCTATAGGGTCTCTATAACTATGAGTTGGAATTGACTCGATGGCAATGAGTTTGGGGTTTTTGGTTTTAGGGCAATTGGTAACTTTGCCAAAAAATTTTACTAGGAGAAATGAAATGCATGAGTAAAGGGTAGAGAAAAGAAGGAAATTCCGCTGCATCTTGTCACACAAATGATGGAATTTGGGTCTTGGCGTTACACGGAACTGGATTGGGATCTTCTCTCCACCACTTGCTGGTTGTGTTGCTTTGAGCAAGTTACTTAACCTCTCTCTGCTTCAGTTTTTTCATCTCTACAATTTAACTCAGAGAACACTTTTGAGGATCAGTAGATAAAAAGATTATAAATAAAAATCTGTGTAGTGTCTAAAATATGAAAAATAATGAATACATATTAGTTCTCTTCTATTTAACAGATGACTAAGTTAGCTACACTCTTCTTGGGGATACATAGATAGTTACAGTAAAATATTTTTATAGATAGAACTGGAAGATGTGAATTAAAATTTGCACTTTGATCTATCTGTGGCCTTTTGAGGATAAGTTGCTCTGGGTTCTGGAATGGTGTGGTCTCTTTATATCTGAAATTTTTAGAGTGGCAGAAATAATGTTTTTGAAATACCCTATAATCTGAATGCCACCGCTAAGATCTTCTGGTTTAAATACAGTATTTGAGAATTGTGGATCTTACAAAAACGAGGAAGAAAAGTAGGGAGAGAGACAGAGACAGAAAGACTGGAAAAGACCTGTGGTAATTAATAATGCACAAAAAGAATAACACTTGTTTCAGTAGCATTCTGCTCCTAAACAGAATGTTACTCTATTTGGACAATAGAATCTCAACCTGGTCTCAGCATAAATCTGTAAATCTTTAAAGTGGAGTTTCAGGAAAACAATATAAGAATAAATTAAGATATCTTAAGTGACTCCATTCAATGAGAATGATCTCTGATCTACAATCAAGATGTTAACATCATTTTCATTCTATTGACAATAAATGTGTTAATTTCCAAATATTTGGAGATTTTGCAGATATCTTTATGTTTTTACCTTTGGATTTAAATCTATTGTCATCAAAGAACATAGTTTGTATAATGCCAATCCTTTTCAGTTTATTGAGACTTATTTTATAGCTCAGAATATGGACTATTTTGGTGAATATTCCATTGAACTCAAAAAAAAAACGAGTAGTCTGCTTTGGTTGGTTGGACTGTTCTATAAATGTCAATTAAGTCAAGTTGGTTGACAGTATTGTTGAAGTTTTCTATATCCTTTCTGACTTTCTGTCTATTCTCTCAATTACCAAGAGAAAAAAATTAAAAAAAAAAACATTCTTGTTGAATTGATTCCAACTCATAGACACCCTATAGGACAGAGCAGAACTGCTCCATAGGGTTTCCAAGGAGCAGCTGGTGAATTTGAACTGCCGACTTTTGCTTAGCAGCCTGAGCTCTTAACCACTGTGCTACTAGGGCTCCAATTTTCAAGATAAGGGTATTGAAATCTCCAACTATAATTTCAATTTGTCTATTTCCTCTTTCATTTCTATCAGTTTATGCTTCATGTATTTTGAAATTGTTATCAGTTGCATCAGATTTAGGATTATTATGTCCTTTTGATGAATTGGAAACCCTGACGGCATAGTGGTTAGAAGCTACAGCTGCTAACCAAAAAGTTGGCAGTTCAAATCCACCAGACACTTCTTGGAAACTCTATGTGGCAGTCTATTCTGCCCTATAGGGTTGCTATGAGTCAGAATCTACTCGATGGCAATAGATTTGGTTTTTGTTTTTGGTTTGATGAATTAACACCTTTATTATGAAGTGTCCCTCTTTATCTCCGGTAATATTCCTTATTCTAAATTGACTTTCTCTAGTATTATACAATCACTGATTAGTATTTGCACGGTGTATCTTTTTGCATTGTTTTACTTTTAACCCATATTTAAAGCGGATTTCTTTAAATAGCATATAGTTGGATATTTGCTTTTTAATTGGAATGTTTAGGCTGTTTACATTTAATGTTACTATCAAAATGGTTGAGCTTAAACTTATCATTTTGCTATTTGTTTTCTAAGTGTCCATATATTCTTTGTTCCTTTTTTTCTCTTTCATTCCCTCTTTTGGATAAATTGGGTGTTTTTTATTATTTGACTTTTTAATTATCTCCACTATTGGCTTAATTAGCTATACCCCTTTGTTTTACTTTTATAGTAGTTGCCCTAGGTTTTACAATATACATCTTTTATTTTTTCCCACACAAAAATTTATACATACATTGTTATGTGACTCTAATTGCTCTCCCCATACTGTGACAGCACACTCCTCCTTTCCACCCGTGATTCCGCATGTCCATTCAACCAGCTCCTAACCCTCTCTGGCTTCCCATCTCACCTCCAGACAGAAGCTGCCCATTTAGTATGCTAAGAGGCACACTCCTCACAAGTATGACTTTATGTCCCACAGTCCAGTCCAATTCCTTTCTGAAGCGTTGGCCTCAGAAATTATTTTAGTTCTGGGCTGATAGAGAATCCAGGGGCCATGGTTTCTGGGGTTCCTCCAGTCTCAGTCAGACCATGAAGTCTGGTCTTTTACTAGAATTTAAGTTCTGCACCGCACCTTTCTCCTGCTCCATCCAGGACTCTCTGTTGTGTACCCTGTCAGGGCAGTCATTGGTGGTAGCTGGGCACCACCTAGTTCTTCTGACCTCAGGCTGATGAAGTCTCTGGTTTATGTGGGCCTTTCTGTCTCTCCGGCTAATACTTTTCTTGTGTCTTTGGTGTTCTTCATTCTCCTTTACTCCAGGTGGTTGGGACCAATTGATGTATCTTAGACGGCTGCTTGCAAGCCCTTAAGACCCCAGACACCACTCACCAAAGTAGGATGCAGAACATTTTCTTAATAAGCTTTGTTATGACAATTGACCTAGATGTCCCCTGAAAGCATGGTCCCCAGACCCCTACCCCTGCTACTCTGTCCCTCAAAGTGTTTGATTGTATTCAGGAAACTTCTTAGCTTTGGTTTAGTCCAGTTGTCCTGACTTCCCCTGTAGTGTGTGCTGTCCTTCCCTTCACCTAAGATAATTCTTATCTACTATCTAGTTAATAAATAACCCTCACCCTCCCTCCCCACCCTCATAACCATCAAAGAATGTTTTCTTCTGTGTTTAAATCTTTTCTTGATTTCTTATAATGGTGGTCTTATACAGTATTTGTCCTTCTGTGACTGACTAAATTCACTCAGCATAATGAGTTCCAGCTTCCTCCATGTTATGTTTCACAACTTCATCGTTGTTCTTTATCATTGCATAATATTCCATTGTCTGGATATACCATAATTTGTTTATCCATTCATCTGCTGATGGGCACGTAGGTTGTTTCCATCTTTTTGCTATTGTGAACAGTGCTGCAATGAACATAGGTGTGTATATATCTATTCATGGATATATAGGAGCGGGATAGCTAGATCATATGGTACTTCTATTTCTAGCTTTTTAAGGAAGCACCAAATTGATTTCCAAAGTGGCTGTACCATTTTACATTCCCACCAACAGTGTATAAGTGTTCCAGTCTCTCTACAAGCTCTCCAATATTTATTATTTTGTGTTTTTTGGATTAATGCTAGCCTTGTAGGGGTGAGATGATATCTCATTGTAGTTTTGATCAGCATTTCTCTAATGGCTAATGATTATGAGCATTTCTTCATGTGTCTGTTAGCCGCCTGAATATCTTCTTTGGCGAAGTGCCTGTTGATATCCTTTGCCCATTTTTTAGTTGGGTTATTTGTCTTTTTGTTTTTGAGGTTTACAGTATCTTGTAGATTTTAGAGATTAGATGCTGATTGGATTTGTCGTAGCCAAAATTTTTTTCCCAATCTGTAAGTTGTCTTTTGGTGAAGTTTTTTGATGAGCATAAGTGTTAGATTTTTAGGAGCTCCCATTTATCTAGTCTCTTTTCCGGTGCTTGCGAATTGTTATTTATGGTTCATATACAATATACATCTTTATTAAACATATTTAAGTTTACCTTCATATAGTGGTACAATGGTTAAGCACTTGGCTGTTAACCAAAAAGTTGGTGGTTCAAGCCCATCCAGCAGCTCCACAGGACAAAGACCTGGTGACCTGCTCCCGGAAAGACTGCAGCCTAGAAAACCCTAAGGGGCAGTTCTACTCTGTTGTATGGGGTCACCATGAGCCAGAATTCACTCAATGGAACCTAACAACAACAAAGTATAGTGTAAGAATATTACAGCAGTGTACTTCTGTTTCCTCCCTCCCACCCTTGGTGCTATGGTTTTTATACCTTTTTTACACAAGTTTTAAACCCCATGCAAATACTGAAGCTTTACCAGACTTGATGAAAAGTAGATTCATAACAGATTGAAGAAGCTCAAAAAACTCCTACTGGAAGATACAGAATAAAATCATTCCAAGGGACATAATAATCAAATTGAGGACAAGCAGTGATAAAGAGAAAATCTTAAAAGCAGTTAGAAAAAGAAGACATTATGTACAGAGGAATAAAACTAAAAATGACAGTAGTCTTGTCTTTATAAATCATGCAAGCCAGAAGATAACGCAGTAACATCTTTAAATACTGGAAAAAAATATTTTTTGTCAATTTAAAATTCTATACCCAGTAAAAATAGATTTCAAAATGAAGGCAAAATACTTTCAGACAAACAAAAGCAGACAGAATTCACCACCAGCACATCGTCACTGTAAGAAATGTTAAAGGAATTTCTTCATGAAGAAGGAAAATAATAACAAACCAAAACCAAATCTGTTGTTGTGAAGTCAATTCTGACTCATAGCGACCCTATAGGACAGGGTAGAACTGCCCCATAGGGTTTCCGAGGCTAAAATCGTTATGGAAGCAGACTGCCACATCTTTCTCCCATGGAGTGGCTGGTAGGTTAGAATTGTTGACCCTGCAGTTAGCAGCCTAGTGCTCAACCATTGTGCCACCACCGCTCCTTAGGAAAATAATACCAGATAGAAATTTAGTTATACAAAAAGGAATAAAGATGTAACTAATGTCACTGAACAACTTGTGCAGACATTGTCAAATGGGAACCTCATCTTCTGTATAAACTTTCACTGAAAACATGATGAAATACTATTTAAAAAAAAAGTTGGGGACATCTAGTTCATAAATACAAAGTTCTGCAGCTTACTTTAGTGAGTAGGTTCTGGGGTCTTAAAAGCTTCCAAGTGGCCATCTAAGATACATCTATTGGTCTCTTACCATCCGGAGCAAAGGAAAATGAAGAAAACCAAAGACTCAAGGGAACAATTAGTCCAAAGGACTAATGGACCATATGAACCACTGCCTACACGAACGACCCTGAGACCTGGCTACATCTACCAACCTCTCTGACTGGGATCACAACAGGGGGTCCTAGACAGAGCAGGAGAAAAATTGCAGAACAAAAAATTAAATTCACAAAAAAGACCAGACTTACTGGTTTGACACAGACTGGAGGAACCCCCAAGACTATGGCCCTAAGAAACCTTTCTGAAATGGAATAGAAGCCATTCCCAGAGACCATCTTTCAGCCAAACCATAGACAGGGCCATGAAATAAACAATAACATCAGTGAGGAAAGTGCTCCTTAGAACAATTAATTATACGAGATCAAAAGGGAAACATTTGCCCAAAAGCAAAGAAGAGAAGGTAGGAAGGGATAGAAAATCAAGATGAAAGGAAATGGGGAAGTCAGGATGGAAAAGGGGAGAGCGCTGACACAATGTGGGGAATGAAATCAATGTCATAGAACATTTTACGTACAAACTATCAAATGGGAAACTAATTTGCTCTGTAAGCTTTCACTTAATGCACAATAAAAAAAGGAATGAAGAGGAGACTTCCAGCAAAATGGCGCTCTAGGCAGAAGCACCACGCTGTCCCTCCACAGCAAAGATCCAAAAAACTAAGCTGAACAGAGAAAACAACAATCCTGAAACCCTAAAACATCATATGAAGAGATAAAGAACCCAGCCAAGCTCCAGATGGAGTGATAAAACTGACAGAGAACGGATAGCAAGGAGAGATTCATGCAGAGGTCCCCTGTCAGCTAACGCAGCGCGGATCCACCATCCTGGACTCCTATCGGAGACCAGCAAACAGGGGGTACAAGAAAGCAGCTTCACGGAGCTCCCAGCGGGAGACAAAACAACTGGTAATTTTCGATATAAGCTTTCCAACCCCAACCCTTCTTCACCCCCACTCGGCCTCCTCTGCTTCCCACAGCCACAATCTCTTGTCCGGGAAGCACCGGCTGCTTGGATTCCACCCACCTGAACGGGCCGCCTCTCTGAGTGCCATTTGTTGGCTGCTGGTGTTGCTTTTTTCCGCTTCTTTTGATTACTTCCTTACCTCTCACCACCGCCCCCTCCCTTTTGCTCAAATACCTGGCTCTGTGCGCCATCTCCACTTCTTCCTGAGGGGCTGTGGAGCTCCATTCGAGTGTGGAGCTGCTTCCTGGTCTGGGCTGCTGCACTGGTGGAATCCCGGGGCTTTTGTTCGTTTGTTTGTTTTGAATTGTTTGTTTGTTTTCTTTTGCTTTTCTTGAGTTGGGAGCCCGTTTTGGCCAGGCGGTGCCGCATGGCTTAGAACCTACCCCCTCACCTTGCACAGACGTGCAGAGGGATCCCTGAGGGCACTTCTTTTCTCGCTGCTTTTTTTTTTTTTTTTCTGTTTTTTGGGGGACTTTTATTGTTCTTTTTTTTTTAATTTGTTTTGTTTTCTTTTCCCTCTTTTTCCCTCTTTGTTTTTCTTCATTACTCAGTTTCTCATCTCTCTATATCTTCCTTCTCTTACTGTTTCCTGAATACCTGGTGTTGTATACCTCTACTCCTTCTAGCCAGGCTGTACTGCAACACCTGAGAACAACTTCCCCAGACCTCAAAGCCACACTGGTGGGATCCCTGGGAACTTTGCTGTTCTTTTCCCTTTCCGATTTTTATTTATTCATTCTTTTCTTTCATTTTTTTCTTCTTCTTCCCCTTTTTGTTTTTCTCCATTTCATAGTCTCTCATCTTTCCACTCCAATTGCAA
>NW_004443961.1:20613618-20624699 GCF_000243295.1 Trichechus manatus latirostris
AATGGTGTATCTTTGGCTGTGTATATTTTCACCAAAAATAAAGGTCGAGAAGGGAGAGGGTTGACATGTCGTGGCGTTGTTAACCAATGTCATAAAACAATATGTGTACTACTGTTTCATGAGAAACTAATTGCTCTTGTAAGCCTTCACCTGAAGTACAATAAAAAATTAAAAAAAAAAAAAAAAAGGAATGAAGAGCACTAAAAAGGGCAAATATGTGGTAATGGTAAATATGGTAAAATGGCAAATATGTGAGTAGATATAAATATTTCCTCATTTAAAAAATCTTATGCTAAGTGAAATAAATCAAGCACAAAAGGATAAATATTGTGTGATTTGCCATGAAGTAATGGACAAGAGGAACCCATGCTCTCTCTCTGGGGCCTAAACACAGTTACTAATGAGAATGGACATTTAGAGTTACCAGTCCACATGCAAGCAATGAGTACTGGATCCTAAGTGACATGGGTACTACGTGTTCTTAAAAAAAGTTGTGTGTGTGCAGTATGGGGAGGGGGGATGTATGATACTCAAGATCCTTGAGAGGGCAAGGTCAAGAGCCTGGGTTCCTCTTGTCCAAATCTAAGGACAGTATTAAAGGCATCCACTTCGTGCTTCTGTCACTTGAGAGCAAAACAATAGAACAGGGTTATGAAGATGAAAAAAAAGGTGCTGTCTTAAGCATCACCGAGTATGACAAAATCTTTGATAAAAATAGAATAAGCGACTAGTGGTGGTAGACTATCTTTAGCTAGAATGGGTTTTATCAGTGAGTTAAATTTATTATATAAATAAATATATTTATTCATATTCCCATAAATTATTTATTTACCATTATTGCCAATCTAAACAATATAATGCTGTAACTAAAACCCTGACACCCTCTGTGTGTTTAAAATATACCAAAATAATTCTTGCTGGTAAGCAAGGCATTTTAAATTCAATCAGTGGATGGCAGCGTAACATCAATTACGTAGGTAGAGCCTGGCATCAACTTGCACCGTGTATAAGAGAAAACACAAGTTCAAGACATCTAGCAGTCTAAGTAATAATGTGTGGTCAGAAAAGGAATTGTTCCCATCATGAGTAAGATCACTAATGTCTCTAATTCACGTTAAGATACTTATTGGTTAGTATTGTTGAATATCACCTTTTTTGCCTTGACTATTCTAATGAACATCTGTTGCTTTATGGCCGTTCGCTGTCATCGCCCCTTCCTTCTTGGGGGGTTGTGGGTAAACATACCCTGACTTCTCTGCCCACTCCTGAATCTTGCGCCAGACTTCCCAGTGTGGTACATGTAACCCTAGTCCAAGCTAGTCAGTCCTTCACCTTGCCATTACCTCAGTGATTATTTCTGACATGGACGCTTGTCCCAATTATCTCAACACACCTCTACCCCATTTTCTGAGCGTAAACTTGCAAATAATTAACCATATTAATTTATTTATCACAGAATGTTAGAGCTGGAAGTGATCTCAAATAACATCTAATCTCTGCTTCTCTTTCCTTTCCTGAAAAGTTCACTCCTAAAGCTAATAGATGGGACAGAACAAGGTAAGCGTTGAAACAGGCAGGGATCCACAGGGGTGAAGAGTGAGATGAAGAGCCCAAATAGGGTGAGGAGTGTCCATGTGGAGAGATACCCTGGCATGCAGCGTCAGATTCTGAGAAGACTGAGGGGAGAATCTATAGGGAGGGATGGCAGGTGTGGGGACTCGTAGCTTGAGTAGGGTGAAGTGGGCATCCCTGTGGACAAAGTTTCAAAGGACTGCCCTACAAAATACTTGTTAATTTTACATGGTAAAAGAGTGACGTTACAGTGTAAAAGCTTGACAGCCACCTGGACAAACATTAAGACTGAGGAATATTAAGTACTAATGTAACAATGTTAGTTTCTTGATTTTGATAGTTGTATTGTGGTCACAGAGCCCTGGTGGCGCAACGGTTAAGAGCTGGGCTGCTCACCGAAAGGTTGGCAGTTCGAATCCACTAGCCACTCCTTGGAAACCCTATGGGGCAGTTCTACTCTGTCATATAGAGTTGCTATTCATCAGAACTGACTTAATGGCACATAACAACAACAATTGCAGTCATGTGGAAGAATGTCCCTGTTTGTAGGGAACACAGACAATTTGAAAAAGAAAAAAAAGGTTTCTCTCCTATATTTGCAACTTTTTTGATTATTTCAAAAGAAAAATGTGTGTGTGCATGTGCCTTGTGTGCAACTAATTCATTTTTGAGACATAATAACTGAGGCCTCATAGGGCAGTGTATCCTTCTTTATACACACTACCATCACCTATCCTGTTCCCCCTTCCCCACTTTATAGTTGAATTTAGGTCAAGAATGTAAAGGGTAAAACAGTCTGTGCTTATCAGATTTGATTGATTTCTCTCCCTCTCACCTCAGGGGGAACTAACTGTGTTTTGCTCGCATTGTAACCACATAGCCTAGCACACTATATTCCTAGCCTGAAACATATTAGGTATTCAATAAATATTGATTGAATAAATAAATTCATTCAATAGGGAATGAAGAGGTGTTCTAGGTTTGAAGAGAAAGGACAAGATTTAGGGCTGTAATAGCAAAGAACGTGAGGGAGAGTTGGCTGATAGGGTAGAAGAGCAATATCGAG
The DNA here is from genome assembly GCF_000243295.1 of Trichechus manatus latirostris. NCBI lineage: Eukaryota > Metazoa > Chordata > Mammalia > Sirenia > Trichechidae > Trichechus > Trichechus manatus. Next base: position 20,616,257 of record NW_004443961.1, read on the forward strand.
GATCTAGCTAGGTAGATGGGTGACCTTAAGTTAATAATGGCACCAATTGCCTTGTTATGAGCAGGAGCAGAGAAGGTCCACGGTCCATCCAGGGTTGGGACTCTGCTAGGTGAGATTCAACTGAATGACAAAAAAAACAAGGGATTCTATGATATTAGTAAGAGAGCAGAAGAAATATTGGACCCTGGAATCCGTAACAGATAAGTTTGAATTATATCTAAATGATCAAGTTCAAGGGCAATATAGTCCTCCCAAGCCCCTCTGATAATATTTCACAGTTGACTGCCTATTTTTTCTACTCTTAATAGTAATACTTTTTGTTAGATAACAGTTCCACTTGTGTATCGATGCAAATGGTGACATCAAAATAACAACCATCACTTACTGAGCATATACTATGCACCAGACTCTTCTCAAGAGCCTTATGTATTTGGTCTCTATCCTCTCCTTCTTTTCTTTCCCTCCCAAATCTCCGAAGAGTTTACCATAATTGATAAAATATAGTAAAGTGATAGAGACTGTGTTAGCATAATAAAACATCAAAACTATGTTATGAGAAATAGTCTGAATAGCAACAGAAAGGTTTGTCCTATAGATGCTCCATTCTGACAAAATTAGAAGACTTAAGCTTTTCTAAGATCCTGAGGACATTTCATCATGTGGCTAGGAGTGCACCAGGAACTTGAACAGGGAAGGGAAGAGAGGTTAAGACAGAGGAAAAATAAAGAGGAAGAGATGGGACCTTGGGCAGCCATTGAAGATGAACTCTCTATGGACTGAAAAGTATCTCAATGGGAAAAGTAAAGGAATGCTTTGCATATCTTCTGAACTCCAGGTGTGTTCGTTGTTCAATAATACTGAGATTGTTTTCTTTTTGGTAGCAGACAGCACTCCTATGTTCCTCAAAATTGATTTAAGTAACATTTATAGCTCTTCCTATGGGCTAGGCTTTGTTCTAAGCAAATTACAAATACTAACCCATTTAATCCTCACAACTACCTATGATGTAAATACTGTTATCATCCCCATTGTACAGATAAGGAAATTAAGAAACAGACATATTAAATCCAAATGTTCTATGCACTACTAAGAGGATACCTATAATACTATTCTAACCTTTATAATAATCTTTAGAGGTAGGTCTTACCAATCCCCACTTAAAAATGAAGTAGTTTAGTAACATTTCCAAACACAGTCAGCTGGGAATTCTGCTTCTGATCATGAGAAAGCAACAGGATAGAGAATTACCCTCCTACTGTAAACAACCAGGAAACTAGACAAAATATAGGGGACAACTATTTTCAGGCATTGAATAATAGGCAGTGCAAGACTGTAACCCCCGAAAGACAGGAAACAAATGAGGCTTTCTGACTGGTGGCAATTTCTAGACTGTGCTGCAGGGAGGGGAAACTCAAGAAAGCTGGACAATCTTGCTGAGTTGAGAAAACAGATATCAGAGTCTGGGGAGGCCAAAACAGCTAAAATTTGCAGGACAGAGTACACAGAAGGAAGGAGATACCCAGAGAAAGAGTCTTTTAGAGTCTTTGGCCAAATACTAATCTGTGCAGACATCATGTGAAGCCCCACAAGGCCCAGCAAGTACAACGTCCAAAATCTCCAGAGGAAGAATGATCACTGGGGAACTGTAAGCCAAATAATTTGAGAGTACATTCAGGGCTAGAAATCATTCAAGTTCCCACCAGCTGCAAGGAAGCGACCTTATTGAAATATGGGGCATTCAGTGCACACCCCAGAAGAGCTCTCACTTAAGTATGGGGATAAGTTAGCCTTAAAGATTGATTTCAGTCTGTCTTAAAAGAGCTTAAAAACAAACTTGAAAGAATCAAACGACTAACATAACTGATCATCAGAACAAAGCTTAACACTAATTACAGGAGTACAACAAAATCTAGCACACAAAAACATAAAACACAGTGTTTGGCAGACAATAAACAAATCACTAGACATAGGTGGAAAGAGTAAGGAAAATTGGTAAGGGAGAACCCTAAAATTCTTACTTGGGCTCAAGATATTAAATAAATATCACTGATTCATTGGAAGGCCTAAACCAAGCTCAGGAAAAGCTGTGTGTGTGTGTGTGCGTGCGTGCGTGCGCGCGCGCACGCGTGCATTGGGAAGGAGAGGCCCTGGGTGCCAAGAAGGCAACACCAAGTTTCTGGCCACTTTTCAAGCCAGTAGGCCAAATAACATGAATGAACACATTTCTCCCAGAATAGCACGTAAATTCTTAATAAATACTAACATTCTGATCTAAAAAAGTTAACAGGCATTCAAGGTGGACATTATCACAGAAAAAGATCTGCCAAAATATTTTAGTAAATGTAGCCAGTTAACTTTATGTTGGAATTAGGTCTCTGCTTTTCCCTTGGAACAAGACGCTGTCTTGGAAAAGGGTCTATGTTTTACACTAAAATAGTAGTAGCTCTAAAACCCAGCACACTAGATATCTAATATTTGGAGAGTTTGTTAACCTCAGTTACTAATAATGATCATGCAGAGTAGTTAAAAGGACTGAATAAGATAGCCCGTTTTAAACTGCCTACTATTAGTAATTTAATATGCATTTGTTCTCTCCTCTTTGGAGTCCATTTTCTCCCTGACTCATATTTATATTATTTATTGATAACATAAAATCCCTCTTAATATGAGAACTGAACTAAGACTCCATACCACTGGGCCTGCGAAACCAACTCTCTCCCTTTAGACTTGTGACTTCTTCCTTTCCTGAGGGACCAAGAAGCACAAACACCAGAGAAGTCACTGTAACCTCACAGGACTTTGTCACAGTTGGGATTCCTTAATCTCTGAGTTTGAAGAAAAGAACTCTGTTGACATCATTCCTTGGTAGAACAAAGAGAAAAATAAACCAGAAGACTATAAAATATTAAAGAGCTGAAACCTTTACCCTTTGCCTTCCTAATCTGGCCTACATTTTTTTAAGGCCCTAAGCAATTACCAAGTGACAAGTTGTCTAAAATCAATACTGCTTACCTTGTGTAACCACCAGAAATCAGATATGAAGACTGGTGCCTGACTTGGTCCAGAGATCAATGAGTTTGCTGAGCAACGTAGTCTGACTACCTGGTCACACATTTTCATTGGCACAGTCAGCAGCCAAGACTGGAAGGGTGTCTAGCACAGAGGTTATGGCCTAAAGTGGTTACAGGAAATGCTCAGATTGATGCCAAGTGTTATCAAAAGATCAGAGAGATGGCAAAGTATCCAAATGACTTATAGACTGTACGCCAAAAACCCAAGTTCATCTCAATGCCAGGTAAAAATACTCTTCTAGGCTTAGACATAAATTGTTTCAAATAAACAACATACTCTTCTAAAAAATAATAAATAAATAATAAACAAAATTCAACTAAAAACTAAAACAAGATATTGTTGTTTTAAAAAATCTTAAAAGAACAATACTCAATCTGAAAATGTGTGCCTGGAGTATGAAGGGGGAACAATGTTGAATAGATTTAATTAAATTTGGTTTTTATTATTTTTCTGGGCTTAATTACACATATTAACATTTGGTCAATTTATCTTCATGATCAACTTCCTGAGGGCACCCTAATTTGACCCCATCTATCAGTGTCAAACATCGCTTTGACTAACCTAGGAAGCCCTGAAACCCAACCAGGGCAGCCTTCGGTCACATGTGAATGCAAGATGAGAGAGGTCATTCTAAAGTCGTGAAACCAGGAGACTATTGCCTAGAGTGGCCCCTCTTGAAATTCAAAAGAAGATGGCTTGGAAATGGTAACAAACACACAACAACAGGTAGCAACTGGGGCATGGGTGGAGCAAGCTGGAAAGATGTCAGTGTCTTTGATAAGCATCCTGGGTGGTGAGAGTTCTCTTTTGGGCAAGAATAAAGGTTTAAAAAAAAAAAATCTTTACACACAGAAACAAGTGTCCTCTTTGTCACTGTAACTGAGCAGTTGATATAGTCAGGTCATATAATGAAACCATTCATTTGCCTTGAGAATATAAACTGAGCCTCTTCCTACTCCTCTCACTCATCCTGAAGGTCAGAACAAGATTATGATCACCCTGAAATAAACTGACTCCCCTGGCTGGTGATGTCCTGATACTTTCAAGATGGTTTAGTTACATCAGTTTCTGAGGCCCTCAGAATTGTTTTTATTTTGAACTATCAGCAGGCATAATATTTATGTACAAAGCAGAAGGTAGTGTTTTTAAAGAAAACAATTTATATCATGGAACGGGGGAAATAGACACTATGAAATGATTTCCGGTCAACTATTATTTGGGATTGAGTGCTAAGATACAAAGTGTTGTAGCAGAAAAAGACTTCACAAAGTTTTGTAGTACAATAAGACTTTTATCTTGTTTGTTGGAGTTCCAGAGATCAAGGAGACACAGCATTTTATATTCATCATGTGGACTTTTAAAACGTGTAATTTTGAATCATCAATCATGGCCACGTCCTTTGAACTTTCATGTTACCATTCCAGACAGTATAAGAAGGGCAAGTGATTCTTTCTTTAAGGAAAGTATAAGCCTGAACACAATATTCTAGCAAAAATGTATTTTTCCATTTCTAATTCATGTCTATCTCTCAGCTGACATATTCAGCCATAATAAGAAAATCACATATAGGTGTATATGGTAGGACAGGGTGGAAAGTGACAGGAAGCAGGGCGCATTAAAAGAGAAGCAATAGGTAAAAAGTATTTTTTAATTTATTGAGATATAAGTACAAGCACAAGCGTTTTTTTAAAAAAGAACCTGTTGCTGTCGGGTCGATTCTGACTCACAGCGATACTTTAGAACAGAGTAGAACTGTCCCATAAGGTTTCCAAGGAGCGTCTGGTGGATTCAAACTGCTGATCTTTTGGTTCGCAGCCAAACACTTAACCAAAATCCGAACAGTAGTAATAAATTTTCTGAAATTCTAAAAATTGAAGGCTTTAGATTAGACCAAATTAATCATTTTCTAAATTATCAGTAGGTAAATAATTAAGACCATTTGGTTCTCAGGCTCAATGGGACAAAGATTTTTGCAAGTTGAAACTAGATGATCCATTGCTAAAATTAAATAAAAGGCATTTTCCAATTCCTACACAAGTAACTTAATGGATGAAGGCTTCTGAATTGTAAGAAAATCCTCATAAATTTGTAGAACCATTAGTGCTGACAATGATTTATCTTGTCTTTTCAGGTAAGTTGGTATCTGATTTGCACATAAAATATAACTAAGTTTGCTATAACAATAATTCATGCTGTTCTGTTAAAAGCACCATGACTCCTAGATGTTCTTTCCCTTAAAGAAGTTAGAAAACAGTAGACTAAGACCATTGAGCTACTGGTAGACAGGCAATTTTAAACTATGAAGTGAAGAAAAGGAATCAGGCATGCTCCCCTTGGGCCTCAAATAAACATGAGAACAGTGGATGTGGCCCAGAGAAAAGAAGGGCACTGCATGTAAAACAACATGGATGTCTTTGGCAGTCTTTTCAAAGGATGAAGTTTCAATGCGTGATACACAATTAACTTTGACACTTTTCTTGAAGACAGTGCTGTCAGCTATTACTCTTTATGTTCCTCCAAAAAGAAAACTTGATTTTTTAGTACTTGTTACTCCTTTAAAATAGAGATAGTGAGGATTAGAAAAAACTATAAGCTTTATTCACTTAAAAAGTGAAAATTCTGTCATTTTAACAAATATTTACTGAGTGCCTACCAAAGGCAGCCAGTAAAATCTAGATACTCCCAATTTGATTCCTTAGAGATTGGTTTTGAATGTTACTTTACATTGTTTTTCTAAATTACCACTCCTCTTGTTCTTCCTGAGAGAAAGAATAGGTTGTTCGATTCTCTTGTAATTTTGCCATCTCCTAAAGGGAGCTGGGAATAAAACCTACATTCCAAAACACATTAACAAGGAACTACAAATATTAGCTAAAGGCAAGAGAAATGCCATGGAAGACATTATATACTACTAATGTTTAAAAAAAAAAAAAAGCCAAAATAAAGGAATGCTTAACTCTGATTCTAGCTATAACCATAAAAGGACATTTTCAGGAGCACATGAGATTAAATTAGAAACTGAGGCTCTTTATGCTTATGGGTATTATGCGATTTACTAAGATGCTCAGTATTATATAACTTAGGAATTAAAGTTGAAAGATCTTGGAAATTTCACAGGATATTAGACTTGATACCGTTAATCTAGAAAATCCTTCTTTTTTCCCCTGTGGCTTCACCTATTCACTCAGCAAATCACTGAACATCAAAAAACAAAAATTTGGGTTATTTTTCTGAATCAATAAAATTAATGTAATGTTTTGGAAGTTCTGTTAGAAATGTGATACTAGAAAATTAAATACTACAATAAACTGTAAGTGTATGTGGATATATAAACATTTCTATACGGCATTTGGAGAATGCAGGCAGGCACTGCTCGCAACCCCCACTAAGAGGAACTGCCCTATTTTCGCAGCCATGTTTTGTAGCAGACTACAGGTGATGGTCTAGGGGCGGTACCTGACGCAAGGATAGTGAGTCTATGCTAGAAACCTGTAAGGAAGTCTGGCACAAAAAGAGAGCTGGGTCTATCAGGTTCTCTCTTGGGATTGGAATTGGAATCCATGGAAAGTCAGCTACAATTAACATATAGGAGGTAACACTGAAAGATCATGACGTAGAGATAGGGTTCACAAAAGGGGGTGGTAGTAACCATAATGGGTTTGTTTACGCCAAGGCTATAAGGAAGAAAAAAATGAGTAAGAAGTGAAAGTCAAACTGAAGAAGAAAATGGAGCAGATGCTCAGAGGGGGAGCATATGAGCAATGAACCAAAACCAAATCCATTGCCATTGAGTCGATTCCAACTCATAGCAACCCTATAGGACAGAGTAGAGCTGTTCCATAGGGTTTCCAAGGCTGTAAATCTTTATGGAAGCAGACACCACATCTTTCAGCAATAGACTTACAGAAAACGACAGATGGAGAAAAGAGCATACCCTTAGAGCTACTTTCCTTCCTGCTATTTTCTAGTTCTGGTTCTCATAAATTCTTACACTGGGCCCTTCTCTCCAAGTTAAGCAGAGTGAGTCTTGATCCTTAAAATCATACAGCCTAACTACAAAAGCCTATATAATACAGTACTCCTGGAAAGCCTAAGCTTTGCAGTTGTTGTCAAGTGTTGAGTCATTTCTGACTCATAATGACACTATGTATAACAGAATGAAACATGGCCCAGTCCTGGGCCATCCTCACAGTCTTTGCTATGCTTGAGCCCATTGTTGTAGCCACTGTGTCAATCTATCTTGTTGAGGGTCTTGCTCTCTTTTGCTGACTCTCTTCTTTACCAAGCATGATGTTCTTCTCCAGGGACTGATCCCTCCTGATAGCATGTCCAAAGTACACGAGATGATATTCTCACCATCTTTCCTTCTAAGGAGCATTCTGGCTGTATTTCTTCCAAGACAGATTTGTTCATTCTTCTGGCAGTCCATGGTATATTCAATATTCTTCACCAACACCATAATTCAAAGCCTAAGCAGGGACGCCTAATACCTCATTTAGCAAGAGGAACCACAGCAACTGTTGCATTTCTTAAGTGTGTGTGTGTATGTGTGTCTGTGTCTGTGTGATTATAACTTAATGAAAACCAACCAGTTGAAAGTACTTTGTATATCAAACAGAACAACTGACAATCACAACAGATATTTATCAAGTTTATTATCTGTGCAAGGCATTGTACTAGGAACCATGAAGATATGCAAAGTAAGAGAGGCAGAGCCAACATGGTGCTATAGACAGAAGCACCACGCTGTCCCTACACAGCAAAGACCTAAAAACCAAAGTAAAACAGAGACAAATATCAGTTCTGGAACCCTAAGTGTCAAATGAAGAGATAAAGAACCCAGCCAAGCACCAAATGTAATAAGAAACTGACAGACAACAGAGAGTGAGGAGAGATACAAGTGGAGGTCCCCTATCAGCTAATTCAGCATGGATTCACCATCTTGGACTCCTGTAGGAGATCGGTGGACAAGGAGTACAGGAAAGCAGCTTCATGGAGATCCCAGCAGGAGACAGAGCACCTGCTGAACTTTCCCTGCTGCACCATAGCTGAGTGACTGGCCCTACCCATTGGACAAGGAGGTGAAAAGTATCATGCCCACAGACAAGCAAACAAGAAAGAACGCATAGCCCGCCTGCTCAGACATAACCAAATAAAACAAAAAAGCAGGACAAAACAAACAAATCTATAATCAATACAGAAAGAAAATAACTACTGAATGTCCCAAAGACAGCAAACAATATCAAAACATATACCAAAACAGGACAGGATGGTTCCAGTAGGTGTCCAAAATAAAACACCAGATGACTTTCCAGTAGAAGAAAAGGCACTAGAACCACCTGATAGGGAATTCAAATCTCAAATGTTCAGA
>NW_004443961.1:20625335-20663792 GCF_000243295.1 Trichechus manatus latirostris
AAAAAAAAAAAGAATTACCTATGTGAGATCAAACTGACAATAGCAACTCAAAAGGTTTGATGGGAAGTCTAGGGGGCAGTGAGTTGAAGATAATGGTGATGGAATAATTAGGAAAAGTATAGTGAGAATAGCAGCACAACTGGAAAAATGTAATCGATGCCATTGAATTGTACATGTAGAAACTTTTGAAATGGTTTAACTTTGGCTATGTATATTTTCACCGAAAAGGGGTCCTCCAAGGTCAAGAAGGGAGAGTGTTGACATGTTTTGGGGTTGTTAAGCAATTGTCATAAAACAATATGTGTACAGACTGTTTAATGAGAAACTATTTGTTCTATAAACCTTCATCTAAAGTACAATAAAAAAATTTAGAAAACAAAAAACAGAGAAGAGCTTACGGCACTACTACTTAAACTATTTCAGAACTTAGAAAAGGAAGGGATACTTCCGAATTCATTCTATGAAGCCAGCACAACCCCGATACCAAAACCAGGCAAAGACACCACAAAAAAAGAAAATTACAGACCAATATCTCTCATGAATATAGATGCAAACATTCTCAACAAAATTCTAGCCAACAGAATTCAGCATCATATCAAAATACTAATACACCAGGACCAAGTAGGATTCATACCAGATATGCAAGGATGTTCAACATTAGAAAATCAATCAATGTAATCCACCACATAAATAAAAGGAAAGAATCACATGATCATCTCCGTTGATGCAGAAAAGGCATTAGACAAAGTCCAACACCCATTCCTGATAAAAACTCTCAATAAAATAGGTATAGAAATTTCTCAACATAATAAAGGGCATCTATGAAAAACCAACAGCCAAAATTATTCTTAATGGAGAGAGGCTGAAAACATTCCCCCTGAGAACAGGAACAAGACAAGGATGCCCTTTATCACCACTCCTATTTAACATTGTGCTGGAAGTCCTAACTAAAGCAATAAGGCAATAAAAATAATTACAGGGCATCCGAACTGGTAATGAAGAAGTAAAACTGTCCCTATTTGCAGACGATATGATACTATACATAGAAAACCCTAAAGATCCCATAAGAAAACTACTGGAACTAATAGAAAGATTCAGCAGAGTAGCAGGATACAAGATAAACATACAAAAATCAGTTGGATTCCTATACGCCAATAAAAAGAATGATGAAAAGGAAATCAGGAAACAATATCATTTATAATAGCCCCTAACAAAATAAAATACTTAGAAATAAATCTAACCAATGATGTAAAAGACCTATACAAAGAAAACTATAAAAAGCTACTGCAAAAAAAAAAAAGAAAGAAAGAAAAAGATATGTAAAGATATACAATCTACTCTCAAGAAGCACTCTTTTTTGTAAGGACAAATACATTATATGATGACGCATAAAAAATGAAGGAAAAATTAATTATATTTGAGAAGATCAAGGAAGATTTCATTGAAGAAGTGTCCTTTTCACTGGACATGGACGATGGATGGTTTTGCAATAGGAAGAGACATGGAAAAATACATGCAAAAGAATGAAGGTGTGAATGTACATGATTTTTAGAAGTCTGCGCTGTGTGGGGAACAGGTGCGTGGGCTAAAGTGGGAGATGAAACAGGAATGGTGGTATGTTGCAAGTCTGTGGAACACATTAACTACCAGGCTCGGGGGTTATGACATTATTCAGCAAATGAACATGAGAATAAGACAATCAAATGTAAGTTTTAAGAGGATAACTCTAGCAGGAGAACAAAAATTACATTTGGATTAGGAGAAGAGATTAGAGGTCAGAAGATGAATGAGAAAGTTTTACATCAGGCTGGTTGGGAGCTGCATGTGAATATATTCAAGAGCGACATTATGGAGGAATAATCAACAGGATTTGCCAACTGATTAGATGAGAGGAAGGGGTGCACTGGTGTCTTAGTTATCTAGTGCTGCTATAACAGAAATACCACAAGTGGATGGTTTTAATGAAGAGAAGTTTATTTCCTCACAGTTAAAGTAGGCTGAAAGTCCAAATTCAGGGCGTCAGCTCCAGGGGAAGGCTTTTTCTCTCTGTCAGCCTTCTTCTCTTCGGTGTTCCCCCGGACTAGGAGCTTCTCTGCGCAGGGATCCCAGTCCAAACGACACGCTCTGCTTCTGGCACTGCTTTCTTGATGGTATGTGGTCTCCGTCTCACTGCTCACTTTTCTCTTTTATATCTCAAGAGATTGCCTCAGGACACAATCCAGTCTTGTAGATCAGGTCCTGCCTTACTAACACAACTGCCACCCATCCTCCCGCATTAACATCACAGAGGCAGGTTTACTACAGGAAAATCACACAGTACCAGGAATCATGGCCTAGCCAAACTGATACACACATTTTTGGGGGGACATAATTCAAACCATGACAACTGGATAGGTGAGAAAATGATGAAAAATGATGCCCAGGCTTCCAGTGTGGATTAATGGTAAAGCTTTTAACCAAGATAGGAGAAGAAGGCATTTGATTGGAGTAGTTTTCCAATTTCCTAAGTGTTGAGTTAGTGGCACCCAGTGGCAAAGCCAACTGAGGATATCTAAGAGGCATCTGGAAAAGCAAAACCAGTTCAACAGAGAGGTCTGGACTAAAAATGTGGATACAGATTATGTTCAGTGGTTGTAAGAGCTGAAGACCAAGTGGTAGATTCAGATAATCCAGGAAGAAAGAGAAAATCAAGATGAGAAAGGAAAAAAAAAATTGAAAATATGCTTTAATAGGAAGAGTGAATGATGAAAAGTCAGAGAGAAAACTTACAGTGGTTAGAGAAGTGATAACAGGAAGTGCAATGTCAGAGAAATAAAAAAGGGAGACATTTGAGGGAACTGATGGTCAACAATGTCAAAGGCAGCCAATATATAGAATAACTGCTGGATTTGATGATTAGGAGATCATGAATGGTCTTGGGAAGTATGGTTCCAATTCAGTTATGAGAACAGCAGACAGACTGCAAAAGGTCAAGCAGTTAGTAGGTCATGAAGGCAGTTAGTAGAGGCAATTAGTAGTAGCTCTTTTTGCTAGAAGTTTGGACACAAAGAGAAGGAAGACAATGCAGCAAAGAGAAATGAAGACATCAAGGAAAGTTTAATTTTCAGGACACACGGGATGGCTGAAGTGAATAAACCTGTGTGTGTAAAGAATGCAAATATTCAAGAAAAAAAATTCACTTTATGGAGCAGTCACCTGGCATCCTTCAAAGGCTCCTCATTGCACTTATATCACCTGTCCCCTTTAATAAGGCTGAGACCTTCTGGATCACCTACCCTGCAATATTGCAGACTCCATCTCTTTCTTCACTGATTTTTCTCTTACTCAACACTCCTGACGTCTCTCAATTCTTCATGTGCCAAAGTGTCCGGCCTCAGGGCCTTCACATATGCTGTCTGGGACACTATTCTCCCTTCTTTTTGCCTGACTTACTTTAAAACAGAGCCCTGGTGGCACAGTGGTTGAGAGCTCGGCTGCTAACCAAAAGGCTGGCAGTTCGAATCCACCAGCCACTCCTTGGAAACTCTATGGGGAAGTTCTACTCTGTCCTATGGGGTCGCTATGAGTCGGAATCGACTCAACGGCCAACAGGTTTGGTTTTTTTTTAATCTTAAAACACTGCTCCCTTGGAATGATTTTCCTTCATCATCTGCAGTCTAAATTAGGTTCATTTGTTGTGTTTACACACACACACAGTACTTCCCTATCATGTTCAAACTTGCAGTTTCTTAGATTGCAAGTCATGTGAGGATACTGTTTATTATATTCACCACTATAACTCCATTGCTTATCTGGTACATAGTAGATGCTCAGTAAATATTGAAAGGTGAATAACTAACTGAAAGAAATGTAAGCAATGGTATAGAAAGTGGGGTAAAGGTTTTCTGTTATTCTTGAAAACCTGCTGGAGTTTTTACATTCAGTGAAGGTAACGGCATAAAGAAGAGTCATGTAAGTACTACGTGATCATTTTGAACACATTAAATTTGAGGGAAAATATTTGTCTAAAGACTCTAATCATTTTAATTTTTAAAATGTGAGTTTTCTCTTATTTTTCAGTTTGTGGGCTTGTCATCAATTACATTTGCTTCCTTCATTTTTACCTCTTGTTCATTCTCAAGCACTGATTCTTCTTTCAAAGAGAACACACCTTGATCCTTTATCTCCTCCCCAAGGTAACCTTCTGTATCCTTCTCCACAATTCAGCAATAGACATAACTTAATTTTTTATGACCAGTAAGTATCCAAACTCCAGTATGTAGGTCCATTATACAAGTTTTAGAAATTAGGAAAGGTTTCCAAGTGGAGAGGCAGGTGAGAAAACATGGGCAGAGATCATTCTGGGTTGCACAAATTCCAGTACTCCTCTTCGGTAAATTCCTTCAATGGCCAGATAATTAATTTGGAATCGTGAATCAAATCATTTATTTTCCTTTAGAGTTAAGCAATTATGTAGAAACATATTCCCAAAGTAAGTAAACCATGAAGGTGGTTTGCTTCCCAGTAACTACATCATCTTCCAATAATGCCATTCCACTTTGTATCCTCATGCGCTGTTGATGATTCTCCTCAGTACAGATCTTGTTGGACTTCCACCACAAGATTTTGGATTTCAAATATAACAAATTATCTTTGATGACATATTTTAAATTGCATCTTTCATTATGCAGGCATTGCAAGTCAAATGCTCTCACTGTTATTTTCTAACATGAGTCGAGACTTTGAAGGGTTTCTAGACTATTTAGGATCAATAAGCAACGTTATGGTAAACAGAGAAAATAATGAAGTTGTCAAATATTTCATTTTACTTGGACCCACAATCAATGCCCATGGGAGCTGCAGTCAAGAAATCAGATGACGTATTGCATTGGGCAAATCTGCCACAAAAGACCTCTTTAAAGTGTTAAAAAAGCAAAGATGTCACTTTAAGGACTAAGGTACGCCTGACCCAAGCTACGGTATTTTCAATCACCTCATATGCATGCAAAAGCTGAACAATGAATAAGGAAGACCGAAGAATTGATGCCTTTGAATTATGGTATTGGCAAAGAATACTGAACATACATACCTGGAACTGACTCGACAGCACCTAACATCTGCTTTTGCTGCATATATACAGGAGATATGTGCTAGCTCTGTCAATGGACACTTCTACTGTTTGGTACTCTGAGGACCCTCTTGTCTCCAGAAAGTGACACACACCTATCCCTAAATACTCAGACTGGGTGATCAACTTATAAATGGACTTTACCATTTACCAACTGAGCTTTGTCTACAAAGACGTAAGATGTTATGTCTTTACATCTGGGAATTATTAGTAAGCATTAACAGCAACTAAATACGTGACTTACATGCGACGCATGGGCAATGCCCATTAACCATTTAAAACTAAAATTTTCTTTATCCAAGAATAACATACAGACTTCTCAATTTCAGCCGTGTATTGAAGAAACCTTGGGTAATATCTAACACATTCTCCATAAAGCTTTCCCCTGACACCCACATCAGGATCTTGTCACCCAAACTCCTAATGCTTCCTTAAATTTGGCCATTGGGATAGCACTTCCACAATTTTTGTCATATTCACTTACCATAAATTTCTTAGCCTTTTGTTTAAATGAATTAACTTTTACAACAAAAGAAAATTTACTTTTAAAAGTTAACTCTTATTTATATGAGTATTTTTCTAACATACATTAAGTGAATGCATAAAATATTTCTAAGGGAATAAAAATAGCATCTACATTAGAGTGAAACTAAGAGCAGTACTTTGGTTTTAATACACTTCTGAGACACATGTTGATGGAACAGGAAATCCATTGTAGGCTTCCCATCTTTCTGCTTCTTTACTGAGATGAGTATAGCTGAAAGAAAATGGGCCCAACACAAATCTGTCAGTGTAGCTGCTACAAATATAATAGTAAATAATTAGAATCCTACAAATAAAAAGTTTATAGCTAGGTTTCAAATATTTTAATTTTGTTAAAATTTTAGTCATTTCAAAAGCAAACTTTTGTAGGGGTGGAGAGGGGGAGGGTTGGAAGGGATTTTTAAAGTATCTTAGGACTTCTATTTGTATAGCTTCTTTTCAAAGTAGCTTCATATACCTTATCTGATTTGAATCTCATAATAAGCCAACGAGATGTAAATCAAGTATATGAGTCATAGAATCATTGTTATTATTACTTGGCCTATATGTTATTTCTAGGATTTTAAACAGCATAAGAAAATCTGGATCTTTTCTCAACATAAAACCAACTAAAATATCACATTTCTTCTCTTTTGTCTGGAATTAATTAGCAAATAAGTGGTTCTGGTTGGGCAAGAATAAAGTTATCTGCCTTCTACCCAGTATTCATTGTTTTCTTGTTTTACTTTCTATGGAGAATATATATATCCTTGATTTACCTAAAATACGACAACAAATCACTACCTAATAAAATCCAGTATGCCAGTATATTTGGAAGAGAAAAACATTTCAGACTATGAAATCCATAAAAAGTAAAAAATTTAAGAGTTTTTAGCTATGAGTTTGCATTTGAATACAATTTTATCTAGGGTCCATAAGCTTTGATTGTAGTGTTAATTGTTGAACTTTCTGTATTTTAGTCTAATTTACATTTGAGAAGACTGAGGTCCACAAAGGTTAAATGACTTGCCCCAAATTAGATATAAAATAAGTAGTTCAGATTGGATAAGAACAAGTTGATCTGTCTTCTATTTAGGACTCCTTATTTTTCCTCATATTTTAATTAAAAAGACAGTAACAACACAAAGCAATGCAACACTGAAGAAAATTTTAAAATAAAATGAACTAAGACCCCCAACTATTTTTTTTGTAGACTACCTTGCAATATGCCTGCCTTAGTTTTCACAGCTATATTTTGCTTTCTCCTCGTCTTTCCAAAAAATCAGTCTCTCCTACTATTTCCCCTAATTTACAAACAAGAACAGCAAATGATCTGCCCGAAGTCATGTACAGAGCTAAAAAAATGAGAGGTCTGGGACTAGAGCCCAGATCTTGCGTATTTTCATTCTGAAGCTCTTTCTACTGCACCACACTGCCTCACAAAGGAAAATAAGAGCTGTCCCAATTAAAAAAAAAAAAAAAAAAAACCCACAAAAGTCTAAACTTAAATAGATCAATTAAGATGTAATCCTTTAGTTTACAGAACGATTTACCACCATAGGAGTCATATAAATCTTGGAAATTTTCCCTTCTGCATAATTAGACCTAGTCTCTAGCCTCAAGGAGCTCATATATCACTTACAATTTGATAGGAATCCTAGAGAAGAATGAATATTCAGAGGTAAAGGATTTGAGTCAATATCAAGTCAATCAGAAAACATTTTGGAAATTACAATGTGAACCAATGGAGAAAAGATGATTGAAGTTAAAAACCTCTCTGCAGAACCATGTCGGCAGCCCCATGGCCCAGCGCTCCTGTGCGTAGGTATAGGTGCTGTTTATGTAAGAAACCTCAGAGTGTAAAGCACAATTAGAAAACACTGTTCCAGTTTTCCGTAAGCACAAATGCAGTGGGAAGGCGGGCTGCTTTCAAACCCATGTCCAAGCTCCATATTGGAAATTGTGACCTAAGACAAATATTTTCATGGTGTAATACACTGTCACATTGCATCAAAATCAATAGGGTGCCTGTTAAAAATGAAAATTCTTGGATCTCAATCAAGATCTATTAAATCAGAATGTCTAGGAGATGGATCAGTAATTTGCATTTTTAACAAGCTCCCCAGGTGATTGATACTGCACACTAAAGTTTGAAAACCACTGACTTAGAGAAGTTACTAGATACTTTAGAATATTAATTTCTTAGTCTCTCACTTTGTTGTTTCTGTATCCTAAGTTTTGTTTTTTCCCTTGTGGTTGTTTACTTGGAATCCAAAAGGAAGGCTCAGGTGTTCAGCAATTGCACAAAAACGCATTCAGATGTGGAGGGTTGATCTAAGTGAGCTCAATATTTTCATTGCCGTGGTGCTTACCTTGCTCACCAGACCATCTGTAGTGAACAACTTCACATTTTTTCACCAAATCTTCATTCAAAGATTCTGCTTTTAGGTATGGCTGGCATCTCTCTCTCTCCCAACCCCACAGCACCTTCCTACAGAATCAAAGCCTCGTTTCATTATTTACAATCCTTGACAGGGGCGAATGACCCCATAAGCAAGGTGAGCAGGGGCTTACTTGCGCTTACTTACTGATCTGTAGTGAACAATTTCAAACGGATTTCACCACATGAGAAAGAAGCCCCAACAAACTCATGAAACAAGTTTTGAAAAACTAAATTATAGGTTAAAAGAAATTAAACAGTAGCAGTTCTTATAATTAGCTTCATGTCCTGGCCTTATGATTCTGCAACAAATTATTTTTTACTAGCATGATAAAGAATAAGGCTATGTGGATCTCAATTTTCAGCTACAGCTATTACGTGGGCTCTTGAAGTCTTCATGGGCAATATCAACTTGTACAATGACCCTCCAGGGCTAGTGGCTGTTGCTCTATTTATTTTTGGCTGATAAATTCAAGAAGTGAAAGAACAATGCAAGGTGATAAATACATAAATGACAAAGACTGAAACAAGAAATATGTCGACACTTCAAATTAGAAAAGAAAGTATAATATTGGTTACGGTACTTAATTATCTTCACACTTTTGTAAACTAACAGGCCAGATTAATATACTCTAAGAGGCATGAAATAAAGACATAATGAACACTTTCTGGATGGTCAATAAATAATGACAGTCATGAGTAGGTATTGTTATTTTATTTCTTGGGAGAGCATCAAAATTAAAGTAACATTTAATTTATTAAAAGCAAAGCTTTTAAAACTTTAAATAACGCTTAAAAACATGAACATCAAATCATATTTATTAAACATTCTTACTCTGTAAAGTGAATGTGTAAGTGCTGCTTTTAAAAGAGATCTACAAACAATGTATAACTCCAGAATTAACGGAAGGTGGAGGAGTGTCAGCTAACCAGGATAGAACTGGAGACCTCTGACAACTGACAATTTAACCTCACAAGTTCTGTGTGTCTTAACACAGAATTCTATATGTGCTAAAATTCTGCCATAGTATTTCCACACATTTCCCTTGAGACTACTTATTTCTAATTAAAGAAAAATTAACTTTTCTTGGTAGTAAAATAATTAACATTTACTGAGTGTCTACTATAATGTGTATGTCAGGAATTTTACAAGCACTAACTTTCTTAGCTGTGAGTTAAGAATCATCTGGCTAAAATACCTTATTTTTTTGACTCAAGAACACTGCGAGGTCCAGTATCATTGTCCTCATTTTACACTTGACAAAACTGTGGCGCAGAAGTTAAATGACTTGACTAAGGACACATATGCAGGCAATACCAGTGGTGAGATTTAACACAGGTTTGTTTTATTTTGAAGATCATGCTGACTTCCATGAATCTGTGCGCCCAATGATAGACACATCTATTGTGACTGCTTTACGGACTTGTTTGCAGGCCCAGCACTCAACATTATTTATCTTTTTATTGTTACTTATGAGTTGGGGTTTCATGAAAGCCATTTATAATGGGAAAAATACAATTATTTTACATTTCTCTTGCATGATAAAAGTCAGGGTGGGTTTTAAAAATAGGTATTGAGGCCCTACTATGTGTCAGGGATACAGTTGTTGAACAAGACAAACAAGGTCCCTCACCCTCAAGGAACTCCCATTCTAGTGTGGGAGATAAGACCCTAAACAACTGAACAAATATGTTTCAGGTAAGTCACCATTGTTTTGAAAAATAAAGCAGGATAGGGCAAGGGTACAGACAAATGGGGGAATGTGGCATTATATTACATGGAGTGGTCAACGAAGGCTTCTCTGAGGAAGTGATGTCCTTGCTGAGACTCAAATGATAAGAAAGAGCTAAGGACTAGCAGAAGAGCACCCCAGGAATAGCAAATGGAAAAGCTGAGGCAGGAAGATCCTCGGTGTGTTCAAGGAACAGTCAGAAAGGCCAGTGTGGCTAGAATGGAGGAAGGGACTCAAGAGTGTGGTAGGAGAGGAAGTCAGAGAGGTGAGCATGCCACGGCATGGAAACCCACACACAAGGAAGGGCACACATCCGTAGCAACACATGGAGGAATGATATGCAGGTGGCCACGGCTGCTGTCAGACAAGAAAGATGGCAATATGTTGGCATAGCAGGTTCTCAGTTCAACAGCTATGCCAGCATCTTGCCTCCTCTCCAGTTCCAAGTTACAGGAGCAATACCATGCCTCTTCAGATTTTACTTTTCAAAATCTTCTCTTCCATCTGAGGGAGGGAAAACACACTCATTAATTGCAAATGCAAGCCTGTTTCTGAACATTACAATAGAGTCTTCCTTAGGCCATCTAATGTTGAAGATGTAGTTAAGTCCAGAAAGGTTGTGGTGAGTTCCTTTTCTTAATGGGCTCTGATCTAAAATGACCCTTGAGAATGTTTACTGACTGCTTGTAAAATGAAAGGGAAAATTCTGACAAAAATTTTAAGTCAATAAAGACTAAAGTTGATGACACTTAATTACAGGCTATTACAACCATACTTACAGTCCGCAGCACATCCCAGTGACGCTTGGTGCAATTTTATTTTTACTCTAATAACTCTACTTAGTCAATTTCTGCCACTCAGATATACTTAAACAACAACAAACTGCCACCCTGCTCTTTGTAGCTTACTGCTTTATGTGCTCTTAAAAATAATGCTCTCAAGTTATATGTTCACTGCAGTACTGTGTGTAATAGCAAAAGAACTGGAAACAACCTGAATGCCCATCAATGTGATTAACACTGGCTAAAAACCTTATAATAGAGTCATACAATAGAATCCTATGTGGTCCTTACAAAAGATTAAGGCATAAGAATAAGGAAACTGTGTATATATATGCAAAAGAGTATGTATATCCTGGGGTATACATATAAATTTTTCTTAAAGGATACATAGGTGATCTATTATTGTCAATAATGATATGTTATGTGAAAAATAATTGGATGGTAGAATTATAAATTATTTTTATTCTCCTCTTCATACATTTTTCTATTAAAAAACAAACATTATTTACAAAACATAAATGAGCATAAGGTATATCTCTAAAGGTACAACATTTAATTATATACTGCTAGCAAAGTACAGATAAGATAGAAACATACTCACTTAAATATGACTCTGCAACAGTTTGCCAGTAACAAAGGTTCAGTGTCTTCTAAGTCTAGGATTAGTTATATATACACACATTCGTTTACACACGTGTAGTAACGTATTTCTTGTGGGAAGGGGTGTGAGGTCATAAGGGTTTTATTGCACAAGACCCTGTAAAACCTTATCCTAGGGCTAGGTAACTGGTAAAAGAGGTGCTAATTAGCTTCCTAGAATACCTGATATTCCTACAATCTAGAAGAATATTTGGCTTCCTAGGATCAACTTCATACCATGATCTATTAATGTAAGGGCATTTAGGAATTTCTGGTTCATCCAGTACAGAACATTGGATCAAAATCAACAGCAAACACAATACAGACTAGGTAACAAAGTACATCACTGAAAAAAAGAAGATACAATTGAATCAGATTTCTCCAAAAAGTTCGGTCTGTTTTTATGTTCCTAATACATAACATCCATAACTGAGAGGCAGATGCAGGCTGCATCATTTTAGAAGGTACACACTACATATTTGAAAACAATAATTTCTTGTGACCTTTTCAGATTAATTTTGCACCTGCAAAAGACTGACAACTAGTAATTATCTTATTTACCAGTCAGATGCAGCAGATACCTGAGAAGTCATACGGGGTTATTTTATGTGAGGATCAACCAGAGAGAAAGGATAGGGTAATAAAACAACTCATGCCCCTCCCTCCTCTTCCTATTTACTCACACATTTAAAAAAGGAAGACATTTGCTTACTTTTAAAATTATCAAATAATTTCTCAATTTATAATTTTCAAGTCTAGAGAAAAACCACTTGTACACCTATTGAAGAAGCTGTTGTTACTGAAACTTGGACCCCTTCTTTCTCTGATGTATCCAGTGCATCACTGTTTCCATCAGATCTCTGGTAAAATGCACCCCCACAACACAACACACCTCCAACAAATTTTTTGCAAAGATTCAGCTTAACCATGAACCATGTTACAAGAGAATAACAAAAAATACAATGGATACCTATAACACAGCCTTTAGCAGTTTATGGTTAAACCTTGAAAAATACCATCAATAAAATGCCCTGGAGAAAATGCACGGCCTATTTATAATTTTTTTTCTATAAGGAGGAATTTTTAAAAAAATATACATCTAAAAACTTTAGCAGTATAATTAACCAAATAAAGTTCAAAGTCTGGGATTTTTAAAATTATTTTAACTAACTTTAAATTCATTTAAATGAATAATCTGATTGCATTTTGTAAATAAATGATTTAAAACTACGCTGGGCAGAAAATCTAGCATGTCCCAGATATGTGGAGGGTGGGAAGGAGTTAGCTAATCCAGCCTCAATTAGTACACAGAATAAAAAATGAAAACACTCAATCATAGCAACAAAAAAATAGTATAAGATACTCAATGCATCTTTCTAGAGCTGGAATACAACCTACGTAATGCCTCATTTTTTCAAAAAAAGTTTTCTAAAAAAGGCCCCAGGGTAGGGGCTAATTATGTATAAAGAGCTGGAATGTCTTACTTTTCAAGTATTATGGAAAAATTTGTGGTCCAATCAAGAACATATCTGTGGGGGAAAAAAAAATAACACTCACTGAACGTGTTGGTATTGCTTTTGGGAATAGACAATTTGACAGGAAGTGCTTAAAGCTGCTCACTAACTGATAGAAGCCAGATGTGTGTCTGCCCTACATCTGGGGGGCTGGAAGGAAAAAAAGGAGTAAGAAATATATATATATATCTTATAAATTGGCAAAGGCAATTTTATGGCTGTTGGAGGGGCCCTGAACCTACAGAGAACCCCATGCATTAATGCCATACGTCATGCATAGTCATTTTTCATTCACATACAGAAGTATCCCAATGAAAGAAAAAATAATTACTGAAATAATATTTTCAAGTTATTTATGCTCAAACAGAAAGTTACAGCATCACTGAGGAGAAATACTGAAATAAGCAGATACTTTTAAAGTGTTAAAAAAAAAAAAAGTAACTTACAGAAATGACTAAAGGACAAAAAAACAATTATAATGTTTAGGCTCTTTCAAAGTGTCTTATAATGGCAAGACTGTGTATGTATATATAAATAGGTATGTGTGTGTATGTATATGTGTGGGGAGAGATACATCTATATATACACACATATACACATACATACATAATACATACACAAATACAGCATGCATAATATTAATTTTGATATAATTCTTTCTACGGAAGGAAAACAGCAAAGATAGAATATAACGACTTTGAAATTAGGAATATCAAGAAAGTAAAACTCAGTTATCTATACCAGGCATCCAGGCTGCAACTACTGAAGATAGAGAAATCGGGAAAAAAATGGCTAGGATTTTATTCCCTGCCCTTCCCACTAGGCCCCTCTCTTGCCTATTGGAAGACCTCATACTCTCCTTTGGCTGTCTAATCCCTCCCCCCACCCCACCCCCAACCATGCCCCAGTACATGCCAGCCTTGGTCTCCCTTAAAGAGTCCCATTTCCCAAAATTGCTCTCCAGGCCTGGTGATCTGCTTCCAAAAGGTCACTGCCTTGAAAACCCTTTGGAGCAGCTGTACTCTGCACATGTGGGGTTGGCATGAGTTGGGACCGACCTGACAGCAACTAACAATAACAAACGATTCTAAACTCCTTCTTTCCTTGCATATGTTCTCTATAGAATGAGAAAAAGGCAATCTATCCTCTCATCACAGAAATTCAAGACAAACAGCAAATGATTAATAGGCTTAAGTCTCTAAAAAGACCTGGATTTTTTAGATGGATATTACACACAATTAGTTTTTTGATTAGCAAAAAAACATGGAAGGGACCTCCATCTTACAAACTCTGGCCTAAAAGAGGACAAGATTAAACCATTTCCTACTTTCCCAGGGAAACCCCAGTAGCATAGTTGTTGAGAGCTGCGGCTGACAATCAAGAGGTCGGCAATTCGAATCCACCAGGGGCTCCTTGGAAACCCTATGGGGCAGTTCTACTCTGTCCTACAGGGTTGCTATGAATCAGAATTGACTCGACGGCAATGGGTTTGAGGTTTTTGGTACTTTCCCAAGTACATATAAACCCAATGAGAAGGAAAGGTGGGGGGAGAGGAAACTCATTTTTTGAGTAAACAGTATGTATCTGGCATTATTCTAGGTACGTTTGACATTTTTTTCCTATTTACCCTCAGAAAAATGGCTGCAGTAGGTATTATCACATTTGTAAATGATCATGCTGAGGATGGAAAAGTTAAACACCTTAAGTAAACAGTGCAAGGTCACCAACCTACTAATAATTCCACTAGTCTAACATTTGTTGAGCACCTACTGTAAGCCTGGCACTGTGCTGAAGATGAGTTCCTGCGTGGTGAAAACGGTTAAAATGTTAGGCTGCTAACCAAAAGGTAGTGATTCGAGTCCACCCAGAGGTGCCTTGGGAAAAAGGCCTGGTGATCAATTTCTGAAAAATCAGGCACTGAAAACCCTACAGAGTACAGTTCTACTCTGACACACATGGGGTTGCCAGGAGTCAGAATCAACTTGACGGCAACTGGAAGTTGTGCGTAAGATAAGAGTCTCTGCCCATACTGGGTTCCCTAAGTTGGGAATGGGGGAAGAGGCAAATCCCTAATCCATTACATACTTCCACGTAGTTTGGTAAGTCCTATGATCAAGTTAGGCACAGAAAGTATATTAAGAAAAGGGATGGCATTGTGACAGATTGCAATGATGGCCTGAATTCTCTGTATCTACATTACAGGGCCCTCCCATTCTGACTCTGGAATCAGCCATGTAACTTGCCAATGTGATATTAGCAAAGTATGACACATGCAGAGCTTGAAAAGCTCTTGTGAGACTAGGCTTGCCTGCTCTCTCTTGAGCCTTAGCCATCACTATGAGAACATACTCAGACTATTCTGAAAAATGAGATACACGTCTCAGGCAAAGTAAGCCCAGATCACTCAACAGCCAGCCAACTTCAACATGTGAGCAAGCTCAACCAAGATTAACAGAGTTGCTTAGCTGACCACTCCAGATGTGGAAGTAATAAGCAATTATTGTTAAACTCGTCTGAGGTTTTTTTTGTTATTTGTTATACACTATTAATGTAGACAGATTATTGATATAAGCATAGTGGTTAAGACCACGTGCTCTAAGATCATGGGTTCTGGACTTAGACTGACCAGGTTCAAATTTCATCTGCCCCTAGACAGCTGTGTAACCTTGAACAAGTTTCTTAACTTGTGCCCAAGTCTCCCTATCCATAAACTGAGGGTTGTTGTGATAGTTTTAAATGACTTAACATATGCAACGCATTTTGAACGGTGTCTGATGCACAGTAAATGATATATGCTTAGCTATTATTATTATCATTAGAGCAAGTAGGCCATGTTTGGTCAAGCTACCTATTTCATCCCAGGCACAACAAAGTCAACAGACACCTAAGTTCCTTCTGACACTGCACTGATAAATTACAGAATCTCAATGAGTATTTATGAATGACGTAAACTTTGATCAAGCACTGTTTCACTAGACCCTGAGTTCCTTGAGGGTACAAATCAAGCCTAATTTGTCTCTGCATCCCTAGGATACAGCTTGATGAAAGGCCTTTAGCAGAAAGGTCAATCAGTATTTGCCGAATCAGAGAGTATTAGGATTTGGGTTATTTTACCAAGGTAAATGGGAAGCGTAAAAGGGCTGTAACGGGCAGCGACATGACAAGATTTGTGTTCTGAGAAGATCACTCTGGCTGTTCTTTGGTGATGAATGAACAGGACAGGTCAGAGTAGGTGCACTGAGGCCAGCTAGGAGCTGCTATGGTTGAACAGTCAGAGATGGCATGAGCTTAGCCTACAAAAAAAAAGCACACAGACTCAAGATGTTTGGGAGGTGCAACAGAGAAACCTTGCTTGGGGGCTTAGGGCTGAAGGAAATGGAGAAACCAAGAAAAATCCCAGTTTTCTGATCTGCCCCTGGATGGTCAGCGGTGACTTTCACTGAGATAAGGAACTCTGAAAGAGGACAAATATTTTAAAAATGTAGACTCATGATTAGAAGAGATCTTGAGTTAATCCCGTTCTAAAGCTCCCATCTGGAGCTTCAGCTTGAAGAATCTGTGGCATCAATTTACTTGAAGACTGATGTTCCTTGAACATTAAATCATATCCTATCACACTGGAAAAGTCCATCTGCCTCATGCGGAGTGATCTGAAGGAAGGATGTGCTGATCTTTGTTAGCGGGCAAAATACAGGCCTGCTGTGAAAACTTCTTGAATTATATTAAACCTTTAAAGGAAATTAAATTAAATTAAAGGGGAAAGAGTATATAGGTCACATTTAAAATCAAAGGGAGGATGAATTTAGAATATTAAGTGTAAAACACTTGAAAATTATTCTCTTATTAAATCCTAATTCCAATCCTAAGAGTTGTCGAGGAAAATTATCTCCATTTGATAGTTAAGGAAACTATCAGAGAAGTTCAGTGATCAGTTCACAATCATACTGCTAGTAAATGTTAGGAGTCAGAATTCAGTATGTCTTCCCCAGAATCTGCACTCTGTCTGTGCCTCCATACTAACTTCCAACATTACCACCATTACTTTCTACTCACCAACATGCATGGATCTCCCTTTGGGGCTAGACTTATCTCCTCACTATGTCCCTAGCATGCCAGATATATCCTGACACCCCACTCCGTTCATATCATTTTCCCCATCCCTGAAATATTCTCTAAATGGTCATTCTACTTCATGATTACAAAAGGACTCATCCAAAAGGAAGATTCTAAACTAAAAAAAAACAAAAAACATCATATTGATTCATAACAAAGCTATAAATGGCTGTCCTCCGATTTGGCAATAAGCCTCAGAACACTGTATAACCATAAAAGAAATGCAAAACATTTTCATTATCAAGTGAATCAACTAACACCAAAGTCAGACATAAGTACACATTGCAAGGAAATCTCTGAAGTAATCCAAAAGTCAAGGGCCTCCAAATATTTCCATCATCCCTAAGTTGACATTCCAGGTGTTCCCTTATTAAGTTTCTAGTCCTTTGCAAATGTTGTGCCTAAGTCTGTAACACCCTCCTAACAAGTCCATGCCACCTATCATACCAGAATTCATCTTCAAGACTCTGCTCAGGTTATCTCTCCACTTCCACCTGTTTAAAAACAAAACAAAACAAAACACATTGCTGTCAAGTCGATTCGGACTCATAGTGACCCTACAGGACAGAGTAGAACTGACCCATAGGGTTTGCAATGAACAGCTGGTGGATCTGAACTGCTGACCTTTTGGTTAGCAGCCATAGGTCTTAACCACTGTGCAACCAGGGCCCCACTTCCACCAGACACCTTGATATAGTCCCTCTTTTCACTGCATCTTTCTCTCCAACTAGCCTTTGCATTCCTTGTGGTCAATGGGCCATGTCTTCTTACACTTTTTATTCCAAGATTCAACACAGGCTCAATAAATTTTGAATGAACAGATCGATGACTCATACAGATATTATAGCGACTGAGAGACCCTTGTATTCAGAAATGGGGTGTGTATACATCTGTGCAATGGCCACCCAAGTACTGCAAATCAAGAGTCTGCAGAAGCTTCTATGTTCATTCACAGCTAAGCATGTTTTGCAGGCAAGGTGGTGGTCAGCACACCCTAGAGAAGCTGTGCTAACACTGCTCCTTACCAGGCAAACAACTGTGGCAGAGTATGCCTAGTCCTGACCTGGTGGTATGAATCTTCTGAAGAGCCTAAGAGAAGCTGTGAAACAGAAGAGAAAGAAATTAAGGCAACTAAAGTGCTGAACTCATAAAGAATTAAGGTAGCACAAAGGGAAAATGAGAAACCAAGTGGAGATCAGGGATGCTGCAGAAGTAGCATCACCATGATAGTCTTCTGCGTCTAAACCTTTGCAAAATTTTAAACTAGGGTCATTTCCTGTAGCAATACCTTGCCTGTGTTCTCATTCCTTTCTCCCTTCCATCTACTAAGAGATAAGTCAAAGCGTTAATCAAAGCATAAAATTATGAATATGTTGTT
Source organism: Trichechus manatus latirostris (assembly GCF_000243295.1). Taxonomy (NCBI): domain Eukaryota; kingdom Metazoa; phylum Chordata; class Mammalia; order Sirenia; family Trichechidae; genus Trichechus; species Trichechus manatus. The sequence continues at coordinate 20,643,564 of NW_004443961.1, forward strand.
CTGTTTAATCTAACAAACTTCAATTATTTGACAATCCAGGGGCGTGAACTTGTGCATCAGTAGCAGTACCAACGTAAGTATGCTAGCCATGCATCAACCGAGTTTACTCTTTTTCCCATGTTTGTTTCTTCACAGAGACAAGGGTTTTCCCCAGTATTCTTCAGCCTGCAACTTACGTGAGAGTTTCTTAATTTGTCTGTGGGAGAATCAAAAAGCGTGCTTCCACATTCAGTAAAATCTACCAATGAGATTTTGAATATGGTAATAAAATACAGAGGAAGGAAAAAGAGGTGGTTTTGTGGCTGCTTTGAAGGGGTTCAATCAGTACCTTGGCAAAGATTTGTAGTTACCCGGAAACCTGGGTCCTTCCTCTACCTTCAAAGGAGTCTCCAGTAAGATGATGTACCACTGATTCTCCTTGGAGGTGGGGATGGGGAGGGGATTTAAGACAGGGTCAGCTATGAACCTTAGATTGGAGAAGAAAGCCAAACAGCTAAAATATATAAGGACTCTACCCAAAATGGGGCAAAACCCAGCTCCAATCTTTATAAGTGGCATCATAAGATCCTGTAATGTGGTGGTTTAGGGTACAGGCTGCATGACAGAAGGCTACATTTGCATCCCAACATTTATACATACTTGTAAACTGTATGATGGGCAAACTACTTGATTTATCCAAGCCTTGTTTTTCTATCTACCAAGTGGGAATAATAATACCTACATTATAGAGTTGTGCAAACCAAATGAGACAATGTATGTGACAATTAAACAAAATAATGTATGTACGAGTTTTCCACAGTACCTGGCATATGATAATAGATCCTCAACACAACCTGACATACATCGTACCAGCCGCCATGGAGTAGATTCCAACTTATCGCAAGCCCATGTGTCTCAGAGTAGAACTGAGGTTCAAAGGGTTTTCAGTGGCTGTGATCTTTTGGAAGCAGATTGCCAGGCCTTTCTTCAGAGGTGCCTCTGGGTGGATGTGAAACACCAGCCTTCCAGTTAGTAACTGAGTGCTTAACCGTTTGCACTACCCAAGGGCTCCACCCAACCTAATATGTAACCTGTTTTACCCTTTTCCATTCTTGCTGAATGATGAACAAACGTTACCATCAAACTGATGATGATAAATGCTTACTCCAACAAAGAAAAAAAACTAAGGAATACTAAGTTACATTAACTGGAGCTTTTAAAATTTTTCTTTGCAGAAAAATTTGGTGTTACTGATGAAGGCACACAGACAAACCGGCCCCAATCTCAAGTGTGCTTTTGCCGATGTTTTTGTCCTAATTAAATCCAATGCTCTGGCCCACTAATAATGACAAGGCAGTTTACAGATCCAAAGACTAGCAAGGCTCCAAGAAGAGCTAGATTCCAGAGGGAGACTTCGGGAAGGACAGACTGACCACATCAAGGAGACTGGAGTGAAGGTCCTAGAACACAGTCTTCAAGTAAGCCAGGACAAGAACCGAACAACCTGCAGGAGGAACAGCAGTGATAAGAACGACATTTACTGTCATTTGTTTCCACTCGGTGCAGGCACTATCCTAGACTTCTATATATGTTATTTCCAATTCCCCCAAAACCCCTGCAGAGAAAGCATCATAATTTCCAGTTTATCCTTTGTCATGGATTGAATTGTGTCCCCCCAAAAATGTGTGTATCACTTTGGCTAGGCCATGATTCCCAGTGTCGTGTGTCCTCCATTTTGTGATTCTAATTTTACATTAAAGAGGATTAGGGTGGGATTGTAACACCACCCTAACTCAGGTCACATCCCTGATCCAATGTAAAGGAAGTTTCCCCAGGGTGTGGCCTGCACCACCTTTTATCCCTTCTCACTAGAGTTTTATTGCTCTATTTATTTCTGACTTACAAAATGTCTTAAAACAACAGAATCATGAGCAATTTAGTCAAAGCCCAATGTCACAAAATCAGACTCCAATCTTCTTCCAGATGAAAAGCTTACTTTTCATTTTCCCAAAATGTCATCATCAGTGACAAGGGGCATCAGAAGGTGGTACTGCTGAGAGTACAGCTGCTGCCTGGCATTGAAGCTAAGCAACCTCTTCTACTTCCTGGGAATTCTAATGCTTGCTGGGCCTCCACCAACACGGTGCTTCTCAGTCCGTGCTGTTCACTAGAATCCTTTGAGCTTTTAAAAAATACTGACACACTCGGGCTCCCACAGCAGAGCAAATAAATCAGAACTTCTAGAGATAGGGCCTGAGCATTGGTATTTTTATAGAAGCTTCCCACATAATTATAATGTGCAGCCAGGGTAGAGAGCCACAGATATGGGGCCCTGAGATAGATGAGTGGTTACATCATGATCAGCTGTCATTATTGTCGTTGTTGTTAACGAGCTGATGAACCATGAGTGGTGAAAGGAGAAATAAATGAGAAAAAGCCTCCATGAATACTCCTTAGAAGCGAGACTTTGGCTCATTTACTTTGGACATGTCGTCAGGAAAGACCAATTGCAAGAAAAGGACATTATGTTTAGTAAAGCAGAGGCTCAGCAAACAGGAGGAAAATCCTCAATGAGATGGACTGACACAATAGCTGGGCTCAAACACACCAACAATTGTGAGGATGGTGCAGGCCTGGGCAACATTTCATTGTTATACATAAGGTCCAACATGAGTTGGAGCCGAGCTGTAGCAACTAACAACCGCCACGATATGTAATTCTTACGTATATATCAGTTTGTTTTTTAAATTTTATTCTATCAGTTGGTCTCATAAGATGGAAGGGATCAAGATGAAGTACTAGCATCCACAGTTTTCGATTCACCCACCAGAGCACTTCCTCTTTGCCACAGAATTAAATATGAACTTAACTCTAGGAGAGTACCTGCTCATGGTGTGTTTATGTGTGTGGTGAGGGTGGGGAATGGGAACAGGATATGGCATAAATGTGAGCAGTGTGGAGAGCAATTGTTCAGGAAAGAATGTGTGGCATACTGGAATAATCATCTTAACAGGTGAAACCTTCAATGAAAGCACATCATCCAGAAGTTCAATATAGGAATTAAATGATTTTAAAATCGCAGGATGCTCTGAAGTAAAAACTTCTGGAATTGATGGGATTTATAATAACTACTAATAAATACTTATATCATTATTTTGAAACTAGTTTTTCAATGCTAAACCTTTAAGCCACTTATTTTTATTAAAATGAATTAATTCTAGGCTTATTAATTTTTGGCTACTTTTCAAGTTACATATGGAAAAAGTAATTCCTGAATAACATGCCTATGCAGGCCAAAATCCACAACTGTTTAACACAGATAGCAAGTCAAGTGTAACTGTATGGCCTCCTAAATAGTACAGAAATCAAATTAAATCCAGTTCATTTCTCTCACCATTAACGGATTTGATTTGGCCATGAATTTACTTGGCCATGACCATAAACTCATTTATTCTTCAGCATCAACCAAATTACTTTCTTAGGTATGTGTTGCTTTTACTGCACTTAGATCTCTGTCCTTTGAAGCTGAGGCATCCTATTAAGAATCTTTTAACAATTCTATTGTAGCTCAATTACAGTTCAATCTCATACCACCAGACTTCAATGGAATATTTTCTATGAAAAAGTAAGCTGCCTTGAGTTCCTTTAAAGTTTTAAAAAGTTAATTAATAATCACCAAGCACTCTGAAGATAAAGCTAAGTGTTGAGTAATAATTATTTAAAAAAAATAAAAATAAAATCACAGTGAATGGTAACTCTAGAATTTTTTGTGCCTTTTTTTAAAATCTATGCTTCAGTATCTCCCAAAGACAGGAGACAGTGCAGCTGTACATATATAGTTTGCAATTTCTTTCAAGTACATGCAAAGCCAAGTAAAAAACAACCAACCAACCAAACCAACCAACCCCTTTTATACCTCATTTTGTTCTCCACAACTTTTAGGCCCTAAGCACAGATAAAAGCACCATTCAGAGAGTGAAGGAAGCACGGCTTTAAAAGGAGTGAGATTAAAAATTGACCAGCTACTGTGTTAAGTCCCAACTATAACTCTCAAGGCCTTGTGATCTCGGCCACAATTTCCATAACTATAAAGCCAGGAGAGGTGGACTACATCCTCTATGAAGACTCTCACTCAGCCTTAGCAGCGTATTTGTTGCTACCCCAAATTGCCAAGTTTTGGAAATCAGCTCATTTACTCTATCAAATCATTAAAAAACTATTCAGATTGATGATAGAAATTTGATCAGTTATATAATTAATTAGCAATTGAAAAGACTTTTTAAAAGATGTTCTCTCAAAAGACAAACTGCTAGTGGATCTAGTAGTGAGAACCTAAGCCTTAGAATCGAGGAGAACCTAGTGATTTCCTGGGAAGCAATTATAAAGTAAGATTGAGGTTAGATGTCAGCCCACCTCCCAGCACCTCTGCATACTATTAACCTTCATGCTGTGTGGTCTCCCATACGGCACATATTTTTTTGCACCCATCAAGTGACTACATGGTATTTGTGTATGAGGATCTGAGCACTTGCAGAAGAAGTGAGAAGCACTGTGGAGGCTGAGCACATCAGAAAACTCTTGCTTCAGAAAAAAATCACTCAGGAGGCTTGGCTTATGGAGAAAATGGCTCACTGCATTCGGCTTGTCCAATTCTTGACAGCCTTCCAACTTAATAACCTGATTAGCATAAAATGCCTCCTGGTAAAAGTAGAAACTGAATTGTTTAAATTTTCCTTCACTTTGATGATGAGTATCAAAATTTTTCTTTTTAAAAGATTTTAAAGGATGATCAAGCTTTAAAGTAAATTAAAACATTTTTTAATTCTTAGATCTATTTACAAAATAATTTTGATTTTTGCATATTAGTGTTTATTTAGCTTTTATCCGTGTCTTGCAGTCATTTCCTAAAATTATAACCAAGTGACCAAAAATTTAATGAAAAGTACATAAAGATCTGACAGAAATAATATTAACAGTAAAAGGGCAGAGCAGAGCTGGCTAAGTGAATAAAATTTCAAAAAGCATTTACTCCTTTAGGACTCATAACTGCAGTATTTTGCCATTAAATCTGTAAAAATATTTATCATTTATATGTTTCTATCATGTTTTTATTATGTTTCTGAATCAAGAAGTCTTAAAATGTAAAATTCAACTAATTCATAAATTTTAATAATTTAAAACACTGCAGATTTAAACTTAATAAAAATATTCCCAAATCCAGGAAGATGATAAAATAGCAGTCTTCAGTGTTACTGGAATAACATTTTTTTCTTCAATTAGTAGCTCCCAGAATCTTAACTGTGGTGATCAAGTGTTCTGCAATAGGTAGGGTGGCATTTTCAAAACCTTCCCATAAAGTCAGTATTTCCATGTCTCTTAAACTCTGAACTAATTGAGTAGAACACTATCATATAAAAAGTTAAGCAAAGCTATGAATGGTTGGGCACATTAATTCCAATGTACAGAGGAGCCAGCAGTAAAGAAAAAACCACACACCAAAAGCACTCACATAGAGAAGACAGAAGTCTTCTGAAGTGGTGAGAAAAATCGTGGTGTGGTATGTCCAGCCGAGGCTACCAACGTCTGCTCTGGCCTATTTTGGCTTCCCAATAAGCTAAAGCAGGAGCCCTGGTGGTGCAGGGGTTAAAGTGCTTGGCTGCTAACTGAAAGGTCAGCAGTTCAAACCCACTAGCTGCTCCGCAGAAGAAAGATGTGGCAGTCTGCTTCCGTAAAGATTACAGCCTTGGAAACCCTATGGGGCAGTTCTACTCTGTTCTATAGGGTCACTATGAGTTGGAATCGACTTGACAGCAATGTTTTTTGTTTTTTTTTAATAAGCCAAAATGTCAAATGCTCACTTATTAAAGTGCCAGTTCACTAAGGTGCATTTTTCCAGTTTTTATAAAGTGCATGGCATAACAGGTGTCTATTTCGACAGGTAACATCTTGTGCTCACATGCAAGTGTAACTTGTCACTTTGCACTTCATGGATTACTTCTTGCAAAGGAATGCCTGCTTTCAGCCATTACTGAGAAATACAGACAAGGGCTCTCTTCCTACGGCCACTGACTTTAGGAGGTGGGGACTGAAGAGTCAGGGAATGAAGAGCTATTTTTGCTAACATTCTAATCATAGGTATAGTTACTACCGAAGCCAACGGAAGCTGAAAAGTCTTCAAGATAATAAACTATAAGAAAAGTTAACAGGGACACTGCAGGTCACAATTCAACTGAAGGAAGAATCATAGGATCTTACGATACGAAAACTTGGATGGAACCTTTTTTAGACTAGATAAGATAGTCTCATTGCCTCATTTAGACCAATTCAGAGAAGTAAGAACAAGCATTTTGTGAGAACTCATAACTCACAAGAAATACCAAATTGACATTAAATGTGCATAGTGCCCCATTTAGTCATCTGGTCTGTGGAATGAAATGCAACGGAGAGGTGGCCAGGCTGTGGGACGGTTGGCCTTTGGGACTCTTTTCCCTGTGTCCCAGCGCACAGACAAAGCAGGTAGCCAGAGAACTACAGGGCATGGGAGACTTGATTACTTTGCAAATGAAGGTCCTTTGGGAACGCTTCACTTTATGTTCTAAAAATCTAATCTTGTCTGTAATGTTTCCACATGTGTTCATGTGGGAATTGCTTATGTTTTAAAATGCCCTCCAAACTTGACTTTCTCCAATGGTGTGGGGGATCAGGCGAACTAACTTTTGCCGACCACTCATTTTACATACAAGCTCTCAGTGAATCCTGACAATCACCCTGTGAAATTGTCTGTGACATCCATTTCACATGTGAGAGAACTGAGGTTGCAGGAGGTGAAATGATCTGAGGGCCACAGAGCTAGGAAATGGCAGAACCGAGATTCAAATCCACTCCTGTCTTGTTCCAAACTCAAGGTGCTTTCAATTTACCTTGTCTTAAAACATGTTTTAAAATATCTAATTCTTATCCTAGGAACATTCAGACAAGCCATGCAGCATGATTTTCCCTAATTAAAGCATTGTTAGATGACATTTAAGTGGCTTTTTCTTGCTTATAAACCAGTATTGGGTTGGAGGGAAAGAGTGGCTTTTCCCTGTCCTATTCTTTACCCTCGTTCCTGATCCTCTCTCCTCACGGTTTCAAACACTCCCTCCTCCATGACCACTTCTCTTATCCTTATTACAGTTTCATTTCTCTCCCTACACTTTTGAAATTAAATAGGACCAAGAGATGCTGGGTCAAGCAGTAAAATGGTGTTTGTAGCTCCTAATCGTTCACAGTGGGTATGCTCCCAACATGCAATACTTAGCAATCTTTTTACTTCTAAGTTTTAACTGTAGTTTCCACAAATACTCGCTCTGGCAGTACAAGAGGAGAGCATGTACCTGTGTTGCCTGGGTAGTAACTAAAGAATTCTAAAACAAGATCTGTACTTGGAGTGTGCGTGTGTGTGTGCGTGTGTGTGCAAAAGTAAATATGATGTGCGATGACCACAAAATACAAGTTTTACGTAGCTTCTTCAGTTCACACAGCTCTAAAGTTGCATGGTCTATATGGGCAACCACGCCTCAATCCAGGCTTCTAACTACTTGGCTATATTTTCTCTTACCAGAATGATCAGAAATAAAAATTATTAATCACCCTACACAACATACGAAGGCTCTAATGAAGGCAGGCTCAAAGGAAATATGTTATGTGTTGTAAGAATGACTACTAGGATATATGTGTTGTTCTATGTTTTGGATTAATAGGGCCTAAACTATCAAACACATAATATAATTTCAGAACAAAAAAAGTATGAATGTAGACAGAGAGGAGTAGGAGTTTGTGTAACCACTAGAATCTCATCTTTTATGGGACCCATTATAGGACATGCATTTTACATCATGACCTGGTACACAATACGTATGTAACTGAAACAGAAGTTTTAAAAAAGCAACAATTCTCATTACTATGTGCAATGTACTCTATTTCTCTATTTTCTCCTACTTCATCTCTAAAATAATGCTGGTGGTTATCCACAAAACTGATTTCATGATACACTAATGGGTCCGACCTAAACTTCGAAAAACACCAAACTTTGTGCCATCCCTGCCTCTATCTTCTGCCCGTGGCAGACAATATAGATGGATCACAGGATTCTTTCCATGTGAGCCCAGCCAAGCCTCAGAATCCCTTTTTAAACTAGTGTTCCAGGCAGCAAATACCAACTAGAGTTGGGACAAAGACATGACATGATTACTATCTCAGTTCCACGGCAAGAGAGTGCAGGGATAGAGGAGCTATTTCTGCTACTTGCTTCCTGTTGTATCCCTAGTGATTGCAGAGTGCCCAGAACATAGTAGGCACTCAAATATTTGTTGAAAGATTGAATTAGTAAATGACCATTGACAAGAGTAGAGAGTAAGCTTTAGTTGAAGGCCCTATCTGTCTCTTTTCTCTCCCTCCCTTGGCTACCTTGCTATGTTTAAATATAGCGCTTTCAAGATACAATGGTTTTGAGTACCATATATAACCTCCCTGCTCTCCAAACACTATCTTGTAACAAGAGTTATCTGTACTAGGCTACTTGATAGTATCTTGGTTTTTTCCAAAGACAATCCATTTGAATTTAAAGAATTATCAAAAAGGATTATGACATTAAAAACCAAGTACAGTTCCTTGTTAAACTGCTCCTGGAAAGAAGAAGAAAAACTAAGGTGCCAAGAGCTGGGCTACATATTGTTGTTGTCAGGGACCATCAAGTCAGTTCTGACTCATAGCAACCCTGTGTACCACAGAACAAAACACTGCCCAGTCCTGCACCATCCTCACAATCCTTGTTATGCTTGAGCCCACTGTCTTGAGGGGCTCATCTTCCGGCACTATATCAGACAATGCTCTGCTGCTATTCGTAAGGTTTTCACTGGCTAATTCTTTTCAGAAGCAGACCGCCAGGTCCTTCTTCCTAGTCTGTCTTAGTCTGGAAGCTCAGCTGAGATCTGTCCGCCATAGGTGACCCTGCTGGCATAGCTTCCAGCATCAAAGCAACACACAAGCCCCCACAGTATGACAAACTGACAGACACATGAGGGCTGCATATTGGTGCCTATATTTTCTCATTTCAACCCTTCAACAATATGATCAGTTTTATATCATTACCCACTTTACTGGAGGGGGAACAAACACTTACAAAAAAGAATCAAGATCACACAGTAAACGTGTGGCAAAGCCAGGATTTAAACCTAGGTATTTCACTGCTCTTTTTATTACACCTCAGCTACTCCTGGAAACGGCATATTAAATTACAAAGAAACAATGACCCGCAGCCTCAAACCCATTTTAAGCTTGTGAATTTAACAGGTTATCACGCTGGAAAAATAAAACCCAATACCCTAGTATGTAATATATTTTATCACATAACTTTATTTTTTCTTTCCCAAATCTTTGTGAGTTATTCATTGCTGGGTATGTTTTTCTTGGCAGCTGTCACTCTTGGCTCCGATATGAATTCTTACTGTACAATAATTCAGATGTGTTAAGTCCTCTATTACACAGAGAAAAACAAGACTGTGTATGTGTGCATGAGCACGTGTGTGTGCATTTATACAGGTCAAGTCCAAGGGAAAGTATAAAATGAAACAATATACGAATATAAGGGAGGAAGAAGAACAGGACAGTTAAAACAGCTGCAAGCACAATCAATGATTCTGGCCTTCTGTTTCACACCAGAGGTAGTGTAAGGAAACGGAACGGAAGAGAGCAGCATGGGTCACGTTTAACTCACATTCACCCCCACCAGTGTACACAGCTTGACACAGTCACAGACCCTGCAATGTGTAATTTGCCCAATCATGACCATGAGTCACTATAAAAGTAACTAGGAAGGCCGTTCAACAAAGAATATTCCTGCTATGAATTTACAGCAGTAGTACTCAACCAGGGACAATCTGAGGACCTTTGGCAATATCTGGAGACATTCTGGGCTGATACAACTGGGAGGGGGAATACATCCAGGGAGTAGAGGCCAGAGATGTTGCTAAACATTGTACAATGCACAGGACAGCCCCCCACAACAAATTATATGGCCAAAATGTCAATAGTGCCAAGGTTGAGAAATCTTGGTTTACACTTTGATACTATTACCTAAAGAACACGACCACTATACTTTAGCTGCCCCTCCGGCCTCAATCTCCCCATCTGAAAATGGAGGTAACAGTACCAGCTTCATTGGGCTGTTGTGAGGATTAAATGACTTTTATTATGTAAAGCATTTAGAACAGTGTAGTGCCTAAGACAGAATAAATGCTTAACAAATGTTAGCTATGATTGTTGCTGTAATCATCATCGTCGTCAAATGTCATCACTGTGCAGGGCAGTATTTCCTAACATATGATCCCTTACTAAGTAGATTCTGGAATAAAAAAAAGTTTTGTGGTCTTGAAAAACAGTGGGTTAAAAATCAGACAAGTTTCTCTATTGTCAGAGTTCTTAGAATCTTCAATAAGCAAAAATATATTGTTAATCTCAAAGGTTGAACACGGCATGTGGAATTTTCACAACTGATTTGGCCGAAGAATCTTATGCAGAATCTTGCAGGGTCAAACACAACTTGGGAAAAGGCTGGTATGGTGAAGGGTGAAGGATTTAGAATCTAGAGATACAATTCAGCTCTTGAGTCTACTACCACTTACCCCCTATGAAGCTGGGGTAAAGTCCCTTGACTTTCCTTGGCTTCAGTGATTACCAACACAAAAGAGAGTTGGCTAGCTCTGGCCTTTCCAGATCAGAAGGTCTCTGATTCTCTGATGCCACTGCACAGTGTGTATCACCTGTTGTTGTTGCTAGGTGCCATCGAGTCAGTTCTGACTCACAGCGACCCTATGTACAACAGAACGAAACACTGCCCGGTCCTGCCCCAATCTCTCAGTCGTTGTTGTGCTTGTGCCCATTGTTGAAGCCACTGTGCCAATCCATCTCATTGAGGATCTTCCTCTTTTGCTGACCCTCTACCTTACCAAGCATGATGTCTTTCTCTAGGGAGTGGTCCTTCCTAATAACATGCCCAAAGTACGTGAGACGAAGTTTCACCATCCTTACATCTAAGGAACATTCTGGCTATACTTCTTCCATGACAGATTTGCTCATTCTTCTGGTAGTCCATGGTATATTCAATATTCTTCAAAGGTGTCAATTATTCTTTGGTGTACCACTAGCAGACCTCAAAATCATGCATTATCAGATAACAACACCATGGCCATGCAAAATGAAGAGTTGTGACAATTCCCAGGACAAACATGCCCTTCAAATTCCTGTTACTGAGGAAGCTCAAATATCCAACATGGGAGAGAGATCAAGATGAGTATTATGTAAAAATAAATGCTAACTTATTTGTTGCTGTTGTTTTTGCAAATTCAGCCTAGTTTTTTAAGCAGAAAGCAGGGCTAGGAGAGTAGAACATGATGGCATAAAAAAATGTATCTCAACCAAAGTGTACACCAGGATAAGCTACTCAATTATTTCTTATTAAAAACAAAAATTGTTGCCATCAAATCGATTCCAACTCAGAGTGACTCTATAGGACAGAGTAGAACTGCCCCATAGGGTTTCCAAGGAGCACCTGGTGGATTTGAACTGCTGATCTTTTGGTTAGCAGCCAAGCTCTCAACAACTACGCCACCAGGGCTCCTATCTCGTTAGGCACTAAATAAAATCAGCAGAGAATATGACAAGATACGACTGATACTTCAAGGAACTAAAACTCTATTTGGGATTAAAAAAAAAAATAACCTCCATTTGGGGAGGAAGATACATATACATCAGGCATCCGACAGAGGTTTAAAGAGCCACTGGAGCAATCTTAGTTACTGCTATTTTTTTAATAATGCACAATGGCAAAAACACAAAATAAAATTTAAAACTGAAATGTAAAAATCTATCTTCTTGTTGGGGTTTCCAGATGGCCATTCTTACTGTCTGCTGTTAGGGCATCATCTACAGGTGTCAGGAAGGTGCCTAACTGAAGGGTACCCTGTTTCTTATCATTTACTGTGATCTTTACTCCACTGAGCGAATCCACCATGAATGACCCAGACCATGCTTTTCTGGGATACAGGGTGATAAGATTTATGCCTTGTATTATCCAGGGCAGTGTTACATTATTATGACAACTTTAAAACAAGTTTAATCTTCATTACTAGAACCACTCACTCTGGAGTCCACTTCCAGCCATGGCTATCTGAGTAGCTAGTGTACAGGAAGGCAATCCATTCTTTTAATACCATTACCTGGTGAAGCCCATGGATCCCCACCTCTCAGAATAATAACCTCCAAAAAAAAAAAAACACTTTTTTGCACCTATGGACCCCTTCTCAGATGAAATGCATACAGTAAAATAGATTAGATTTCAAAGGAAACCAACTACATCAGCATATCTAAATATTTATCAAAGACACACTACAACAACATCTAAATACTAACAAGCACATTTTGATACAGTAATATAGGATTTCATTAATACACTAAATAACAAGATGAAGCAGTTGGTCTAATAATTTCCATAATTTCAAAGTTGTGTCATACATAAGCAATATTTCTAGATATCAGCAACAACTGTAGTGTAATATGAAAGTACCTGTGATTTCTAATGGTGACAAAATCATTGCTAGGTGCTATCGAGTCAGCTCTAACTCACAGCAACCTTACATATAAAAGAACTAAACGTTGCCCTGTGTCATCCTCCTAATCTTTGCTATGTTTGAGCCCATTGTTGCTGCCACTGTGTCAATCCAGACAAAACCTTTTGGTTAGCAGTCTATCATTTAACCACTGTGCCACCAGGGCTCCAGACAAAACCATAGGTCTTGCTAAATACGACTGTAACTTGTTGCCTCCGTTCATAATTGAAGAAGATGCTAACTTTCAATTAAAGGATAGTGAAAATAAAAATGCATTTTTTTTGCACCCAAGCTCACAATCCCCTGAATTCTACCTACAACCCCACCTTGTGATCAGTGGACTCCAGTTTAGGAAGCCCTGCATGTAGATGATGTCCTGAAGGCTCAAGAACTTGGATGATTCAAAAGAAGAAACTAACTCATCACCTTAATTCCTTCTTGTCACTGGAAATAATTCCAAAATGATCTCTCTCTATTACAGTAAAAATAGCCAGGTACACTTATAAAATACCTTTGCATACATGAGCTCATTTGATCCGTACAGCATCCCTGTAAGAAAAGTATTAGATTATCATTACCCCACTTTAACAATGAGAAAAATTAGGAAGAGTTTTTAGAAGACCTACCGGAGTCATAACAACCAAAACCAAACCCCTTGCCGTGAAGTTGATTCTGATTCATAGCAACACTATAGGACAGACTAGAACTGCCCCATAGAGTTTCCAAGCAGTGCCTGGTGGATTTGAACTGCTGACCCTTTGGTTGGCAGCCATAGCACTTAACCACTACGCCACCAGGGTTTCCAGTCTATGATTCCCATATGGTATATGTAAAGTTGGTTCTGGGAGAAGGAAGAGAAGAGGTCTATGTTAACACTCTTCTATCTAAACCTACTGCTTAAACTGAGTAAGCCCAGATAAGTGAGGGGCAATATTCACTCATATCTTTGTTGTTCACTCTCATACACGATTGTGCATAAACAAGTGTTGTTTTCTAGAATGCCATAGGTCCCAGCAACTATAGCAGATCCTTCTGACTCAAAACAGAATTCAGTATTTGCTATTATTTCTGGAAACTGCTTTTATGTGTGCCATGTTGCTTTTATTTTAACTTCTTTATTCTAATGATTTTTGGAAACATTTCTGATTTTAGATTTTTCTTTAAATGCTTTAAATTTTAGGTGACTTTCAATCTGTGTAGTCTCTGTTTTCTATTTTCAGAGACAAAAAGAGAGAATGAATTCCTGTTTTCAAACTACTTTAGAATATTTTTTGTCAAAAATTCCTCTTTCAAAATGCTTGGATCCCATTGCCATTTGGTGGTGTCCCAGAATGTTGTTTTATATCATCCTCCTCCTCAACCTCTCTTCCCCCCATGTATACGAAGTTTTGTTTTCTGTTTTCCTAGAATATAACCATTCTGCTCCAATGGGCCTCAAACAGGAATTCTGATTTAAAGTTATAAAGCGTTAACTGGTTTTACCATTTAAGTCATTTTCTATTATGAAATTTTTTTTACATTTTTCCTTTCTTTTCATGTAAATTTGTTATTTTGGTCTTTAACATTTTTGCTTTGACCTTTGAACTCATTTTGATATTAATGTTTTTGTTATTAAAGCTCCTTTTATTTCTCTGATTTCTAATCTTTGTTTTGTTCAGCCCTGCAAACTGACTTCGTCCACTCTTCTGTCCCCTGTTTTTGCTTTTACTGTGTCCTACCCAGTGGTGCCACAGAAGAAAGGCCTGGTGATCTGCTACCGTAAAGATTAACCCTAAGAAAATCCTATGGAGCAGTTCCACTCTGTAACACACGGGGTTGCCGTGAGTTGGCATCGACATGACAGCAACATTTTCTTGCTTGTTTTATGCTGAACTTTAGAAACTGCAAAATGTTAGCCCTAAAAGGAGCCTTTGCAACTATCCTGTTCAGGAGTCCGGGGTCTTTAACCATCACAAAAGAAAAACAAACGAGTGCTAACCACCTTTGCCATCTGCGATACAGACGTGTGGGAGAGGCTGGGGGAAAGCTTCAGTCCAAGCAGCTTACCTAGATATGGTAGTGGTCTTACAAGGTGTGTGTTAGTTACATGGAACGGTAGTGCCTTCCTGTGGGGAATTCCCTTAAACCCCCTAGATGAGATATAGGGACAGCAGGTACTTGAAACCTAGCAGAGTTTCAAGATGGACCACATATCAGAAACTCTAGGTGGCCGCATGTGTGCCCTCATTTTACATATTGGCAGCCCAAAGAAAGAAGAGATCTTGGCTAATTCAATCTAATCTTTAATAAAATTAAGATGTCTCATTACGTTTTTCCTCTTTCAAATGAAACTAGAAATTTGGTTCCAGAAGTTCAAAAGCTATGATAAAATTCCAACTGTTCAATCATTAGAAGCAATTAGAATGTTATTTACCACAACAGTCTAGGTACTAACCTGTAATTGTTTAACTTTGAATTACGATGAAAACTACTTTTTTTATGACTACCAGATTATCTGCACCTATATATTCATTAAAAAGTGAACTAATGTTACCCATTTCATTTTTTTCAATCACCCCACTCTCAATTCCAAAACCAAAAATAAATAATAAAGCAACCTAAAATATTATCATTATAAAGTGCTGGCAAACATTCCATAGTGTTATAAAACTATTAAAGTCAAGCTCTAGGTTGAGGTTTGCTTGTTTGTTTCGTTTTTTAATTTAATCTAGGTTCATGGCATAGAATAAGGAAAAAAAAAAGACTTCAAGTGACAATATTACCAGTTTCTAGAAGGAAGCTCACATTTTTATTGTTCTCGTCCACTGTTTCTTATTTGAAACTTTAAAAAATTAAGTTACTGAAGTTGAGGCCAAGTTTAAAGAAGGAAAAAATTACCAAAACCCTACAGCATTATTCAGTAATGACTTTATGACTTGAATTTCCACTTCAGCATACACTGTAGTTAAAACATCTCAGGTCATTTTAGTTGGTAAGATCAGTCTGACTGTCGCAGGATAATTCCTTTGCTTTCACTCAACCCTTGTACTCCAAAATGTACATTCACCTCAAATGTATAATCACAATGGCCTTGACTGATCATTACAAGTTATATTTAGATCAATTAGGAAATCACAATACAGGTTTCTGAAGCAGGTCTTTCTGACCTGATTTCTTTATCTCAAAATTTATTTATCTCAATCTTATATATATCCAATTTACTAACATGGCCAAGTGACTGGTGGATTTGAACTGCCAACCTTTTGGTTAGCAGCCTGAGCTCTTAACTACTGAGCCAGGGCTCCTAACATAGCCAGTCCACCTGAAATTTGTCAGAGGTAATTTAAGGTGTCTGTTGTTATATGTCATTGTTTTTTAGCCATAGTTCTCCTTTTCTGCTACCCTTCTCAGACTCGGGGTTACGTCTAAGCAAAGAACTAGGATTTAAGACACGAAGAAAATCTAACAAAGAATTACCTCAAAAGCAGTGGAAGATTTTTATGTGACCAATGCTATGGCATCTCGGTCACTTTAAAATTTACCATTTTATTGTACGTTTACCCTCTTTCAAATGGAGAGGCTTAAGTAAGTCAGGAAAAACGAACCAAAGAACTACAATGCAATGTACAAATAATTCAAAGTAAGTGAAAAACCGAAACGCATTCTTGAATCATGGTCTCCTACATGCTACCCACCCTGGAGGACTTACAATCAAATCATAATTCTTTTTTTTTTTAATTCAATTATGTTGAAAGCAGTTTCAATAAGGCTACTGCCTATACACAAATGGCACTAATTTTCCCATTTGGGTTTAAGTCTTTTAACTTCAGCTGTTATGCCCCTGGCTAGGAAGTGGAGCTGAATTAGACAAGACTAAAAGACTTCGTGGGTTTGATTTGCTGTGGATCATGAAGTCGGCTTTGCAAAAGGCAAAAGCGACTACTTTCTTCTTCTCTGCTACTGCGAGCTCACTGGAATCAGTGTAAAAGGGCTGTGGGGAAGCAGACTCCCAGAAAGTTCTCCCCGGTTCAGGATTCTTGTGGACACAGGCTTATGAGGCAGAACTATAATCAAGCCACTAGTTTATTTTATTATTTTCCTCCTTAGTCTTTCGTCTCTCAGTACCCAATCCTTTGTCAGTGACAGCAAAGATAAAGAAATGGAAACTGGGCCACAAACTACTTAGCATAAATGACCCTCGGGCCAATAAACTTGCATTTCCCCTCTGCTAAAAGTAAAATTTGTAACTAATATAACCATTCTTATTTTACTCAAAGGGTTGGTGCTATTTGTGATGTAAACAAACAAAAAAAAAATACTCCCTCAAAAGGAGTATTCTCTTAAAATGGAAATTGCTTGTTTAATATTTATAACACACTTAATTTATAAATCAGCCTCAAATGTTGAATAGCTTTGGAGGCTGGTATTTGGGCAATACAGAGTAAGTTGTATATTTAATACAGTCATGATTAAGGATTTTTCAAGAGATTTTTTTTCTTGTGTCTACAGTATTTTAGTACACTCAATGACTACATACTGGCTAAAAAGTCAATTACAGAATAAAGTAGAAAGTACTAGGGAATTTAATTCATGTGGCTAGAGTAAATTTTCAACCCAAACTCTTTCATCCCCTCCCTGCTCTAAACCAACACACATCTGCACCCCCATCATTCTTGGATTTTTTATTTCCTTCATCTCAATTGTCCCAAAATTAATTCTGATAATTTTCTGTACTCCCTCCTTATGTACGAAGTGGAGAAAAAGCCCTAAATATCCATAAATGAAGCAAACACATTACAATACTTTTATTGCACCAATGAAATGACTGATTTACTTTCTGTATACTTATATGTACTTAAGAGAGCAGAGTCGAAAAAATCCTTGGTGAAAATACATTTTACAATACACAGATCAAATTTCATTGTTTTTTTCATTTAAGACTGACCTACTCTAGATTCAACAAAAGTGTGTTTTCTTTTTTTCCTACAGAAATATGTTTCAAAAGAAAGTAAGCTTTCCTGCTCCTATAAAAATTTTTAAAATACCTGGGAGACTACTCCTAAGGAATCAGTCCTTTAATTACATCAAGAAACTGTTTTAAAATATAATGATCAATTCTTTGCTTATTTTATGATTTCAAAGAATTGGAAAAGAACTATCAAAAATATTATTCTCTTAAAGTGATACCATTATATGTATTTTAAAATACCTTTTTTTTTTAATCCTTAAAATAGATCAGGGGTTGTGTCTATAGCTTTTTGACAGTTTAAATTTGTTAAAAAATGCCACAATGCTAAAGCTACCTAAATACACAAAATGAAAAAAAACTATGGCAATTATATGAGAAATGTAATGATACCTACTCTCCCAAGCAAAAGACATCTTACAAACCTATTACTGGAGAAAAGAATTGTTAAAGTAAATGAATTAAAGTATTTTTAATTGTCCCAAATAGCTACCAACCAAATCTAACTATAACTTTTAATTCAAAGGCAAACCAAGAAAATTATTTTCTAATCTGAGAAAGAATGATATGCAGAAATAGTCTTCTATTTCATCTACTTTAATACTATTCACTTGAGGATTTGAGATGGGCAAGTGTGCCTTCTCTTTAAATTCTAAAAATACGATACACAATCTTTTACTACCTTTTTGACTCTCCTTATTTTTATAGCTTCTAAAATAGCTATCTAGTTATTACCTTGTACATGAAAGATATCCTTCACTTTTCTTTCCACTTCCACTTTAAAAAAAGATGCTGCACTATACAGCATTTTATGTCTTTTCTTAACAATCTAAAACTTCCAAAGATGTCAACAGTCCATGTTATCAGTTACAAGCTTTGTCTTTGATACACACTTTTCAGATTTCAAATAAGATTGTGTAAAGTGAAAGAAGCCCTGGTGGCACAGCGGTTAAGCATTCAGCTGCTAACCGAAAGGACAGAGGTTTGAACCCACTAGCCACTCCTTGGGAGAACGACGTGGCAATCTGCTTCCGTAAAGATTACAGCCTTGGAAACTGTATAGGGAAGTTTTACTCTGCCCTATAGGGTCGCTGTGAGTCTAAATCCACTGGACAGCAACAGGTTTTTTTGGTTTAAAGTGATAAAATTTCACCCAGAGGACAATTCCACACTTTTTAAAGAAAGTTTATTTCTTCCACATTTACCTATCATGCAAGCAATATACACATGTACAAATAAAGTCCTAATACAGTATAAATTTAAAAAATATCTCAAGCTGATAATTCCATAAAGTCTGATTAATTCTACTAAGATAAACACAAATCAAAATTTTCCACTTTGGAGCCTCAAATTCAGCTTCAGATGTTTTTTTCTACATACCAACGTTAAGAAAGTTGCCCAACTTTCAGGAGGTTCAGTTACAAGAAAGGGGGGGAGTGAGGGACTATAGTTTTTTGTGTGGACTTACACCAATGTTATTTTTACTTTTTTTTAACCTTAAAGTCAAGCTGAAGGCACTCACTTAGAATTAACCTCCCAAGACACTAAAAAATAAGGAGGGTTAGACTTGAAAAATAACTAAACGTCAGTTGCTCCAACACAAAATCTGACAACAGAGAAACCTGAAGTTGGCTGTCATTTTTAAAACAATGTTTACCAATCTGACCAAAATTTCTCCAAAACAAAGTATAAAATAAAATATTGTTTAAGTTTCTACCCATCAGAGAAACAGTATAATGCAGAAAGGGGAAAAAAAGGATCACTGTCCTAATTTCACTTCAAAGCTGCCACGATTTCAATGAAGGAAGCTGAAAGGCCCGATTCCAGAGCTCCCTGGGGCGGTGAGGGGTGTTCCGCTACAGTCTCGGCTCCAACCCCAGGGTCCTGAGTTGTCATCCCCAGTTCTATCATCACTATGTGGGGGTGAAAAGCTGTCCCTCAAGAAGCTGTTTAAGGGCCCAGCTGGGACTAAGTTTTCCTTGACCTTCCCCCACCAAAGCCGCGCTAAGGATTTCTGTTGTGTTTCACGCCTGCCATTGCCTCGCTACAGGATCGAGGATCTTTTACTTGAAGTACTGTTGGAAAAATCAGGATTCTACAGAGCATCATTTTCCCGGCTGCATATGACGAAAACAAAGTCTAACCCTTCTATGGGTGGATTTAAAACACACGTCTAACTTCACTCTTAAGAGGGGAACGCAGAGTAAGTTTGAAAGTGACAATATTTTTATATGTTAAACGGGCTCAAATCAAACATCGCCAGTTGAAAGCACTCGCCCCCAACACGCTCACGGACACACAGTTCCTCCACCGCGGTTTAGGGGAGGAGAGAGGACCTGTGATTTTGGAGTCCGCGCCAGCGATACACCGGCGATTTGGCGAGAGGAGGAGCGGCTCTGCGCAGAGCCCCGGCCACCCGCGCCCGCCTCGAGACGCGCCCCACCAGCCGTAGCATCCTCGCCTGGGCGCCCGCGGACCCCCGCGGCCTCGGACCCCGGTGCGCCCAGCCCCGGAGGCCCCTTCTCAACTCTGGAGTGGCGCGCCCCACCCCGCTCCCCGCGCCGCGGGACCGGCCTCCTTCCCGCTTACCTGCACGTCCCGCTCGGAGGACGGAGGCGCCCGGCCTCGCCCCGGCGCCCAGGCAGTGGCCGCATCCGG
>NW_004443961.1:20663892-20700374 GCF_000243295.1 Trichechus manatus latirostris
GCCCCCTATCCCGCGCGCGGGCGCTGCGGCCGGGGACGCGCGTCTTTCTCGTCCGGGCGCCGGCTTGGGGACCTGCGCGCCCTGGGCCGCGCCCCAAGTTGTGCGCGGGCCGAAGCTACTCGCGGAGCTGCTCCGGGGAGGCCGGCTGCCGCCGTCTCCCGGCCCCAGCAGGCCGGACGGGAGCGTATAGTCCGCACCGCCACCCATCCACACCTGCCGCTGCCCGGACCGCCGCGGCTCCTCCCCGGCTCCTCCCCTCGCCCGGCCCCCGCCGCCGCCGCCGCCGCGGGGAGGAGGGGGCTGGGAAGAGGCGCCCGGCCAGCAGCGAGCGGCCGCTCAGCGCTTGTTGCCTCAGGCCGGGGCGGGACCCAGGTCTCCGCTGCAGCGCAGCACCCGGACGCCGGAATTGGTCCGGGAAGCCGCAGCCACTAGAGTCGGTACAGCCAGGGCGGCCTTCTGCGGGTGGGAGCGTCTCGAGGCGAGGCAAAGCCAAGGAGGGGAGAGGGCGCCCACCTGCACGATCCGGAGCTCTCTCCAGATCAAAACTTCCCTCACTGAACAGCGGGAAGTGCCTCCTGGCTCGGACCCCTGCATTCGTAGGGGTCCTCTACAAACGTAGCTGGTAGCACCGACTCCGTGGTGGAACTTGCATTCCGGGCGGGCGAGGAGGTCGCTTCCATCTGGAGCGGCCTCTCCCGTATCCTCAACCCTGTCTGGCTTCGAGGCCTACTTCAGATGCCATCTTCTCCAGGAAGTTTTTCCAGGTGTTGACCCGCGCCGGTATTTGATTTCACCCGTCTTGTACAGTCAGAAGCGCTTTGAACCTCACCACTGGCTCTTCCTTTGGATAACAGCGCTTTGTGAAATGCAGTGCTCCATCTCTAAACACGTTTATTTTCATTGTACTGTGTGCATTCATCTTTAGTACTACAGTATACAAACAGAGCGGTTCATACTTTCCTAATCCTTTCCACTGTAGTTTAAATTCCTTGAAGGCAGAGACCAAATAAGTTGCTCATCTCTGGAAGTCTTCAAGTAAATACTGAGCGGTACGTGGCAGGCTGGTGGACCAGAGGACCTGGCTAGAACTACTCAGCTATATCCTGTGATGGCATCTTGAGGGGGTGGGGGGAGGGGGGAGTGTGTCTCTGGGTGTGAATATATTTAATTAATATAAGTTAATTTCCGCCAAGAAACAACAACAACTCTACAAGTGGAAGAGGAGGGTAGTAAGGCTCATATTTTACTGATGGAGGAAAATATCTCCATGTTAAAAATAATTTATTCAACCAAAATGAAAAACATTCAGCAGATGTTCCCTAATGAGTTGGTACTTCCTAAAGCTTCCTTTCCTTGACCAAACTATAGAAAAGATAAATCAAATGCAGTGATTTGTTACATAAATTACATTTGCATGAGCACGTGAGCCAAGGACTTTATGAAAGATTGAATTTAAAATTTGCCATATAAAATGCAGTTGAATAAAAATATGTTTATGTACTATTTATCATTTCCTACATTTAATGGTGTGTTTTGATTTGAGAGGTCAGTAGTATTTAAGGCCAAATGGCATAAGTAAACAACAGCTAGAAATCATAAGAACTCACATACACTTTGGCTCAAAACTGGTTGTAATTCATGAATCCCATTTCAAAGAACGGAGAAATCTCAAACCATCTTGACTACTTTGTCCAAAAAATAAGGAAGCAAAACTAACTGGGTTGTTGGTATTAAAATATTCCCGATACATTTGAAAATTTTTCAAATTTTATGTTCGCTGATACAAAGGAAAAAGCAAAAAAAATTTTTTTGCAAAAAAATTAATTTGCAAAGAGCAAATAGTTTGTAAATCATTGAGTGCCTTAAGATGTAAAAGACTAATGTGAGAAAGAGCTAAGTGCTTTTCTAAAAAATGTAGTTAATGAAACCTGGTCATAGAAAACTCAAAATTAAAAGCATTCTTTGAAATGAAAAAAATTACTACCCTAACTTCAGCATAGAAAACGTAGTATCATCAAACTCAAATAGCTGTTTTAAACATAATAATTCTGTTGGTAAAAAAGAAAAAAAAAGATTTCATTATAAGTGAGTTCACTATGCTAGACTTTGACCAAAGTCCAACAGGAAAAGATATTGAATAAACAAGCATACGAATTCATTTGTGGAACATATTTTTAAGCTTTACACAGAAGCCCAGAATAATTGTTATAGAAAAGATTTTATAATTGTTTAACCAAAATTACATATTACAATATAATGCATAGAAAACAGCCAATGAAGAAATAATTCACCTCAAATTATCAGCCTAAACAAAAACTAGTTTAAGCCCACAGAAAGAAAATTATCTTTTAGACTTCCGACTGAGGCAAACAAGCTGTTCGTTTGGAGACAAATGCACATAATATCACAGTAAACCTAGAGTTAAAGAACATAGCCATAAACTATGCCCACACTGCAAACCACACAGACGTCTGCAGCTTAAACTATCAAAAGGGCTTCCCAGGGTACTTCACATACAACCCTTTGTTCACATTTACTCTGTAACAAGGATAGCATTGTCTGAAACTTGAGAATTTCCTCCTCAGCCTTTACCTGCAGGGAAAGATGAACCACTACTCACTTTCTAGCTGTACCTAAAAGTGAACAAATAAGCCAAATTTTCTCTCAGAATCTAAATGATCTCTAAATATACTACTTACAAAAGTTCATGTATTAATTGTTTAAATTATTAATAGTTTCTGTACCTTAAAACTTTTGTCTGTGTTACTTATCATATCTTTCCACATCCGCTGGTAATCAAGGAATCAAGGACTTTATAATAGAGGGAAATAGAATATTTTACTCAAAGTTGAAATATACATATGAAATGTGGGAGAACTGGGAGTAGATATATCAAAATACATTTTCTGAAATTAAATATTTACAGTAATTATAAAGCAAATCATTAACAGAAGGTATACAAAACTTGCTTTCTAATTTCACTTTTAATTTATTAGGATTTTGTTTCCTCATAAGCAAATCTTGGTGATTACTATTATTATTACTAGTTTTTGAACACTGAAGTAGTGAAAGAGGCGTGGGAAAAATGTCAAAATTTACTTAGAGGCCTTTCTGTCATCCTTTAAAGTTCTGGGAAGCTTTTAACAAGGAAGTTAACAGATAACTTCAGCTTAAGTGATTCACCTCTTTGACAATACTGCAAATATTTTTAATGTTTTCTTTTTAGTGAAAAAAATCTTGCTTAAAGTACAACACAACAGTTATCTTTGCAAAATGTTGAAATCTTTGAAAGCTGCGTGTCGGTATATGAAATTTGATAATATTTCTAAAATGTTTTATAATTAAGAAAAAGTGAAATAAAAATGCAACAATGGTAAATAATCCATTCAAATAATTAAAAAATTGTTCATGATCTCATATCTGTTCTTACACAACCTTTAACACTTTAGTTATCTTCCATTTGTATACATTTTTTATGTAGTGCAATTTCATGCCTACTACTTTGTGAATAATAGAATTCTAACTATAGAGACAGGTGGGAAAGAGGCATTTTTGGTGAATGGAGAAAGGGGAAAATGAATATTGCTAAAAAGATAATGCCATAGTTTTAAAAGTAAATAATTAAAAAAAAACAAGCTGAAAATGTTATATGACGTTGTATCTTGTATCTTTTCTTCCATGTTGAACTTAGATTTTTTTTTTTTTGCGTGGTAGTGTTTTTTCTTTAAGCAAATATTCAGAAACATATGTCTTAAGACACTAACTTCCATAAAGTATAAATAGTAAAAGACATTTAAAATTCTGGAATAATCTGTATATGAAAAACCGAGCTGGTTCCAATCTTCTTCTTTATATGGCTTTTATAAAAACATTTATGGAAAGGCATGGTTTTTATTCTCTTAAAATGAAATGGCATATTCTTGGATTGTACAGTTGCCTTTAGGTATACATAAATTTATTCAGTGGTAAATCAGTTTCCAGAGTTTTCCAATTCTACCACTACCTTAGGAACTGCCATGAAACTGTAATTGAAAAGGTAATCAACTACACCAGCTGTTAAAAAAAAGAAAAGTCACGAGTTGCTAGCATACAGAAAGTTAATCTCTGGCTGAGAAATCTCTCTTTCTGACGGATAGTGTATTCATCACTGACTCATTTGAAGAAACGTAGATGGCACCTATAAGGGAGAGTGAAGGTTCTCAACCCTAACACACATGAATAATATGGGTAAACCTACATGGGCTTGGCATCGATTATTAGGTTGTTAAAGTGTAATTCACCGTACTTGTTAACTCTAATTCCATTCTTTGCTCCACTCTAGAAAGGCAGTGAGAGCGATGTTTTTAAAGGGTTAACTTAAATTTGCTCTAATTTATTTTAAAGAGAGAAATTGTTCATACACATTGGCCTGTCAACTATAGAGAATTACGTGCAACCCAACTATTAATAGTTATATGTAACCCACTTTACAAATTACAGAGACATGCCAAAATGTTAAGTACCGCAGAAATAGATAGGGAACTATTTAATACAAAACACCGATCACTGTTAGTCTTATTCTAAGGAAAACAGTCCATTTATTCTCTTACCAGACACCCTGGTGATGTCGTCCTCTTTGTGTAGGTTTAGGCTTTAGCTGAGTGATGAGAGGACACAAGGATATATATGGGAGAAAGATGGGAGGGGCTGCTTTGAAGTGCTTTGTGGTGGAAATACAGAAATGGATCCACTACTAGACTTACTGCTCGAAAAGTGTGCTCCTCAGATAAGCAGCATTGGCATCACCTGGCAACTTGTTAGAAATGCCAAATCCCGGGCCTCACCTCAGACCTCCTGAATGAGAATCTGAATTTTAACAAGATCTCCAGGTGATCTGTGTGCATATTAATTCTTGGGAAGCCCTGGACTAGAGAAATGTGAGTTGCTATAAACATTGCCTCTCCCATGGCTTTGGTTGCGTGGCTTTTCTTGCTGGAGAAACATTTAAAAACTGGGACATTAATATCATAGATTAATGGAGACATGAGGGGCCTTGAGAAATCATACGGCTTTTGCCCTTCTTCATTCTGGGCAATTTTTTATTTTTCTTCAAGGCTTTCAGGACCACATCAAAGCTTCCTTGTGGGTCTATGGGTGAGTTTCAGGGACTAACAAACGCGCTGAACTCAAATTTATGTGTCTGTATATGTCAGTCTTTCCAAAAAGAGAGTTCGAGTGTTCATGAAATTCTCAAAGGGTCTCTCCTTAATTGTCTTAAGAAACCACTGATATAACTTTGTTGTAGTTGCTGTCAGCTCTGACTCACGGCGACCTTATGTACGACAGAATGAAACGCTGCCTGGTCCTGCACCATCTCCAGGACCATTGACTGATATATCTTGCTTCCCCCTGAATCTGATTTTATTGTTTTTGCATCTCTGATGTCAAAGGTGGTTGTTGTTGTTGTTTGCTTGTTTTTAAATATTTACGTGTAAGCTTTGCCTGTTTTAGGTGCGTTCGTTTTAATTGTCTGCAGCATGTTGTCAGGACCCTTGAAAAACCTCAGGAATCAAGGAAATGCTTTGCCTTTCGATCAGCCTTTATTCTGGACAAAGTATGTCAATTATGAAACTATTTCTCAAGTGCCAAAAAATATTAAGGATCAACTGACACTAACCAAAATATCCTGGAAAGCATGTTCGTGTGTGCGTGTGCACACGTGTGTGTGTGTGTGTGAATCTGCAAAGATAGAAGACAAAGAGGGAAGAAAACACTTGTCCCTCCCAACTATGATAGGACAGCCACCCCAAGAGTTCCGAGTTCTACCCTAAATTCTAGCCATCCATTCCTTACTCTAAAGGAACGGGACTGATTCCTTCAAGGAATGCATTGATTAGAGAAAGGAAATGAAATAGTAAGGATATGATGGACTCTGCTTTGAACCATTTTGGACAATATTAGGTAATGGCTGGTTACTTCCATTAGGAAAAGAAAGCTCTAATTTACCCTCTTTAGGACAAGGAACTCTTACCATCAGGGTAGCACACTGAATTAGAATGCAGTAGTGTTTATTTTAGAGTGGTACAAAATATGTCTCAGTCATCCTTTTAGTCTAGCATTGTAGTGGATGTAGTGGAAAATGTATTTAGGCTTTGGAATGAAGTGGATCTCCTTTTTATTCCCCACTCTGCCACTTACCTTGGGTAAATCCCCAATGTCTTTGTTTCTCAGTTTGCACACCAGTAAAAATGGTAAAACTACTGTAACGCCTACCTCATATGATTGTTGTAAAAACTGAACAACACCGGGTATATAAACTGGTTAACAGAGTGGAGGGCCCACCATTTGTGTTAAAAGGAGGAGCAATGGGGCAGAGAGGGAAAGAGAGAAATGTCAATTCCATTTTCCTTCCTTTATAATGGTGCTGCTGCACAAGTAGTGTGTTAGGTACTGAATAAAACACATCAAAGACCTTCAGATGTCTTTGGGCTGTTGGTTTTTAGGCTGAAAAAGCCAGCAATGCTTGGAACCACATCAAGGATTCCAATCTATCCCCACTCCCCATCCAGGGAATGACTAGTTGAAAGGCCATGCCAGTATGCACGGTGGATGCAAGACAAAACAAGTTCACAGGCGGTGAACCTGGCACAGTCCTCAAATCCCTGTCCAGCTGTGGGAAAAGAGTTAGGATCTAAGCAGATGTCCAATTCAGACCCAAATCGAGTGTGTTAGAAAAAAAAAAAACAAATAGATTATCATTATGGCCACTAGTCACTCTTCGTGAAGCTATCTGAAATCAGAGCTGGCTGTCTTAAGGGAGATGTGCTGACATACCCAGTATCCTGACGTAGGAGGCATTTGTGTTGCTAGGACATATCTTACATGGTTTTAGAAAAGGATGCGTGAGAGGGTCTTTTTTTTCTCCTCTTTTGGCTATTTTATAAATTGCTAGTACCTGACACAACCATGAATATATTCTTAGAGTAAGAGGATTTATCACCAGGGAAACTTTCCCAGACATGGTCCTAGCTCCCTTCTCCCCTGCCCGGTTGCTTTATCTCCCATTTTCCCACAATTAAAAAACAAAACAAAACAACACAGTAATATCATTTGCATTGCATCTTCTCTACTAGCCTTTCAGGGACAAGCACTCTACCTTACTTGTCTTTGTTTCACCAGCCTAGCCCATTCCCAAGCACATGGCAGGTCCTCAATAAATGCAAGAAGGAATACCCTGATCCAGCATTTGCACTTCTCAAACTTGGTATTCCACATTAGGTTAAAAAAAAGAGATAGACAGAGAGAGAGAAAGACCGAGAAGCGGGGAGGGCATAAAATAAGAATGAGACACCTTGGGTTTTAAAAAATTAAACAGGTTTTGTTGTTTTATATACTACATGACTTCTCAGAGCCTTTAATGTTCTGACATGCATTGTATTTCCCAAACACCATCAAAGCCACTCCTAGTTTTTAAGAGTTTTGGGGAGCACAGTTTGCAAATCTAAACCCTAATCCAAACAAAACCAATTCTCACATTTAGTAATAGCTCTTTAATGCTTTCTGAATTACAGTGTGTTAACCCCCCTTTCAACAAAACACAGGACAACAAAGATCTCCAGGTGACCCAAAGATTCACAAGCACCAGATTTTCAACAATATTTAATACGATGGAATTCCAACACAATGAAACAATTTGGACACCCTCTTTGAGTGCATTTTAATAGGATTTCGCCCAGGTTGGATAGGAAACTGACTTATGTTAGTCTGTCCAAAGTAAGCCAAAGTAAAGGGCAAAAGAAAGAAAATATTTGGCACGATATTTTGTCAGACAATGGTGTCAGCGTAGCAAACACAATAATTACAGCCCTAGTTCTGGACATGTACTATATACTTTTCAAAGAGCTTTTGCTAACCATCCTGGGAAGACAGTTTGAATTAATGGATAGCACATAAGAAAGGTGAGTGTGTGAAACAAATCCCTTCAGGTCATGATCTTTTATGCCAGGTATTTTTCCTCCTGCTGCTTTTCCACTTCCCCTTTCTCTGTCTCTCACACTTTCTCTCTGTTTTCAGCTCTCCACCTCTTATACTCTGCAGAGCAGTCTTTTTTACCTTCCTTTTGTTGCATTGGCTAGTAGATACTACTAAATTGATACATAGAATAAAATTTAATCAAAGGTAATATTAAAAATCTGTATGTTGAGCAAATAATCTGAGAAGTTGGACTATATGAAGAACACAGCATCAGGATTGGATGAAGACTCATTAACAACGTGCGGTACGCAACTGACACAAGCTTGCTTGCTAAAAGAGAAGAGGACTTGAAGCCCTTATGGATGAAAATCAAAGACTATAGCCTTGAGCATAAATTACACTTCAACATAAAGAAAACAAAAATCCTCACGACTGAACCAATAAGCAACATGACGATAAACAGAGAAAATACTGAGGTTGTCAAGGATTTCATTTTACTTGGATCCACAATGAACACCCATGGAAGCAGCAGTCAAGAAATCAAACGACACATTGCATTGGGAAAACCTGCTGCAAAAGACCTCTTTCAGGTGTTCAAAGGCAAAAATGTCACTGATGACTAAGGTGCACCTGACCCAAACCATGGTATTTTCATTTGCCTTATATGCATGCAAAAGCTGGATAATGAATAAGGAGGACTGAAGAAGAATTGATGCCTTTGAATTATGGTACTGGTGAAGAATACCGAATATACCATGGACTGCCGAAAGAACAAATAAATCTGTCTTGGAAGAAGTACAGCCAGAATGTTCCTTAGAAGCAAGGATGGAGAGACATCATCTCACGTATTTTGGACGCGTTATCAGGAGGGACTAGTCTCTGGAGAAAGACATCATGTTTGGTAAAGCAGAGGTCAGCAAAAAAGAGGAAGACCCTTGAAGAGATGGATTGACAGAGTGGGTGCAACAGAGGGCTCAAACATAGCAGCAATTGTGAGGATGGCCCAGGACCGCGCAGTGTTTTGTGTTTCATTCTGTTTGTTATGCATAGGGTTGCTATGAGTTGGAACCGACTGGATGGCACCTAACAACAACAGATAAAAAGACATATATGAGAAGAGGAAGGAACAGTAGGAGCAGCAAGATGACTGATAGTTATAAAATAATAGAGGGTGGACTTGTTCTCTGAATCTCAGAATCCGTGAAACTTGAAAAAGGACCCCTTCCCCGCCAAAAAAAAACAAAACACCAACAACAAAAAACCTATTTGTGAGTAAGATCAGGAAGGAATATACAAATGTTATAATAATTATAATATGTAAAAGTCACCAATTTTCAAATAAATAGAATGATTCATTTATGTTAACCATAATCTATTATCTGTTCTCAAATGCTAAATGCCATAGAGATGTCACTTGAACATTTTTCAGGTACATACGTAGGTATAAGGATTTGTTAATGGGTTCTAGTTAACAGAATGCAAAATAAATGCACTTTCACTGAATACTAGGTAAACCAACTCTTAAAGTAGTTTTAAGACAGAAAGACTTTTTTCTTGTTTGTAAGGTTATATAATTTTAAAAGCTTAGAAACTTCAATAGCCTGAAAAATGAAATAGATTGAAAAGTGATTTAATTGGATTTATAAATTAAACTAAAGAAACTAAGAAACTAAAGAAATCGGGGGGAGATTTCTACCTTTAAGAATGACAACATGGAAAACCATCAAGAGAGGTAAAAACACCAAGCTGAAAGTATTCATTAGCTTATTGTAACATTTCTTATAATTAGGCTCCCAAAATTGATGTATACTAATATAATTGTGTATAAATGCCCATAATGCTTCTAAAACAATTTAAGTAGACAATTGGATATATATATTAGTTAAATTACATGCATTTTGTAAAGGAACAAATTACTGCCTCGGCATATAGTTAAAACTTATAAATAAAAAGGAAAATAGTTTCTGAAATGAAATCTTAACCAAATTAGTTCTAATTTTCATATTTTATTTAAATGCATAAAAGTAATAAAAGTTGAAAACTAATTACAGATACAAAATAAATACTAGTGATTTTTTCAATATCTTTTTAGTAGTATGTTAAAGCTTTGCTCAAACTGGATTAAATCACTGATTTGATATTAGTCAGCCAACACTTAGTATATTATTTCCCTGTTAAGATATTGTTTTCTTTGGCCTTTAGGAAAAGTATGGCTTGCTAAGTCAATATGACATCATTCTTTTCCTCTACGGGTGTACAACCTCTGGTTTTCTAAGTAACTTCTAAGTATGTTCTTCTCACACTTTGCCTTGTCAGCTTATTTTAAATAAACTCTTTTGAGACACGTTCACACTGCAAGTTCAATGTTAAAGAGCTCTAATCATATAATTATGGAAAATTGGAATGGAGTGGGCCCAAATAGGCTATCTAAAAGCCAAACTCCTGCCAAAATGGAACTTCACTGTATAGAACAATATCATTTGCCTCTCTTCCAGGCTCTAATAGTTCTCCCAGTTGGGATGTTTTTCCATTTTCTTTTCTGCTATTCAGGTATAATTTTTAGTACAGATATGTAATCAAATTATTACCTCATATTTGGACTGCATGCATAAATTATTTTCATATTGTCATTTTTAGAGCTATGAACCTTCTGTTGATGTGAAATGAGAGAATTGTCCAGCTTTTCAATGACAAAGAGAATGGGAGAAAATCCAAGGAGTGGATTGAGAAATGGGGCTTAAAGCAAATCTATGTAAATAGTATGCAGTTTCATGTTACGTTGTTCAATATTTATCTCTTTACCACCAACAACACTCAGTCACCTCTGCCCCACCCCTAAGTCTGGAAAGCAAAACCTTTTCCTTCAGAAAACCAGAATAAAATTCAGGAACAAGCACGGTGCTGCTGTTAACAAGGGGTGAGGTTATTCCCCCAGGAACAACAGGGAAGACATTAGGTCTAGAAGAAGGAACTTTGCTTAGGGCCGTATGCAAAGGTAAAAAGCGAAGGAGAAGGTAACAGAAGGAAACCTCGTGGAAAGTACAATGGAGGAGACGAGAAGGGATGCTCATTTGGTAGACCGAATGGAACCCCAGAGGTAAGAACAAGTCATTAGTAATTAATTACCAAATAGCAACTAATATGTATTCTTCCCTGTACTTGACACTGGTTAAGAATACAGAAATGTAAACTGTTGTTGTTGTTAGGTGCCCTCGAGTCAGTTCCAGCTCATAATGACCCTATAGGACAGAGTAGAACAGCCCAATAGGGTTTCCAAGGAGCGGCTAGTGGATTTGAACTGCCAACCTTTTGTCACCAGGGCTCTGAAATGTAAACTAGAACCCCTCAGTACTTTACTTCTAGGGGGTGGACACACTTAACCTAGGTAAACAACGGTCGACAGTGTTCTCTATGTTAAAGGTTTAAGAGTTGGAGTTTGGTGGCATGGGCAATCAAAGAAGGCTGGCGACCTTTGGGAGCAGGTTAGGTTTCCACTTGCTTTACCCTCCAGACACTTTTAATCACCAGTGAGAATGTTCATTTGCCAATTTGCTCTTGTCATCATGGCCAAATACACAAAAAAGTGATTTCCTTAGCATAACTTAGATTTTAGTAGGTAAATTTCAAAGAGGAAAAATAAATCAAGGTAGCTTACAGCACTAGATTGCTAGCTGTTGCATAATTCCCTTTGTAATTTCTTTTATAACTTTCTTCCATGTTCATTGTAGAAAGAAAAAAAAAACACAAAGAGAAATGCTTTCAGTACAAAAATATACTATGGTACAAAAGTATTTGCTGATGAATTTGGTATGCTTACTTCTACGGAATAGAATCAGAGAAAACTTGAAAGAAATCATATAAACAGTTTTACCCAATTTTCTCATTTTAGAGATGAGAAAATAAAGGTCCAATGAGATGACATGGCTTACCCACCAGCACATAGCTAATAAATGATTACACCTCATATTTACAGACTCCTGAGCCACGTTTTTACTTCTCCACCATGCTGTTTGTAGTTGCAGTATTTTCACACTTTAAATGACGCACTCATATATTGATTACCTACAAATTTTGAAATTTCAGGCTATGACTTAGAAGAATACTAACATTCTTTGGTGGCTGAATTTGGAACCCAACAGCCCTGACTGCAATCCTGTTCAGCTCAGCTACTTATTAGCTATAGGACCTTGACAAATTCATTTATTTATTCATCAAATGGATATTAGGCACTTACCGTTTGTACAGTATGTACACTATCATTTTTCTGGGTGCTGGGGACAAATAGCAAACAAAAGACTATATGCTGGTTGGGGACGGGGACAAGAAACAAACAAATACTGTGTCAAGTGTGATAAACATAAAGAATAAAAATCAAACGGGATGAGGGATCAGAGAATGACAGAATTTTAGAACGAGTATAAGAAAAGGCCTCTGATAGTAATAGCTAATGCTTACAGAGTTCTCGGTACGTGCTTCATACTTTACGTACAGTTGTCGTTAAATCCTCACATGATGCTATGAAGTAGGTAGTATTAATATCCCCCTTACAGATGAGGAAATGAAAGCACATAGAAGTAAAGTAACTTATTAAAGTTATCCAGCTAGTAAGTAATCTTGCTGGGCTTTTAACCCAGTCAGTCTGTCTCCAGAGTCTCCACTTAACTCCTATTCTAAGCTACCTTTCTAATAGGGTAACAGTGGAGAACTCTAAGCTGCAGTTTCATTGCCTATAATGGACTCATTTGAGAACTATAAGTTCTAGTATATACTCAAAGCTTACCCCCATCTCTCTCACAAAGTAATTTTAAAAGTCAGAATTCCTTGGTCGTAATTTACAGGAACCCAACTCAAGCTCTCTTAAGAAAAATGAAGAATGCATTGTTTCATGTAAGCAAATTACATGGGCAGGCGTAGAGTGTCCTCAGCGATAACTGAGGTCAAAGTCTCAATGCTCAAATAAATGCAGGTTTTCTCTTTCCCTCTCTTTTTATCTCTGTCTGTGTTGACCTCGTTCTCTCCTACTATAGAATGACTTTCTCCTTGTAATGGAAAGTATGGCTGCTAATTGTAGGCTTATATTCTTCCAACTTTTTAATAGCTAATTAATGAGCACGTGCCATATTTAGAAGTCCCTGCATGGTATAAATGGTTAACGCACTCTGGCTGCTACCAAAAGTTTAGTGGCTCAAGTCCACCCAGTTGTTGTTGTTAGGTGCCGTCGAGTTGGTTCTGACCCATAGTGACCCTACGCACAACAGAACGAAACCTTGCCCAGTCATGTGCCATCCTCACAATTGTTGTTATGCTTGAGCCAATTGTTGCAGCCACTGTGTCCATCCATCTCTTCAAGGGTCTTTCTCTTTTTTGCTGACACTCTACTAAGCATGATGTCCTTCTCCAGGGACTGATCCCTCCTGATAACATGTCCAAAGTATGTGAGACATAATCTTGCCATCCTTGCTTCTAAGGAGCACTCTGTTTGTACCTCTTCCAAGACAGATTTGTTCATTCTTTTGGCAGTTCTTTTGGCCATCTACTTCTGAAAAATCAGCCGTTGAAAACCCTATGAAGCACTGTTCTACTGTGACACAAGAGGGGTGACCATGAGTCAGAATCAACTCAAAGACAACTGGTTTGGTTTCTTCATTTGTTTGTTTTTTGCCATACCCATTGCCTTTGAGTCAATTCCGACTCATAGTGACTGTACAGGACAGAGTAGAACTGCTCCATAGGGTTCCCAAGGCTGTAAGTCTTTACAGAAGCAGACCGCCACATCTTTCTCCCACGGAGCAGCTAGTGCACTTGAACTGCCAACCTTTTGGTTAGCAGCCAAGCACTTAACCACTGCACCACCAGGGCTCCTTATTTATTTACTGGCCATACTTAAGAGTTCTACCTGTACTCACAACAACTAAGACTCACAACAACCTTGTAATGACGGTGAAAGTGCAGCTGTTATGCTCATTTCCAGATGAGGAAATTGAGACACTTATATTTAAGTAACTTCTTCAAAGCCACTAGCTAGAAAAGGACACAAACATAGGCTCTCTGTTTCAGAGCAAGTGCCCTTAAATCAACATATTCTGCTTGACCTGAGTTTTAAAATGAAATTTTTTAAAAAGGAAAAGGGTATGTACTGGGGACAGAGGTTCTCAACCCCAACTCCAACCAGACAATTCTCAGGGACCTAAAACCTTTGATTCATACCATGCAGGCTACCACCAGATAGCCTGTCTCCTGTTCTCTGTACCTCCTGCCTATCTCACTCAAAGACTCTTCCCTCTCTGCACTGGTTTTCTCTCGCTCTTGTTTTTTTTTTTTTGCACCTCTGCAGGATCCCAGCTTCATGACTCTGAATCATCTTTCCACCTTTCAGGCTAACGCTTAAATCAGGAAATGGATGTGCCTTCTTAGATACAATATCAGTCAGTGTGTCTCATGTTTCATTCTTGAATATAAAAAGTGTGCAGGGTAAAGGTAAGTAGAGCCAACTTCCTGAGCTGTAAGGAAATGAAGATGGGCTGTAACAGCCCTAACTCTCTGGTAAAGGTATCTGGGGATGGAGGGAACCAGTTACATCCAAAGAGCTGGGGCATTTATTTCCAGGAAATCTTTGAGGCTTTCACAACAGGTTTAGATTCTCTATTCCTCTCTTTATGAAGCTTCATCTTGAATTGTCTTCAATTTTGCATTTACTGGAAATGTGAACACTAGTCCAGCCTCGCAAAGGACTTTTGCAACATCACAACCAACCAAAGTTCAGAATTGAGTATTAGGAAGAAAGAGAATTAATTGATTCTTACAGGAATTCTGAAGAATTGGAGGCCATATCTATAATCAGAAAGCTTCTCTTACTTTGTGACTGCTAGACATGGAAACAGTTCCTCTTCCAGTTCAGCCTATTGGTCTACAACACTGAGTTCAGTTTTCCTCATTACATAAACTGTAAAAAAAAAAATATTTTATGACAGTTATGAATATGAATTGACTAAATGGAAATATTTATAAAAATAGATGACCCAATATATAATTCAGTACAATAGAACTCTACCGATAATAATATACTCTCATTTCTCGTTGTCTGTAGCACATCTATGAAGCAAAAGCATAGTAGGTAGCTGCCCACAAGTTAGCATACAGGCAGATCATAGAGGATTTCTCTGAGATCCATTAGATCCTAAACTCCTTAGAGTAGAGATGTTGTGCTATTAATTTCTGTATTCCCAGTGCTGGCTCATAGTGCCTACTACATTGGCACTATGGTTTACTGAATGACTTGCCTCTGCTTAGCCACAGTGAGAAAGTAAGACAATAGGAGTAGGATGGTCTAAGTCCATAGTAGGAGAATAGGATTGATGGGCCTTAATTAAGAGCAAGACTAGAAAGTTATAGAGGAGTCTTATGTTTTGTGGACCAGAGGAGTTAGGAGAGCTGAGTGAGCAAGGTGGGAAGTATGGAGTACTTGAAGACCTTGAATTAGAAAGGGACATAAGAGTCCTTCACTGCAGAGCCTGGTGGGGGCTGCTAGGTTGGAGAGCATCCACATAAAGAGGCTGGACACTAGCTCAAAACAGTCTGTTTTTTGATTGAGTGTTTGTTTCCACCAGTGCTAAGCAGGTATTCATAAGGTTTTCACTAGCCAATTTTCACCATACTTATTCAATCAGTATGCTGAGCAAATAATCCAAGAATTTATACTATATGAAAATGCAGCTTCAGGACTGGAGAAAGACTCACTAACAACCTGTGTTATGCAGATGACACAACCTTGCTTGCTGAAAGTGAAGAGGACTTGAAGCTTTTATTGATGAAGAACAAAGACCACAGCTTTCAGTACGGATTATACCTCAACATAAAGAAAACAAAAATCCTCACAACTGGATCAATGAGCAATATCATGATAAATGGAGAAAAGATAGACATTGTCAAGCATTTTATTCTGCTTGGATCCACAATCAAAGCCCATGGAAGCAGTAGTCAAGAAGTCAAACGACACATTACATTGGGCAAATCTGTTGCAAGAGATCTTTTTAAAGGGTTAAAAAGCAAAGATTTCACTTGAAGGACTAAGGTGCGCCTGACCCAAGCCATGGTATTTTCAATCGCCTCATATGCATGTGAAAGCTGGACAATGAATAAGGAAGACTGAAGAAGAATTGATGCCTTTCAATTATGGTGTTGGCAAAGAATATTGACTATACCACAGACCACCAGAAGAACGAACAATATGTCTTGGAAAAAGTACAGCCAGAATGCTCATTGGCAATACTTTGTCTCACATACTTTGGACGTGTTATTAGGTGGGACCAGTCTCTGGAGAAGGACATCATGGTTGGTAAAAAGAAGGTCAACGAAAAGAGAGGAAGATCCTTGAAGAGACAGATTTACACAGTGGCTGCAACAATGGGCTCAAACATAGCAGCAATTGTGAGGATGGTGCGGGACTGGGCAATGTTTCGTTATGCTGTACATAGGGTCGCTGTGAGTCGAAATTGACTCGACAGTACCTAACAACAACAACAACAAAGCAGGTAGGTTTAAAATAATTTATCATAGAAAGCATCATATGACAAAATAGAAGGAAAATTTGGGGAAAAATTGTTTAAAGTCACTGGTATCCAATCATCATCCTAATTCTCAATTTCCATGACTCCTGTATCCTGCTCAGCTGCACTACCAGTCTTTAACTCGGAGCCAGTCCCCATAAGGATAATGACTGTGATGGTTAGGATTATGTGTCAACTTGTTTGGGCCATGATTCTCAATGTTTATACGTTAACATTCCCATGATGGAATCTGCTGTGAGTACCCAATCAGTTGCAAGGGAGTTTCCTTGGGGGTGTTGCCTGCGTCCGAACATAAGCAGACGTTCTGGCTTTTTGCTTGCTCTGGATCCTGTGGCTGCCTCCTACTCATCTGACCTTCAGTTCTTGGGATTTGAGCTATCAGCTTATCTGCTGATCTTGGGATCCGTTGATCTTCACAGCCTGTGAACGGGAGCCCTGCTTTCCGACCTGCCCATCTTATGTTTGCCAGTCCCTAAGCTATATGAATCGAGAGGAGCCTCTATCCTGATCCATGGACTTGGGACATTCCAGCCTCTACAATAGCGTGAGCCATTTCTTTGATATAAATCTCTCTATATATATATTTATACACTAGTTTTACCTCTTTAGAGAACTCAGCCTACGACATTGGTAATGATGATTATGATGATGATTACAATGATGACAACAACTAACATTTATTGAGCATTTATTATATGCCTGCCACTTTTCAGTGTCATTTAATTCTTATATTATTTCATTTAATTATTCCAACAATTCTGTGAAGTAGATAATATAAATACTTCTATTTTGCAGGTAATGAAACTAAGGCACAACAAGACTTACTTGTCCTTGTTTGCACAGCTAGTAAGTAATGAATTCAGACAGTCTTATTCCAGGGTCCATACCCTCAACCCTTATGCTATAATTTTCTCCTCAAATTCAGATGCAGGTGGGTCTGGAAGTAGTGTTGATGACTTAAGCTGAGTTCCCAGATTGCCTGGGCTAAACCCTAGGCCATCAGGTACCCATCCCATTTCACTCTGCTTCCAAATTTCTCCCACACCACATTTGCTTTGTTTCTACAGGCAAGTTTTTAAAATATTTTTCATCACTGCCATGATGAACTTCATTTAATAATTATGAAAAACCAATGATAAAATTGGATATCATATGGCAATCTGAATATAGGCTGGGTATGAGATAATAAGAAATTATTGTTAATTTCCTTAGGAGTGAAAATAGTATGGAAGAAAATGTCTTTAATTTTTAGAAATGCATACTGAAGCATTTAGGGACTAAACATTATCATATCTGGGGTTTGCTTTAATTGAGCAAAGAGAAAATAAATAAAGGAAATATGGTAAAATGATAATTACTAGCCTATGTGATAGATATATGAGAATTTATTATAATATTCTCTTTACTTTGAAGTATATTTGAAATGTTTTAGAATAAAGTTAAAATAAATGTAACATAATGTTTCATAATTCCAATATATCATGCTTTCTCAATTCTTACACTAATAGAGAGCATACAGCTTCCTGATATGAACTATCTCTGAACCTTTGCTGGACCCACCTCTGTCTACCATTAGCAAAGAGTATGAGGGGGAATTTATCTGTCCATAGCTGCAGATCACAAACTTTTTATGCTGAACTACACTTGACAGGTGATGTTCAAGTATGTAATACTCTCTTAGGCTCTGCCTCTTATAAACCTGAGGACTTGAGGAAAGTAACCTACATGCTCTGGACCTTTTCTGGAAATAGGTACTATAATTATATCTACTTGAGAACTGTTGTTGTGATTCAGGCGATAATACATACAAATCACTCAGAACATTGCCTGACACATAGTGAGCACCCAATAAACATCAAATACATTCAGCAGGGGTCAAAATAACAAATTGTGTTCTACCTCACAGGGAGTCTCCACAATGTAGTTGGGAGGAAAAAAAATCATCACTTAATAAACCAAAGATACCCAAGTTCTCATCTTCCACTCCTCAAACAGAAACATCGTGCAGGCCTTTCTCTCAAACCAAATGGAAGTGATTTTTCTTTCTACAACAATATTAATTCCTTTGATTAGAGAATAAGAAGGCCATCGGGCAATTTCTGAACCCTGAGTAAGCAAATACAAAGAGGGTGATAAAAACTGGGTTTGTTAAGAAGGCATTACTCATTCCAGACTGATGATACAACTTTGAGTTAAGGATGGGAAAGATACAGAAAGCAGTTGCACTGACATTTCAGCACATTCCTTTAGCTGTGTTCACTAACGCCCCGGACTTCTGGGTTCGGGGAACTGGCCTACTCTCTACTGAAGACATTCGTTTAGAAGAGGCGTGCCTTTCCATGAATTGAAAAGGACGCTGAAGAGAAAGCCTGCCTTTCACGTCCCCTTGTCTCTCTCCCTCTCCTCAGTGAGTCTGGAGGCAGGGCTTTCATCTTCTCATCTCCCAGCTTAGGTCCCCTTTGGTTTCTGTGGTGCCCTGTTAGTTGCTTTGTTTTGGTTTCTCTGGAGGCCTGCCAATCCTGTCCTCAGAGAAGGTTCAAAATGATTGAGATCAAAAGTTTTGAGACAGTGTTACATTTCCTTTTCTCCGCCAAGCATTTCTTTGTTTAGCTCCATCCCTTGTTTTGTCTTAAATCTTTTCTCCCTTATTTGGTACCTCAGCAGCCAAAGAGATTACTAAATCAAAGAATCATATACTTTGAAGTGACCCTAAGAGTCAGCAAATCCAAACTATCCAATATAGGAATCTCCTTTACAACAACTCCAACCCAGGCTTATTCAAATATGACTTGCACACTTCATCACAGGGGGCTCGTTTCCATACAGGGTGCTAATTTCATTTTTTTAAAGTTCTTTCCTGCTATTTTACAACTGTAACTAGTCCTAGTTCTAGCTAAGACTAGCTAAGTTGCAAAGAATAATTCTATGCGATAAGTGGCTATCGTCTTCCCTCCCGTTCTACTGTACCCCCTAACTTCTCTTTTTTAGATTAAGAATCCCATCTTCTAAGCATTATGGAGAAATTCAAGTGCAGATGTGTAGGGTGGCCTTAAAAACATTCATCCATTCATTCAATAAATGGTCTAAGGTATGGGTCAGGTACTATATTACATTCTGAGAACACAGTACTATCCTCACAGAGTCTACAATCTAGCAAAATATGGACATAAGAAAGGTAATTAACCAAAGGCAACTTATAAGGTAAAATAAGAGTGTATAACAGGGACATTGTTCTTAGGTGGGTGGTCAGAGAAGTATTTCTGAAGAAAGAAATATTTGATCTGAAACCTGAAAAAATATAGGAATTGGCCAGGCAAGAAAGTATGTGTGTGAGGAGATGGGGATGGGGAAGAGGAGGGGCGAAAGCAGAGTTTTCTTAGGCTGGTGAAGCAGTAGTTAGATGACAGCTCTGAAGTGAAGGAGGAACTTGATACATTAAAGGAATTAAAACAAGACACGTATAACTAGAACTTAGTGAGCAAGAGGAGTGGTACAAGATGAGGCAGGAAAAGTAGGCAGGGTCTTCTAGGGAGTTGGACTTTATTTGAAGAGTAATAGGAAACCTAAGGGGGTATTTTAAGCTAAGAAGTCATAGGATTTCCAGACACTTTACCCTTGGTGGCCACCGTCTTTTGGACACACTCTAGTTATTCGCCATTCTGCTTCAGATGTGGCTCACAGCACTAACCATATGCCCCAGACAAGGTCTGGTGAGCCCAGAGTGGGCTGGCCACCGTCTTTCTTTGTTCTGGACATTAGATTAATACATCCTGATAATGCATTTGCTCAGGTGGTCGCTATGCCATGCAGTTGTGTCATATAGACCTTGTGGTCAACTAAAGCCAATACCTAGTTTGGATGGATTTTTGACTCTAGATGGTATGCAAAAGCTGGACTACAGAGGAAGCTCAGGTCAAATTGAGATGTTCAGGATTAGATTGTTTTTCTCTTTCTGCATCTTGGAGAGAGAGTTTTACCTTCATTCTGATTTTTCTCTTCTATATATATATGTGTATATATATGTATATATATATATATAGGATTATAAAAGTAAGCTTGGCAAACACAGAACAATAAAGCAAAATTGTTAGAAATAATCAATAATTCCAATAAACAGAGATTTCACTGTTACCACTTATAATTACGTCTTTTCTAAGTATCATTTTCTATGGTTGAGATCATACCATAAGTAGTTTTATAACCTGGTTTTCCCTATTATTATTATGTCATTAAGTATTTATTTTCCAATGTCATTAAATGGTCTTTTTGTTTGAGAACATTTAAGGTACCTGTTTTTTTATTTTATAAAAGAAAATCTGTTAAAAAAAAACTTTATATGTAAATATTTGCTTGCTTTTTAGACTATTTCCTCAGGGTAGAACCCTAGAAGCATACTCAAAGTTTCTTTGATATATATTTACAAACTGCTTTACAAAATTGGAAAACTAATTTAAATTTACACTTCTACCTGTAGTATGTATTCCTCGCCCCCGCACGAAATTAAATCATGCTGAGTAATAGGAGAAAATGGAATTGCATTATTGTTTTCATTTTCATTTTTAATTACTAGTGATGTTGAGGATTTAAAAATGTTTATTAAGCCACTAATATTTACTTGTTTTGTAAATTGTCAATTCTTGTCTTTTTCTCATACATGGTGGTCTTACTGATTTTCTTATAAATTTGTATAGCCTTCTAATATATAAAGATTTAATTCTTAGTCATAGCTCTTTTAAGTATTTATCTCAATCTATTTAGTTCTTTTAATTTAGTTTGTGATTTAAAAAAATTTTTAAAAATACAGCCCTATTTGCACACGTGCCATCTGACTGCTAATGTAGTCAAAATCCACAGAAGTTTCCTCGCCTGACTTACTTTCTCTTTCAGTTTTACATGAGCTTAAAAAAAAAAAAAGGAAAAAAAAAGATTTCATGTACTTTACCCTAAATAAATCTCATGTAAAATCCTTTCAATGAGATTTTCTTCAAGCGAGGTTAGAAATAAGTCAGGAAGGATCTTATTTCTCTAATAAAACTAAGGACTTAAAAATATGATTGGGAGTATGAGTTGGAGCCTGCAAAGACTGACTTCCAAAACATGCCTTAATATTTTATAGTGTGCGTGTTCGTGTGTGTGAGAGAGAGAGAGAGAAAGGAAGAGAGTCATTAAATAGAGCTCTGGAGAAGAAATTAATAATTTCACATATTTTCTCTGCTTCTCTGGTGAGGGGACCTTTCAGCCACCATCGAATGGATGTTAACTTGGTATTTGTTACAACTTTTGTTTATATTCTAACCTTAGCCTCAATTCTCCTTAGCAAGGACTTTGGGATCAAACAACTCTGAGCCTGTTTTCTTGTCTGTAAAATGGAAATAATAATGCTCTTCTTGCAGTGTATCTGTCAGGTTAAACACAATAGTGTATGCAAAGTATTAGCCTAGCTCCAGCACCAGAAAGTGCTCAGTTAATGCCAGTCCCCACTCCGCCTCTCCCTCATGCCTCAGGCTACAAGAAACTTGTGATTCCTGAGAAAGAGCATATGTGCATCTGAGTATAGGCATGCTGTTTGACATTAACCCTAACACCATGTCAGGTGGATATCTGAATGGAAAAAATATGATGACTAAATTTTGCATATCATGCATTCATTCAACAAGCATTCTCAAGAATCAAGAATGTGACTAGTATTGTGCTAGGCATCAGTCATACAAAGAAGAATAAAACTTTCTTTCTGCACTGATGAAACAGTCAGTATTGGAACCTCTTGAGTAAGCACTGAGAAATATTCTGTCAACCTAATAAGCCACTACTAATATTTTATATTATTATATTAATACTATATATACAAGGGTAAGCCAAAAAGTATGGCTACAAAATCATAGAAACCTTTATCAAACAAAAATATCAAAATGTGAAACTATTGTTTGTCGACGCATCCTCCATCTAGGTCTATACACTTCTGAACGCAGTCTTTCCGTCTCTCTAATCCCTCCCCAAAGATTTACACCACATAAAAACGATAGTTTTAGCATCCTTGAAGAAGTTAAATCATGTTCCTTTTAAATGTTCTTTGAGTTTTGGGGATAAAAAGAAGTCTGAAGGGACAAGATCAGGGCTGTAGGGTGGATGGGGTAAAGCTTCCCCTGGAAATTCTCATAGGACAGTTCTTGCTGCCCTCGAAGAATGAACAGGTGCATTGTCATAATGGAAACATAATTCCTCGTTGCAACTTGCCTGGCCTTTTTCTTACCAATGCAGTTTTCAATTTTCTTAAAACGTCTTCATAATAAGCCCCCATGATCCTTCAAGAAAATCTATCAAGATTACCCCTTTGAAATCCCAGAAAACAGTCATCATAACTTTCTGAGCCATCTTCCCCTTCTTGGCTTATCTTTGAGGTCTTCCCAACTCTCCTTAAAATGCTTGATCTATCTAAAAACTGTTGTTTTATATGGAGCAGAATCCCATAAACTTGTTGCAAAGCTTCAATGATTTGGGAAGATGTCCCCTTGAGTTTTGTAAAAAATTTGATATTAGCCCGGACCTCAAAATAGTTTTTTTTCCCATGGCACAAAATGGATCTTTTTTTTTCTTTTTGATGGCACCCTAATGAGAGTAAGACAAGTATATTACTGAGACAACTTGTTAGCAGCCATCCACTGATCGCAGAGACATGTTTGAACACGTTTTGTTTGGAATAAACCCGTGCATGTATGAACTGGAACCCTAGTAGCAATACTTTTAGACTTACCCTCGTATATTAGTATTTGTTACTCTAACAGGCCACTAGCTTTGCCTGTTCCACTGCTTCAATCCAAAATTCCCTGGAAACAAAGATTAA
Organism: Trichechus manatus latirostris; assembly: GCF_000243295.1. Classification (NCBI taxonomy): domain Eukaryota; kingdom Metazoa; phylum Chordata; class Mammalia; order Sirenia; family Trichechidae; genus Trichechus; species Trichechus manatus. The sequence goes on from NW_004443961.1 coordinate 20,687,254, forward strand.
TCACACTGACCACTTAGCACTAAGGTATGGGTGAGATAAACTCTGTAAATACGTTAAGCGATAACCCAGAAGAATCGGAGAAAATGATGTATTTATTGAGTTAACTGAGTACAGAGACTAAGTATAGGTCCTTACAGCACACCAGGGCACCATTTAACGCCAGAAGAGATGGGTTAAGTGTGATGCTGAAGAAATAGTCTAAAAAAGAACATTCAAATAACAAGAGTAAGCCATTTGCTCCCGGAGGAATTGCTGATTCATCTGACTCGCACAGGGTATATTACGGACCACTTAATTCTGTGGAATATTCAAGTCTCTTGAGGTAACACTGCTTTTAATAGTAAGTAGAATTAACTTTTATAAATTCATTTTAATGGCTTTATGATTCACATTTTTCTTTTACCATTATTCTTTATTTTCAAGATTTGTATTCTTAAAGCTTTGCAAAACTAAGAAATTTAATTTTAGAGAATGGCAAAAGAAGAGATTATCTCTCACCTACTTGATCTGTGTTACTTAATAGGAACTTATGTTTTATAAACTACAAAATGCCAATTGCCAACAATGAAAGTCACTGAGTCTTAAAAAATAAAATAAAATTAAATTAAATTTTAAAAAGGCAATTAATTTCTTAAAGTAGGGAAAGGCTGATTTGAGGAGTACTTATAAGAGAAATAGAGAGCTGGTTCTCATTTTTCTAAACTTGTGCATTTCTAATCTTTCTCTAGGACTCCTTCAAGTAGGTTTTAGATTATTTTGTTCATTATTTCTGAAAATAGACTTGATTCAGTCACATTAAATAATTTCAATTGGACACTCTTTATTCCCAAAGAAACCAACCAGTTACCGGTGAATGTTTGGAGCTTCCAAATGAAATTACCTTCATTCAATTAAAAATTATGCCTTAAGTGAACTGTGGAATATTACTTGTGTTACCATAATGGTTTATACTCTTATGTTCTACTCTCTCTCACCCCAGCCGTGTACATAACTTTCTGGAAGCTGTTTGCACAGTCTGATGGGTAGATCATCATTGGTAAAAGTCACCTTTTTGGCTTACAGGTCTTGGATATTTAGGAGGTCAAACAGAAAAGAATAATTAAAAGAAAGAAAAAAAAAGCAAAGAACAGGAAAAAAAAGAAAAAAGAGAAGGGAAGAGGCAAAAGGAAAAAAATTTAGGGTAATAGGGATATGTTTTAATTAATTCGGTGTTTTCTGAATCTTCTGCCATGTACTCTATCACTGCCACAGCAATTATACAATTTCTCTCAAGGCAGGCTTATAAATACTTTAAAAAAGGATTCTGCAAAGTGATTGGGAATCTTCTGACCTGGCATCTTCAGAGCATGTGCAATCCACACCCATCATGAGACATTTGATTGCTGGATCAATGTTGTTTTGTAAGTAAAAGCAAAAGTAAGTACTTGTACAAATAATATCACCAACAACAGCGATTATATCTTTAAGATGATAATCACTACAGAGATCACACATTGAGGCAAGAATCATTACCATTTCCTCCTCACACACTTGCTAATCACTCATACACCTTCCAACATACATACATGCCCACAGGAACATACACTTGATTTAACCTGTAATGTGTAAACAGAATTGCTTAATACAATCAGAATTCACTTCAGTGGCTACGTCCCTAGGAAAAATCACCCCAAATGATCTAGAGAAAGTGTTATTAAATTTGAAACTGATTTTAACATGTTTTAGAGTACAGCTAGTAATTTGATTCACTTAACTTTTTTTCTGGCTACAATTGATTAAAATACCTTTTATTTTGATCTTTCTCTCTTTGTTCCCTAATTTTCAACTTATTTGGAAAAGTGTAGAAAGGAGTGCCACCTATCCCTCCCTAAAATTCACATTTTCTATCTCTGACAACATGGGATTCAGAACACAGGTGTCTTTGAGAGTAAAGAGTAAAAACGAAGCGAGGCATTGAAAAAGCTGGAGGAGCTAACTTAAAAAAAAAAAAAAAATTAAGCCAGTGCACATTATTTACCTGCTCTCACTGTGATACTTCCCCTAGTGTTGGAAGCATTGTTTTTCATTGGTTTTGTTTTGTTTCCAAAAGGTTATAAAAAGACTTATCTAAGAATATTTTTGAACTAATGAATTATATTTTTGTTCTTTATCATCATGTTTTTATCCTTCTGTAATACATCAAATAAGCCAGGAATATATTGTATTAATTTTTTTGGAGTGTAATATATGTGTGAGAGAGACAGAGAGAGAAAAGCGTGTGTGTGTGTCACCAGAAAGCGCTGCCTTTGTAGTGTTGTGATGAGTAGAGAGGGTAGAAACCGCGCTTGAACCCAGTTTTTATGCTAAGCTACTGAAACAGCGTTTTGGGCAAGTGGAATCTGTAACGGCTTATTAGAAAGTAGAAAAACAGAACGTGAAACAAAAGCAGGGTCTCCCTGAGGTAGAATTATTCTGAAACACAAGTGTTTTGTACATTTTTCTTTGCCACCATAGTTTACTTTGCACTGGATTTTCACACTCGTTGGTTTCTATTGTTTTTGCCATACATTGGACCATAGTTCCAATTGGAAATGTAGTGAGACCTCCCAAACAATAATCTGCAGCTTCTTAGAGGGACCTGGAAAATTATGTGTTCACATAGACTTAAAAATGCATTTGCCAACAAAAGACACAGGGAAAATACTAGTCTAATGGACTAAAGGATCACGTGAACCAGAGCCTCCACCAGCCTGAGCCCAGAAGAACTAGATGGTACCCAGCTACCAACACCCCTCGATGGAGAGTCCCCGACAGAGCCAAAGCAAAATGTAGAACAAAATTTAAATTCAAATTCACACACAAAAAAATCAGACTTACTGGTCTGACAGAGACTGAAGGAACCCCTGTGACTATGGCCTCCCGACAGCCTGTTAACTCAGTTGCTAACTCAGAACTGAAGCTACTTCTGAAGTTCGCCTTTCAACCAAAGATTAGAAAGCCCTATAAAACAAACAATAACACAAGTGAGGAACAAGCTTCTTAGTTCAATCAAGTATATGAGACCAAATGGGCAACAATCTGCCTAAAAGCAAAGACAAGAAGGCAGGAAGGGCCAGGAAAACTGGATGAAAGGACATGGAAAATCCAGGGTGGAAAGGGAAAGGGGAAGAGTAGTTGACACACTGTGAGGATTGCAACCAATGTTACAACACAATTTGTGCATAAATTTTTGAATGAAAAACTAATTTTCCCTGTAAACTTTTGCCTAAAACACAGTAAAAAAATGCACTCACTCAGTCTTTATTCTCCTAATTCTGGGAGGAAAATGTTAAGTTCACATTTGTTTTCTACTACTTTATCTATGTCCCCCCTCTTTCTATGCTTGGACTACTGACGTCTGTGTGAGTGTATGTGCTGTTTCAGTTGCTGCTATCTTAAAAGGGATTTCAACTATGCATGAGAGACAAAAGAATAAGTTTTAGTTGAGGGTAACTATAGACCACGGAGTACCTATCGGGTGGTGCAAATGGTTGACGTGCTCATCTGCTAACTGGAAAGTTGGAGGTTTGAGTTCACCCAGAATTGCCTCTACTTCTGAAAAATCAGCCATTGAAAACTCTATGGAGCACAGTTCTGCTCTGACGCATATGGGGTCTCCTTGATTCAGAGTCAACTCGATAGCAACTGGTAACTATTGACCAGTCACCAACAATTGTCAGTGCATTTTGAAAGGTTAGATTTCACCAGGGAGACATCATGTTTATATGTTTATGTCCTTGAATGCTGGATATTAAAAAGAAAATATGATTTATAAATGTAAACAAAACTATGAGTGTCATTAAAGCACGATAAAACCATTAAGAAATGTTCTTCATTTTTAAAAATTCAGTCTGAAGGTAGCTCCATTTTGTTTTATAATCATAAGGCTTTTTTACTGAATCTGGCCTTTTCTTCTTTAAATTTCCCCTTTCTCTGTGGTATGCTGCCTTGGAGCCTCAAGCAGGAAGATAAACTTTTGACATGTGAGATAAAAGGAATAGCCTCTTCTGTGTACATACACAAGTACATTAAAAAAAGAAATGTTTAAACAAGTCAAAAAATCTAAGCCAAAAAACAATAAAGAAGAAACAAGTGGAACAAAAGAGTAGAAGTCAATTCTATACACACAAACACACACACAGAATTGGATTTCTGGATGTTTCCTTCTTACCCTGAAAATTACAGTAGCATTGTTTTTTGTGAAAACATCATACAATAGATCTGAAATTTATGCTGCCAGATATTAACATTTGTACCTACGACGTTGTGTGCATTTTAAACGTCAGCAGTATGGAATGTTGTACAGAGAATTTCTAAATCCATTCCTAGATTTATAGAAATTGTAACAGCAACAATAATGAGTTTTACTAGTTCATTGCAACTGAGAGTTGATTTCTGTCTGTGTAAAATGCATAGCATACCTACTATGCAGCAGACAGTGTAAAATAATGGTTAAGAATTCAGGCTCTGGGTCCAGACTGCTTGGTTCAAATTCTGGCTCTTCCCTTGGAAAGTACATAGCCTGGAAAGAGCTGCTTAACCAACCTTTACCTCGGTTTTCTCTTCTGTAGAATGGCCATAGTAATGGTACCTATTTCATGGGGTTGTTGTGAGGATTAAATGAGTTAATACAGGAAAAATGCTTAAAACTGTGCCTGGCACATAGAGGTATTTGGTAAATTATTATTATTATTCAAGCAATTCCTGCAGTGCTTGGGAACCTAAATGAACGCTGTTTCTTGGGAGAGAGATGGGGCTGCACGTTACTGTTTACTCTAATTTTCTACTTCACCCATATCATAATTGTCCACAAATCTCAGTCTAGCCCAATTTGGGAATGTGGCTCCTGTTTTTACTGAAAACACTTAAAGGCTGTTTGTTGAGACAGAAGTTAGCCTTGTTCATTTGGACCCTGCAGGTTGTAGTCATCCCAGATCTGACCTTCCACTTCCCCGACTCACCTGACCCTCTTCAAGTTTTTCCAGATCTGGCTTCTGAATTTTAACTCAGACTTTTTATCCACATGTATTGATTAGCCATTTGGCAACTGCACCCTCCTCTTTTTAATCTGCTTTTTTTTTTTTAATCTGCCAAAATCATGATTTCTTGCTTGTTTTGACCCTTGTATTTAGCCTCCTAAGACGACTCCAACACCTCTGCCTTTCTGAACTTTCAATGCCTGCTTTGTCTCGTTCAGCCTTTCCAGCGCTTCCTCCAGCTCCTTGCTCCAGGTTCATAGAGGAAAGAGGCCTTAGAAAACACAAATTTGGTACCTCAATCTGCGAGGACAATAAGAGGCACTCCTTGGTTCAGAAAGGCTACAGAATGTAGCAGTGATTCTCAAATTTTAGTACACACCAGAATCGCTTAGAGTGTACATAAAAATGCAGATTTCTGAACACTTTCCAAGATTCTGATTCAATTTTGGATGTGGCTGATGGATCTGCACTTTAACCCATTTGCTAGATAATTCTGATGCAGGCAGTCCTTGATTTGAGAGACACTTAACTCCATTAATTCCCTGCCCTTTTATATATAGTCTGCTATATTGGTTTCTTCTATGAAGAAACATCTTTTGCATTTTGGAAAGCACCGTGTATTGGCCAACAAATTGTGCCTAAAAATAAAGTTACAGTTAAAAGGAGAAGTTGCGTGGAGATAGCATTTTCCCCAGGCTTAGAAACTTTTCACGACTCTGAATTCTTATAGCAACAAGTTAGATGGCCAGTAATATATTTTTGTCAACATCTTAGCTTCCAAAAGACAGAAAAGAGCCCTAGATTTTCCTAAACCTCCTAGTCTATATTATTTCTTTCTGAATTACCTACAACCTCTTTAAAAGAATCTATAGTCAGAAGACTTGGGAGAAAAATAAAACCATTCTCTAAGCTTTTATTCTTGAGTAAATTGTTCCCTCTAGTGTTTCTCCCCCCTTTTCACATTTAGGCATCTTCACATCCACATGCCTACATTCAAGCTGCTTGTTACCACCACTAACCTTATGCCAGAGGCTAGGAGAGAATTCTAGAGCTTTCTTCACTGAGTAAAGCTGACTAATGCCACAGTTCCACCTAGTTTGGCCAATCCTGGCCTATTTTGGAAGCAATAGAGCCTCCAATCTCCTGCCTGCATGACCTAGGTGAACTACCCTTTCCAGACCCCCAAACTTTTTACTGTGAAGGACTTAAACTACACAGGCAACACTGGAATTCATTCTTGTGTACTGGTTTCTCTGGTTTGGCAGGTATTCTGTTCCATAACACAGCCATGTGTTACAAAAAACCCATAGCCGTCAAGTCAATTCCAACTCACAGCAACCCTATAGGACAGAGTAGAACTGCCCCATAGGGTTTCCAAGGAGTGGCTGGTGGATTCGAACTGCTGACGTTTTGGTTAGCAGATGAGCTCTTAACCACTACACCACCAGGGCCCCAGCCGTGTGTTAGGTTCTGTAATTTGCTACAGACTGGCTAAATGCTAGAAAAGGGCAGGCATGGCCTCTGCCCTCTAGGAGTTCATCAGCTACCCAGGAAGTCAGAATAACAATTGACTACAGTGCAATGTAACTTGTATGATAACTGAGATGGACCAAGTGCACAGAAGTGCTCTTCCATCCAGACTCGTGATTGACAATGTCCTGGGAGCCTTTGGGACTACTGGAATTGAAGTACCACAGTCACCTAAACCTCAAACTTTCACTTTGCTCTGTTCATCATCTCTTTCCTAGATTTCAGATGCATTCCCAGAGTCCAACCTAATGGTGACATCTTCTGAGATCTGCCTTTACTCCTCACCAAATACAAAAGACTCTTCAAAGTCTTCCAACTTTCCTCAATGGAAAATTATTTCTCCTTCCTTTGAAATCCCAAAATACTGTACCTCAACATCCCTGTGCTACTTACCAAAGCTTACCTTGCATCATGGACTATTTCATTATACGTGTTCTCTCCTCTCCAGATTAGAAATTTCCTGAGGGCGTGGACTCTGTTTACCTCAGTGCCCAGCACAGAGCACCACACAGAGTTAATGCTTAACAAGTATTTGAACAAATGAATCAAGAAAGAAAATACCTTCTGACAACAAGTCCTGAACCTGAGCTATCAGAGATCGCCCTTATTTGAATAATTTCCTGTTTGTTTTAGCTAATGCAATCTTCCATCTCAGGCCGTGAGAGAAAATCCTTCTAAGTTCTAGAACAAATTAAGCAGATCCCAGAATTTTTTTTTATCTACACATAATATATTGAAAGACAAACATCATAGATTCTAACTACTCCACGTTTATATTTTAGTAAATGTGCTTGTTCATTAAAATCTGGTATGTAATCCTGAAAGCTAAATTTTGTAGTTTATTGAGAAACCAACACAATAAAAACTCTGACAGTAGAACTGTCCCCAAAACTGTTGAACTGAAGTTGTTCTGCCTTCACCTTATAGAACAAGTGAAAATACTCAATATAGAATATCAACTTAATTGCAAAGGCAGCAGGTGAAATAATGCAAGGAAAGAAAATTGAGCCTTTTTTACATAGAATGTTGCCATGTGCTATATACCGTGCAAATTGTTTTCACATACATAATCTATTTCATCCCTACAGAGACTGAGTGACATTGGCATTATTAACTCTATTTTACAGATCAGAGAACTTGAGTAACTTGGACAAGATCACCTAGTTAATATGTGGAGGAGCCAGGACACAAACCCAGTTTTAACTCCAAGTCCCATCTTCTTTAATTATGTTGGCTATGTATCAGAGATGTAGCTGAGCCACCAAAATTAGGTATCAGGGACATCTCATTTGAATAAGTTTTTAATGTATTATGAGTAAAATTAATAATTTATTTACTCTGCAAATGTAGTCTTTCAGTGGCTACATTAGTGTTCAAAGCTCTTACCAATTATAATATAATATGCAGGTATGGAGCTACATAATTGCACTAAATGGCCTTGGAAATGCAACATAAGACATATTAGAGTCAAGACCTGGGAAAATCCCCAAATAAGTTATTGTCCAATTTAAAAACACTAAGGTTATGGTTTGGCAACCTTTGGTAAGGGGCATGCCATAAAGGGTTGGCATAGATAGGATGGAGGTTAGGAGAGGCATTTAGATTCTTTACTTAGTTATTGCACTGCTCATCTGTCAGTTTGTCATACTGTGGTGGCTTGAGTGTTACTGTGATGCTGGAAGCTATGCCACTGGTATTTCAAATACCAGCAGGGTCACCAATGGTGGACAGGTTTAGCAGAGCTGAACATTATGAAGAATGAGAATTCCAGAACACCTAATTGTGCTCCTGAGGAACCTGCACATAAACCAAGAGGCAGTCATTCGAACAGAACAAGGGGATACTGCATGGTTTAAAATCAGGAAAGATGTGCGTCAGGGTTGTATCATTTCACTATAATTATTCAATTTGTATGCTGAGCAAATAGTTCCAGAAGCTAGACTATGTGAAGAAGAATGCAGTATCATGATTGGAGGAAGACTCATTAACAACCTGCCATATGCAGATGATACAACCTTGCTTGCTGAAAGTGAAGAGGACTTGAAGCACTTACTGATGAAGATCTAAGACTACAGCCTTCAGCATGGATTACACCTCAACATAAAGAAAACAAAAAATTTCCAGAACTGGATCAATAAGCAACATCATGATAAAGAGAGAAAATACTGAAGTTGTCAAGGATTTCATTTTACTTAGATCTACAATGAACGCCTATAGAAGCAGCAGTCAAGAAATCAAACGATATATTGCATTGAGAAAAAATCTACTGCAAAAGACCTCTTTAAAGTGTTAAAAAGCAAAGATTTCACTTTGAGGACTAAGGTGCCCTGATCAAAGCCATAGTATTTTCAATCTTTTCATATACATGGGAAAGCTGGACAAGGAATAAGGAAGACCGAAGAGATATGAGGTCTTTGAATTATGGCGTTGGCAAAGAATATTGAGGAGGCAGAGCCAACATGGCCCTATAGACAGAAGCACCATGCTGTCCCTTCACAGCAAAGACCTGAAAAACTAGGTAAAACAGACAATCATCAGTCCTGGAACCCTAAGTCTCAAATGAAGAGAAAAAGAACTCAACCATGCACTGAATGGAATAAGAAACTGACAGAGAACGGAGAGTGACAAGAGTTATGAGCAGAGGTCCCGTATCAGCTAATGCAGCATGGATCCACCATCTTGGACTCCTGTTAGAGATTGATAGACAAAGAATATGGAAAAGCAGATTAATGGAGCTCCCAGGAGGAGATAGAGCACCCAGTAACCAGAGAGGCACGCTTTCCTACCCTTACCTTGCCTCCCCTGGCTCAACCTTCGGAGCTTCCTGGCTAGCCTATCCTCGGCTTCCCAGTGGGCCAATTCGCTGCTTCTTGGTGGGCCTATTCCCAGCTTCCCAGAGGGCCAATTTGCTGATTTCCAGTGTGCTGATCTGCCGCTTACCAGCGGGCCATGACCATGGCATGGGAGGTGCCAGTTCCGTGCCATGCAGATTCACCCCGCCCACATCAGCCAGAATCTTCAGTGCTATTTCTTTGTTTCTGGTATTGCTTTCTTCAGCCTCTTTTGGTTTCTTCCCTGCCTCTAACCTCCTCCCCCTCTTTTCTCTCAAACATCTGACTCCATGTGCCATCTTTGCTTCTTCTTGACAGGCTGTAAAGTACTGCTCATCTGGGGAACTGCTTCCCCAGTCTGCTTCCCCAGTCCTCGTGGCCATGCTGGTGGGATCCCTGGGGTCTTTTTTTTTTTTTTTCCTTTGTTTATTTTCTTTTTCTTTTTTCCTTTTTATTTTTATTCATTTCTCAGTTTCTCATCTCTTTCTACTTACTTTCTTTTCCTGTCTCCTTAATACCTGGCACTGTGTATCATCTCTACCCCTTCTAGCCAGGCTATACTGTGTGGCTTGGGAGTTGCTTCCCCAGTCTGCATAGGCCCGTCAGTGGGATCCCTGGGGGCAGTTTTTTTCTTTAATTTTAATTTTTTAGTTTATGTTTTTCCTTTTTGTTTTTCTCCATTTCTCAGTTTCCTGTCTCTCCACTCCAATGGAAAGCTCCCTCAGCACTTTTTTTTTGCTCCTGTTTCCTCTCTCTCTTCTTTTCCATACTCAATCTAGCTCCACACATCACAACCTCCCCCTCCGCCTCCCTCCTGTCTATCTGTACCGTGTACTGAACATTGCACTCCCAAGCAGCATTGGCACAATCTACTGGAACCCGCCCTGCACTGACTACCGGCTCATCTTGTCGGCCCCAGTACATGCCACAAACAACCCGTCCCAGCCCCTCCCTTTCAGCTGGACCTGTCCTGTTGCAACATAGCTGAGGGACTGGCCCTGCCTATTGAACAAGGAGGTGAAAATTATTGTGTCAAAAGATGAGCAAACAACAAAGAACTCACAGCTCACCTGCTCAGACATAACCAAATAAAACAAAAAAGTAGGATGAAACAAATCTACAATCAATAAACAAAGAAAATAACTACTGAATGTCCCGAAGACAGCAGACAATATCAAAACATACAATAAAAACAGGACAGGATGGTTCCAGTAGGATTCCAAAATAAAACACCAGATGACATTCCAGAAGAAGAAAAGGCACTAGAATGACCTGATAGGGAATTCAGATCTCTAATATTCAGAGCTATACAAGATTTGAAGCAAAAAGCAGACAAAAATGAGGAAAAAATAGACAAATTCATGGAATAGGCAGACAAATTTATGGAAAATACAGACCAAAAAATGGAAGAATTCAGGAAAATAATACAGGAAAAAATGCCAAAATAAATTCACAACTAGAAATCATAGAAAAACAACAATTAGAAATCCAAAAGATAAAAAGACTTCAAAAATGGACAGTGTCATAGAAGGGCTGAGAAACAGGATTGAAACAGTGGAAGACTGGATTAGCTAAATTGAAGACAAACACTTGGATACAATTTTGTTTGAGGAAAAATCAGAAAAAAGAACAAACAAAAATAAAAAAACCCTGAGAATTATGTGGGGTACAATCAAAGCAAATATTTGCAAGTCATCAGAGTTCCAGAACAGGGTGAGAAAAATGGAAGATAGAGAGAGGATCACTGAAGAATTTCTGACAGAAAACTTCCCTAATATCATGGAAGATGAAAAACTGACTGTCCAAGAAGCTCAATGAACCCCATATAGGATAGACCCGAAAAGAAAATCAGCAAGGCATATCATAATCACACTCTATAAAACCAAAGACAAAGAAATAATCCTGAGAGCAGCTCCAGAAAAATGAATAGTCACATACAGAGAGGAAAAAATAAGACTAAACTATGATTACTTGGTAGAAACCATGCAGGCAAGAAGGCAATGGATGATACATAAAAAACCTTGAAAGAAAAAAACCGCCAACCAAGAATAATATATCCTGCAAAACTCTTGTTCAAATATGATGGTGAAAATAGGACATTTCCAGATAAACAGAAATTAAGGGAATATGTAAAAACCAAACTAAATTTACAAGAATGATTAAAAGGAGTCTTTTGGTTTGAGACAAACAACATCAGACGACAGCCTGAATCTAGGACACAAGATTGCACCAGCCAGATACCAACCTAGGAAATGAACTCTCAAGGACTATTCAAAACCAGAAAATTTACAACAGGAAACCAGAGAGGTTAATCTATAAACGACAACAACGTCAGAACAATAAAAGAGGGAATAAATAGTTTAGGTATAGAGCTCTCTAATGGAGAGGAAGGCAAAGCGATATTAAGTAATAATAGACTGGTTCAAACCTAGGAAGATAAGGGTAAATTTCAAGGTAACCACAAAGAAAGTTAACAAACCTACTCATCAAAATAAAGAATAAAAGCATAAAGTCTCTGTAGAAACAAAATCTACAAAAACAAAAGAAATGGCAAAAATCCACAAATAAAAGGGATTCAGCACAGGAGAGTAAGAAGAACAAAGAAATCATCAGCACCACAAAAAGAAGCACTACAAAATGACAACAATAAACTCACACCTATCAATAATTACACTGAACATAAATGGCCTAAATGCACCCATAAAGAGACAGGGAGTGACAGAATGAAAAAACAGAATCCATCAATATGCTGTCTTCAAGAGACACACCTTAGAAACAAATACATATATTTATTAAAAATCCAAAGATGGAAAAAAATATCAAGCAAACAGCCACCAAAAAAGAGCAGGACTGGCAAAACTAATCTCAGATAAAATAAACTTTAAAACAAAATCCACCGTAAAAGACAAAAGGGCACTATATCATGATTAAAGGGAGATCCAGCATAAAGACATAACCATAATAAATATATATGTGCCCAATTACAGGACTCCAAAATACATAAAACAAATTTTAACAGCACTGAAAAAAGAAATTGACAGTTCCACTATAATAGTAGGAGACTTCAACACACCACTCTCGGTAAAGGACAGAATATCTAGAAAGAAACTCAACAAAGATACAGAAGATCTAAAGGCCACAATCAGCCAACTTGAACCCACAGACATATATAGAACATTCCACTCAACAGCTGCAAAATACATATTCTTTTCCAATACACATGGAATGTTCTCCAGAATAGACCACGTCTTAGGCCATAAAGAACCCTCATCAAAATCCAAAACATTGAGATAATACAAATTATCTTCTTTGATCGCAATGTCATCAAAGTAGAAATTAACAACAGGTAGAGCAAGGAAAAAGGAAAAAAAAAATCAAACACATGGAAACTAAATAACATCCTGCTTAAACACGACTAGGTAATAGAAGAAATCAAAGATGGAATCAAAAAATTCCTAGAATCAAATGAGAATGAAAACACATCATACAGAATTTTTGGGACACAGCAAAGGCAGTGATCAGAGGTCGATTTATAGCAATAGAAGCTCACATCAAAAAAAAAGAAAGGAACAAAATCAAAACATTAGCTACACAACTCGAACAAATAGAATGAGAACAGTAAAAGAAGACTATAGCCACCAGAAGAAATGAAATAATAAAGATCAGAGCAGAAATAAATGAAACAGAGAATAGAAAAACAATAGAAAGAATCAACAAACCCAAAAGTTGGTTCTTTGAGAGGATCAACAAAATCGACAAACCA
>NW_004443961.1:20701663-20714791 GCF_000243295.1 Trichechus manatus latirostris
CCACATAAATAAAAGAATCACATGATCATCTCAATCAGTCTAGAAAAGGCATTTGACAAAGTCCAACACCCATTCCTGACAAAAACTCTCAATAAAGTAGGTAAAGAAGAGAAATCCCTCAACATAATAAAGGGCATCTATACAAAACCAACAGCCAACGTCATAATGGAGAGAAGCTGAAAACACTCCCCTTGAGAACAGGCACAGGACAAGTGTCTTAGTCATCTACTGCATCAATAACAGAAATACCACAAGTGGATGGCTTTAACAAAGAGAAATTTATTCTGTCACAGTCTAGTAGACTACAAGTCCAAATCTGGGGCATCAGAGGAAGGCTTTATCTCTCTATCGGCTCTAGAGGAGGGTCCTTGTCATCAGTCTTCTCTTGGTCTGGGAGCTTCTCTGCACAGGAACCTAAGGTCCAAAGGACATGCTCTGCTCCCGGCACTACTTTCTTGGTGGTATGAGGTTTCCCATGTGTCTCTGCTTGCTTCACTTTTTTATATCTCAAAAGAGATTGGCTTAAGACACTGTCCAATCTTGTAGACCTCATCAGCATAACTGCCACTAATCCGTCTTATTACATCATAGTGATAGAGTTTACAACACATAAGGAAATCACATCAGATTACAAAATGGTACACAATCATATAACTCTGGAAATCCTGACCTAGCCAAGTTGACAGTTATTTTGGGGGGACAAATTCAATCTATGACAACAAGGATGTACTTTATCACCACTCCTATTTAACATTGTGCTGGAAGTCCTAGCTAGAGCAATAAGGCAAGAAAAAGAAATAAAGGCCATACAAATTGGTAATGAAGAAGTAAAACTGTCCCTATTTGCAGATGATATGATACTATACATAGAAAACCTAAAAGACTCCATGAGAAAACTACTGGAACTAATGAAAGATTCAACAGAATAGTAGGATACAAGATAAACATACAAAAATCCATTGTATTCCTATACACCAATGAAGATAACAATGAAAAGGAAATCAGGAAAACAATAACATTTATAATAGCCCCTAAAAAATAAAGTACTTAGGAATAAATCTAACCAGGGATGTAAAAGACCTATACAAAGAAAACTACAAAAGACTACTGCAAGAAACCAAAAGAGATCTACATAAATGCAAAAATATACCGTGCTCATGGATAGGTAGACTCAACATTGTAAAAATGACAACTCTACCCAAAGAAATCTGCAAATACAATGCAATCTCGATCCAAATACCAATAACATTCTCTAAAGAGATGGAAAAACTAATTATTAACTGTATATGGAAAGGGAAGAGGCCCTGAATAAGTAAAGCATTTTTGAAGAAGAAGAATAAAGTAGGAGGACACGCACTACCTGACCTCAGAACCTACTATACAGCTACAGTAGTCAAAACAGCCTGGTACTGGTACAACAAAAGATACTTTGGCCAATGGAACAGAATTGAGAACCTAGATGTAAATCCATCCACCTACGCTCACCTGATCTTTGACAATGTCCCAAAGTCCATCAAATGGGGAAAAAGACAGTCTTTTTAACAAATGGTGCTGGCAAAATTGGATGTCCATCTGCAAAAAAATGAAATAGGGCTCATACCTCACACCATACACAAAAACTAATTCAAAATGGATCAAACACCTAAATATAAAATCAATAACTATAAAGATCATAGAAGAAAAAATAGGATCAATGCCAGAGACCCTAATACATGGCATTAACAGGATACAAACCATAACTAACAACACACAAACTCCAGAAGATAAGCTAGATAACTAGGATCTTCTACAAATTAAACACCTATGCTCTTCAAAAGACTTCACCAAAAGAGTAAAAAGAGAACTTAGAGACTGGGAACATTTTTTTGGCTATTACAAATCTGACAAAGTTCTAATCTCTAAAATCTACAGGAAAATCTAACACCTCTGCCATTAAAAGACAAATAATCCAATTAAAAACTGGGCAAAGGAAATGAACAGACACTTCACCAAAGAAGACATTCAAGCAGCTAACAGACACATGAGGAAATGCTCACAATCACTAGCCATTAGAGAAATGCAAATCAAAAGCACAGTGAGATACCATCTCACCCAGGCATTACTGGTACAAATCAAGAAAACAGAAAATAACAAATGTTGGAGAGGCTGTGGGGAGACTGGAACTCTTATGTACTGATAGTGGGAATGCAAAATGGTACAACCATTTTGGAAAATGATATGGGGCTTCCTTAGAAAGCTAGAAATAGAAATACCATATGATCCAGCAATCCCAGTCCTAGGACTATATCCTAGAGAAATAAGAACCGTCACACGAATAGACATATGCGCACCCGTGTTCATTGCAGCATTGTTCACAATAGCAAAAAGATGGAAACAACCTAGATGCCCATCAACAGGTTAATGGATAAACAAGCTATGGAACATGCACAAAATGGAATACTACACAACAATAAAAAAAACCAGTGATGAATTTGCGAAACATCTCACAACATGGATGAATCTGGAGGGCATTATGCTGAGTGAAGTAAGTCAATCACAAAAGGACAAATATTGTATGAGACCACCAGTATAAAAACTCATGAAATGTTTACACATAAAAAGAAACCATCTTTGATGGTTATGAGGGAGGGGAGGGGTGGGGGTGGAAAAACACTAAATAGACAATAGATAAATGGTGACTTTGGTGAAGGGTTAGACAGTACACAATACTTGGGAAGCCAGAACAACTTGCTCAGGGTAAGGTCATGGAAGCTCCATGGACAAATCCAAACTCCCTTAGGGACTGAATTACTGGGCTTAAGGCTGTGGGGAGCATGGTTTCAGGGAACATCTAGCTCAATTGGCATAACATAGTTTATAAAGAAAATACTCAACATTCTACTTTGGTGAGTAGCGTTTGGGGTCTTAAAAACCTACAGTGGCCATCTAAGATATTCCACTGGTCTCACCCCTTCAGGAGCAAGGGAAAATGAGGAAAACTAAAGACACAGGGGAAAGATTAGCCCAAAGGACTAATAGACCAAAACTACTACTGCCTCCACCAATCTGAGTCCAGTACAACTAGATGGTGCCCAGCTACCACCACTGACTGTTCTAACAGGGATCACAACAGAGGGTCCTGGACAGAGCTGGAGAAAAATGTAGAACAAAATTCTAACTCAAAAAAAGACCAGACTTACCGGCCTGACAGAGACCGGAGAAACTGGAGAGTATGACTCCCGGACACCCTTTTAGCCCAGTAATGAAGTCACTCTGGAGGTTCACCTTTCAGCGAAAGATTAGACAGACCATAGGACAAAACGAGACTAAAGGGGTACACCAGCCCAGGGGCAAGGACTAGAAGGCAGGAGGGGACAGGAAATCTGGTAATAGGGAACCCAGCGTCGAGAAGGGAGAGTACTGACATGTCACGGGGTTGTTAACCACTGTCATAAAACAAGATATGTACTAACTGTTTAATGAGAAGCTAGTTTGTTCTGTAAATCCTCATCTAAAGTTCAATAAAAAAAATAAATTAGCCAATGAAAACTTTATGGGTCACAAGAGAGCATTGACTCACTTGCTTTGGACACATCATCAGGAGGGATCAATCAATGGAGGACATCATGTTTGGTGAAGTAGAGGACCAGTGAGGGAGATCCTTGGGGAGATGGAATGGCACAATAGCCACAACTATGGACTCAAACACGGCAGAGATCGTGAAGATGATGGAGGACCAAGCAATGTTTTGTTCTGTTGTACATAGGTCGCCATCAGGAATAGACTAGATGACAGCTATCTATCTGTCTGAGAGTTGTATTTATTATACTGTGTATTATAAAAAACAAAGCCAGCACATCCAATTGTGACTGTAAGGATATATCTAAAAAAAAAAAAAAAAAAAATTGAATATATCATGGACTGCCAGAAGGACGAACAAATCTGTCTTGGAAGAGGTACAGCCAGAGTGCTCCTTAGAAGCAAGGATGGTGAGACTTTGTCTCATGTACTTTGGACATGTTATCAGGAGAGATCAGTTCCTGGAGAAGGACAGCATGTTTGGTAAAGTAGAGGGTCAGTGGAAAAGAGGGAGAGCCTCAATGAGATGGATTGACACTGGCTGCAACAATGGGCTCTAACATAGCAATGATTGTGAGGATGGCACGGGACTGGGCAGGGTTTCGTTCTGTTGTATATAGGGTTGCTATGAGTCAGGATCCACTTGGTGGTACCTAAAAACAACAACAACAACTTGGTAACTTACTTATTCTCTCTAACATTCAGTTCTTTTTTTTTTTTTTAATAAAATGGAAAAAGTAATAGTACCGGCTTCATACAGATGTAAGATGAAATTATGCATGTAGATTGCTTATCAGAGTAAATGATAAATGCTGAATAAATGTTAGCTATTTTAATTATTATTCTTAAATCATAAATATTCATTCATTCAACATTCATTCAGCAAATATTTACTGAACATTGAAAGTGTAAGATGCAAGAATGAGAGGCCGTATCTGGAAGGAGTAGGATGGCCAATCTCTAGCACAGAGTGAAAGAAAGAGATGAGCTTGAACTAATAAATCAACTAAGACCAAAAAATATCTCTCAGTATATTACACTGGAAGTCCTTCCAGGGCACAGAGTAGGAAACGGAAGAGTGGAGAACAGATAGAAGGAAAAGGAGAAGCAAAATAGATAACAGAACACTCTTATACTTTTTAAAAATTTGTAGTGCTACTAACTACCTGATAAATATTTAAAACAAACAAACAAACCCATTGCTATTGAGTCGATTCTGACTCATAGCAACCCTATAGGACAGAGTAGAACTGCCCCCATAGAGTTTCCAATGAGTGACTGGTGGATTGGAACTGCCGGCCTTTTGGTTAGCAGACGTAGCTCTTAACCACTACACCACCAGGGTTTCCACTTGATAAATACAGGAGGTCAATATAGTTAACGAAGGAGAAATACTAAAATTTTAAGAAGATATAGCAGTCTTAAGTAATAACAATGATGGGTGTTCGTTAAAATGAGAAAGAAATGAGTCTGATCTTTGTTAGCTTCTCTTTACCTTGATTTTAGAGATACTCATGCCTAATCTATCTCCCTCTCCTTAGAAAAGATGAGGCATTTCTTCTCTTTGCTAGTCCAGTGCCCAGAAACCATAATAACTGATATTTAGCATGAGCTAAAGATTAATTGGGGTTACTTGACATCTCATTATAAACTGGAGAACAGCCATTTCTAGCTCCACATGTTGTTTTACTTACAAATGTCTTCTTCTGGAAAAGGTGAAGGCGCACAGTGTGGCTCTATGGCAAAGATACATTTTTATTTATTTATTTATTTTTAATTTCTTTATTTTGGTGAAAGAATATGCTGCCAAAGATACAACATTTCAACAATTTCTACGTGTACAATTCAGTGACATTGATTACATTCTTCAAGTTGTGCTACCATTCTGAATATCCTTTTCCAAATTATTTCAACACCATTATCTTAAACTCACCACCCCCTAAGCTTCCCATCCAACCTTTCGAGTTGCCATTGTCAGTATGATCTCATACAGATAATTATTTAAAAGAACACAATGCTCTTTTCAAAGCAGATGTACTTTACGAATTAAGATAGGCAATGTTTTGGTTCAAAGAAGACTTCAGGGGATAGTTTTGGTTTAAGGCTTAGAGTTTAAGGATTATCTCAGGGCAGTAGTTTCGTGGGTTCATCCAGCCTCAATGGATCCAGAAAGTCTAGATTTCCATTGAGAATTTTAAATTCTGTACCACATTTTCACCTCTTTTGATCAGGTTTTAGTAGTGGCAAACATCCTGTGTACGCTAAAGATGGTCTGTAATGTTCCCTCTTTCATGCCTGAGGGAGGTTACTGATGCCAGAATGACCTGATCACAAGGTAGTAGCCAATGTTTAATGAAATGCTGCTCATGTCAAACCACACAGACTGCCAAGCCATGCAAATAAAGGTGGCTTAAGAGACAGACGTAATTTGGTATCTTTTGGGTTCTAATTTAAATCCAGGACTTTAAACAATGTGTGAGATACATGGAATCTGGCCCATGCTCATATTTATACAAGTTGAAGATTGGACGAATAAAGTGAGCATGACCATTCAGAAAATGATCCTACTTAATTCCCTACTAACAGGAAGAACACTGGGCTAGAAAACAATAATTTTAGTTCTAGTCCTGGCTTCACTATCTATCCATGTCACCTTGAGGAGCTCACTTTACTCATGTGCTCCTCAACTTTCTTATGTTAAAATGATGTGATCTAAAATCCCTTTAAACTTTATCATGTCTCGCTGAGTTTGTATTGTTTATTCAAATAAATAAGGCTGAGAGGTGACAAAAATAAAGCTCAAATAGATATGGGAATATTGTAAGAAGGTTGTTGACCTCTTCCATTCCTAAAAGAAGGGGAAGAGAAGAGATTGGAATATTAAAGTAGAAAACTAATATTTATAAAGAATCTGGATATATATCAGACACTCTGCTAAGCATGTTTCATACATTATTTCATTAATTCTAATACCAACTCTACGTTTATAAGTATTATTTCCCTTTACTTCATTGAAAAGGAAACTAAGGATAAGGAAATTCTGCCTTCTTTAATTGCTAACCTTTTTTGAAAGAGTAATCCATATTCACTTCCTCTGTTCACCGCTCACTTACTCTGTTCTTACTTGCAATCTTACTTCTACTCTCACTGAGGTTCAAAACTTCTTGCTCGACCTTCTCTGGATTTGTTGGGGCTGACCATGTGGTCTTTTTTGAAACTTTGTTTTGCCAGGTTCCTTTGACACCTGACTTTTCTGATTTTACTTCTATGTTGTTGTTGTTTTTAGGTATGGTCGAGTTGTATCTAACTCATAGCTACCCCATGTACAACAAAATGAAACACTGGCTGGTCTTGCACCATCCTCACAATTGTTACTATTTGAGCCCATTGTTGCAGCCACTGTGTCAATCCATCTGATGGAGGGTCTTCCTTTTCCTCTTTTTCACAGCAGATTTTCCCAATGCATTATGTTGTTTGATTTCTTGACTGCTGCTTCCATGGACGTTGATTGTGGAGCCGAGTAAAATGAAATCCTTGACAACTTCTGTATTTTCTCTATTTAACATGATGTTGCTTACTGGTTCAGTTGTGAAGATTTTTGTTTTCTCTGTGTTGAAGTGTAATCCATACTGAAGGCTGTAGTCTTTGACTTTCATCAGTAAGTGCTTCAACTCCTCTTCAATTTTAGAAATCAAGGTTGTGTCATATGCATATCAAAGTATCAAAGGTTGTTTATGAGTCTTCCTCTGGAAATTCCAGAACATTTACTTGTGCTCATGAGGAACCTTCACATAGACCAAGAGGCAGTCGTTTGAACAGAACAAGGGAACTGTGTGGTTTAAAATCAGGAAAGGTGTGTGTCAGGGTTGTATCCTTTCACCATACTTACTCAATCTATATGCTGAGCGAATAATCCAAGAAACTGGACTACATGAAGAAGAATGCAGCACCAGGATTGGAGGAAGACTCATTAACAACCTGTGATATGCAGATGATACAACCTTGATTGCAGGTATAAATTTTACAGACCACATAACTTAGGCAAACAAAAATGAAATTTTATTTCATTCCAAATGAATTAATGGATCCCGTGTCTATTAATGGTAGTAAACTTAAAATTTGCCAAATCAAGTTCACTGAAGCTCTTCTAGATTAAAACATGAATCTCTTTGCTTCTTCTTCCCTTCTACATTCTCTTTTATTTCTACCCCAGACTCATCTAAGCTCTTTGCTTCTCATTCTCTGCTGGAGACATTGTCTGCTGGAATTTGCTTTTGATGAAACTTCTCTGTTCTC
Source organism: Trichechus manatus latirostris (assembly GCF_000243295.1). NCBI lineage: Eukaryota > Metazoa > Chordata > Mammalia > Sirenia > Trichechidae > Trichechus > Trichechus manatus. The sequence continues at coordinate 20,709,518 of NW_004443961.1, forward strand.
TTGCTCTGGAAGTGCATGATGATTGCTCCTGGAAACCCAGGGTTGGCCTCTGTTGACTCATGCTGTACCTCAGCACTGGCTGGCACTGTGGTGTTTTCAGACTTAGTCATATCCTCCTTTCACTCACAACTTTGGCTGGCCAGCCCACAGCTCCTGCTGAAGGCTCCTTTTGCCTCGTTTTATTCTTTAATAACTGGTCATTTTGACCCACTATATTTTGTAGACCCCTTGCAGGAACACTACTTATCAACTCTCAGCTATTTCTAATGCTCATCAGACATACGAAACTTTTTTTGAATCTCTTATAAACCTCAAGGAAATCTAAGGAGTCTGGGAGGTGGGTAGAGGGAGTGGAGAGAGGCCATCTCAATCCATGCTCTGCCAAGATAAGCTCTGACAACATTTCCACTTTCCTCTGGCTGCCCCATGATAGCAGAAGACTCTCGTCGGACAATCAATCTCCACCCAGAGTTGGAAAAAGGAACACAACACAAAAGGACAAATGTTGTATGATCCCACTGGCTTAGGCATCTAGTGCTGCTATAACAGAAATACAAGTGGATGGCTTTAACAAAGAGAAGTTTATTCTCTCACAGTCCAGTAGGCTGCAAGTCCCATTTCAGGGCATCAGCTCCAGGGGAAGGCTTTCTTTGTCGACTCTGGAGGATGGTCCATGTCATCAATCTTCCCTTGGTCTGGGAGCTTCTCTACGCAGGAACCTGAGGTCCAAAGGACACGCTCTGCTTCCAGCACTGCTTTCTTGGTGGTATGAGGTTCCCATGTGTCTCTACTCACTTCTCTCTTTTATATCTCAAAAGAGATTGGCTTAAGACACTATACAATCTTGTAGACCTCATCAGTATAACTGCCGCTAATCCATCTTACTACATCATAGTAATAGAGTTTATAACACATAAGGAAATCACATCAGATTCCTAAATGGTACACAATCATACAATACTGGGACTCATGACCCAGCTGACAAATATTTTTGGGGGACACAATTCAATCCATAACATCCCACTTACATGAAATCTCTAGAATAGGTAAATGCATAGAGACAAAAGTTTATTAGTGGTTACCAGGGATGGGTGAAGAGAATGGACTGGGGAGTTATTGTTTAAGGGGTATTGAGTTTCTGTTTAGGGGGATGAAAAACTTGGAAATCAATACTGGCGATGTTGCACAACATGGTGAATGTAATAAACGTCACAGAAGTGTATACTTAAAAGTGGTTAAAATGGCAACATTTTTTATTATACTTATTTTACCACAATAAAAACTAGCAAAAAAAAAAGGAGCACACGCCCCCTTGCTATTCAGTTCCCAAACCTATATGGGTATCTCTCTCTTCCACCCAGAGTTTGCCCCTGAGACAAGAGTTCATGTTAGCATCCAAACTCCTTTGCTCTCTTTTCCTATTCCTCTCCAGGCTTCTTCCTCAGCCCACAAAGGATTCTTGATCCTATTGTATGTTGCAAAAGTCTGCTCTTGAGTCACCATAAATTCTCACAGACTTATGGTTTAAACAATAAAATACTCTGAGTCCACCAAACCCTTACCTTTGGGAGGCTTAAAAAAAAAAAAAAAAACTTTTCTTATTTAAAGTTCATGTGTCTTTCATTGACTTTCAAGAGCCTCTTTGGAACTCAAAAAGAATAATCTGACTCTTTTTTTCTTACCAGGATCCCTCCCTGCCAACCCCCACCTTTATTCTTCGTCTCCTGAACACATTCAGCCTCAGCCGCAGGATTTACAGTGAGCTACGTGTGCAAAAAGGAATTGGCAAGCAGGAAAAATGTTTCAAAATATCATTCTGCTAAATTGTCCTTTCTTCGTTCTCCCACACTATCAATATTGATGTTAACCAAGACATCAAAGAACATTCTCTGTTCTTTTTGTATGTTTTCTTTTGATGCCTAAATATAGTTTCTTTTTTTTTTTTTTAATAAAGACGTGATTTTTTTTTTTTTTCCCCTCATCTTGTGCTTTTGTGTGTGTGTGTGTGCTTTCGGTGAAAGTTTACAGCTCATGTTAGTTTCTTATTCCAAAATTTATTTACATATTCTTTTGTGACATTGGTTGCAATCCCCACAATGTTACAACACTCTCCCCCTTTCCACCCTGGGTTCCCCATGTCCGTTTGTCCAGTTTTCCTGTCCCTTCCTGACTTCTTGTCTTGCTTTTGGGCAGGAGTTGCACATTTGGTCTTGTATATTTGATTGAACTCAGAAGCATGCTCCTCACATGTGTTATTGCTGGTTTTATAGGCCTGTGTAATCTTTGTCTGAAAAGTAGGCTTCAGGAGTGGGTTCAGTTCTGAATTAGCAGAGTGTCCAGGGGCCATAGTCTCAGGCGTTCCTTTAGTCTCCTCTTCGGGATCAAATCTGGAATTACAACTAAGAAATTCTAATTCACTTTAGATACGTTTCTTGAATATAAAAAGCAAAAAAAAAAAAAAAAAAAAACAAACCCATTGCGGTCAAGTCGTTTCCAACGCATACCGACCCTGTAGGACAGAGTAGAACTGCTCTACGGAGTTTCCAAGGAGCAGCTGGTGGATTCCAACCGCCGAACTTTTGGTTAGCAGCCGTAGCTCACCTTATCTCTTACCCACTGCACCACCAGGGCTCCTTCTTGAATACTTTAAAAAAAAAAAAAAAACCCTCTGCCATCAAGTTGATTCTGACTCATAGTGACCCTATAGGACAGAGTAGAACTGCCTTATAGGGTTTCCAAGGAGCAGCTGGTGGATTCGAACTGCCGAATAGCCGAGTTAGTAACAACTGATATGTAAAACTTACAGAACCCTGAGACATCCACCTTCAAACAGGTGAAGTGAGTAGCTGAAAAAGCAGGTATGTTGAGATTAAAAAAAATCATTCAGAGAGAAGTAGGAGCCAGCAACTCAGAATCCAGAGTATCCCTATTTCCTAGCTTCCCAACATTCGGTTCCATTTTATTCCTGAAGTCTGGCTATATTCCTGCCCTTGGGTGCTGTGGGACTTTCTTTTTTTCCTCTTAAATTTTTTTAAAGAAATTCTTCTGATTTGTTTGTTTGTTTGCTTACTCTGGCTTGTTGCTTTCTGGTTATTTTGTGGGGCTGTATGTTAAAATAGAATTTGCCCTATCTGCTTCGTCTAGGCAAAATAATAGATGTTATATTTCAATGTTAGTTGAGAGATAGACCTGCCATGTCTGTAAATATTGACACCACTGTTGAACTTCCTCACTCCAGTGAGGTCGTCAAAAAGGTGAAACAGTGGACAGCAAAAGAGAATTTGTGAGAGGATTTCCTTGCAGGGACTCAAACCTCCCAGCATTGAGGCTCTTAATTTTTAACACCAAACCCAGTGAAGGAAATCTCAATAGAACCCAAAAAGTTCTCAATAGAAGTTTTTAAATGTATTCATTTAAAAAGTGATCCTACCCATAAGAGAAGCCTGAAGAGGGAGTCCACCACAGGGAAGAGAGGGGCAGTAGCTGAGGGGAGATCAAGAGCTTTCAGACAGAGAAAAAGCACTGCTCTATCAAGAGCACTGCCATCAAGTTGTACCTCAGCACAAATTTTGTGCTTGAAAACTCTGGTATTTAGTGGTCTCTGTATTCTGCTTATTCTCTTCCTTCGCCCCCTCAACTTAATATCTTACTATCATTTTAACTATAGGCTCGGGTGGGAAGCCCGTTTTTGCTTTTTGCCAATTGTCTGGCTCCCACCATCTGGCCAAAAAAACCCAAACCCGTTGCCATGAAGTCGATTCCTACTCATAGCAACTCTGTAGGACAGTAGACACCCAATTTTTAATTCTATGTGTTATAAGGATTTAGAAAAAGAAAAAAAAATGATTAATATCTTTACAGAATAATATCTTTTATTTTAGAATTATTTTCCAACCTCCTTTTTCTTAATCTATCGATAAAGGAACGATAGACAGACTTGAGTTCCACCTCCCCTTCCTACTCGTGTACTATCCATGATAAGATAGATCCTGAAAGTATTAAAAAAATGAAACAGGAGGAGAGAGAAAAATGGGGCATCAAAGAGCTTGGATAATTTAATTCAATTTTATTAGTTAAGGTAATGCCAGCTGCTAAACAAACCAACCTCCAAACGTCAATGGCTTAACACAAAATAAAACTTTATTTTTTACTTAGTTAAGAGTTCAATGCTGGTCTTCATGACTGGGGAGGGGAAGAGGGTGGAGATGATGGTGGACTTGGCTCCATGCAGTTCTTCAGGAGCCAGGCTGACAGAGGTTCTGTGGTCTTCAACAAATGACTTCCAAGGTCTTTCTGTTGTTAATATCTAGCTGGAAGAGAGCGGAAGAGGGAGGGTGAAGAAGGCACACCTGCTTCTTAACCACCTGGAGGGAGATAGTCACATGGCCCTATTTAGATAAAAGGGTGGCTGGAAAGTGTAGACCCTTGTGGAGCAACAACCCTACACCAAGGAAAAAGAGTACAAATCTTTGGAGGACAGCAATCTATCTCACCCAAGTCAGCACTGGTTGAATAATCAAAAAATGGCTTGAAATCTGTATATGAGTGTTAGGTACCACTGAGTTGGTTACAACTCATAGTGGCCCCATGTACAACAGAATGAAATGCTACCCAGTCCTGTACCATCCTCAAAATCATTGCTATGTTTGAGCCCATTGTTGCAGCTGCTGTGTCTATCCATCTCACTGAGGGTCTTCCTCTTTTTTACTGACCCTCTACTTTACCAAGCATGACGTCCTTTTTCCAGGGACTGGTCCCTCCTGATAACATGTCCAAAGTATGTGAGACAAAGTCTTGCCATCCCTGCTTCTAAGGAGCATTGTGGCTGTACTTCTTCCAAGACAGATTTGTTCGTTCTTCTGGTAGTTCACAGTATATTCAATATCCTTTTCCAACACCATAATTCAAAGGCATTGTCTTAGTCATCCAGTGCTGCTACAACAGAAATACCACAAGTGAATGGCTTTAACAAAGAGAAATTTATTTCCTCACAGTTAAAGTAGGTTAAAAGTCCAAATTCAGGGCATCAGCTCCAGGGGGAGGCTTTTCCTCTCTGTCGGCCTTCTTCTCTTCAGTGTTCCCCCGGACTAGCAGCTTCTCTGCATAGGGACCCTGGTCCAAAGGATGTGCTCTGCTCCCAGCACTACTTTCTTGATGGTATGAGGTCCCCAACTCTCTGCTTGCTTCCCTTTCCTTTTATCTCTTGAGAGATAAAAGGTGGTGCAGGCCACACACCAGGGAAACTCCCTTTACATTGGATCAGGGATGTGACCT
>NW_004443961.1:20714891-20739133 GCF_000243295.1 Trichechus manatus latirostris
GACCTGGGTAAGGGTGGTGTTACAATTCCACCCTAATCCTCTTTAACATAAAATTACAATCACAAAATGGAGGCCAACCACACAATTCTGGAAATCATGGCCCAGCCAAATTGATACACACATTTTTGGGGGGACATAATTCAAACCATGACAGGCATCAATTATCCTTCAGTCTTCTGTATTCATTGCCCAGCTTTTGCATGCATATGAGGGGATCAAAAATATCATGGCTTGGGTCAGGCACACGTTAGTCCTTGTCTTAGTTATCTAGTGCTGCTATAACAGAAATACCACAAGTAGATGGCTTTAACAAACAGGAATTTATTCTCTCACAGTTTAGGAGGCTCGAAGTCTGAATTGAGGGCACCAGCTCCAGGGGATGGCTTTCTCTCTCTGTCGGCTCTGGGTGAAGGTGCTTGTTATCAATCTTCCCCTGGTCTAGGAGCTTCTCAGTGCAGGGACCCTGGGTCCAAAGGACACGCTCCGCTCCAGGCTCTACTTTCTTGGTGGTAGGAAGTCCATCTCCTCTCTGCTCACTTCTCTCTTTTATATCTTAAAAGAGATTGAATCATGATACAACCTAATCCTGTAGATTGAGTCCTGTCTCTTTAACATAACTTCATTAATATAACTTCCTTTAATCTTGCCTCATTAGCATCATAGAGGTTAGGATTTACAACACATGGGATAATCACATCAGATCACAAGCTGATGGACAACCACACAATACTGGGAATCATGGCCTAGCCAAGTTGACACACATTTTTAGGGGACACAATTCAATCCATAACAATCCTCAAAGAGACGTCTTTGCTTTTTAACACTCTAAAGAGTTGCCCAATGCAACACATCATTTGATTTCTTGACTGCTGTTTTCATGGGCATTGATTGGGGATCTAAGTAAAATGAAATCCTTGACAACTTCAGTATTTTTTCTGTTTATCATGATGTTGCTTATTGGTCCAGTTGTAAGGATTTTTGCTTTTATGTTGAGGTGTAATCCATACTGAAGGCTATAGTCTTGGATCTTCATCAGTAAGTGGTTCAAGTCCACTTCACTTTCAGCAAGGTTGTGTCATCTGCATATCACAGGTTGACAATTTGCAAAGACCTGGAGTTAGAAAACCAAAAGGGAAGAACCCGTTCGGCATTTCTCAAGCTGAAAGAACTGAAGAAAAAATTCAAGTCTCGAGTTGCAATATTGAAGGACTCTATGGGCAAAATATTGAATGAGCCAGGAAGCATCAAAAGAAGATGGAAGGAATACACAGAGTCACTGTGCTCAAAAGAATTGGTTGATGTTTCACCATTTAATGAGGTAGCATAAGATCAAGAAATCTGTATAGATGGTATATATGTGGAGGTGCTGCATTAGGAACCGTGTACTTGTTGGTCCCCTTTATTCTATGTCTCTCCCCACCAAAATGGTGCTGATGTATTTTTTGTTTCCTTTAAAATTTACTAAGATTCTCAAAAGTAGCCTCTCTCTTCTATTTAATGCTAAGGTTGGAAATAGCTGCAAGAGCAGATGACTTTTCTGAATTAAAAATTTCTGAATCAAGAGTCGTCCTTGTAAAGTAGAAAAAGAGCCTGGGTTTTTGAAACACAGATCTGGGTTTAAATCCTGGCTAGCCCACTGCTAAGTACATGTTTTTAGACCAATGATTTAACATCTCTCAGCCTCAGTTTGGCCGTCTATAAAATAGGATGAGCATTTAGCTGGTGTGAGATTAACAAATACAAAATGCCTGATATCAGCCTGTTTTGCCTTTTTAAAGGACTTGATCGCTCCCAGACTGGATGAGCTAGGTGCTCTTACACAACGTTGAAAGATTTATTTTCCTATTTCGCATTCGCATATTTACTCTACAACTAATTCCTTGTTTTTTTCTTTCTCCTCCCCTGATAATTGACCTACTTGTTCATTCTGTTCTCTTCTTCAAACCCCTTTAGTTCAATGGCAGGTCTAACTTCTCTCTGCTAACAAAACCCTGGCTCATCATCTGAGTTTGTTTTTATCTCTGTTTTAACCAAATTCCCTCATTATTTCCTCTGAGTAATTCTCCTCTCAACTTAATCTGGACCCTGAAATTCCCTTTCTTATAGACTCCCTTCTTAAATTTCCCTGCTGGTTTCACAAAGCAAATCAATAGATACTATTCCCTTCCTCTGATTAAATCCCAAAGCCCCTAAAGCTATTGTCCTGCTCTCTGCCTCATCCCATTCCTAGTCTTCTCTTACAGTCTACAGAGAATCACCAGCTAGACTGCACACATCAAACTCTCATCCTCTGTTCAGGATGTCATGCGGGGAATTCATTGAAAGCCCTTCTTGCATGTCGCTCTGAAAAATGCAATTCTTACACAGGTTGTGATCTTGGCCTCAAAGAAGGCTGATGTAATATCGACTTTCGCACCATCATCTTTTCTGATGGCTTTACACTGATAGACAGATGAACGCAGCTGCCATGGACACGGGACAAGTTCCAGCCTTGAGCAAGCTCTTTCCTGCTTTCTGCACTTTTTTTTTTTCCCTCTCATTCACCAGGTACAAAGGGCAGAATGTGAACCACAGAATGTGGACTGCACTCACCATTATCCTGTGCTTGACGGGGCACTCCTTGCTTTCATCTCCTAGCATTCTTGCCTCAAACCATTATGTGTGTCCAGTGAGAATGGTGTCTTCCATTTGAAGCCTCAAAATAGATTGAGTGGAAAAATGAGGTCACTGAAGGTCAAAGTGTGTACAGCAGACACTTGCTGTTATTTCTGGCCATCCAGTAATCAAACCCTCTTTGGGGAAGCTCATCCTCCCCACATGTATGTGCCTTGGTGAGAGGCAAGGACACAGGCCTAGATAATTCCTCTCTGAACAACTTGGCAGCTTGGGCATGTGGCCCAGACTTAATCAATCAGGTCCTTTCACCTGGGACTTTAGTTCTTGAGGGATGACACAAAGACTCCAAGATACACACTAAGATTGTGAATTAATACATTAATACAATAGTTGGTGGCTCCAAGTGTCCAGGGCCATTAACCGCTAGCGACGGTTCCTAACCAGCCTCTTCCTGTGGCCTGACCATGACTCCCTCCGTATTTTCTGAAGCTGGCTCTCCAGCTTTCCCATCTATGCAGAAAGCCTTCCAATAAATTTCCTATCTGGCTACACTAGCCAAAGCAAGTTTTGTGTTTACAACCAAGAACTCTGACTGGTACCGTATATGACGTCCTGTTTAGGTGATCTCACAATATAGTAGAAAAGGTCACTGAATTTCTAGCTTTATGATCAGAGCTTGAATCTTGGCTCTGTCACTTAAATAAACTGCTGCCATTGAGTCGATTCCGACTCACGGCAACCCCATGTGTTACAGAGTAGAATTGCTCCGTAGGGTTTTCTTGGCTGTAATCTTTACAGAAGCAGATAGCCAGGCCTTTTTTTCGTGGTGCCACTGAGTAGGTTCGAACCAATCTTTAAGTTAGTAGCCAAGTGCAAACCATTTGTACCACCCTGACACTTAACTAGCTATGTATTTTAGGGCAAGTCACTTAATATATATGTGCCTCCTTTCCTCATCTATTAAATGAAGATAATAAAGCCTTTCCTAAATGTCTAGTGGGTTTTCTTTAAAGCCCTTTCCCCTTGACTCATGTAAGAATTCTATGAAAATGAACTCTAGTATGAGCAGTCTTCACAGATTCAGTTCTAAGCTGCCCCACTTCTCCCTCTTGTATCTGGTATTCTTCTGTTGAATATTGTGCAATTAACTGCAATCTCTCTCCCCTGAGCTTTTCAGACAACATTTCGTTCTGTTATATGTAAGGTCGCTATGAGTTGGAGCTGACTCAACAGCGACTAACAACATCTTTCATCTCTAGTACCCAATTCTTTGCTTCTGCCTCTTACCCTGTGACTTAGTCTGCTGAGAATGATGCATACTTCTGAAAAAATACTCCCAAGGATGGAGTTACCAGTAGTAAATGATGTCTTCACTTGGAAAACCATGGGATCTTCTTTTCATGTTCTGCTTTTAATGCTGAACACCCTCACACCACCACCTTACAGGTATAGTGAATGTGGTTGCAGATAATTAAGGAGGGTTAAAATAGCTAGTGTCTATGAAAGAGCCTGGCTCAGAACTGGACTCCAAAAGTGGTGATTATTGTTGTTATTATTATAATCTGTCTCCTACTTGGGAGGAGACAGATTATAATACATCCTCCTGGGGTTCTCATTTTCTGCCCGGGATGGGACAAACAACTTCTTGAAAAGAGCGATCCATTGCTTTTATCTACTTGAGACCAAAGTCAATGGGCAGAGTTTGGGTTGAAGAGGTTGCTTCCTTTAAGAGAGACTTAGCATTCTAGGGTGCAAGAGACAATATCCCTGGAAACTTTAATGGCCATTGGTGTAGTCCTTGAAGAAATTTTGGCTCTTTACAGAACACCACATAAGAATTGTTTGCTGTCTTGACTGTATCCCTTTTAAATGCTCTGGCTTGGTTGGTAGCTCATCTGAGAGGTTGCTGCTGGCCGAAAACAGCATTGGGTCTGCCATATTCCTGCCTGGTGGGCACAAACAGGAACTGAGTCCTGTACAGGCAAGCAAAGCTGTGATGGCAGTAGGAGGTTTGTCTTGCTGTTTACAAAACATTACAAATATGGCCTTACAGGAATTGCTGGGAGAGAGCTCTAAATTATTTACTGAGTAGCAACAGTACTTAAATGCCCAATACCCATGTTACAGTTTACCTCCACTATAAAGCGGCCACAGATATCACATAGATGCATATGAGACTATCAACTAAGAGAGGAAGCTATTGCATTTATATATGAATTTTCTTGATTGCAGAATGGCCTAAATGCTCAACATTCATCCTTCAAAATCCAATCAAGGCACTGCCTGGAAGCTTCTCTGATTCTGACCATCCTCCCAGCAGTATCTTTCACTGTGTTTAATCCCACAGTGCTGTGATTGCTTATGTATACTACTTCTACCAGGGTGGCAGCTCCTGAAGAAAACGGTTTCTCTTTGCATTTTTGTATCTACATTGCCTAGCACACAGTAGGTGCTTAATAAATATGAGTTAATTAAATTAAATAGGCTGCCTGACGTGCAGTTAGAAATGTCTTAGACACTTTTTCTTCCCCTACATCTGCTTAACAGAACCTTAAATTTAGAGGAGTTTAAGACAGAGATTAGAAACCACTAAGCTCAACCAATGAACATTCCACACGATGATTCTAAAAGACAGAGAGGTTATACAAATCACCTTAAACCTCAGCTCTGACCGATGGCAGAGACGATTCTGGAAATCAACTATCTGACTTCTTATTCAGTATTTTCAGATGATATGTAATAAATCATCATTTTAGAACCAGAAGAATCATTTCTCTCAACAATAGTGTTTCTTTTGGTTGCCTATAGCAACTCAGGTTTCAGTGGGATTTCATCCTGTTTATGGGCATCCACACGGCAGGCACCTAATCTCCTCTCTATCCCACTCCTTTAAAATTCTCCCTGAAATGCTCCAAAAAGAAAACAAAAATTCTCCCTGAGGATCCCACCTGGTTTTCCATTTGAACATTCCTTTTTTTATATCAAAATCAATTGAAAATAAAATTTGAACTAATGTTTTCTCCTTTTCTTTTTGGATATTTTCCCCCAGGGTTAGAGTTCACCCACCACTGCCTGAAAATATTAAAACATGGGCTGTTTGTGATAGATTTTGTAAGTGAGATATTCTAGTTGGATTTTCATAAGCTTAAAATGGTTTTATCAATCTTACCAACTATAAGTATAAACATCATTTAAAACTGCTATATCAGCTATATTAGGATTTGAGTCCTCATACAAAGGGTTGGCAAAAAATATTTCTATTTCTGTAGTATTTTTTTCTACAGAATTTTAGCCTTAAAAGAAAACTTTTAAGAGAAAAAGTTTAGAATAAAAGGTCTAACCTAGAAAAAAGTGGCACATAAACTATTAACTTTAAGTAGAATTGCCTTATAACACCAAATAATAATAATAACCAACATTTATATTGAGGGCTTACTATGTGTCATGATTCGGAGTGTTTTGTTTTATTAACTCATTTACTGCTCATAACCACCCTATAAAGTGTGTACTACTGCTGTCCCTATTTTACATAATAACAATAATATCTGGCACATTTAACATCTGAGCTCCCTTACTTTGGACCTGTCGTCAGGAAAGACCAATGGCTAGGAAAGGACATCATGGTTGGTAAAGTAGAGGGTCAATGAAAACAAAGGAAATCCTCAATGAGATGATTGACATGATAGCCGCAACAATGGACTCAAACACACTCACAGTGATGAAGACGGCACAGGACTGGACAATGTTTGGTTCTGTTATACATAAAGTCACCCTGAGTCGAAGCCAACTGGACAGCAACTAACAACAACAATATTTTGTCATTTTCGCTGCCAGTGCTTTTTTTGTTTAACAAATAAAAAAATTACAGAGGCCATGGCCAAAGTGATTTTTAAATGTAGACCTCCAAACCAGATTTTCATCCTTCTACATGCATTTTCGATTCTTGGTGGCTCTATAGGACAGAGTAGAACTGCCCCACAGTGTTTGTCAAGGATCAGCTGGTGGATTTGAACTGCTGAGCTTTTAGTTAGCAGCCATAGCTCTTAACCACTGCACCTCCAGGGCTATAGGGTCACTATGAGTAGAAATCGGCTTGACAGCAACAGGTTTTTAGCTGTATATATTAGTAATTCCAGACTGTCATCTTTTCTGTGCTTTTAAACTTAGGTAAGTAAACGTATCGTTCTGCAACTTTTTTTCACCTAACATTATTTTTAGATCCATTCATGCTGAATATAATTGGTCTAGATTAGCATATGAATACACCATGATTTATTTGTCTCTTCTTCTTCTCATGGGCGTTTAGGGGGTTGCCAATTTTCTGGCTGATACAAAAACATGTCGCAATTAAAATGTCTCTTTGTATATGGATTGAGAGGGTTTGTTTTGTTGGTGTTGTTTTTTAAGAAATACACCCAGGTGAAACTGCTGAGTCCTAGAGCATAGGCATTTTCAGGTTTTCACTATACGCTCATCAAATTGTTCTTCAGAGTGGCTTCAGCAATTTACACCTGTGCCAGCAGAGTGTGAGAGCATCATTTCTGTCATATCCACACCAACAGCAGCTTCTCTCATGCTATTTAAGTATTACAACTAATGGCTGAAAATGGTATCTCATTCAGGTTTTAATTTCTATTTTCCTAATTATAAGTGAAATTGAATTATATACAGACTGTTCTGCATTGAATTGTGCCCCGCAAAAATATGCATTATAAATCCTAAACCTTTATACCTGTGGATGTAGTCCCCATTTGGGAATAGTTCCTTCTTTGTTATGTTAATGAAACCATACCAACACAGGGTGTGTCTTAAACTAATCACCTTTGAGATATAAAAAAAGCAGATTAGGAAGCACAAACAGAGGGGAAGTTACAAACCACATAAAGATCACCAAGGAACCAAGGAACAGAAAATGAAAAAGTCAAGGACCTTCCCCCAGAGCTCACAGAGAGAAAGCCTTGCCTTAGAGCTGGTGTCCTGAATCCTGATTTATAGGATTTTTTTTTTTTTGGCAAACTGTGAAAAAATAAATTTCTATTTGTTAAAGCCACCCACTTGTGTCATTTCTCTTATAGCAGCACTAAGAAATTAAGACACAGAACCTACCTCATTATTTTAATACTTCAGTGCCTGGAGAAGTCTAAGCCTTTTATGGAATTGTGCCTTAATAGGATTCTTTCTCTCAGGGTAGGATATACATAACATCTGCACAGTCCTTGGCATCTAGAAGGCACTCAGTTAATCTTAGATGAGTGAATGAATGCATGATGAAAATGATAAGTAAATGGAAAAAGGAAGAGTTAATAAGCTACTTCAAAGACTTTTTTATTTCTGTTATTTATCATAGATATTTCTGATATACCTATGACTAATATTACCAGGGATCCATGTATTTTTAAAATAAATTATTGTTATTTTTCTTCAAACTATTGTTAAACATCTTTTGACTGCTTTTTTTGTAAGTAAATGAATTTTTCTAAACAGCTTGAAATTAATTGACTTTGAACTATAGCTTTCCTGAGGTTCCTGTTGAGAAAGCCCTTTTTATTTTTGTCACAGACAATACCCCAGCAGTCTTTTCCACGTGGTCACAATTTTTTAAATTAATTGTTCCCAATTTAATCTCTACAGTAAGTTTACAATGCTGAGCTAAGAGGAAGTATCCATAATCTCTTTCTTTTAAATTTTTTCTTTATTTTTCATTTTCATTTTCTTTAACTTAAAAAAATTACAAACACTATTCATGTTCATTGTAACAAGTCAAACAATATAGATGGTTATCCATTCAATCCAAAAATAATTTTTGAAGTGTCATTATACTCCAGGCAGTGTGGTAAAGCAAGCAGATACAATGAGATGGATAGATAGGACATTGGAGAATCCTACCCATTCATTCAACAAATACTGCTATTTATCAGGCACTAAGTTATACCCTGAGGATACCAAAATGAGGAAGACACCATGACTGCTTTTTAGGAGCTTAAAAAACAAACAAACAAACCCGTTGTTGAGTCAATTCCTACTCATAGCAACCGTATAAGACAGAGTAGAACTGCCGCATAGGGTTTTCAAAAGAGTAGTGGTAGATTTGAACTGTCAACCTTTTGGTTAGCGGCCTGATCCCTTAGCCACTGTGCCACAAAGTCTCCCTTAGGGCTTACTGCTTGGTAAAGACATAAAGACAGTATAAGATGATATCTATTAGGAAGAATAAAGCACGTAATTTTGAGATCCCTGGGGGAACAGGTGCTTTTTTGGTTTGGGGGAACTGGGGAATTCTTTGTTGAGTGAGGCTGAGGTAAACTTAGGCCAGGGTGCTGGCCTAGAAATTCTGATAAAATATTTAGCCTCACAACAGAGAGTGGAATAATCAAAGCAGATTATACAGATGGTGATTGAATACTAAAGTCAGAACCAGAGAGGCAAGTCAACTGTACGGTCTCAGGGATGAAGTGGAGGTCAGATATTGGCAAGACTCAGAGTTGGGGAGATGAACTTGAGACATGTAACAGTAATAAGTTCAGCCATGAGTTCACCAAGAAGCTGTGGCCAGTGTTAAGGGTGACCAAAGTCTATTTCTATGTGGTATCAGCTGTGGGATGTGGAACTAGGACTGGGGGAATGAAGGATCCCAGCAGGACCACACAGACTGATAGAGTGACATGAGGTTTGGTTATTAAAGAGGGAGTAGTAATCTGTTAGACAGACTGACAGAGGAGCATTCCTGAAGAAGGAGTAGGAACTGGCCAAGGCACCAGGTGAGGTCAAGGGTCTGGAGGTCCATGAAGTGGAAGATGTGGCTCCAGTCAAGGGTACATAGGGGCATGTAGCAGGAAAAGACTTCCAGCAGGAGTTTGGAGGCCATCAAAAAGCATTAAGTTAGGAGAGAACATGATTAAGTCTGTGTTTTAGTCATGAGTGGAAGCTTAGGAACATTTAGGAAAGTACTAAAACAGCCCAGCAAGAAGAGAAAAAGAGGGCTTGAAGGAAGGCTGTCAACACATGGGTGGAGAGTGAAGAAGCTGAGGAGTTGAAAAATATTTCAGGACATGGGGAAAAACCATACGTCGAAGTATTTCCTATGCTTTTTCCTCTGAAATCACCAACTGCAGAGAAAATGTAAGGGAAAATGGAATTGAACATTTCTTACTCCTTTTTATATATTTCATTTTTGGGGAAAATTTAACTAGATAGATTATGCCTCTTATGTCCGTAGATGTGAGTGTCTCTCATTGGTGTGGCAGTATTATTTAAGGAAACTTACGTTACAGGAATAACTTTATTTTAATGGGAGGAGGGGCTTGTGTATACATAAAGCTATGTATATTTTCGGTGTAAAAAACCAAGTTAATTTTTTTTCATTGTGTCCATTGTTTAAAAGATTTCTAGAGTCACTCGGGTTCTTTAAAGAAGTTGTTTCTTCCAAAGAACAAAGACAAAACCAGGTAACGACATATTAATTTAAATGATACATTTTTTGGAGTTGTGCCTTTTTCTACCACACTGGATTAAATAAACTTGTCAAAAGTATGATTTTGTCAACAACAACAACAACAAAAAACTAGATTAAAGATAATATTAAAAGTGCAGTGAGAAATGTTTTCCTTTTACTTCCAGCTGAAGGCAAGTTATAATCACATGAAAATTGGAAAAAAAAAAAAAAAAAAATAGGACAAAGGCGATTTTCAAACTCCTAATAGGGAAATGTGACCATCCTTATGTGTCTATCCACAAACTTTTTTCTAACAAACTGAATTTTATTTTCAATAAGGCTGATGGAGTCCCTGGGTGTTACAAGTGGTTAACATGCTCAACTGCTAACCGAAACATTGGAAGTTCGAGTCCACCCAGAGGCACCTTGGAAAAAAGCCTTGGCAATCTACTTCTGAAAGATCAAAGCCATTGAAAACCCTATGAATTACAGTTCTACTCTGATATACATGGGTTCATCATGACTCGGAATTGATCCTACAGCAACTGGTGGTGGTAAACCTATTAGTGTTTTTAATGTGTCTCAGATATTTTGTTACTTTAAAGAATACTTACACTGCTTCGTATCCTCTATCCTATTATATGTACGTTGGTGTGTATAATTTATCACACTACTGATGGATAAATAAAGAAATAAAATGATAAATTCCATTCCTCACAAACTGAATTTCAAAGCCTAGCCTAGAAACCTTTCGCCCCCTCCAAATATGACAGAAAAATCACCCACTATATTCCCTTGGAAACCCTGGTGGTGTAGTGGTTAAGAGCTGTGGCTGTTAAGCAAAAGGTCAGCAATTCAAATCCACCAGGTGCTCCCTGGAAACCCTAAGGGGCAGTTCTACTGCGTCCTAGAGGGTCGCTATGAGTCGGAATTGATTCTACGGCACCGGTTTTTTTTTTTTTTTTTTTTTTTGGTTTATATTCTCTTATAAAATGATTCTATATCAGGGCTTTGAACTCGTTTGAACCGGTTCAGTCATGGCCAATGAAGCAAAACTGGAATAAACCCGAATTTTTACAATTTGAGTGATCCAGAATGATAACCAAAACAGGAAAAATCAAAGGCCGAAGCCCTGGAATGGGAGGCTCGGGAGAGGGGTAGTGAGCCCTTTCACCAGCTGGATGCATGAGACTGGATTATTTGCAGGACTGTGGAGAGCGACACACATTCAAAGCAGCATGGTCGGTCTTGTCTTTGAGCAGGGCACGGCTGTTTCCGGCACTGCTCAAATCTAACCAAGAGATTTGGTTGCTATGCAACACTTACACCGCCCTTGTTTTCCAAGAGGGAGATTAGGTTTCTAGCAAGGCTTCAACTGGTAATTTTTCCCATTCCAGTTATCTTTCAGATTCACCTCAATTTAAAAATTCGGGTCTGTTCTGGTTTCACTCGCTGGGCCATGACAGAACTGAGAAGAACCGGTTCGAAGCCCTGTTTTAAATAGCCTTTGAAGGAATGGTTAATTCCAGAGTGTGTCCCTGGCTTCAAAAAGAAAATAATTTTCTTAATCTTTCTTTCCTTGAATCTAGCCTACTTCTCTCTCTAATCTGTTTTGTTTTCCACAAAGTTCTTTTAAAACATGAGATGTCCATATGTGTGCTTCTTTCTTCCCTTCAGCAGCTGCATTCTCCACCACAAATTTACATAATCTGGTGGCCAGCTCATTAGTCCGTCCCTCTCATGTGGAAATCACTGGAGTCCAAAGGCCTCACCGGGTGGCATTGCACTAATTATTTGTACGACATCCCTGGAGGAGCCATACTCGCTCCGGACTCATTTTAAATTTACCAAGGAAGGATGTGGATGACATCAGGGAAGGATTTTACAAGACTCTGTCTAGACTGCCAAAACAATCTGTGGTGGGAGAAAATTGCGTAAATATGGGCTACCAGGAAACAGTCATTTTTCGTCTCTCTTCCTTGTGGTCTTTTTTTGGTGTGGGACAGAGTGCAGCCTGGGCTGGCAATTCTGTAAAATTATACTCTTTGAATCATGTAATAATAACTCAAGGACCAGAATGATTTAATGCCATATGGTAAGTGAATGTGGGAATCATCTCAGACCAAATAAATAAATAGAAGAAGCGAGTGACTTTGAGCTAGTTTTAACTTACATAGTTTTGACTTACATGTTTCTTCCAAATTTCTTAGTGTTATCCAAGCCCAAAGTTTTGTGGGCATTCTAGGCAGACAGATACTCCAAGGATCCATAATAGACAGACAAGTGATGGTCCAGTTTTCCTCCTTTCTATGGAAGATAGGTCATCCAACCAATCCTTCGCTTGTACACTAGCCACTCAGGAGCCTGGCAGAGACCCTGCTCAGTTAAGTTGAAAAGAAAAGCTCCAAATGTCCACCATGTGCTAAACAATATGCTCTTTTCCAGAAATACAAAGATCCATCAGCTTAAGGTGTTTATTTGCTTGGCCCAACCCCCTAAAAACATGACTCAGTGCATCTTTTTTCACTGAGTCTCTTTTTTTAACCCTGCACCCAGGAATGATCACCAAAAGGAAATAGATGCACTCCTTGAAGGGTCAGGCCCAGGTAAACCTGTGTTAGAAGCAACATTTGTCTCTATTTTGAACAAAACCTGGGACACAGGAAAGAGATTCAGAGTCACACAAAACTGAATTTGAAATTGTAAGAACTATTGGTTTTTCTTTCTTTCATCTCTGTATTTTCCCTTTCTGGGTTCTTATTCCATCTTTGGCATGAATCTTCTTTCCCTTACCCACTGACCAACAGGTACCTTCTATCCTCATGCTGCCTTAGATCACCCAAGTCTGTTCCAAACTAGTGAACTTTGGGCCCAAAATTTTCAAGGACTTGCTGAAGTCACAGAACATTTAAACTAGGGTATAAGTGATCAGTTAAGCCATCTCAAAACTTAGTGCCCTAAAATAACAAACATTTTATGATATTTCACAGTTCCATGGGTTGATTGAGACTTGACTGGGTGGTTCCTCTACTGGTCTCATTTGTACTTTCTCATAAGGTTACAGTCAGATGGCAACTGGGTTGCAGATGGTACTTACTGATTGGCACCTTGGTGCCCCTCCACGAGGCCTTTCTCCACCTGACTCTATCGTTTAGGGCTTCTCTGTATGACCTCTCTATCAGAGTTACCTGGACTTCTTACATGATGGCTCATTACTTCAATAGGATGGAAGTAAAAGCTTCCAGACCTTCTTAATGCCTGGGCTTAGAAGTCTCAGAACATTACTTTCTTCACAAACCCGACCTGGATTCAAGGAAAGGGAACATAAGCTTCACTTCTTGGTGGAAGGGGCAGCATTTATGCACAAGGAGGGACAAAATTGTTTGAAGACGTCTTTAAACGTTAACTACCACACTAGCAGTCTCTAAATTTAGAAAGAGAGAATGAGAGAAGGAAGAAAGAAAAGAAGGAAGGAAGGAAGGAAGAAAAGAGGGAAGGAAGGAAGGAGGGAGGGAGGGAGGAAGGAAGGAATGAAGGAAGCAAGATTTTCACAGAAGGCATTCTTTAAAGGAGTGAATCTGTACTGTTGCACATATTAGGCAGCATGAGAGTACTGCAGAGATGATTTGGAGTACCCTTTTAGATCAAATTGCACCATGTGGGAACATAACACATTGACTCCATCAATCTATTCTGATCACACGTTCACATCTCTCCTGAGAGCCACACACTCCCATCATCCCTCATTCAGACACAATTGGACTCAGTCTTAATTTTTGTAGAATATAAGTGGACCAACTATCCTCCTTACATAATATAATCCCTTCCTACACAGTGCTGAAGCTAGGAGAATCTGTGAGCTGGATAGGAGATGGAGGCTATGTAAGCAAGGGTAAAATGAGTATACACAAAGGCTCGAGCACAGAGAAGTGTGTGGAGTAGATAGGTTAAACCAGTGAGCGGCTGAGGTTAAAAGGGAAGTTGGCATTGGAAATCCAAGTTTCTAGTCACAGTTCTGTCATTTGGTGGTGATATGACATATGACAAATCATTGGAGCTCTTGAACTAGAAAATGGGATGTAGAGCTTCCCACCTCACAGGGTTGTTGGATGAAAATAAGGAGAGATATATGTGTAAAATTTCTTTGTAAACTCTGAAGTGCTTTGCAAAAGCAAGGTATCAAAATTGTAAAATTAGAAGTAGTAGAGATATGCTAGAAAAATGGTTTATGACAGATTATAAGAACGAAATAGCAGGAAATTTAAGTTCAGTGAAGCTGGCAGAAATTAGGAAGTACATAAACCATATAGATGGTTCAAGTTATGAATCTGTTCAAGCTACAAAATACATATTATACTGATTTTACAGTCTAAATTATACTCCTTATGGTTTACTCTGGAAATGAGTAGACTAGACTCTTAAAACATTTTAGTTAAAATTTTTTTTAGTTAGCTAGTACTATATGCAAAGTCTCAGTGATCACATTTAAAGCAGAGATGATCTATCAAGAGCAGAAGTTATCCCATTATTTAAAATTCCATAGGTGTTAGCCTCTCAGATCCCAGGAGAATTAGCAGACATTCAAGGCTTACACTGTTACACTTGGCATGCATAAGACCTCATCAAGGACAAATGAGTCACAAGGAAAATTGTTTTACATAGAGCAGTTAACTCTTTGTCCTTGACTCAGATGAGTTGGCTGTGGCTATTGACTAGATATAGGGAGGAGAGGAGACAGGGAGGACAAAAGGGAAGAAGCTGTTTCCTCCTGCCTTTAGGACATAGGTTGAAAGGTGTGTCTGTATGTAACTCTAGGGCCAGTGCTGACACATGAGTTTTCACATGTATGTGGAGTGAGGAGGTGGTGAGGGTGTGCCTGCAGCCCTGGCTGGGTTTTCCCTTGTCTCCTTGTTGAAACACAAAATGCTGCGTTCACCTATAGAGAATGACTCCCTTGAAGCCTGAGGCTCCAGGAACCTGTGTGTAGGCTCCAGGAGGACCACGATGGGTCCAGTGCTGAGCAAGCATGGGGCACATGCCAGCAGCCAACTGTGCAGGATTTAAGATGGCGCAATTGGTAATGAGTCAGAACTTGGGTAAGTGGGTTCAGGCTGTAGGGTGTTTTTGCCTTGCTGCATTTCACCCAAAGCAACACGGATGTTGATGCCTCCCTGAAAAGTAGGGAAATCAAGATGACTCAGGTTTATATTTTATGGCCTGTTCCTGAGATGTAATATGAGACCTAAAAACCCATTGCCGTCAAGTCAATTCCAACTCACAGTGACCCTATAGGACAGAGTAGAACTGTCCCATAGGGTTTCCAAGGAGCGCCTTGTGGATACGAACTGCCGACCTTTTGATTAGCAGCCACACTCTTCACCACTACGCCACCAGGGTTTCCAATATATGAGACCAGTCCTTAGAATTCGCCTTCATATTTACAAATCTAGAAAATGTTACCACCTGAAGAACTGAAACAGGCTGTCCAAGAAGAACAAAAGAGTGAGATCCACAAGCTGTGTGATGGGAGGATTCTTGGAGAAAGGGGATCCCTTAGAAAACTTGTCTTGGGAGCACAGCATTTAAATTTTACATAGACAGCAAACCCAATTTTGACTTCTATTGGCAGAGCCTCAGATAAGATGCTTCAAATATGTCATCCTTGGATTCAAAGGACAGGCACAAGAGATTGTAAAGTAATCCTTTTTAAAAAAAAAAATCACTCAGTTTTGTTTACATATTTACAACCCTGAAATGAAAGTATCTTCCAATTTATTCATTAAATAAGAATTTTCTGATATCACCTACATTATTTTAATGTAATTTATTAGCTAAAAATGAAAGAGGGAGCTCTTGGAAAAAGAAGGGGACACAGTTATTTGAGGACATGTGTTCTGAACTCCTTCAAATAAATTACAATTATGATTGTAATTAAATTGGAGGATACTAAGGAGAAAATTGATGTGATAGAAAGCAGAAGAAGAGGCTTCAAAGGCCTAACATACACCCTATTAAGCCCACCAAACTCCTGGTGGGCTCTGTGGAACCATGGCTCTATTGGGAAGGAGAGCTGTGCTTTGAAAGAACAAGAACTGTTGAGTCAGTCACAGCAGCGATTTCTATTGGCAGAGTTCAAGGCCGGTGTAGGAAGCCAGCTCTGTAATGCTGGAGGGCCTCCATCCAAAGATGACTCACTTGGGACTCTTCAACCCAGTGCGGCATTTATTTAATTTTTTTTTTTTAATCTCCTACTAATTTCTCTTTCCTCGTGTGAGGTATCGCAAGTTGTATTAGAAACACAATGATTTGATTCTTTGTTCTCCCTGGCCTTCTTAAGAATTAGTTCAGGAGGAAATGAGGGCAGGGGAGGGAGAGGGGAAATACCATATATATACACGGATACATGGATATATGGATATTATATATATATATGGATATATAAGTATATTACATATATATATATAAAGTGGCATCTACTTGAAGCCGGAATGATTTGGTCAAATCAGTTTGGAATCACTATTAGCAAATAATCCTTTGTTGGCTACAGTTTTAAAACTGTCATTACGTATAGGTACAGCCTAAAGTTTTCTTAAGGATGGGAAAGGAAAGCGCTGAGTAGAAAGAAATTTTTTTATTTGTGTTACGTTTCCTGGTTTTAATTTGCTCTGTCCAGGCTTTAACTTAGAATGTTGGGGTAAACCCCCAAATCCCACTTATTTATGTGAATTTTTCCTGGTAATGTTGCTTCAGTCATATCCTATTTCTGGATTAGGGGTGCTTTTCTTAGTTTAAAGAGTAATAGGAAAAAAAATGTGCCTGTTTAAAGACTAATCTCTATACGTAGTGACTTGATTTTTGAGGGGTGGAGCAACGGGTACTTTTAAGATTATCGGTAGTATGTTGTAAGACAAAGAACAGTAGAGTTGGGTTCAGGAGACCTGGCTTCTTGTCCAACTCTGTCATTACTTAGATCTGCTTAGCAAGTCAGTGAAGCCCTTTGGGGTTAGATTTTCTTGAGTGTAAAATACGAGGGTTGAATCCAGGGCTTTAGACTGATGGTTCTGGTTCCAACTCCTGCTGAGAATTTGCATTTCCACCACAGATATACTGAATCAGAATCTATATTTAAACAAGATCCCCAGGTGATTCTTTGGTATAACTTTCTGGGAACTTGTTAAAAATGCAAATTATCAGCAGGGGTTTGAAGCCCTGGTTGAATCCTTTCATCTTTATGGTCTCTTCCAGCTTTTATATTCTATTTCTTTTCATGGTATGTAGGTTGAAAATGTAAAAAAGCCCCAGATATGAAAAGAGTCAAGTCATTGTTTCTAATAACACGATTTTATTTCACTACAGTGTTGATTCAACATTTTGAGGTCCTATTAAATAATTTTAAATGTTTAAAAAATATTCAGTTGACCATAAAGTGGATGGTTTTAGGTTAAAGGCCCTATTAGCCTACAAAAAAAACCAAAAATACATATGGTAAAAAATACCATAATGAGGATCAGTTTATTTAGTCCAATTGTTCTTTCTCTGGTACTAGCTCCAAGAAGCAATTTATGGTAAAACATCAACATTGACATATGCCGAAGACTTGCAAAGCTTAGAGATAGCCCTTAAATGCCCATAACATTGCCTCAGTAGTAAAGTTCTTCACATTTCAAGTCGCCCAGACCCACTCCCCGCACTCATTTTCAAAAAGTAATTTAATGTATATTTTTTCTTAGCAAATTAAGAACAAGACTCCTATGCCTTTTCCCTACTCTCTCTGATTGCTTCCTGAGCAAGCTTATCCAATTCCATAGGTTTAACTTTTATTTAATGCAGTCAAGTCCCGAAGTTTATGTCCCAAATGTAACTTTATCACTGAATGCCAGTCCCACATTGTCTAAATCTCCACTTGGAATTCCTTTGACAATTTAAATTCAACTTCATTATCCTCCCACCAAAATCTGCTCTACCTCCTGGGTTTCCTATATTGGTCAATGACTTTTTCTACCCAAGTTAAAAATCCAACCATCATCTCTGGTGCACATTTCTACCTCACACACCAAAATCAATTGTTTTATGATCTGCCAAATTAGGGATGACTCCATTTTTTGTGCAAAACCATTCTCTTATCCTTTTCTTTGCAAAAATATGGAAATAACAAAGTGCCAAGAGTCAGAGTCCAGTTAAAAAAATCTCACATGAAATCTTATTTCCCATCAAATGCAATACCCCCCAGATAATTGGATATTACCTACATTGCTTTTAGCCCTCTGCTTCCATGTGGAACTTTTAATTATTCAGGTGGTCCTGGGCCTGGATTGGCTATGGTTCATTCATAATTAGGGCAAATGGCAGCACTCAGTGGCCAAACCCTCAAACTGAAACTCTGAGGGAAATTTCCAGTCTACTGCTCCAGCAAGGGGAAAAGCATGGGCTAATCCCATGATGATGTTTCTTAGAATAGAGATTGAAATACTTTTCTCTTTCCCCTCAATAGTCCAATCCTATTAGCCCTTACTCACGTGAAATCTACTAGCACTTAAACTAACGGACAAGTTTTTGTATATTGTGCTCTCACACACACACACACACACACACACATACCCCAGGATCTCTAGATCAGTAATTCTCAGACACAACTCTAGACCTACTGAATCAGATGCTCTGGAGTAGATACAGCAGTGTGTGTTTTAACAAGCCCTCTAGGTGATTCTGATGCATGCTAAAGTCTAAGAACCATTGTCCTCCTAATCCAAAGGACCACAAGCATACAATTTAAATATATTGTTACATGTCCTTTAGTGTAGATATGCAAATATTTTATGTGAAAGGATACCATGACCCTAGACCTATTTTGTTAAAAAATAAGAAACTCTAATAATGGATCATATTCTCAACAATCTTTAATCTTTTACAAAGGAAAAAAATCTTGATGTGGTGGACCTACATTTTATAACTTTTGGTCCCCCCCAAAAAAGGCTTTTACTTTGTTTTTCAAATTCTACCACAGAATCCCTTCGTATATCCATTTCCTCATTTCTATTCTTACCATCATGCTCCAAATTTATGTCCTCATCATCATTTGCAAAGGCTATTTAGTAATCTCCTAAATGTTCACAGATAGCTATCTTTCAAGTAGCTGTCTTCATTATCTTTTTGAAACACATCAAATCATATTTCTCCAATTCTTTAAAAGTCTTTAGTGACTCCACATTGTCTTGGAAAAGTAATTTAGTTTTTAAGTTTTATCACTAATTATTCCTCTGTGCTCCAGGTTTTAAACCTTCTCCCTATGCTCTTTGATTTGGTCACACTGGATCATTCAACACTGCCGGAACATTCATGTTCTTTAATGCCTCTGTGTTTCTACTCATTCTGTTCTGGAAATGAAATGACCTCAACCACATCTTCTGTTACAGTTCTATAGCTTCTTCTGTAATATCTTCTCTGATTGTTCTTACCAGACTTAATCGCTCTTAATCCTGGGAAGAAGGAAAGGAATATAATATATTCTAGTTTAGTGCTATATGTAAACTATCCAATTGAATCTTTATGACAACAAGATAAAGCAATTCTCATGATTCCCATTTTACAGATGAGGAAGCTGAGGTTCAGAAATTAAGTAACTTTCTCAGGATCACAAGAATAATCACTGGTGGAGACATGACTCAAACTCAGACCTATTTGTGACTTAGGGCCGATCATCTCTTGACTTTATTATGCTTCTGTCTAGCTTTATAGGTCCCTGGGTGGCACAAATGGTTTGTGCTCAACTACTCACTGGAATATCGATAGTTAGAATCCACCCAGTGCTGCCGAAGAAGAAAGGCCCGGTGATATACTTTCATAAGATTGCAGGTATTAAAAACCCTATGGAGTGCAGTTCTACTCTGAAACACATTGGGTTGCCATGAGTGAATTGAATCAATGGCAATGGGTTTGGTTGGGTATCTAGCTCCTATTTCAGTACCTCACATTATAGTCATTGTGTGTGACTGTATCATCCATAAATTGCTTGAAGGAAGGCATCATTTAGCTTACTTGCCCATTGCCACTACAATGCATTACATATGTAAATGCTCAGTAAAGTTTGTTGTAATAAAATTGAATCAAATTCCTTTCCAGCCTCTTTCAATGGAGATACTTTTCAAATGCAGTAATTTCTCTTTAACTCTGATTCTTCATTAAGGATGGAGATTTAATTTAGTCACTGCATGAGGGGGTGAGTGAATCAATGATGATGCTGGTGAAATTTTCGATTTTTACTTCTACAATGCTGAGGAGGCTGCTGGTATATGGCAACAAACATCTTGGCTCCGCTCAGATTTAATAAACCAAATTGTTTGTACATGTTAATGTAGTAGATGGCCCCGTTTCCTCTTGCAGAAATTGCAGCTTGATTATTAATTATAAATGCCCTAGGACTATGTGCTGTTTTCAAACCACAAGTTCTTCCTTGTCTAATCTCTCCTTCTTTACTTTTCAGAATGAAAAATGAAGAAATGAACCATATTTGTATCCAGGGATCATGTACAATAGAGAACCAAACAATGGTTTAGAGAATTAAATTACTGTGGTCAATCTGCTTAAAAGTGACGGAAGCCAAATAAATTGGCTCAAATTCCTGTTTCATGAGTTCTTTATAGATGCAAAACAGGTTGACCCTTCCAGACCAACAAATTTTGGCCTAGTGTCTGAGCAGCAACTGGCGTGGCTCTTGGCCTGTATAATTCTTACCTAGCTGATCTCCTCAGGAACTATACAGTATCAGCACATTTGCCCAACTCCCAGTTGCCCAATTAGCGTCTCTGTCTGCTCTGTCTACACAGGCTTATTAGATGATTGGAGTCCTGGTTGGCTATATCCTGGCAAAAGTGCCTTTCTCTAGATACAGACTTCCTTTCCTTTTTATTGGTTTTTCTATGGTTCTGCTTTTGAAGTTACCTTCTTTTTTAAAGGACTCAGCAGTCTGCTTGGCTTCAAAGCAGATGCAAGGGCTGAGAAGGTTCAGCAAACTGGTACTCTAAAGCAAAGTCCAAAGAGACAGAAAGAAGGAAAGGTAGAACTAAGATGGTTCCAAGAGAGGCCACTATGGAAATGAACCATTGATCTTGCTGTAGAAATCAGGCACCATCAGGGAGGCATAAGGAGAAAAAAAATTTAGTTGAATCAGTCATCTATTTTAAGAGGTCCAAGCCAAATGATCAAAGCAAAAAATTCCATTGAGTTTGTTGAACCACTATTAGTTATTAAAGAGATAAGCATTTATTTAATGTCATTAAGACAATCTCTGCTTTTCTAACTTAACTGAGCTGTTGGATGTTTACCCAGTTTTTCAGCACAGTGGAGTGAATATGGAAATCCGCAGAATTCTAGTTATTTTTTACACGTTTATTTGCTTTCTTATATTTCTAAATGATAGCAATTCACTCCAGAAAGCCCCACCTTACTAAGTTTCCTGCTCTTCTATTTTTCACCAGTTTCTCTTTCTGATCCTATTCTTTAATCTTTTTCTCTCAAGGTCCTTCCTGTCAAATTTCAAAGTGGTAGAAGTTGGTGGATAGCCAGATTTGGGCAATAGGCTTTAGGGCAGGAAGGTGTGGTTAGGGTGGAGGTGGTACGAAGGCATTCTAGTTTTTTTATTTTCTCTTTTTGGGTCTCCGTAAAATGCAGGCCTTTGTATGTGTGGGTGTTTTTCTATAATGCACAGGTATGCACAACTGTTCTCTCTAATGACTATGAGTATGCTCATCTTGGAATAGCCCATGAATTTATCTTAGCTACAGGGAAAATCATATTGTCTGAAACAATTTGGCATGGATGCTCAATTTTTAAAATAATGCAAACCAGCAAACTAGTTCACAAAAACAAATTAAGGAGATTGCCCCCCACCCCCTTAGATGATTATTTTAAGTGGGAATAATCATATGCTAAGTAAAAAAAAAAAAAATTCTTTGAAAAACCTCACTCTGGTTGGATAAATATCTTCATAGGCACTAAACCAAAAAGAAACGCCAAACAAACACATTGCCATCGAGTTGCTTCTGGCTCATAATGACCCGATAGGACAGAGTAGAACGGCTACATAGGGTTTCCACAGAGCAGCCGGTGGATTCAAACTGCCGACCTTTTGATTAGCAGCCGTGCTCTTAACCACCATGCCACCAGGGCTCCTCACAGGCACTAGTCAAATGTGATTCAGCATTTTATTGACAATAATGACATAATGAATGTATCCTTGGAGGTATTAAGTTCCTAACACAAAGGGAGATAATTTAGTGAGACATAAGGAATTTCTGAGACCATATCCTCAGAAATCTTCACAGAAAAAAAATGTTTTGTGGATGATTTATGGTTATCCTCCATGGGGTTGGGTGGTTAGAAACGACGACCTGGAATTAAAGAATGCCCAAATAGGAAGAGACCTGGGAGACCAGTTGGTCCAATCCCTCATTTTTCACTTGGAGATTCTATAGCTCTGAGATGAGTGACTCCTGGACCTTCGCCTCATTAGGGGCAGAGGCAAGGTCAGGCTTGTCTGTACTTTCCATTAAGGCATACTGCCTTCTGAGGCTTCTTTTCATTCTAGAATGCTATGACTGTGGGCAACTCTCTCAGGGTAGTAAGTGTTGAAAGAAACAAAACACTCCCGAGTTTTTTTTTTTTTTTCCCCCTAAATACTGTAAAGAATGGAGTGGATGTCACAAACATTTATTGCAACTTTAAATTCAGTTAAGTATAGTTATGTTCTTACATTAATGCTCATATATTTGTTTTGTCTCCTGCCAAAATAATTCTTTTATGGTTATGACCATCTAAGAAAGCCACAAATCAATGTAAAGAGATTTTTACAATATAGATGGGAACACTCAAATTCCGATTCTCAGTATAGATGACTTCTGAATAGCACGAAAGAGGTTGAATTTCTCCTTTTTTTTTCATTCTTATTTAAAAAGACTCAGTCAAATTTCATTACAAATAGGAAAGTCAACATTAAATTGAAGTTCCCCACAGAAGGAGATTCTTAATGGAAAAAGGAAACAGGTGCATCAAGATGACTCCGGACAAAATTTACAAGATTCCGTGGAAAAGCCCTTCACTAATCCTAGGAGAGGATAAGTTTCATTCTGAGTTTACTGAATGGCATGTAGTCTCTAGATTTCCACACTGAAAATTTAATTTTCTTCTTAAACCTTAAATTCTTAAATCTACTTTTTGGGTTCTACTCTTCTTTGCCCCAAATTGCTAACATATTTTAGATTATTTGACATACTGTAGTTTGAGAGAAACAAGAAAATAAATATGAAGTACCCTCAGGGGTGAAAAACAGAAAATATTTCCTACAGTCATAAGTTTATCAATTCATGAGCATAGATTTGCACAAATTACATATCCTCTGGGATTTTCTGTTTTCATTTTTCCCAATGATATCTGAGAAAAACGAGGAGAAACATCGAAAGAGAGAGAGAGGAGAGATTCTGGAATATACATAAAGCTTATTCTGTTTTTGCTTGTTTGTTTTTGCTTTCTCCTATCAGATAATGAAGGCTCAGGTAGACTCTACCCACTCTCAACCTCCAGACCCTGCTGGAAATCCTGGGAGTGGTGTGACCTTTGGCAAAGTGCTCAAATTGTCTAAACCTTTTTTCTTATTTGTGAAATGGAACTAATAATTTCTGCTTACTTAGCATGGCTGTGGTAAGGATCAGTGGCAAAACAGGAGAAAGAGCAAGTGAAAGTTGGGGTCATTCCCCCTTTCACATCCTGACTGCTCTATCCATCCCGCTCTCCCTCAAGCCATAGTGTCATCTTGCAGTTACACCATCTGGCTCTGCAAGTGCCAGGGAGGGGAGCTCATCTCAGGGGCCCAGATGAAGACCCATGTGCAAAGTGATTAGCTGTAATTCTTTCCTGATGAGGCTTGCAGTGGTGGAAGGGGCTTGGTCCTAGACTACATATCTGTTAACCTGGGACATGACTAGATCGGACTGTTCTGATGCAAGCATAGGATCTATGGTCAGAAAGCTAGGATTCAAAATCCCCATCTACCACTCTTTGTTGTATCAGTTAACATCTCTATAACTCAGTTGGAGCGCTGGTGGAGTAGTGATTAAGAGCTCAGCTGCTAACCAAAAGGTCAGCAGTTCAAATCCACCAGCTGCTCCTTGGAAACCCTATAGGGCAGTTCTACTCTGTCCTA
>NW_004443961.1:20739233-20799040 GCF_000243295.1 Trichechus manatus latirostris
TAACCAAAAGGTCAGCAGTTCAAATCCACCAGCTGCTCCTTGGAAACCCTATAGGGCAGTTCTACTCTGTCCTATAGGGTTGCTACCAGTTGGAACAGACATGAAGGCACCTAACAACAGCAGTGTATCTCAGTTATATCTCAGTTATCTCAGCCACTAAATGGACATTATATTACCTACTCTGCCTACTTCCCATAACACCACATATTAAAATTGTTCCCTTACCATTGTCTCTACTATAAGATAATAAAATTCTTTATATCATTAAGAAGTTCTTATTTATAGTTATGCATTCGGAGCTTGGCATATATTAGGTGCTAAGCAAATGACTGGTAAACTTAATTTTGAAATCTCTATGTGTCAAATTTCACATTCATGACTAAATCCATTATATCATATAACTTTGGGAATTATTCTGATAGGAGGGAATTAATATGTCCATTCTGCAACTGTCACAAAGGCATTCGACTGTGTGAATCGTAACAAATTATGGATAACGTTGCCAAGAAAGGGAATTACAGAAATTTAATTGTGCTCATGAGGGACCTGTACACAGATCAAGAGGCAATTGTTCCAGCAGAACAAGGGGATACTGAGTGGCTTAAAGTCTGGAAGGGTGTGCATCAGGATTGTGTCCTTTCATCATACTTATTCAATCTGTATGCTGAACAAATAATCCGAGAAGCTGGACTATATGAAGAAGAATGGGGCATCAGGATTGGAGGAAGACTCATTAACAACCTGTGTTATGCAGACGACACAACCTTGCTTGCTGAAAGTGAAGAGGACTTGAAGCACTTACTGATGAAGATCAGACTACAGGCTTCAGTATGGATTACACCTGAACATAAAGAAAACAAAAATCCTCACAACTGGACAAATAAGCAACATCATCATAAATGGAGAAAAGATTAAAGTTGTCAAGGATTTCATTTTACTTGGATCCACAATCAATGCCCATGGAAGCAGCAGTCAAGAAATCAAACGACGCATTGCATTGGACAAATCGGCTGCAAAAGATCTCTTTAAAGTGTTAAAAAGCAAAGATGTCACTTTAAAGACTAAGGTGCGCCTGACCCAAGCCATGGTGTTTTCAGTTACCTCCTATGCTTGCAAAAGCTGGACAATGAATAAGGAAGATCAAAGAAGAATGGATGCCTTTGAATTACGGTGTTGGTGAAGAATATTGAATATATCATGGACTGCCAAAAGAGTGAACAAATCTGTCTTGGAAGAAGTACAGGCAGAATGCTCCTTAGAAGTGAGGAGCATGAAGCTTTGTCTCACATACTTTGGACATATTATCAGGAGGGATCAATCCCTGGAGAAGAGCATCATGCTTGGTAGAGGGTCAGTGAAGAAGAGGAAGACCCTCTACAAGATGGATTGACACAGTGGCTGTAACAATGGGCTCAAGTTTAGCAACAATTGTGAGGATGGTGCAGGACCTGACAGTGTTTTGTTCTGTTATACGTAGGGTCGCTATGAGTTGGAACCAACTCGACAGCACCTAACAACAACAACAGCTGTGCTTCTCATAAATGACCAAGTTTTGTTCATGCAGTGAACCTTCTATCCCAAAGACTAACTCAGGTCTCATGATTCCCTTTCTAGTGCTCTTTTCCCTTCTTTCCTTCCTTTCTTCCCTCCTTCCTTCCTCCCACCTTCCTTCTTTCCTCCCTTTCTTTCTTCCTTCCTTCCTCTAACCAATTTTTTAAGCAGCTACTATGTACCAGACATTGTGCTAGATGCTTAGGTGCTGGGTGTGAAGCCCGTAACAAGACAGACATTATTTCTACCCTGATAAGTATTTAATTAAACAGGGATGCTAGTCATTAAATAAGTAATTAAAAGCACTCTGATTTTTATGAAAGGGGTACAGGATACTAGGGGATAGCCAACAAATGGAAGAGCCTAGTCAGAGAGGTCAGGCAAAGCTCCCTGGAATTAGTAAGAAAAGGAGGGGCAAAAGCTTTCTAGGCAGAGGGTGGCTGTGTGGAAGGCTCTGGGGTGGGAAACAGCAAGGTGCATTTCAGAAACCAAATTGAAGCCAGTGTGGCTGGGAAAAGCACACACCGCCTGCCTTTCCTCCAGGTTTGATGGATGAACTGATCATGCTAGTAGCTGAGACCAAACCCTTCCCTTGCACCCTAGATTTTTTCCCTTCTCACATGCAGAAAACATTGTTTTAGCAATCCCTGCCTCTCTCCAGCATCAGTAATTCTTTCCCTTTTCCAATAATTTACAAACATTTTTTCCCCATGTAAAAAAAAAAAAAAAAGCTTGACATTATTTCACCTCTAGATACCTTTCCATCTCTTCTTCTGCTTTATAGCAAAACTCTTCAAAATAGGTCTCACAGTTTCCAATTCCTCTTCCCCATTCTTTCTGAAATCCATCTGAGCCAGGTGTTTGCCCCACGTTTCCACTGAAACTGCTGTATTCTCCAATCAAGTTGCCAGTAACCTTCTCTTTGATAAACATGATGATAGTTCTCAGGGTTCATCTTACTTGAATTATCAGTGGGCTTTGACCCAGTTAATCACTCTTTCCCCCTTGACTCACTCTTCACTTGGTTTCCAGGACACCATACTTGCTTTGTTCTTCTCCTACTCACTCGCCACTGCTTTTCAATCTCCTTTGCTGGTTTCTTCTCTTTGCTCTGACCACTTAATGCTGGGGTATCCGTGGCTTAGCCACTGGACCTCTTCTTTATCCACACTCATTCCCTGTAACCTCACCTTATCTCATAACTTTAATACCACCATGAAATGCTCAAATTTTTATCCCCAGCCCAGACCGCTCTCCTGAATGTAGACTTATATATCCAACTGCCTACTTAAAATATTTATTTGGATTAATGGGCACAGCAAATTTAAAAGTTAACTCCATTGAGAACATAGAGAATCCAATTTTGTCATGTTACAAAATAGAGTCATAAATCTGACCCCTCTCACCTCTCCACTGCTACACCTTAGTTTAAACCACTATCATCTCTTACCTGGGTTATTGCAACAGACTCACAATTGTTCTCCCTGCCTCCACCCTTACCCTTTGTCATCTGTTCTTAACCCCAAAACCAGAGTGATCATATTAAAATGTATGTCCGATCATGTCACTTCCCTGCTCAAAACATCTAATAGCTGCCCAACTTCCTCAGAGTAAAGGCCAAAGTCCTTACACTGGCCACAAGCTCTACATGATCTGATCTCATTTTCTCCCATTTTCTCAGTCCACTCCAGCTAGCCTGGCCACCCTTGTCTTCCTTAGACCCTAACACAGGCTCCCACTCCAAGCTTTGGCTCTTGCAAATCTGAATATCCCTGTCTGGAACACTCTTTCCCAGGTGTCAACATGTTTTGCTCTCTGACCTCTCTCAAGTTTTTGATCAAATGTCACTCTCTCCTTTAGGGCTTCTCCAACCATCCTATGTAATATTTCAGATCTTATTCTTATCTCAGAACTTCCTCTCCCCTAGCCTGCTTTATTTTCTTCATATAATTATTATATTCTAATTTCCTAAATGATCTTTAAAATTTTTATTTATTTAATTTTGAAATTTCTATGTGGCAAATTTTACATTCATGACTAAACCCATTACCTCATATAACCTTGGAAATTATTCTGATGAGGGAATTCCACACAGAGACAAACACACTAGAATGTAAGCATCTTCAGACCAGAAATTTTTGTCTGTTTTGTTTACAGGTATATCCCCAGGGCCTAGAAGAGTACTTGGCACATTGAATCAATGGATGAATGAATGATACAGGTTTAGTCTCTTCTCTGTCAGTTCCTTCATCTGTTTAATGGGAATTGGGGCCCAGGACCTACAGGTTACATTCAGTTCTACCATTTTGTATTATGGAGGGCCTCTACAATGAACAAGAGATTTTTAAGTAGTGTTTTTATATCTTTGTGGGATATTGTTCTTATTGCTCTTGTTTTGTTTGTTTTAATGTCATTTAGATCTCTTCAGTAGAGATTAGGACTATTGCTTGGAATTCAAGAAGATCTTAGATCCCCTGAATGAAATTTCAGCTACCTAGGCTGAGTCATGGAGAAGGAATTAAAAAAAAACAGGGTGGTTTCTTTATTACATCTTTAAAGAATTGTTAGTTTACAAAGTCCCATTTGTATCAAGAAAAAAAGAAATAAGGAAAAAAAAAAACAGGACAAGAATGATGGGGGAGAAATAGTTTTAAAGCTAAGAAGATTAATGATAAGGGTGGGGGTGGGAAGGATTTGAAGGTTTGAAAGACAATTAGAAAAGAAATTGTATTCCCCAGAATGTCTTTCTTCTTTTAACTTGTTTTGACTTAAGAAATGCAGTTTACATAAAAATGGTTTGAATTTCTGGGATATGAAGTTGTGTTGTAATGAATTGCTTAAGACAGCCCTTCTAGCCATGGTCTTTGTGACTCACACACACGGTTAAGTGGGGCTATTCAAATAAGGTATGTGGAACCTGTGATTTTTCGGGCTATGTGTCAACTTCGCTAGGCCATGATTCCCAATATTGTATGGTTGTCCTCCATTTTATGTGTTGTGGATCCTGACCTCTACATGTTGATGAGGCAGGTTTGGTGTAGGGTGTGTCTTAGATCACAGACTTGCAGGAGGGCGTGACTCAAGTTCCACCCTTACTCAAGTTATGCCTTCCTTGGGATGTGGCCTGCATCCAAGTTATATGTATGGATGAGCTGGTGGGGCTCTTTCTCTTTGCATCTGGATCCCGTGTCCAGTTTGTGATCAGTTGACCTCTGGTTCTTGGGACTTGAGCCAGAGGCCTGCTGTCTGACCTGCCAGTTCTGGGAATGGATGGCTTCCACAGCCCTGTGAGCAGGCAGCCTGTCATC
This sequence comes from Trichechus manatus latirostris, assembly GCF_000243295.1. Taxonomy (NCBI): domain Eukaryota; kingdom Metazoa; phylum Chordata; class Mammalia; order Sirenia; family Trichechidae; genus Trichechus; species Trichechus manatus. The sequence goes on from NW_004443961.1 coordinate 20,744,093, forward strand.
TGACCTGATTTGCCAGCTTCCACAGCCTTGTGAGCCAGCAGCCTGTGGTCTCAACTGCCAGTTTGGGTTTGTCAGCCCCTGGCAGCCACATGGGTGCCTGTGCCTGACCCATGGATTTGGGACTTGCCAGCTTCCACAACCACGTGCACCCTTTGCTTTTATATGGTTCATGAATTCTGTGAGACATTGCAGTGAATTAAGGAGCCCAAAGATGGGAGGGAGAATACTGAGGGGAAATGGAGTAGCTTCTTGAATTATTTGCTCAGCTGACAGATTGGATAAGTATGGTTAAAGGATACAACCCTGATGAACACCTTTCCTGACTTTAAACCACACAGTATCCCCTTGTTCTGTTCAAATGACTACCTTTTGACCTATATACAGGTTCCTCATGAGCATAATTAATTGTTCTGGAATTCCCATTCTTCCCAATATTAGTCATAATTTGTTATGATCCACACAGTTGAATGCCTTCGCATAGTCAATAAAACACAGGTAAACATCTTTCTGGTATTCTCTGCTTTCAGCCAGGATCCATTTGACATCAGCAATGATATCCCTCATTACATGTCCTCTTCTGGATCCGGCTTCAATCTCTGGCAGTTCCGTGTCGATGTACTACTGCAACCATTTTTTTTTTTTAATGTTCTTAACAACTTTATTTATAGTAACTAAGATCTGTAAACCACCTAATGGCTCTCAGAAGGTGAACGGGTAAACAAACTATGGCATATTTATATAATGGAATGTTGTTGCTGCTGTTAGCGGCAGCTGAGTCAGCCCTGGACTCATGGAGACCTCACACACGACAGAATAAAATGCTGCCCAGTCCTGCGCAATCCCTATGACCGGCTGCAGATTTGACTGTTGTGATCCATAGGCCTTTTACTCAGCAATAAAAGGAATGAACTATTGATAAATGCAACAGTTTGGATCAATCTCAAAAGCATTATGCTGAGTGAAAAGGCCAGACAAAAGACTATCCTTTATGATTCCCTTTACATTAAACTCTAGAAAAGTCAAATCTAATCAAAAGTGACCAAAATAAATAAATAAATAAAAAATTAAAAAAAAACCAGTATTTCCCTGGGGCTGAAATGGAGGACGACTGAGAAGGAAGGGATAAAAAGAAACTATTAAGAGTGATGAAAAGGATCAGTGTCTTGAATTTGGTAGTGGTTATATACATATTGGAGCCTTGGTAGCACAGTGGTTAACAGCCCCACTGCTAACCAAAAGGTTGGCAGTTCGAATCCAGAAGCAGATCCTTGCAAACCCTATAGGGCAGTTCTACTCTGTCCTATAGGGTCGCTATGAGTTGGAATTGACTCAGTGCCAACAGGATTGGTTTTTTTATACCTGTGTTATACACAATCACCTCATATGCATGTGAAAGCTGAACAAAGACCAAAGAAGAATTGATGCCTTTGACTTTTGGTGTTGGTGAAGAATACTGAATATACCATGGACTGCCATGTAACCATTTTTGAATCATTTTCAGCAAAATTTTACTTACTTGTGATATTAATGATATTGTTTGATAATTTTTGCATTCTATTGGATAACCTTTCTTTGGAATAGGCATAAATATGGATCTCTTGCAGTTGGTTGGCCAGGTAGCTGTCTTTCAAATTTCTTGGCATAGACAAGTGAGCACTTCCAGCACTGCATCTGTTTGTTGAAACATCTCGGTGGATATTCTGTCAGTTCCTGGAGCCTTGTTTTTTGCCAGTGCTTTCGGTGCAGCTTCGACCTCTTCCTTCAGTACCGTTGGTTCCTGATCATATGCTACGTCCTGAAATGACTGAACGTTGACTAATTCTTTTTGGCATAGTGACTCTGTGTATTCCTTCCATCTTCTTTGAATGTTTCCTGGGTCGTTTAATATTTTCCCTGTAGAATCCTTCAATATTTCAACTGTAGGCTTGAATTTTTTATTCTATTCTTTTTACATGTTCTTCCCTTTTGGTTTTCTAACCCTAGGTCTTTGCACATGTCATTGTAATATTTTACTTTGTCTTCTTGAGCCACTCTTTGAAATCTTCTGTTCAGTCTTTTACGTCATCATTTCTTCCATTTGCTTTAGCTACTTGACATTCAAAAGCAAGTGTCAGAGTCTCTTCTGACATCCATTTTGGTCTTTTCTTTCTTTCCTGTCTTTTTAATGACCTCTTGCTTTCTTCATGTATGATGTCCTTGGTGTCATTCCACAACTCGTCTTCCATCATCAGTGTTCAACACGTCAAATCTATTCTTGAGATGGTCTCTAAATTCAGGTGGGCTGTACTCAAGGTCGTACTCTGGCTCTTGTGGACATGTTCTAATTTTATTCAGTTTCAACTTGAACTTGCATATGAGCAATCAATGGTCTGTTCCCCAGTTGGCCCGTGGCCTTGTTCTAACTGGTGATATCGAGCTTTTCCATCTTCTCTTTCCACAGATACAGTCGATTTGATTCCTGTGTATTCCTTCTGGGGGGGTTCACCTGTATAGTTGCCATTTATGTTGTTGAAAAAAGGTATTTGCAATGAAGAAGTCATCAGTCTTGCAAAATTCTGTCATGCGATCTCCGGCATCATTTCTATTACCAAGGCCATATTTTCCAACTACCAATCCTTCTTCTTTGTTTCCAACTTTTGCATTCCAATCACCAGTAATTATCAATGCATCCTGATTGCATGTTTGATCAATTTCAGACTGCAGAAGTTGGCAAAAATCTTCAATTTCTTCATCTTTTGCCTTGGTGGTTGGTGTGTAAACTTGAATAATAGTCATATTAACTGGTCTTCCTTGTAGGGGTATGGATATTATCCTATCATTGACAACACTGTACATCAGGATAGATCTCGAAATGTTCTTTTTGACAATGAATGGAACGCCATTCCTCTTCAAGCTGTCATTCCCGGCATAGTAGACCATATGATTGTCTGATTCAAAATGCTTGATACCAGTCCAATTCAGCTAACTAATACCTAGGATATCGATGCATTCTGTTTCATTTTTGATGATTTCCATTTTTCCTAGATTCATACTTCGTGCATTCCACGTTACAATTATTAATGGATGTTATATCTGTTTCTTATCATTTTGAATTGTGCCACATCAGCAAATGAAGGTCCTGAATTGACTCCATCACATCATTAAGTTTGACTCTCCTTTGAGGAGGCAGCTGTTCCTGAGCTGTGTTTTGAGTGCCTTCCAACCTGAGGGGCTCATCTTATGGCACTATATCAGACAATGTTCCACTGCTATTCATAAGGTTTTCACTGGCCAATTCTTTTCAGAAGTAGACTGCCAGGTCCTTCTTCTTAGTCTGTCTTAGGCTGGAAGCTCAGCTGAAACCTGTATGCCACTGGTGACCTTGCTGGTATTTGAATACCAGTGGCACAGTTTCCAGCATTAGAGCAACACACAAGCCCCCACAGTAGGACAAACTGACAAACTAGGAATAGAAGGGAAATTCCTCAACATAATCAGGCATTTATGAAAAACTCACAGGAAACATGGTATTCAATGGTGAAAACTAAAAGCTGTCCCCCTAAAATCAGGAACAAGACAAGAATGTCCACTTTTACTACTGCTATTTAACATTGTACTTGAAGTTCTAGCCAGAGTAATTAGACAAGAAAAAGACATAAAAAGCATCCAAATTTGAAAACAAGGAGTGAAACTATCTCTGTTCACAGACTATATGATCTTATTCGTAGGAAATCCCAAAGAATCCATGAGAAAGCTACCAGAGCTAATAAGTGCACTCAAAGTTAAGGGTACAAGGTCAACACATAAAAATAGTTGTATTTTCTATATACCAATAATGGATAATCAGAAAAGAAAATTAAGAAGCCAATTCCATTTACATTAGCATCGAAAAGAATAATTACCAGCAGTAATCAGTCGCCAATGAATTTGCTCAGACTCATGGCCACTCCATGTATGTCAGAGTAGAACTGCTCCCACAGGGTTTTCATTGGTTGGCTTTTTTCATAAGTAGATTGCCAGGCCTTTCTTCTAAGGTGCCTCTGAGTAGATTTGAACCTCCAACTTAGGAATAAATTTAAGCAGGGAGGTGAAAGACTTGTGCACTGAAAACTATCAAACATTCCTGAAAGAAATTAAGGAAGATTAAGTAAATGGGAAGACATCTGTGTTCATGGATTGGAAGACTTAATAGTGTTAAGATGTCAATACTACCCAAAGTGATCTACCGGTTCAATGCAATCTCTATAAAAATTTCAACAGCATTTTTTTCAGAAATGGAAAAGCTGATCCTCATATCATATGAAATTGCAAGGGGCCCAAAAAAGCCAAAACAACCTTGAAAAAGAAGAGCAAAATAGGAAGACTTACACTTCCTGATTTCAAAACATATTTTAAAGCTACGGTAATCAAAACAGTGTAGTACTGGTATAATGATAGACGTATAGACCAGTGGAATAGAATTGATAGTTCAGAAGAAAACTTACACACCTATGGCCAACTGATTTTCAACAAAGTTGCCAAGTCCACTCAATGGGGAAAGAATAATCTCTTCAGCAAGTAATGCTGGGACAACTGGATCTCCATATGTAAAAGAATGAAGTTGGACCCATACCTCATGCCATAAATGACCTAAATATAAGAACTAAAACCACAAAATTCTTATAAGCAGACATAGGGGTAAGGCTTTAAGACCTTGTTTTTGAAAATGGATTCTTAGATACGACATCAAAAGCACAAGCAACAAAAGAAAAAATACATAAATTAGACTTAGATTTTAGTTGGCTGCCAACTCAAATCTAAGTTTCTAATTGGGAACTGCCTCAGCTTAAGGGAGTTGACTTTTCCAAGCCTGTCCCCTTTCCAGGATACAGCTGACAATGTGAGGTACAACAGCCTGGACCCCTTAACTCAACTCTGAAGAACCACCAAGCTCCAAAGAGGCCTTTTTTGAGACCCCATAGCAGTTTGACTTCTCCCTCTGACTAACCCTGCTTCCTTTCCCTTCTCACAGGTGTTTTTCCAGACAGCAGCCCCAATAAACTTTCTTCACTCAAATCTCTCTTGATAGAATGCAAATACCACAAATGTCTTTCTACTGTTCAGTGGAGCCAGCAGAGATGTTTGGATATGCAGTATGAAACAGAAAAATGTCTCTTTACATAAGCAAATCTTCCTTGTTGACTTTTATGTTTATCTATAACTTACATAAGCACATGGAAATCTAAGTTAGCATTCATTTGGTATTTGTTGCATTCAAAACACATTTCCTTATCATCTATAATGGGTTAGAACTATTTCAGGTTATGGGAATACAAAAATGTGTAGAATACAGCCTCTGACCATAAGATGCTCACAGTTAAATACAAAAGGAAAGATGTATACAAGGAAATCAAGGACATTAAAAACAGTTCAATACATAAAGAATGGTATAGGGAAGTCAGCTGTGGGAATTTAGATCACTTTAAATCACTTCCAGTTGGGTACATTCAATTCAATAAGTTTTGTCATAGAAGTTGACATTTGAGCTGGAACTTGGAAAATAGGTTACGAATAGGGAAGAACACCTCAAAAGGAAAAGGAACTGAATGAGTAAAGGCATCAAAGTATTGTAATGTGTGGCTTATCTAAGGAATGGCAAGGGTTGAGTTTGACTGGATTGTAGTTGGTTGGAAGAGTGGTAGACAAGCCTGGAATGAGAACTTGGGACTAGGTTGTAAAAACCTTTAATTGGCCAGGTTAAGGATATTGAATTATATTCAACAAGTAATGGAAAGTCTGAGCAAGTGAGTAATGATCTCAGCACTGTGTTTTGGGAAGATTAACCAATCAATTTCAATCAGGAGGTCTGAGTTCAGTTCCGACCTCTTCTAGCTACATGTCCTTGAATAAACTAGATAACCTTTTGGTGTTTTGGATTCTTTATCTGGAAATAAAGCTAGGGTTTAACTAATTTTCTTAAGCAAAAGGATGATTTTTTGACAATCGGAGATCATAGGGAATGCTGTCTCTGTTATATAGGCAGTGAGAATTTATTTGCTGGTTATTAATACATTTTATGTCTTAAAACTGTGGGAGGTGATCCCTTCATTCTCTCAACCTGAGACCTCAGTAAATATATTATGTGGTTCTGCTCTAAAATGGAACTCTGAGTCCTAAACACCATTATGTGTGTGTTTAGCTGAGGTTTTGGGGTAGGGGATGTCTTGGCTGGTCCACAACAATAATAACTGTCATGTATTATAGATTTACTATGTGTTAGACTCAGTGCTAAGTGTTTTAAACATATTTTCTCATTTAGTCTGCACAGTAATCTTGTAAGAGAGGTCCTGGGGAACACTGAGCCACTCATCGTTGCATCTGCTATAAAGACATTACTAGAGCAAAGCTTTATGACTAGATAACAAAGGTATTTGCCCCTTATGTAGTGACTGGAGTATTCTGATTGTAATCAGCTAGTTCACAGAGTGAGTAGTCTCTGGACCTATGTGCAGTTAACTGATGTGGGAAAAGGGGCAGAGATAAATCCCTAGTTGGCACCCTCCTCATTTTAAAGTGATGGGAAGGTTTTTTTTTTTTTTTTTGGATTACAGCCTGGGAAAGGGAGTAAGGATGATTCGTTTACAAATTTGCTGAATGGCAGATATTTGAGCTATGCATTGGTTACTGATGTTGGAGGAAATATATTCTTCCATATTATTTTTTTCATCTCAGAAATATACCATGACCATGGGTGGCCAGCTAAGATACAATCATTGGTCTCTACTCATCTGGAGCAAAAACAAAATGAAGGAAACCAAAGACTCAAAGAAGAAACTAGTCCACAGGACTAGTAGCTCACACATACCCCAGCCTTTTCTAGCCTGAGACCAGAAGAAATTGATGGTGCCCAACCACCACTGCTTTCTGACCAGGGACACAATAGAAAGTCCTGGATAGGATGAGAGGAAAATGTAGAACAAAATTCAAATTCCTGGAAAAGACCAGGCTCACTGGACCAATGGAGATTAGAGGAACCCCTGAAACTATTATCCTAAGATACCCTTTGAACTTGGAACTGAAACTACTCTTAGAGGTTATTTTTCAGCCCAATAATAGATTGGCTTATAAAATAAGCAGTATCATCTGTGAGTAATGTGCTTCTTTAAATAATCAACCATGTGAGACCAAATGGTCAATATTTACGCAAGAGCAAAGATGATAAGTCAAGGAGGGGAAGGGAAGCTAGATCAATGGAAACAGAACAAACAGAATGGCAATAATGAGAATGCTGACGCATTGTGAAAATGGTAACCAATGTCGCGGAACAATTTATATAAAACTTCTTAAATGAGAACTTAATTTGCTGTGTAAACTTTAACCTAAAACACAAAAATAAATAAATAAATTTACTATGAACAAAAAACTCCTACAATTTTTATTTATAATAAAATTTAATAAGCCCTGTTTTCCATCGCACTTGAAGAAGCCAGGCTTCATTAAAACCCTTGAATGGGGCCATTTAATCTGAGTCTCAGTTTTCTCATCTGTATAATAGGAACAATATTTAGCTTGCAGGGTTATCGTAAGCATTAGAAACGATGTGTTCAAGGCACCTAATACAGGGCTTATCACACAGTATGTGCTCAGTTAAAGGTGTCCATCCAATAATTTCTGCCTACTTTCTATGCAAGCAGAGTGCTACAATTTTGCACAAGTGGGGGCATCTATGATTCCACTATAACATCTTTCAAACTCTTTGTGTCCTTGATTCTGGTAAGTGGGGAAACTTACAAAAGTCTGATACAAACAGCTCAAAGATACTTCCTTCAGACTAAGGTATTCTCTGGCTTAAAAGGTTTTTGTGATGTGATCCCTGTCTGCTTTGTTCATCCTTCTCACCTGTTCCCTACCTGCACCTATATATTGCAGCTAAGAGATGCATGTATCTCTCCTACACATGATATTCCCTCACCATGCTGAGTGCTTTTTTCTTCTTTCTCTGCCTGGCTAATTCCTATGTAAGCATAATATCATCCATAAAGTCCTCCATTATTCATCCCCACTTCACCCTCCTGGCTGAATTTAGCACATTTTCTCTGTGTTTGCACAGCATCCCATGCTCACCTTTGTTATTCTGCATAACACACTGAATTGTCACGGACGGTTTTCTTAAATATTTCTTCCACTAGGTAAGAAGTCCTGATACACTCCCTTCTTCATGGTTGGTGCCCGTTAAAGTTCGTAACATGCTGAATGAGCATGTGGTGGAGTAATAAATGTCAGTGGTTTCGTCTCCAGAAAACAATATTGTGAACATGGCACCAACTGTGAGTAACTTAAGGATGTAAGGATAAAAAAAAAAACATACTCTTTGACAATTGAGTGTTGTGGTTCTCACAGGTGCACTATAATAAACATTTTGGAAAGAATAAAAGTCTCCCATAATGTTGATAATTCTTCAAGCATCTTTAATGACTTACAATGGAGCTATCATTCATGAATTTATCTAAAATCTTCTCAAAACCATATATTCAACCTGCATCTACTCTTTAAGCTAACAAAAATTCAAATATTTAAGTCAACTACATAAGAGTATTTAATCTGGAAGCTCTAAACCATCTTTTTCTAAGTTTCAAGGGAGTACCGCCTAGATTTAATATATTTTCTTAATAAGTGCATTTGTTCACAGTTACTCTATTTTTTTCTGAGTTGTTAAACTTTAATCATAGCTCTTTTGCTGAGATCATTCTAGCCTAAAGAACTGTAACTTTTTATCTTTTTTTCTTTGAAATCTGAGAGGAGAATTTTCAACATTTTTCTTATCATCTATAAATGGAGCCAAAAGAAAGAAATTCTTTACCAGCTAATAGGCCCAGAAAGGCATTTTGATTTACATTTATGGAAATTTGAATAGTTAAGAACTGCAAGCTGAAAACATACAAAGTTGTAAACATAATGTGAATGTATAGTTAAGAAAATCCACTTGGTGATCTCAGGCCTGTAAATAACTCAGACTGATTTTCTCTTGGTTAAAAGCCAGTTTGCTAAGTTCCATGACTATTTTTGGGAAAATATGTATCTTAAAGACCATGTAAAAAATCTAATGCCTTTCTTCCCTCTTTACCAAGGTCTTTTCCCTGTAATAGAGCCTGCCCTTTTCAACAAGAGATTTTTCTAGGAGAGATTTTCTAAAAGAAGGAGAAGTTTTCTCCATGCATTATCAAGGAACATGCTCTTATTATGACTAATGAGAACAATTTTCTGATTGTAATTCACTTTTTACAGTCCCTGTGCTGTGACTCCTTCTTGTTGTATCTATTTCCTTTGCTTTTTTGGTTCTCCCAGACTGGCTACAGCAAGCTTTAGTTGACATCATTTAAATGTAGATGGTGCTGGAATCATCAAGGATAAACTGCAATGGTTTCTTCTTGATTTGCCTTCCTTTCGCACTGACTCCACAAACAGAAGTAGGCATCTCATGGTAGAAAGCACACTAGTCTAGGAGTCCAAAAAGACAAGTTTCTGGCATTTTCTCTTTGTTACAGTAAGTCTGGAATCCTCGGTGATTTGGCACTAGCATAAGTTAGAGGCCCTTTTTGCTTAAGGAATTTTAAGAGATTTTAGTGGTTATAGTAAGTTGACTCCTTAGAAGCATTCCATCCCCAGATGATTAATCTAAGACAGTGGTTCTTGAATTTGTCTGTACATTAAAATCATCTGGGAAACGTTTAAAACTCTGGATGCGTGGGACATACCCCAGGCCAACTTAAAAAAAAAAAAAAAAAAAAACTTTTGGGGATGGATCCAAATCCTTATATTTTTTAAAAATTTCCCCAGATGATTCCAACGTGTAGCCAAGACTGAGAACATTGATCTTGGTATTACCATGAGCTTTGCCAGTAAGTAGTTTATGAATGAGTGTGCGATCCAATTCTGGCCAACAAAATGCAAAGGAAAGGATGCAGGAAAGTTTTGGGAAAAGATTTCTTCCCCTCAAAAGAAGCACAAGAGGTAAAGGAACTTATGAAAAATCTGATTTTGAGAGCACTGTAAGAGACAGGCAGAGCGGTCAAGAGAATCAGAGAAAAGTAGAGCCCAAACATGGAGTGTGCCCAACCTCTAAGCTTCAGATTATTTGAGATTATAAATTTCCTTAATGTGTAAACCAGAGTCATAGTTTTTCTGTTATTAGCAGCTGAAAGCATCCTACGTGATTCAGGGATGCTTAGCAATTTACTTGAAAAGAGCAACTCTGATTTCATTCCTGGCTTCTGTAATTCTCAGTCACTGGTTCTCAAGCCTAGTTGCATGTTAGAAGGATTATCACCTGGGAGAGGCTTTGAAAAAATGCAGGTTCTTGAGCTCCACACCACACCTACTGAATCAGAATCTCTGGGGGTGGAGCCTAAGAATCTGTATTTTTCGCAAAGGTTACCAGTAGAGTTTAGTACGCTACTTTTCTGAGAGAGAAAAAAAAATCATCTAGTATAGCTGTATCACCTCAAAAAAAAAAAAAACAAGTTGCCATTGAGTGGATTCCAATCCATGGAGAGTCCATGTGTGTCAGAGTATAACGGTGCTCCTTAGGGTTTTCAATGGCTGTGATCTTTCGGAAGTAGATCGCCAGGTCTTTCTTCTGAGGTGCCTCCGGATGGACTTGAACCACCAACCTTTTGGTTAGTAGCTGAGTGCTTAACCATTTGCATCACCCAGGGACTCTTCATCACTTCACAGATGCAGAAACTGAGACTCAGAGAAGTGAAAATATTTGCTGACACCAGTAAAAACATATATATTTGAGTTGCAACGAACCACACTTAGGACTGTCCATTTTTTTTCTGTGTACATCTAATTGTTAGTAATATGTACTACATACAATGTTGCAGCATGTAATTTGCTGATGTTATCATTATCTCTCAGTATATATAGTAATGTTCTCAACCCCCAAAGACAAATAAAGATCAGATTTATAAAGATACTGATAATAAAAGGCAATAATAATAAAAACTGGAAAAAAAAAAAGGTATTTGACTTACATCAGAATTGACTTATAATGGAGTCATTGTAATGGAACCCTATCATAATTCGGGGACTACCTGTATACGTGTGTGTGTGTGTGTGTATGTGTACATATACATATATAAAAGCCCCGGTGGAGCACTGGTTAAGCACTCGTCTGCTAACACCAGTAGCTCTTCAGAAGAACGATGTGGTAGTCTGCATCCATAAAGATTTACAGCCTTGGAAACCCGATGTGGTAGTTCTGTTCTGTCCTATATAGTGTCACTATGCACTGGAATCAACATGACAGCAACAGGGTTATTATTATGGATGGAATTGAGTCCCCTCAAAATATGTGTTGTAAATCCTAAACACTATGCCTGTGGTTATAATCCCATTTAGGAATGGGTTGTCTTTGTTATGTTAATGGACAGAGTTAGTATAGGATGTGTCTTGAGTCAATCTCTTTTGAAATATTAAAGAGATTAAGACAAGTAAGTGAGGAAGCAGAGACAGAGGAAGAGAGATGCCAAGCCACATGAAGATCACCCAGGAACAGAAACTCAGAGACAAAGACCTTCCTCCAGAGCCAACAGAGAGAGAAAGGCTTCCCCTAGAGCCGGCACCCTGAATTCAGACTTCTGGCCTCCTAAACTGTAAGAAAATAAATTTCTCTTTGTTAAAGCCACTCACTTGTGGTATTTCTGTTGTAACAGCACTAGATAACTGTTATGGATTAAGCTATGTCCCCCAAAATGTGTGTCAACTTGGCTAGGCCACGATTCCTAGTATAGTGTGGTTGTCCACCATTTTGTGATCTGATGTGATTACCCTATGTGTTGTGATTTAGGAAATAATACTGGAGTCGTTATTCCCTGTCCTTGAGCATAGAGAATGTGACCTACCTGGAGCTGGATTCACAAGGACTCACAAGGGCACATCAACTGGGCCCTGAGGTATCAAGGCAATAACTAGGATAATCTTGGAATGTATCTTTTAGGGAACCTTTCACATAAGCCAATTAAACAGAATACGAAAGCTTTTCCATTCTTATCTTTTTCTATTAGCATTTAGTGAATAGAAAATTATTGGACCAATGAAGACCCTCCTGATTGTCATTACTGAAACCTGTACCAATGATTGTTAAGAAAGACAATTCAAAATGTAGGATCACAGTTTCTAGCCAATCTGTGAAAAGGTGAAGCTTTCGATGGTTTTCCCCTTTTGTAGTGTTAATATATACTGAGGATTCTGTAACGTTCCTTGGGCTCGAGCAGATGTGGCTGTGGCAGCAAGCTTGTCCATTTTCTGACTCTTGCCTATTCTGTAATATTTCCTCAGACTCGGGCAGACATGTCTCTAGCAGCATGCTTGTCTGTTTTCTTACTTTTGCTTATTCTGTAATATTTCCTTGGATTCGGGCAGACATGGCTTTGACAGCATGCTTGTCCTATTTCCCACTTTTGCCTTTTTGAATACATGCCGAATAAAAATTTCTTTTACTTTACTAATCTTTGTGATGTTTTCCCCTACAACAGTTATAAACCTTAACCTCTATAATGTTAATGAAACAGGATTAGGGGCAGTTATGTTAATGAGGTGAGACTCAGTCTATAGGATTAGGCTGTATCTCAAGTCAATCTCTTTTGAGATGTAAAAGAGAGAATTGTGCAGAGAGGAGAGGGCTCTCATACCACCAAGAAAGAAGTGCTGAGAGCAGAGCACATTCTTAGGACCCAAGGTCCCTGCGCCGAGAAGCTCCTAGACCAGGGTAAGACTGATGACAAGGACCTTCCCCCAGAACCAACAGAGAGAGGAAGCCTTCCCCGGGAGCTGATGCCCTGAATTCAGACTTCTATCCTCCTAGACTGTGAGAGATTAAATTTCTGTTCGTTAAAGCCATCCACTTGTGATATTTCTGTTATAGCATCACTAGATAACTAAGACAGTTATACACACACACACACACACACATATAAATACTTACATTTGGTCTTCCTACAACTGAATGCGCCTTTTCTTCTAAGTCACCATAAATGAACTCATGAATTGTGGACACTATTTTTTAAAGTGAACCAGCTTAGAGACTGCCTAAAATATATATTAAAAGCTATATTAATATATTGTTCAGCTAACATGTAGCTGATCCCTCATTCCAGAGAGACTAGTTTCATGCACTGCTTGTACTTAAGAATGCTATGAGTTAATTCTGCTGGAATTTCCTTGCTCTTTTCTTTGCTGAGGTAGAATGTCGTTGCAAATCAGAGCTCTGTGGAAAAAAAAATGCTAAGAGTTCAAACAATATCTCCTCTCAGTTTAATCCCTTTGTGTTTATTATACCTTAAATTTGCCTTGGGATCTTTTTTTTCCTATCTTAGGATTCCTTGTCATTCTACTGAGACCATTTTAGAGAACTGGACATCATTCAAAAATTTGTTTTAGATTGGGAGTTCCTATCCCATACACTCCTATAGAATGTTCCTTACATTGTGCTACCAGTGAGGGAAATGTACGCCTTCCTATCCCAAGCCCCAGAGGAAGATAAATACAGTATCCCAATGTGAAGGGAGATGAAAGAATGTCTTCATCAAGTAGGTACATGTCTATAGGTAAGTTGTAAGGCTACTAAGGCTACTTTGGCTACTAAGGGCAAAGTTCTGCATGCTATTTCTGAAAAGTAGTAATATATACCTTCTTCACACTCCCTCTAAAATCTGACGCAATCAGGGTGTTAACTGTGGATCTTCAGACAGTCCTGCTATTTGTGGATTCCTTACCAGCTCAGAATATGCAGAGTGCGTAGGTATGGGTTCTACACTCAGGTTACCTTTGAGTACGATGCATAGTGGTTTGGTGCTGTGTACAGACAGGATACATCTCCTTTTTGTCTGTTGGATAAAACAATGTTTGCAAATATATAAATTTTAAAGTATCAGTCCAATCAGGCTCCGTCTCCTGTTTTTAAGATTCTGTCTTCTTTTTTTCACCTCCTCAGTTCTAAACTCAAGGGGATTTGTTGTACTAAAATTAATACATGGGCCATGAAAACCAAACCAGTTGCCAACAAGTTGATTCTTTTGACTTATGGGGAGCAGGGTTGTGACCTTTCAGAAGTAGATGGCCAGGCCTTTCTTCCGAGACATGGGCCATAAGATGTGGGAAAAACAAACAAAAGCCAAGAAAGGAACCCCATTCTGCTTTTTTCCTTTAGGTATGGAAGCTTTCTGGAAGGAGAAGTCATAGGGTAAAATGAGAATGTATGGAAAATGCTTGAATGAGTAAACATGCAAGTGATTTGTTAAAATATTATATTGGTATAGTGACATCTGTGTATTTAAAACAATTTCACCTCTGTGATAGCAAGTGAGTTAAGTCTAAATTAGTGTTTTCCAAAGTATATGCTGCAGGATATCAAATATAGTCACATGAAAAAAATTAGGTGATAAAATAGTATTGGGGAAATTCGGTTAAACAGGACCTCTCGAAGCCTTTAATACTCTCTATGGACTGTGAATATCCAAAAAGGAGGCTCTCATATGCAACTTTTCCAAATGTATTCAACCACACAAAGCATTTTATAGGAGTAAAGTTGATCTGTGTTATCTCAGAGTCCACAATACGGACGGATCAGCTCACCAATCTGAGGCGAAGTGGAGTGGATTTCTGAAGGTAGGAGAGCAAGGCCAGAGATCAAGGGCTGAGACCGTCCAGTATGAGTTGTTGTTGTTGTTGTTAGGTGCCATCGTGTTGGTTCCTACTCATATAACCCTATGTTCAACAGAAGGAAACACTGCCTGGTCCTGTGCCATCCTCACAATCGTTGTTATGCTTAGGCCCATTGTTGCAGCCACTGTGTCAATCCATCTCATACTCTGGACATATTATCAGGAGGGACCAGTCCAGAGTGACTAATCCTCGGTTAAGGAGTACTAGAAAGTTCCTTGATACGTATGTACACCAGAAACATGGAGCTTATTCTCTGCAGTCCCTCAAAATTTACTGCTGCCCTCAGTTACAGAAAAAGATACTTACAAATTCTTTTTAGAATCTGCATACCTTATTTGATTTAATTCTTAATGAAACACCCATTTCAATTTAAACACGCACACACCACTTTACACCTGCCCAATAGGAGTCATATTTCTCAATCAGTATCCAATGATTGAGCTAATTTAATTACTTCTGCTGATGTCATGAATTTGTGAGCCAGCTTTCCCATGAAGAGCTAGCTGTCAATCATATAAACTAGGAGCTGCATAAGAGGTCAAATTGGGGGACCTCTTTCTGACTCTGGTTTTCTCTTCTAGCATTAAAATAACCATCATTTATTGATCCTTGCACTGCATAAAGCACTTCTGCCATTATTTCTTCTCTTTAAATCAACTCTCTAGGAAGACATTAGTATCTTCATTTTACAGGCAAAGAAACTGAATGTTTGAGAGTTTAAGTAACTTGCCAAGATCACACAGTGGTCTCCCAATAAGCCTTCAATTTCATAGAAGCTGGAAAAAATATTGATGGTCTCAGGAGGACAATAAAAAGCAACAGTTACTTCTGATAATGTATTAATTTGTAAGTATTTAAGGGGTCCAAAGTGGCAGCTACTTTTCACTCTCCAGGCTTGGTAAAAAAAAAAAAAATTCTAAATCTTCCATTCTTTTTGATTGCCAATTAAACCAATCTCCTATAAAAATTATCAAGTCCAGTGTATGTGTGTTAGGATGGATAAGTGACAAAATATCTAAATGATTTTGTAATCTACACCTTACACTTATAGTTTGGTAAGCCAACCATGGAAAAAACACCAAGTATAAAATTAATGCATTAATATGTGTTTATGTTTTTATTACCCTGTAATTATATCATTCCTGTGATTGTTTTTCTTTTCATGCTGGTCTATAAATTGTTGCTGCCTCAACCTGTTTTAAACATCTACATTTGTAGGATTAGGACTAGTGATTTTTTTGCCAATTTTCATGAAAGAAAAGCCAGATGCACTGAACCCACCTTCTTTGATAGTTAAAGTCCTTCGTTCATTTGACACCTGGCACTCACAGCTGAATTATTCTTTTCTGCGGGATTTTCCTGGTCTATAGATAAGAGTACACTCTTCTGTCATGAGAAATGTGCTATGAAATTAGTTATTGTACTGATTTTTATACTTTGCTGTTATAACTCACATTAGCTATTCTTTCATAGTAAATATCAGAATACTGAAAAGTTAAGACTGCTTATTTTTTATGGTTGCTGATTCAAATAAAGTTTTCCATGTGATCTTTTCCCTTGTTATAAAATTCTTCATTCCAAAGGAGCTTTTCACTTGTCATCATTCATCTGCAGGATTCCAAATGCTGCCAAAATTTGCGTAAATGCATGGAGACATAATTAAGTCCAGACTTGTCCAGATAGATAAATTAGTGGTTACTTTTCTTTTTTCCACAGAAAGGTTAATTATAGAATTCCTGTAAATGGCAGGTTTTTAATATGATTAAGTTTCTAGAAGTCCATTTTTTTATCAAGTTTTCAGTAATCAGTCTGTAACAATCCATTTTCAAATGGGATTATAACCACAGGCATAAAGGTTAGGATTTACAACACATATTTCTGGGGGACAGAATTCAATCCATAACAATTTCTAATACATTTTCAGGGATATATTTCCCTAGGGGGTGGCTAAGAGGGACATGTACCACTTGAGAAGAAGTTTCTGCTTTGTTAGTCTTGGTATCTTTTATTTTCACACACCCCAGACAGCCCTCCCTATCCGTGGGCTCCGCGTCCTTGGATTCAACCAACCACAGATAGAAAATACTCAAAAGAAAAAAAATAAAAGTTCCAAAAAAAAGCAAAAGTAGAGTTTGCCAGGTGCTGAGCACTATAGTTATATTTTTAACAAGTGTTTAACTGATAACACAATTTAATGATGTTTCTTAGAGGATTCTCAGACTTCAGAGAAGCCAAATACAGAAAATCAATACACAGAAACAGCTTCATTGTCAATGTTCTCACTGGAATTCACTGTCTGAAAGAGTCAGCTAAGAAATTGCCTTGGATAGAATTCAGATTGCTCTGGTTTATTATCAAGTACAGACTTTGGGGGTTGAAGCTCCTGCTGTGTCTGCAGTTAGAAAACTTCCAGTCACTGCCTTGCTTAATGTAGGTGGTAATAGAATATTAAATATGAGAATGTTTTTCCCTCTCTCTTCATTCATTTATTCACTCAGCCAAAACATACTATGTCAGGGACCTTGCTAGGTATGAAAAAAAAAAAAAAAACCACAGGTAAGACACAATCCCTACCCTCAAGGGACTTGGTTCCAATCAAGTCAGGAAGTTAAAAGCTAGACACTGCTTCTTTCGCTTACATAAAGTTTTGTTTTGCACTGGTTCTTGGAAAATACAAGATATTTGCTGTGTGTATAAAGAACTAATACATAGACCCTACTGACTTCCTCAGCTTTTTATATTAATAGCTATCATTTATTGAATGCTTACTATAACCAGATTCTATGCAAAATACTTCACAAATTTTAGATCGGATAATCCTCACAGCGATTTCGTTTTGCATAGGAGGAAGAGAGCTTTATCTCCATTTTACAAATCAAGAAACTGAGCTTAGAGAAGTTATTAGTCAAAAGTCACATAGATAGTGGATGGCAGATCCTGGCTATCTATGACTTTAGAGTTGGTTTCTCTTGACCTCTCTATTGTCATCTCCCTTCTGAATGGGGAAGACAAACGTACCCTATGTCATGTGCACAAAGTGAGATTGACTTGCACGCAGAATCTTCTTCTCATGAACTCTTGTCACCCAGCATAATCTTACCATTGGTTACAATGATGGCAGCATGGGGTGGATTCAGGAGTCTATTGCCATTTGAGCTGATGCAGAGGGTAAGGAGAAGATGTAGATTTACAGCCCTTTGCACACTGTGTTGAAAGTGCATGGTTATATAATTACAGGCATTCCCTGTTAGACTGTGACTATCTCTGAGGCATGTTCTTTCTTATCTCTGTGTTAATGGACCCTATCACTATATCTAATAAAGAATAGCTATTCAATATCTGATTTTGGAATGTACTGTACAATAAGAAGAGTAGATATGTCAGATCTGCCTGTAAGATTTGTGAAGCTCCAGGTGAAAATACAAATGGAAACCTCTAATCCATAGCCTACCCCCTTTATTTTCCCATTCCTCAGTCAGTCCTAAACCACAAGGGACCTAGGAACTTGTAGGTGGACACTCCACCCCCTATATGTCCAAGGTTTGTCCATTCCCCCCATGCACTTCTTAAGGCCACTTCTTAAGGTCCCTGAGTGACACAGTTTGCACTCATCTGCTAACCTAAAGGTTGTCAGTTCAAACCTATCCAGTGGCACCACAGAAGAAAGGACTGGAGTTCTGCTTCCATAAAGATTACAGCCAAGAAAACTGCATGGAACAGTTCTACTCTGTAACACATGGGGTTGCCATGAATCAGGATCAACTTAATGGCAATGGGTTTGGGTTTTTTGTTTTTGTTTTTCGCTATTTCTTAGGCCTGGGACGTGTCTACTAGTAGTGTGTTGTGCCTTCAGGAGGCTGGACCAGTAAAGACACTTGTGTAGCCCCAAGACTAAGGTTTGGTCAATTTGAGATAGACAACTCTGGGGCCTGTGTACAGACCATGGTCTAGAAGAACTCACAGGGTCTGGGTAGGCCAAGCTTCCCTTGGTCCTTTTGACTCATAGACCTGTGGGAAGGGGCCCAGTAGGGAGATTAGATCAGAGTAATTTGAAATGCAAGGTCTAAAAGTGGTACTGGGTCTTACTACAACCTACTTTATTGAATAAGAAAATCAAAACTCAGACACTTTATGTGCCTCAAAAACCTAGTAACAAGAAGATCTGGAACATGAACCAATGACTGCTAAAGTCAAATCCAAGATATCTTCCACTATACCAGTTGTCCCATTATGTTTCTATAGGGAACAACAAACCTCCAGAATATTTAACAGCAATAAATTCTCTCAGCTTCTCTGCATGTAAGGCTGGGTTCTCCCTTTGCACATCATTAAAAGGTTCGCATCAACTTTATAACCTCTGGATCTCTGACCTCTGAAGCAGAGAATGGGGCTGATGGAGCAATAGCGAATTTGTAAGGGCTTGTCTCCTGTGGAGCAGGACTGTCAAAAGTGATGTTTGTTGTGTTGAGAGAAAACTGGAGTTTTGTAAGAGCTGTAATCAGAGGCTTCTCCTTATCATAGTAGGTCACTCATCCAAGCTGGTTTCCAGTCTGGACTGGATTGTGGGAAATGTTTGAGCATTTTCTTTCTTAGTCATTGAAAGAACAGACTGAACACCGAAAGAATTCTTGCTATTTGTTTCTCTGGGTTCTACTTAATTTCCTATTTAAAGATTAATTCCATTTAACTAGGTTCTTTCGTTTTAAACATGGAGAGGGATACATTAAAACGTGAGGAAGGACTGATACTAGTTATTCGTGTTTCATGTTATTCTCTTTGTGACTGAAACCTTCTCTAAACTGAAGAGGAAGATGGAGCATCTTATGGGGACAGCATCCCAGGCACTAGGCAAAAATTTGACATGAAGTCACCAAAAACAGATGTCTATTCATTTACCTTTTGATTAATAAGAAAATACAAGAAACCAGAAAAGTCTATCCAATGTCCTTTTTAATATGAACAAGTCCATAAGCACATAGAATTGCTTATTGAAAAGTATTCAAACTTAATAAAGGCTTATTTATAAAAGAATTTTTATGCAATTTAAACCTCTTTAAAGCGGAAGCTCAATTGTTTTCCTTCTACATTACTTAAGAAGTTAGTTATTTTAGGTGAGTATGCTTATTTATATGTATTTGATTTTGTTTGTAAACTATTTAACAGTGATTTTCCCTGGCTACCTGAAATTCAACTTATTGGAAGTCAAATAGGATTCTCTTTTGTCTCAACGAATCCACCCTCCCACATCTTCCTAGGATGTGCTCCTAAAATTAAAATATAGTTACATATATGAAATATGTATACATGACTATTTTTGGTGGATTCCAAATTAATGTTACTTATTAAGTCTTTTAACATTATTGTTGTTATTATTAATATTTATTGAGTACTTACTAGAAGTCAGTACCATCAGTTCTTGATCCTATATTGAAGAATATTAAAACAAGTCCACGACAGCCAAAGTATGACCTTGAGTATATGCTATCTCCTGAAATGGTTAAATGTCGACCAATTATTTTTGGTACAGTGACTCTGTGTATTCCTTCCGTGTTCTTTTAATGCTTCCTGTGTGGTTTAATATCTTTGTCCATAGAATCCTTCAGTATTTCAACTCGAGGCTTGGAATTTTTCTTCAGTTCTTTCAGCTTGAGAAATGCTGAGTATGTTCTTCCCTTTTGATTTTCTAATTCCAGGTCTTTGCACATTTCCTTATACTACTTTACTTTGTCTTCTTGAGCTGCCCTTTGAAATCTTCTTTTCAGCTCTTTTATTTCATTTCTTCCATTTGCTTAAGCTACTATATGTTCAAGAGCAAGTTTCAGAATCTCTTTTGACATCCATTTTGGTCTTTTCTTTCTTTCCTGTCTTTTTAATGACTTCTTGCTTTCTTCATGTATGATGTACTTGATGGCATCTCACAACTCATCTGGTCTTCGGTCATTAGTGTTCGATGCATCAAATCTGTTCTTGAGATAGTCTCTAAATTCAGGTGGGATATACTCAAGATCATACTTTGGCTCTCGTGGATTTGTTTTAATTTTCTTCAGCTTCAACTTGAACTTGCATAGGAGCAACTGATGGTCTGAACCGCAGTCAGCCCCTGGCCTTTTCTGACTGATGACTTTGAGCTTCCCCATTGTCTCTTTCCACAGATGTACTTGATTTGATTCCTGTGTATCCCATCTGGTGAGGTCTACATACATAGTTGCCATTTCAGTTGTTGAAGAAAGGTATTTCCAATGAATAGGTCGTTGGTCTTGCAAAATTCTATCATGCGATCTCTGGCATCATTTCTATCACCAAGGCCATATTTTCCAACTACTAATCCTTTGTTTCCAACTTTTGCATCCCAACCACCAGTAATTATCAATGCATCTTGATTGCATATTTGATCAATTTCAGACAGCAGAAGTTGGTAAAAATCTTTAATTTCTTCATTACTGGCATTTGTAGTTGGTGCATAAATTTGAATGATAGTCATATTAACTGGTCTTCCTTGTAGCCATGTGGATATCTTCCTATCACTGACAGCGTAGTACTTCAGGATAGGTCTTGAAATGTTCTTTTTGATGATGAATGCAATGCCATTCCTCTTCAAGCTGTCATACCCTGAATAGCAGACCATATGATTGTCCGATTTAAAATCGTCAATACCAGTCCATTTCAGCTCACTAATGCCTAGGATATTGGTTTATACGTTCCATTTCATTTCTGACGACTTCCAATTTTTCAGATTCATACTTCATACATTCTATGTTCTGATTATGAATGGGTGTTTGCAGCAGTTTCTTCTCATTTTGAGTCATGCCACTTTAGCAAATGAAGGTCCCGAGAGCTTGACTCCATCCACATCATTAAGGTCAACTCTACTTTGAGGAGGCAGCTCTTCCCCAGCCATATTTTGAGCACCTTCCAACCTGAGTGGTTCCTCTTCCGGCAGTATATCAGGCAATGTTCCTCTGCCATTCATGAGGTTTTCACTGGCCAATTTTTTCAGAAGTGGACCGCCAGGTCCTTCTTCCTAGTCTGTTTTAGTCTGGAAGCTCTGCTGAAACCTGTCCACCATGGGTAACCCTGCTGATATTTGAAATACCTGTGGCATAGCTTTCAGCATCACAGCAACATAAAAGCTACCACAGTATGACAAACTGACAATAATACTTGAGGACTAAGGTGTGCCTGACCTAAGCCATGGTATTCTCAGTCACCTCATATGCTTGTGAAACCTGGACAGTGAATAAGGAAGATCAAAGAAGAATTGAGGCCTTCGAATTACGGTGTGTGCAAAGAATATTGAATATACCACGGACTGTCAGAAGAAAGAACAAATCTGTCTTGAAAGAAGTACAGCCAGAATGCTCCTTGGAAGCGAGGATTGCGAGACTTTGTCTCACACACTTTGAATGCTATAAGGAGGGACCAGTCCCTGGAGAAGGACATCATGCTTGGTAAAGTGGAGGGTCAGTGAAAAAGAGTAAGACCCTCAACGAGATGGATTGACACAGTGTCTGCAACAATGGGCTCAAGCATAACAATTGTGAGGATGACACAGGTCTGGGGAGTATTTTGTTCTGTTGTACACAGGGTCGCCATGAGTCAGAACTGGTTCGAGGGCACCTAACAACAACAACCACCAGAATTCAGTACTATACTATGCACTTGGCATATATTTTCTCCTTTAATCCTCACACAGCTAGGAGAGGAAATTTTTTTTTAACAATGAAGAAAATGAGGCTCAGAAAGTTTAAGTAATTTATCTATGACGACTTAGCTAAGAAGTGGTTAAACTGGAATTCAAACCAGGTGATCCCACCTGACTCTTCCTTAGCTGTTTGCCTTTTATTTTTAAAACTCATCTAACTGAGATCAAAGTTTTGCTTTTACTTTACTCATCCATATATTTTAAGTCTCCATTAATTATTTTAATGCAAGTGAAAAATGGATCATACTTATGTTATCAACCGTATGAGAGAGATGGCATTTCTCATGTAATTTTATAGGGTTGCTATGAGACGGAATCAACTTGACAGCACACAGCAACAGCAACAACATACATGTATGTATGATGCTTTGAGGAGACAACTGTTTTCTTTGACATCTACCTTCAGTATCCAAAAGTGAAGATTGTTACAATAAATAAATAAATAAAGACAGCATACTGGGCCTATATTTGGGAAATATGTGTCTAGACTTGTGAGCCTAATATACAAGTTTGTTGCTAACCACCACGCAATAAGTAGGCAACAAGTTTCTAGGTCAGTGTATGGGCCGGTGCAGGACCTGGGCAGGTTTCTAGGTTTCCGCCAACTATTCTTGGCTGTCCCATAAATCCCAGCAGGGTGAACTGTGGGTCATTTCTTATTCTGCTTTCAGCTCATCCTGGATGCTCACTGGAAGCTCTCACAGAGGGTGCTGATCATTCAGGCTTCCCTGCCATGCGGTCTCTCTGCCCTTCTGCAAGCACATATCCCAGAGGCTGAAGTAACTCGTTTTTTCCTTAGGGAACCAAAACCAAACACTAGACCTTCTCTCGCTGCCTGTAATTAAATCTGGTGGGCAGGTCACCAGTGCCACTGGGTCAGGAAAGAGGAGAGAGAGGAAGTGAAAGAAATGGCATTTTTTTCTTGGCTGACGTTGGTGCCTCTCTGAGAGGTAGGCTCTGGCAGCCACACAGTAGAGTCCCTGTGCCCAGAATACTCGTGCTAGCTTGGGGGCTGCCAGCTGGCTCTAAAATGGTTGTTCCCAATCAAGGGCTTGCTTGCTCGCTAAGCACTTGAGGCTGAAGCACTTTGCTGGTGGTCTGTTGCTGGCCCAGAAGATCTTTTTCCTGATTCATCACTCAGATTATAACACAGCAGAGCTTATGAAACTTTAGCATGCTTCAGAATCACTTGGAGGACTTGTTAAACTACAGATTTCTGTACCCCAGTCCCTAAAGGCTCTGATTTAGTAGGGCTAGAGTGGGGCCTGAGAATTTACATTTCTTACAAGCTCCCAGGTTATGGTGATGCTGCCAATCCACAGCCACACTTTGTAGGACCACCTTAGTAGAGTACAAGGGGCAATGGTGGTTCGGTGGTAGAATTTTCACCTTCCATACGGGAGACCTGGGTTCAATTCCCAGCCCATGCACCTCAGGTATAGCCACCACTTGTTTGTCAGTGGAGGCTTGTGTGTTGCTATGATGCTAAACATGTTTCAGTAAAGCTTCTAGGCTAAGACAGACTAGGAGAAATGCCTGGCAATTTACTTCTAAAAATCAGCCAATCAAAACTCCATGGATCACAACTGTCCCATCTCACTGTGCATGAGATCACCATGAGTTGAGGCCAACTGGACAGAGCTAACAACAACAATAACATCATAGAGTATGGACAAAATAGTTGGAATCAAGTGTCTAGAGATTATGAAAGCAAAAAGGGACCTAAAAGACAGTGTCTTAGTGAGGATGCGGAGGAGCTCTGTGGTTCTTCAGACTTAAAATCTGCTGCATAATTTTCTTTCAAACTATAGTTGAGGGTATTGATTTTTTTTTTCAACAATTGAGTAACTGAGGAAAATTCTTTCTTTTCTAATTATATAGCATAAAATTCACAGGTATTAGTGTAAAGTTTGATGATTTTTGACAAATGCTCACACCCATGTGATCATACCCCATTAGATATAAAATATTTCCATCACCCCAGAAAGTTCCCTCATGTCCCTTTCCAGGTAAATCCCTCCCTTCACCCCCAGGAAACAACTATTGTAATTTAGTCCACCCAAAATTAGTTTTTCTTATTCTACTACCTCATATGAATGGAAAAATGTAGTATATTCCCTTTTGTATCTTTGGGTTCTTTTGCTCAGCATAATGTTTTTGAGATTCATCGTGCTATTGCATGTATCAGTAATTTGTTCCTTTTTTATTATGAAGTAGTATTGTTCCTGGAGAAGGACAACATACTTGGAAAGCAGAGGGTCAGCGAAAGAGAGGAAGACCCTCAACAAGATGGACTGACACAGTGGCTGCAACAATGGGCTCAAGAACAACAACAATTGTGAGGATGGCGCAGGACCAGGCAGTGTTTCGTTGTGTTGTACATAGAGTCACTGTAAGTCGGAATCGACTCGTCAGCACCTAACAACAACAACAGTATTCCATTGTACATAGACAAAGAGGCAGTTGTTTGAACAGAACAAGGGGATACGGCATGGCTGAAAGTCAAGAAACACATGTATCATGGTTGTATCCTTTCGCCATACTTATTCAATCTGTATGCTGAGCAAATAGTCCAAGAAGCTGGACTATATGAAGAAGAACCAGGCATCAGGATTGGAGGAAGACTCATTAACAACCTGTGTTATGCAGAAGACACAACCTTGCTTGCTGAAAGTGAAGGGGACTTGAAGCACTTCCTGATAAAGATCAAAGACTACAGCCTTCAGTATGGATTACACCTGAACATAAAGAAAACAAAAATCCTCACAAATGGACCAATAAGCAACATCATGATAAACAGAGAAAAGATTGAAGTTGTCGAGGATTTCATTTTACTTGTATCCACAATCAACACCCATGGAAGCAGCAGTCAAAAAATCAAAAGACGAATTGCATTGGGAAAATGTTCTGCAAAAGACCTCTTTAAAGTGTTAAAAAAGCAAAGAAGTCACTTCAAGAATTAAGGTGTGCCTGATCCAAGCCATGGTGTTTTCAGTTGCCTCATATGAATGTGAAAGCTGGACAATGCATAAGGAAGACTGAAGAGGAACTGATGTCTTTGAATTACAGTGTTGGCGAAGAATATTGGATATACCCTGGACTGCCAAAAGAGTGAACAAATCTGTCGTAAATGAAGAACAACCAGAATGCTCATTAGAAGCAAGGATGGCGAGACTTGGTCTCACATACTTTGGGCATGTTTTCAAGAGAGACCAGTCCCTGACAAAGGACATCATGCTTGGTAAAGTAGAGGGTCAT
This sequence comes from Trichechus manatus latirostris, assembly GCF_000243295.1. Classification (NCBI taxonomy): domain Eukaryota; kingdom Metazoa; phylum Chordata; class Mammalia; order Sirenia; family Trichechidae; genus Trichechus; species Trichechus manatus. The sequence goes on from NW_004443961.1 coordinate 20,769,738, forward strand.
CGAAGAAGAGGAAGACCCTCAACAAGATGGACTGACACAATGGCTGCAACAATGGGCTCAAACATAACAACTATTATGAAGATGGCACAGGACCAGGCAGTGTTTCATTCTGTTGTTCATAGCGTCGCTACGAGTCAAAACTGACCGGATGGCACCTACCAACAACAACAATGAATTCTTTAATCTATTTACTTACTGTTTTTTCTTTTATAGTTAGTATTTTATGTGTCTTGTCTAAGAAATCTTTTCCTACTATGAAATTACAAAGATCTTCTCCTATGTTTTCTTTTTTATAAGCTTTAGAGTTTTAGCTTATTTGATCCATCCTGAATTAATTTTTGCGTACGGCGCAAGCATGTAACATTTTAATGGCTCCTTTTTTGTTGTAGCTGCCAGGGATATCAGAGTCTAATCTTAAAGTAATCATGGCAATTATGTTAACTCTTTTGGTTTTCACATTCGCCTTATCTTTGCTGCTTATTTTCTATTTCTATTGTTTCTTCCTATTGTGTTAAAGTGGGGATAGTAATAACTAAAATGTCAGATTTCCTTATTTATCCTGTCTGTTAGTCTGTCTACCTATCTATCTATCCATCTATCTATGTATCTAATAGCTAACTACTTCTATTTTTATCTTGTTGTAAAATATGAAAAGCAGGTGGGACCCCAGGCAAAGGCACTACAGGTGATCTTTGGATAATAATATCTGCCCAGCTGAATGAGAAATATTGAATCTAGTAAGATTCAGAGAAACGCTTCCTGGAATCAGTGTGGGGTCCAAGTGCAGTTCCTGCCATCTGACAAACGTTTCTCTAATTCCACTGTGTTTGGTTTTGGTCCAAATGCTTGGGATCTCACCTCACTGTGCCAGTTGTTGGGCTGCTATCTGCTCTGTTTGGCCAGGAAGAAAGACAAGGTTAAAAGGATGTGGTTTGTCTCACCATACCTTATCTCAAGGTTCATACATCTGTGTTCAGGTGTGGTATGAGGAAGAATGAGAACGTGAGTCAGATGCCTCAACAACTTGCAAAAGAGACATGTGTATGCTGGCCTAGCTGTGTTTCTACTAGCCCTGCCTTACCACCAAATATTAAACTCCATCCCATGGAGTCCTATGTTTTATACATTTACATATTCACTCATTTACAATTATTTTCAGTATAACAGTAAGATTTCTCATTGGCTTCAATGTAGTTAAGGCAGGCTTTCATTGTGCCAAATACTCAGCCTAATGGCATTATTCTCCAGCCAATCTATCTATCTTTCAAGAAAAATTTAGTGGAACGATATAGAGTAGAAGTGATGTTTTTAGAACAAGTGCTGTTGTTAGAAAGATAATCTTAAATACTCTATAGTTTATTTAAAAAAAATAAGGCTTTTACAAATATTGGGTGGTGAAGTGATTAAGCATTTGGCTGCTAACCAAATGGTTGGCAGTTTGAATCTACCACTGCTCCTTGGAATCCCTATGGGGCAGTTCTACTCTGCCCTATAGGGCCGCTATGAGTTGGAATTGACTCAACGGCAATGAGTTTCGTTTGGTTACAAATATTGGCGCTTTATTAGTAACGCATGTCGTGTAACCTACCTCACAGTTTACTGTAGCCTTCCAGTATGTCTGGACTCTTCTTTGAGTCATTGACTTTGATTACTTGTGGATTATCATCATCTTAATGAAAATCTTTTTTCTATTATGTATCTGTGGACTTTCTGGTCTGCTGTTTCTTCTTTGCCTTCTCTTTTCTCTGAAAAGTATTACTCAAATGCATTGAGCTTAAAAAATCAAAGCCCTAGCGAAAGTCCCACTGATCCTTAAGAAATGAGTTTGGCCCTAGTTCCTGAAGAATAAGAAAGTGTCATAAGGAAGAGTAGCCTTGAATAGGCTCCAGCATCTACCATTCAACTATTGATCTACTGACTTCCTGAGCAAATCATTCTCAAGTGAGATAAAGAGAAAACCCATAGAGTAGAAAGAGGACGATAGACAAAAATACCTATGTTTGTCTGTCTGTCTATTTATCTATATCTATGCCTAGAATGAGAACAGATAGGTGGATGGATGGATGGATGGATGGATAGTATATAGATAGATGATAGGCAGGTAGGTAGATAGATAGATAGATAAATAGATGAAGGCTTAGATATTCACAGCCTCTTTCCATGCATATGAGGGTAATGAGTGGTTGGAGGGCAGCTTAAATAGCAGAAAAAATAGGATTTCCATGAAACAGGCAGAGAAGAGAAGACAATAGACTCTGAGGAGAGGGAAACAGAGAGAATGGAGAGGGCCAAGTACTGTACAGGCTGAGCTGAGGAAGAGTTTTGGGGAAGGAAAATGTGAGCAGCAGGGGGAGAGAAATTTTTAAGAGGAAAAGATAATGAGAGTAAAAGTACTAGCGAAAAGTAGATTTAAAGAATTTTATCAGAGTCTGCACTACAAATTAGAATTGGTTCTAATTATTATTATTCTTAATGTCCAAATTGTTTCCTTGAAGAAGATACTATGCTGAGACTGTGATACAAGGCTCTATTGCATTAAAAAGGTTTAAATCCCACTGTTTCATGCAATGCAATACATATTTATTGAGAACTTATTTATTTTGTCCCCACTGTGGTAGATTCTGCTGCAGAGGAATCCAAGAGGAGTAAGATACAGTTCTACTTGCAAAGTTTACAACCTGGAAAAGTCATGGTTTTTCTTATGGTTTGTTTTTATGGGAGTAAACAAATACCTATAATATTAAGCAAAATGCGGCACTTGCCACAGATGAGGTAAAAAGTCACAAGAAGTAGCCAGTGCGTAGAAGAATCAGGTAATGTCAGTCACATTAAGGAAGGAGAGGGTTTTAAGAAGGAGGTAGCCAGTGATATCTAATACCGTAGACAAGATGAGCAGGATAAGAACTGAAAGTAGACCTTTGCAATTTGTGACCACACGTCACTACTCCCCTTAAACAGAGAAGTTTCACAAAGCAGTTGAGCTGAAGTCCATGTGTAGCTGTTGAGAGTAGGCTGGGAGTGATAAATGGAGGCTGCTCTTTTAATACATTAGGCAGGAAAAGATGAAACGGTAGTTTTTGAAGATAATAGATTTGAGGGAAGGTATTGGAGGTTCGATTCCACTGAAGGTGTGTTGGAAGAAAGGCCTGGAAATCTACTTCCTGAAAAATCAGCCATTGAAAACCCTATGGAGCACAGTTCTACTCTGACACACACGGGGTCACCATGAGTCAGAATCGACTTGATGGCGGCTGGTTTATTGTAGTCTAGGCAAAAACGAAAACTGTTTGTAAACAAGAGGAAACAGCCAGGGGGAGAAATAAAATTTGAAGACGTAAGTGTTAGAGAAAAGTAAGTCCTAGAAGAGTTTGGGTATGGGATAACAAGGGACACATAAAAGAGGGAAGGACTCTTCTTTGTCTGAAATGTGGGTGAGGGTGGAGATAGACAAAAGGAAAACACAGACCTATATAGGGTCACTATAGTGTCACTATGAGTCGCAATCAGCTTGACGGCAGTGGGTATGGGGTATGGGTAAAGAGATTTGAGATGGAGAGAGGATTTACAAGGAGCTCATAAAGGATCGAGACTTCTAAGCAAAGTTGGAGTTGGGGAATCTGTTGGAACTATGGGTTTAGGAACACGGGAAAAGAATGAACTGCTCAGTGCTAGAAAAACATACCCTTGCTTAGCAGTACTGAGAGCCCAGCTGAGGTTAGTGAGCATGAACTTATAATAAACCAAGGCTTTGTTTTCTCGGATTGAAAGCAGAGAGGAAAGAGAACATGAGTTTTCCCGGGCTAGTGACTGATACTGTGGTCATGGCTGTAGTGTTGACCCGCTGAGCAAAAGTAGTCATTTAGGATGACATATAAAAACCCCATGAGACTAGTGGATTAAGAGACCTTTTGAAGGGTTCAAAAGAAAAATTATAATGAGGATCAGGAGCAGACCAGAGTGAGGGAATTGGACAGAGAAAGGAACAGAAGGCTGCAATCAGAGAGGAGGATTCAAGAGCCTGATAACTTTGTAGTGGGGCAGTGTCACTGCTAGGAAGAACAATGAGACCAAACACTCAGAACAGTCGGCACCATGATGATGAAGTCATTGACACCGATGACTGGATGAGGAAAGGGATGAGACAGAGAAAAGGGTTGTGAGCCATGTAATGAAATAATTGAGAATAAAATAGAAAAAATAAGAAAATAGAAGTGGAGAGAGATTTTGCATGGCACAATAATGAAAATGTGACAAAAACAGACAAATATAAATATTTCAATGCTCTGTTCCAGAACACACACACTACAATGAAGGAGGTGACAGACATAGGGCCAAAAAATGGTTTTGATGAGGATAGGTAGAAAATAGCATAAGCAGGGGCATCAAAGTCACTTTGTTCGTCCAACGTGAGAGGGTTGAGCTAAGTGTCTTTCAACTCTGTTCCAAATCTAAAATTTTACATTGAATTATGGCACAATGGTTAAGTGCTCAGCTGCTAATCAAAGGTCAGCAGTTCAAACCCACCCAGTAGCTCCATGGGAGAAAAATATGCTCCCGTAAGATTGCGGCCTAGGAAACCTTACGGGGCGGTTCTACTCTGTCCTATAGGTTGCTATGAGTTGGAATTGAATCTACGGCACACAGCAACAACAGAGCATAAGTCATTGAGAGATGATGGTGAGAAATTTCTCTTTAAGTAACTTGTCCAAGTTCAGATAGTTACTAAGACAGCATTCAAGCCTGGATCTGTTTGACTCCAAAACTCATGCCACTGTACAAAATCATATTGGCTCCTTGGGTTCAGTTCGCTCAGTTCTAAATGGAAAGATTGCTACCAAATAATTCCTAGTGTATCTTTTGTCTCTAGCATTAGGTAATGTTATATGCATAGAGACATAATGTCCCTAAAGGATAGAGAAATGGAAGTACACTATTACCTTACCTTGTGACACCATTTTCCTTCTAACTTAATGTCACCTCCTAAATTGTAAGAAGAATAGATGTCTAAATCCAAAGTTACAGGCAGATACCAACTCAGAATTAGCACCAGAAAGTGTGTGAATTCTCCAGAGAGACAATATAAGCTCCAGGTATTCATTCTCTCTATACTTTGCCAAAAAGTCCTTAGAAATAAAATTTAAATTCTATGACTTAACAGCAAGCACATCAGTTATTAAAGTTCTGGTTAAGAAGCTTACTCATCAGATTTCAAATGCAACACATTTCTTTTAACTGACAAATAATCAAGCCTTTAGAACTTATTTTCTTATTTTACTCTGCTGTTTTTAGTGCAGTGCTTTGTACTTCAGAAGTATTAGACTTATTAACGTATCTTCCATACGAAACAAAAGGCAGAAAGAATGAGCCAGGTGAAACACTCATCTCCAAAGAGGGGAAACTAAGAGCAACAACATTTCAGGCAAATGGATAATTTTCTTTCTACACTGAAAAGTGTCTCTGAACAGAATATTACACATAGAATTGGCTGGGCTTGGGAGGAATCCACCCTTTTGGAAAATCCCTACATAGACCTTTACTAAATATCATGATGATACTTAAAATAATTATTGTCATTTACATTTCTAATATATGAAGAAATTAATGTGATGATTATAGTGCTCTCCACAAATGTGATGAAGAAAAAGGTGACGTAGGCTTTATATCTGTAAATTTAGAAAGTAATGTTTTGTTAACCTCTGAATTCAGTTTTCAACGGACTCAGCTTTGCTCCTTTATTACTAGTGAATCTTGGCTTTTGAAGGTAAATCAAGTTTGAACTGTGGTGTTGGCAAAGAATATTGAATATATTGTGGACTACCAAAAAAATGAACCAATCAGTCTTAGAAGAAGTACAACCAGAATGCTCCTTAGAAGCAAGGATGGTGAGATTTTGACTCACTTACTTTGGACATATCATCAGGGAAGACCAATCTCTAGAAAAAGACATCATGTTTGGTAGAGAGGCAACTAAAATGAAGGAAACCCTCAAGGAAATGGATCAACAGAATAGCCACCACAATGAACTCAAACATACCAATGATCATGAGGATGCTACAGGATTAGGCAACACTGTTCTAACATCAACAAACCCATTAAAGTCTTACATCGGGTGATTGTTGTTGTTTTACAAAAGGTGGCATTTTTCTTTTCCTTATTTTCTATTTTTTGTGAGTCAATATCCACTAGAAGTTTTGAACTCAAGAGATCTGATATAAAACTCTTAAAGCTCTGTGTTCTCAGATGTTACCTTTACATGATAGTGTTCCACTGCATTTCATCATGTCCCCAGAATGCGTCGCAATACATTCTGATTATTCCCAAATTGTGGAGCTTAACATTTGGAAGTATCGTTGTATTATATTTGAAACAGACCAAAACAAAATATCATATATTTAGGTGTTTTATTCAGAAATGTTTTGAAATCTAACATGAAACATGAACATGTAAAGAAGAAATGCTTTCTTCTTTTCTTCGGCGTAAGTAGGTTAAGATTGTAAATTGGTTGTTGATGATATTTAAGTAGATATTTTGTTCACATCTTAAAAACTCCCAAGTGATTCAGCTAATTCCTACTCAGATTCAAAGATAGTATTCCATATGCAAGGTATAAGAGCTTAATTTGTTAAATTCTCCTGTCCCACAGCCTGCCAAGCCACGGGATGAAGACCAGACTTGCCTAAACCGACAGAATGTAAGAAGATTCCACACGCTGTACAAGGGAGCTGAGTGCTTCTGATCTGGTTGGATGTGGAGAGAGGGAGATAGGTACAAGCACAGCTTTCTTACTTTTCTTCCCCAGAAAGCTGGGACAAGGGCTTTTACCTCATACAAAAAATTCAGAGCAAAGCTCTGGTTATACTTAGGTCCTGAGACGTGTCTGCAAGATGGAGAAGGCAGTTGTCCCTGACACATTTGGGGAATACCGCTCTTTCTACCAGTGTGAAAAACTTAAGCCAGGTACTGGATAGAACCTTAGAAGCTATAAAAATAAATCTTTTTTTTTTCAATTGTGGTAAATATATATGTAACTATTTGTTAGCCTTTTCAACATTCTTCCCATGTATAATTCGGTGACATTAGTTATGTTTGTCTTAGAAAATTTGGAAATGGATAATTTGGAAAATAAGTGTTTTCTGAACTTTCAATTTCTTTATTATGCATATGAAGTTAAATTATCTACCATAGAAAAGGTAAGATAAAATTAGCTGCAGAGGATGCAAATTTGAGTCTAAATCCCTGAATATTATAAGGATATGCATAAGGGGGTGATAATTATGACTGATTTTTTCTGTCTTTCATGCCTACTTGCTTAGTCAGCTGTGATTAAACCTTAATCAACTTGGAACATAGTTACTGTAAATATCATAGTTAAATATACTAAACACTGAATGAAGCATTAAGCATTGCATGATTTTTATTGAAAAGGCAAGGTATAACTCATCTCTTCCTTTCCTGTAAGTAGATGGCCTGAATACCATGCTGCACCCACTCGAAGATTAAGTTCAAAATGTGTCATCCTTCCTGTCCATCTTCTCTATCAAGTTGTCCTATTATATTTTTTGGATGACTCTTATGAATCCTTTTAGAATGGATCAGAGCAAGCTTTTGGGTATTTTCTCTTTATGACACCAGCAAAAAATGTTGAGTTCAGTTAAATTTAAAAAATCATCCAAGTAGGTAGCATAAGTGAAACAACTGGGGGACTGTCTGGCAATTTTCTTTGTTGACAGTATCTGGAGATTTCTTCCAGTTTGCAAAAGCAATTCATACTTAAATATGATGTCTTTTTGCATAATTCCTCAGAAAACTTTCTCAGGTTTCTGATCTTCCAAGCAATATGATGTTTGTAATAAACCCTATACAAGTCTAACACAGAAGCAAATTTTCTTAAATTGAAGTATTTTTCCCTTACCTTTTAATTCTGATGAGAGTAGTTTCCATTGCTTCTTTGAAATATTACATAAGTGGAATATGAGTGGAAAAAGGCAAAATTCTGTTTATTGAGAATAAGAGGACTTTACAAAGGCATGTATCCACATTGATATTAGATTCACTTCCAGATTCTCAGCTCTGTAGGACTCTGCGTGTGAATGTGCTTGAGTAGTCTTAGATTTCAGTTTTGTTTTATTTTTCTCTCAAAACGAAGAGCCAAGTTAAAGTCAAAAGCTGCTTCTACTGTACTATAAGGTTGAAATGTCTTTATTGCCTTGATCAAAATAATATTAATTTGATCAAGGTCATTTTTAGTGATTTTGACGATTTTATAAATATTTAAAAGGCCGATTATTTTCGATGCATGAGGGAAATTTATCTTTCCTCTATTTTACTTCTTGCATAAAAATAGAGAAGGAAGTTAAAGTTTGTGTATATCCTCTAATTATAAGTTTTTGGTGCTACAAAACTTGGTAAAGCTGGAATAGAACTTAAATTAGTTTTATTTCCCTGTGATAGAAGAATTAGATATATTCATTAGCAGAGTGAGGTGCTATGATTTGAATGGCATTCCTTGAAAGACAGCTTCAGTGTGAATTTCAATACCAAATTCAACCTTAAAATATATTAGTAACTGAACATTATCATGGCTATATAACGCTTTTAAAAATGCACAATTTAATATACAGGCACACATTTTCATGCATACTGCTGTTTTTCTTATTCAAATAATTTCTAATCTGCTGATCTTCCTTGGATTTTTGTAACTTTTATATGAATGAGAAAAAGAATAATTTTCTTTTATCTGGTAAAAATAGAAGTTCCATTCTACAGTGGTATGGGAGGCTGGAGAAGATTCTTTCATAACCAGCACAGCCTCTCCTAGCAGATTTTGGGCTTTTGTATAGACTTTAGTCTGATAGGCACAAAGGCCACAGGGCATCCAGACTCACTGGGTCCTTAATATCTGAAAGTCCAACCTGTCTTTCTCAGGGAATTCTGGCAGCATCCAGATCATAGTGTGTTCCTTTGGACAGTTACCACGTTCATTCCCGGGAAACCAGGAGAGGATTCTCATTGGAACACTCTGCCTCCTGGAAACCAATTCCAGCCCTGAGAGCAATGGTCTGCAAACCTTCTGCTTGTGCACTCCCCAAAAGGAATTTTGAAAACCTCTTGCATAAGTTTCAGTTTACATCTAAAATTTGTCAAAAATGTGAATAGTTACAAATCATCTTACTTCCAACTTATTTTAAATATTGACATTCTTAAATAAAATTATCACATAATCTTTTAAATGCATCTTATGGAATATAAATACCAGAACGATTTGATTTCCTACCACCATCTATCTAAAAACATGGCAGTTCATAAATAAGATCTTCTTCAACAAATGGAAATTTTACGTCTTTCCTTTTACTCTTTGAATTCATTTTTCCACTTCCCTTCCCCACCAGGTTTTATCCTAACTGCATACACTTCTATTCTTGAAAGCCTTCTACTGATCACCCTATTACACACATCGAAACAAAAGTATAAATTAGATTGATTTTTAAAATTTCCTGATAAAACCCAGTACCGTCAAGTAGTCTCTAACTCATAGTGACCCTATAGGACAGAGTAGAACTTCCCCACAGGGTTTCCAAGGAGGGGCTGGTGGATTCAAACTGCCAATTTTCTGGTTAGCAGCCGAACTCTTAACTACCTCACCACCAGGGCTCCAAACTTTCTAATAGGTTCTAAGTATTTAAAAATTCCTCTTGAGTAATATCGCAGTTATTACAGTGAAACCCATAAAAGCCCGAACTCGACGGGACTGCTTTGTTTTTCAGGGTTTCGCAAGTTTTCTGCCTTGGACAGGATGTGGTCTTACCACTTTTCTGTTGCTCCTTTTAGTGAAAAATATTTGAGCTTGCCTTCTTTGACAGTTTTCTGCCTTACACAGGTTCCAGCTTTTATAGGTTTTACTGAATTGGTAAACACTTGATCAAATGTTACATTATTAAATTATACTTAATATAATTGTAATAAAATCTTGATAAGTACATATTAAAGGTGATAAAAAGTAATTAAAAATTAGTTGTTAATTAAAAGTTCTTTTTAAAATTAAAAGTAGTTAAAAAATTTTTATGGGATGTGCCTCTCTTAATGAGACAGATAGGGCTGGGTTTTTTCCTCATTGGTCTATTTACTAATATTACTAATTGGCAGAATGAGTTAGGGTTAGTATTAATTCTATTCTTGTTTGCCATTTTAATTGAAGCAATTGCTAAAAAAAAAAACCTTGTTTAACCGAAAGTGGGAATGGAAGAGCTTTTATTATCATTATGACTCTTCATTCTTGGATGCTTTACCCAAATTTTATGCCAAAAGTTACATAGTTGATCTACAATGCAAAATTATTTTTAAAGATCTATTGGCTGAAAATTTGTTTAGCACCCCCCTTAATTTTTTTGTGGAAAGCAAAGAATTAGATTCCACCCGTGATTTGTTACCCAGACATTAAATTCTTTCACTCTTGCACATGTACACCAGCACAGTACAGTATTGGTACAGTATTAGGAGTTATCCTTGTGTTTGCTGTGGCTGCTGAAGTTTTTCATTCCAGAGTAATGCACTGTAATAAGATTCCAGAAGGATGAAATGTGTGACTTTCTTTTGTGAAGTGGCAAGAGAGCAAGTATGAATGGGGATGCCTTAATTACAGGCTTTTTCTTAGGGAAGAATTCATAGGGAAGCTGCGGCTCTGGAGACATCCTTAACTCTATTCACGTTCTTGGAAAGTCTCTGTGAACTCCTGTATGAAGACTTTTGTTTGAAGACCACTGCCTGGAAGCAGCTGCAGGCCCCTGGTGGCCTGAGAGTTATTAAAGGATGAATAGGAAAATGAGCTGTTTTCATGGCTTTGCTACGATAATTTTTCTATAATATGTTAGTTAGCGATTATTTCTTACAGCCCTGCCTTAACGTAACTAATATAAGTCAGTATGGTGTAGTGGGTAAGGTCTGGATTTAAGAGTCCAAAACATACTTTTAACTATTAGACTCTAGAAAACATCACTTCACTTCTCCAAGCCTCAGCTTTCTCATTTGGAAGCTGGTCTAGTTTCCCAAAGCTAAGAGAGATAATAGATAATTTTAGGTGTCACATGGACAAACTTTATTTGTTATCCATTTCTTTTATCGTTTATCAGAAAAAAATAATCAGTGTACTAAATCCATGATTCTGGATTCTTGAGTATAGTTGTTTAGAATGTATCTGAAATGAGTACTTAAAAGAAAATCTAGTAAAAGAAAAATATTAAATAAATAGACATGGTAAAAACAATGTATATGGTATAGGAATTAATGAAGCTTGAGAAACAGGAGTATGTAGTTACGATGGCTGTGGCTGCATCAGGGCCCAGTGTTATATGATTTAATGAAAAACAGTTGGAAAAAAAAAAGGAAGAAAGGGAAGAAGAAAGGATGGAAGGACTTTATGGATGGATGTATATTTCTAGACAGGCTCAGAAATTACCATAGTCATGAATGGTAAATGTCAACCCACAAAAGAAACTTCAAAAGACAAGTTCAGGCAAATTATTCGGTTAAGAAGTTCATAGGTAGATGTTCTAAAGGCAGAATACCAATTATGCAAGTCAGGCTTTCTCAACACTCTGGCATGAGCTAAAAATCTTCGCCACATCTACATGGCCAAGTAATGTGGAAACTTGATGTAATCACCCAGGCAAGGCAGGCAAATAAAACTTACCACAGAACTTGGAGGACTAAGTTACATACCTACATCAGCTATCTTTACTGATCAAATTGTCCAGGTAATCTATAAACCTCCTTGTCACATTGCCTATGTTACCACAGCCAATTCCAATGCTGGCATTCTAATTGGGACAACTTATTATTTTTTCCCCAATATGATGCATTTTAATTATGAAAACACATTGTTTTAATTGTACTTTAGAGGAAGGTTTACAGAACAAATAGTTTCTCATTAAACAGTCAGTACACATATTGTTTTAAGACATTGGTTAACTACCCCACGACATGTCAACACTCTCCCTTCTCGACCTTGGAGGACCATTTTTTTTTCTTGGCAAAAATATATAGAGCCAAATTTACACCATTTCAAAAGTTTCTACATGTACAATTCATTGACATCGACTACATTCTTCCAGTTGTGCTGCTATTCTCACTGTCCTTTTCCAAATTATTCCATCACCATAATCTTCAACTCACTGCCCCCTAGGCTTCCCATCAAACCTTTTGAGTTGCTGTTGTCAATTTGATCTCACACAGATTAATTCTTCTTTTTTTTTTTTGTACCTTAGATGAAGGTTTGCAGAACAAATAGTTTCTCATTAAACAGTTAGTACACATATTGCCCTATGTCAATGTTAACAACCCCATGACATGTCAACACTGTCCCTTCTCAACCTTGGGTTCCCTATCACCAGCTTTCTTGTCCCCCCGCTACCTACTAGTCCTTGTCCCTGGACTGCTGTGCCTCAGTCTCGTTTTGTTTTATGAGGCTGTCCAATCCTCGGCTGAACGGTGAACTTCGGGAGTGACTTCACCACTGAGCTAAAAGGGTGTCTGGGGGCCATATTCTCGGGGTTTCTCCAGTCTGTCAGGCCAGTAAATCTAGTCTTTTTTGTGTGAGTTAGAATTTTGTTCTATATCCTTCTCCAGCTCTGTCCAGGACCCTCTGTTGTGAGCCTGGTCAGAGCAGTCAGTGGTGGTAGCCAGGCACCGTCTAGCTGTACTGGACTCAGTGGAACAACTTATTGAGAATAAATTTTCTCCAAACAACTGTGGGTTTTTACTGATTGCTAAAGAAATTCAACTTTTAAAATGGTTACGCATTACTCAGAGATAAAGAATAGCTCACATTAATAAGTATTAATGTGAGCAATTCTGTAAGCCTTGGAGATCTTGGGTATAATGTGCAAACACACCCAGATAGTGATATGAAGGTATTTCTCGCTTTGTTTGTTCTGTACAATTTCCCCGAATTTTTTTTATCAGCTATTAAGGGAAAAATCAAACTTTCATTCTTCTTTCTTCCTGTCTCTTAGTCCTTCTTTAAGAATCAATAAAATGAGAATTCTTGAGCCAAACAAAAATCTTTAACATGCACATACACACACACAATCAAACAAAATTTCTTTTAGAAATGCTATAGTTATACATATCAGAGATGGGCTAATCCAAGAAGTATATAAAATAATGAATCTCAGCTATGCCTTAATTAAGCTAATTCCTTTCTTGCCTTCTTGTCTTGTCTTCTAACGAACGAAGAGAGGTCACTATATTGGGTATGGCCTTCAGAGTTTCTTGAATCCTAAATGCCTTTTATATTTTATAAAACCTTATATTTGTAGTTTAACAAATCACTTCCCACCCATTCTCTCTCTTTAATACTCTTTAGTAATTCTCTCTTTTCTCTCTTAGGTGTCCCTATCCAAACCTTATGTGACAGAGACACCTGAGGATAACTGGCCAATTTCTCTGAGCATTTCCTTTTGCTAATGAAGATCAGGATATCAAGAAAAACAGTTCTAATAATAGCTGCCATTTATTGAACATTTATTACTATTAGGCAGTTTATATGTGTGAAAATCTGTATCATTCCTCACAACACTGTAGAGAGGTATTATTTTATTTTATAGGTAAGCAACCAATGCTCTGAGGTTACTAACTTGCCCAGGGTCATATAGAGTTGGGGTTTGAACCTAAGTCGATCTTCTTCTGAAGCCAGGGGAGTTTCTTCTATTTCACACTTCTCCCTTTTTACTAATGGTTCCCATTTAATGTTTGTTCAGTGAAACCAAATACTCAGGCATGCTGTTTCCAGATGGGCTTTGATAGCGATGTCAGTCCAAATCCCTTAGGTAACCAGGATCAAGTAGAAATGGTTGGAAATTTTCCAGTTGACTATGAGTAATAATGACGTGATCTGGGTAATATATAAACCCATTCACACCAACTCTCCTCCAAATTCCCCAGAAGCATTGTTATTTAGCAGGGCAGGTCAGAAAGGCTAATTGGCTATATCAAAGGAAAGGGTGGGGCAAAAAGTGCTTTGCTCTAACATGGGCAGGTCATTCTACTGCCAATATAATCCCGGAAGAGTGTGGTTTTAATAGATGTCAGTTCTGGAACTATCAACCATTGATTAAGCCATACCACTAGTGATAGTTCTCAGTTCTCCTAAATATCCAAGCATGCAGGAAAGCTGGTGATTTGAAATTCAGTGGCAGAATATATGAGGCTTATTTATGCTCCTTAGTAAATATATGAGGATTATGTAGGTTGTCACCCAATCTTTAGTAAAGGACATCATGTTTGGTAAAGTAGAGGGTCAGAGAAAACAAGGGAAACCCTCAATGAGATGGCTTGACACAATAGCCACCACAATGGACTCCAATACACCAACAATTAGGAAGATGATGCAGGACCCCATTACGTTTGGCTCTGTTATACATAAGGTTGCTATGAGTCAAAGCCGACTCAAAAGCAAGGAGCAACAACAACAGCTTGTCATATGCATTATTAATGGAAGGAATCATGTCCTATAGGCATTCTGAGTGCTGATCTATTAAATCTATTTCCAAATTGCCAAGGACTATGACAAAAGATAGCAGCAGGGACCCCACATCCAGACACTGGAAAAAGAGGGAATGGGCTCATCCCCAAGAGCGAGTTAAATAATGCTGGTAAATCACACTGGGGAAGCACTTTCTCCAGCTATTGCTTTGTCTGCTCTGTAACATCCCTTTACAGCAGAGTATGACATTTTTTCTTCTTCCCTTTTTTTTCAGGTTAAGAAACAGGTTCAGAGAGTAACCAAGACTTATTAAATGATAATTATGTGCCAGGCTCTGTGTTTAGAACATTGCTTGCATTATCTTATTTAATCCTTGCAACAAGCTTATGAGGAGAATGTCATGATTATTATATTTATTACATAAGGAAACTGAAGGTTAGAGAAGTAAATTGCCCAGAGTTATGTAGCTGCTAAGTGATCATCTGAGATTCTAGCTCAGGCCAATCTGACGCCAAACCCCTTTAGTACCATCCTGTATTTATTTGATAAGAACTGAAGTGATTTTCCCAGGGTCTCTAATCTCCAACCCACCTGCGCTAATTCCAAAGCCCTTTGTTTTTCTGTATCTGCTTTCTAATTAGAGGCTTTTATTCAAGGAATTTGTGGGTTCTTCCTCACTGGCATTCTCTTTGCTGTTGTTGGTGTTAGTTGCTGTCAAGTCGATTCTGACTCATGGCTACCCCGTGTGTTACAGAGTAGAACTCTGCTCCATAGAGTTTTCTTGGCTGCAATCCTAATGGAAGCAGATCACCAGGCCTTTTCTTCCATGGTGACTTGCACTAAGAGAGTTTCTGTGTCCAGAAAAAGGCATATCCATTAGGGAATATTTTCTGAGCATCCACCATCCACCCCACACTGTGCTAAACACTGTTGAGTTCACCAAAATGAACCTGACAGCTTCTGCGATTTCCTGACAGCAACATCTTTCCTCTAAAACCAATGAAAATACCTTTTCAGGTTTGTCTATTAACCAAAAACCCTTTGCCAGCAAGTTGATTCTGACACATAGCAACCTTATAGGACGGAATATAACTGCCTCATAGAGTTTCCAAGGAGAGGCTGGTGGATTCGAACTGCCGACCTTTTGGTTAGCAGTCATAGCTCTTAACCACTGCACCATGAGGACTCCCTACTATTAACAAGAGAAAGGAAATAAAATTATTCCATTTCCCTTTGTGCTGTTTGAGGAACAGAGGCAAAAGTCCAGCTTCTTGACTTTGAGTCACACACTTTGAACCATGGGTCGGGCAAATCGGTGGTCACCTTCAGGTTCCAACCTGCAGAGCAACCCACCTCAGGAAGCCTCGTCATTCAGGGGGATGAGTGTGCCAAGCTCCACAAACCTGGACTTGCTGGTGGAAGGCCTCCCCAGCCAAGAACAGCACAGCTAGCAAGGGGTGGTGGGAGGTAGGAAGCAAGCTCACGGCTGGCAAGTGGGCAGAGTGAGTCACCCCTTTGATGTGCGGTAGTTACTTCAAACACAGCAAAGGTGAGCCAGCATTTCTTTCCCCTGACTACCCTGAATGCTGTGCAACAGCCCCTTCGTGTAGGAAACTGAGTCACAGGACGGAAAGTTTTCAAAGTTGAGGGGGAGGAAATAGCTAGTCTGTATTTTAATATAAATTTTACCGAGATGAATTTGGCGTGAGCCTGGTGAAATTTCAGTCAGTCTTATGGAAATAAACTAATTTTCTGCGTATTTCCAAAACCTTTCTCCACTGCTCCCCACTCCTAACAAAGACGGTAAATGAGAGGTGTACGTATACACAAGACCCTTCAGCAGAATGAACTGTTTAAAGGAATCAGTTTAGTAAAAAGAGGACTCTGGTTCATTTGTGTGATTGTCTTACTGAGAGAATGAAAATGCCATAAGGAAAAGATTATTAAACCAGCTAGAGGTTCCTGGAGGTCCTCAGGTGGCACAAATTATTTGAACCCAGCCAGCAGCAGTGCAGAAGAAAGACCTGGCTATCTGCTCTGTAAGATTACAGCCAAGAAAACCCCATGGAGCTCAGTTCTACTCTGTAACACATGGGGTCGCTATGAGTGGGAACTGACTTGACAGGTTTTTGTTTCTTTGTTTAAAGAGGTTCCTAGAATGCCTGGTTCTTTCATAAGAGCAAAAGAGTCAAAATCTGGGTCCTGCTAGGATCCATCTGGCCCAGAGTGAATGGATCTGGTCTGTTGCAGAAAGCGGAGGGCTGTAGGTTGCGAAAGCAATGCTGGGTTGTCTGTTGGCATCTCAGCATGCTTCCTACTGCCTTCTGTGCTCTTCCTGGTAGCAGCCAAGAAGCCTGAAGACTACGATTCCTAGCCTCCTTCCAAGCAGTGCATTGGTTTAGCGTCCTCCAATGAGAGGCACTCGGGTAAGATTTGGAAGGTGGAAGAGGAGGCACCCTTATTGCCCTGGCAGTAGCGGGCAGGCACAGTGTCTCCTGCTGATAGCAGACCTGAAGTTTTGCCAGTGGCTTCTGTGGGTCCTCCTGCAAGCAGAGGGGAGGGTAACAAGCGCCCACGGGCAATCTCTAAATTTGCGCTTTCCCTGCCCCTCTCACCGGCCAGCCTCATCTGGCGCCCCTTTGGACTTGCGCTCCAGGGCAAACGCCCCACTCTAAGCCTCTCCTCCCCTCGCTACGCCTCTGCCTGCAAGTCACCCACTTTGGTACTGCTAGCAGCTGCGCTAACTGGTGAAGTTCTCTGCAACTCCTACACTTTCTGATTTCCTGAACTTTAGTGGTAGTTCCCCTGAGTTTCTCCCCTTCTAATGATTTGCAATTCCCTAAGTTAAATTCCTTCTTTACTGAAATAGCTAAAGAGGTTTCTGTTTTCTTGACTAAACCCTGCATGGTACGTACTTCAAAAGGACAAAGAATACGTCCAAACAATTCACCTTCCATAAAGGGTTAAGGATCTCTTTCCATCTATGAGTTTATCTTTTTCAAATTATTTGTATTTTCATTATATACTACCTCTTGTGGCAACGGACCACTACATGTACTACCCAGTCATGAAGTATATTTCATGTATTTATTACCATTAAAAATAGCTCAAGCTTCGGGCCATCTCTGGTGTAATAGTAATTAAATATATATTCATTTTCACTATGCCCTTCATCCCATTGTGGATATTGATCATGTTCAGACTGAAGAGTTGTAGTCGCTTAGCCTGTTCTTATATCAGAGAATATGAACACACACACACACACAGCCTGAATTTAATATTATTTAGTTGTCCTTGCCTGTATCTTTCCTGAGCATAGAAGGAGAAAAAGATAGAAATGAGCTGAACTCTTGAAAATGCCATCCAAATTTTTTAATCATACAAATCAGAATATAGAGGCTAGATAAGACTTTCAGAGAAAGTATAATCTTTGTGAATTAACCTGCTTTTCCCTGGCCTTAGGTTTAATCTTTGTTCTTTCCCATCTCTTTTATATTAATTTCATTCTCATTTCCCAATCAGCAAAGGAAAAATGCTTAATTTTAGACACTATTTACCTGAAGCAGCACTGTGGTTAAGGGGACCTGTTCTGAGTAACTTAAAATCATTATTGGGTAAGCATCTAATAAAATATCTTGGCATTAATAAATTTGATATTCTTGGATATGCTTTATTTTTGCATGTGAAGAACACTGTAACTGACCAAAATGCTCTATGAGAGATTGTAGATTATATCATTTGATTATTTGTTTTCTTAGAAAATAAGAGTTTAAACGTTCATGGTCCAAACTACCCCATCTCTCCTTCCCTTGGCTTGTGCCGTGAGACTTTCAGTGAAAATCAGAAGTCACAAATTGAAAGCCCAATCCACAGACCAAGATGGCCTGCAGACTGATTGATTGATTCATTCATTCATTCATTCACTCAAAAAATACTTATCAAGCTTCTACTATCTGTCAGACTCTGTTCTAGGAACTGCGTATATAGCCATGAGCAAAATATACCAAAATCTCTGCCCTTGAGAAGTTTACATTTCATTGAAGGGAGACAGGAAAAAAATCAAGTCAATAAAATGTATATATGTTAGATGGTGATAAGAGTTTTAGAGCAACAGCAAGCAGGAAAGAGAGATAAGAAGTGTGAGCAGAGGGTATAATTTTCAATAGGGTGGCTAGGGAAGGACTTACTGAGAAGGTGACATTGAAGGGAAGACCTGAAGGAGGTGAAAGGGTGAGTTATGTGGCTATTGAGGGAAAAGTCACCATGAGGAAACCGATGCTACAAAGGCCCTGGGGCAGGAGAGTGTATTGCATGATGAAGGAACAGCCAGGCCGATGTGGCAATTACAGAGTGAGTGACTGAGTGAGGGGAGAGCTATAGGGAGGAAGGCAGAGGGGTGACGAGTGCCTGGTTGTATAGAGCCTTGTAACCACTGGGAAGACTTTGGTAGATGTGTTCTATTGGTTAGCACAGTGGTTTAAAAAAAAATCAGTTGCTAGCATTTAAAAATTAGGATATTTTATATAAATATCGGATTTCCAATTTGTCTAGAAAAATGGAAAGATTTGTTAACACTCGATGTACACTGCCACATCATGACAGTGAAGCTGAGCAGTAGCTGCCCTCTTTAGATGGATCCAGTGCTCTCCAGTGCCCCATATTCCCAGGGCTCCCTATTTTCTCACACTTGGCCTGCTTTGCTAAGAGCTGAAGGGGTGTTTGTTTGGATCCCGATAAATGAAGGGTTAATTGGTAGTCAGTTTAATGAAGCACATGGATGCTCCTGGAGCTGAGCTCCACTGACTCTTGCCTCTGTATCCCAGCTTCAGGCAAGGTCTGGCCCATACTAGGTGTTTAATAACTTGTTGATTAAATAGATATAAGAAAAAAATTAAGAATGTGACCTTATACAAGTTAACCTTACTACGGAGGCGGAAAAAAAACATGAAAAGTTCACTCTTCTCTCAGTTATACTGCATCTCTTTTCATAGCCAAAGTCTGGATGGGTTGACTCTGGGTCTAGTCCTGGCTGGGGATCCATATACACCTCTATGAATGGCCACAAGCCACATGTATTAATCTGCAACAAAAGTGATGATCTCAGCACAACTCCACATCTAGGTGTCTACCAACTGTGTAGTCTGGAAGGCTGTGTTTCGGCATATTGGAAACTCAGTTGTTCTGGTTTTCTTTGGGCATTCAGAGCTGCTTTTTGATATGAGGTGTTGGGTTTTTGTTATTATTGTTGTTTTTTAATTATTTGTTTTTATACCTAGAGTTCAGCTTTATTTGACAGATCTCTTTAAGGAATACAGTTCAGTTGTGTATCCAAATGTACGCGTGCGATGGAGGTAAACAAGGAGAGAGGTGACAGAGAAAGGATGTTGTTCATTATCCAATCAAAATATAAGATATTGGAATGCTTGACACTCTGCCAAGTACCAACATCCAGGAATTTATCTGGACTGTTTGAGAATTCCACAAAGTTTAAAATGATCAAATAGTGTCCCCTTGGATTATTTTCTCTTCATTATAAGATTTATTTCTCTATGGGCGGATGACTCAGAAGTTATTATATTTTTATCTTCCTAATTCTGGTAGCCAAAAAGGAGGGCTGAGTCAGCCAAATGTTTCCTAAATGAGTTACAGACTGTACACTTACTCATGAAAAATGCCATTATGTACAGCAGACTTGTTCTGGGTCAGTACCAACTTGTGCCTGGGACATTTATGTATTCAGAGTTTTTTTTTTTTTTTTAAGTTAAAAGAACATGAGTAAGAATTATTTTTATAGCTAACCTGAGCCTTAATAGGTCTGCATTATAGAATAGTCATTTAAATGACAGTTTAGAAGATTCAGGTTGAAAATTTCAGAGTAAATTTAACCCAAAAACATTTTAAGGTGAAAAAGAGGCATGAATGTTTAGTAATTTCTTTAAAATTACTCAGGAAGATAACAGATTCAAACCTAAAGGATTGGCTTTCACACTTCTCCCCTTGAGTGAGGAAAATGCTTACAAGAGTAAGAATCGCATTCTAAAGTGGATCTAATGGGGGTTAGTGGCTTGTTTAGGAGTTGTGGTTTTCCTAGTTTAGACAGGGCTCTGCCAGCAAGCATACAGAAATAGCCTTCATGATGTAAAACACTAAAATAAAAGGGTCTCATTGGGTGTGATAGAAGTAAAGAGAATTGCAGCTACGGCTACAGTAAAAGTAAAGAAGAGAACTGAACATTTAGCAAATTTAGGTACTGTAAATTGTCAATTTGAAAAATGCAGGACCAATTTGCTATAATTCAATGTCCGCTATGTTGATGTCCTAAGTTGAGTTTCATGGGAAGAGACATGGAGACACAAACCTGTGTACTGAAGTTTATTGGAGGCACTCTTGGCAGTCACACTTGTGGGAGCGTGAAGGAAGCAGGACTGGGCAGAGGGAGAAGTTAATCTGTGATTTAGTAGCAACGAAGGCTGCAAATGGTCCTGTAGGGAGCTCTGGAGTTGGAACCAGCCAACGTGGCAACAGGAAAAGCAATGGCATTGGAAATGGTGAACGACCCCTGGGCCTCATTGAATTAGCGCTCCACAGTGAGCGTTACAAGAAGTGTGATATAGTGTGTGATTGGCTGCAGAAAACTTAGGCTCAAATTTTGCCTTGGTGATTTATTAGCCAAAGGCAGAGCCAACTATGTAATTTTCAGAGCCCAGTGCAAAATGAAAACGCAGAGTCCCCTGTTCAAACGACTGGAAAAAATTAATTAAAGATACTAAAATATAAAGCCCCTCCCTCACCAGCACCTTCTCAACTTGCTGTGGTGTTCTCATGTGCTATTTAATGTTGTTCTAAGTAAAGGAAATTTTAAACTCAAATTATTACCATGACTTTTACCATTTACCTTTACACTGTGCAATGTCACTTTTAAATGCAAAGTTAAGAACGTTTAGCTTGTACATTCCTGTGTATTTCATTCTTACCAGAACCGTGAAAACTTGGCTGTACAAAACTAACTCAGCTGTTTTTTATTTCACTTCGTGATACACACACATTCCACCAACGCTCTCTTCTTTCGACTTACTGATAAGTAAGGATTTAAAAGGTTTTAGTTATCCTATCCTTCTCTTTCCTTCTGTCATAATTTCCAGCATATGCAGTTGGTTAATACAAGGACGTAACATGAGTATGAAAGGATATGATAGTTGCTTGGTCTTTTGTGTTTCTTAGAGCACCACTGCCTTCTTTCTTTATTCAAAGCAAATTCTTATTCAAACGGAAAGTGCGCTCTCTCAGAGCTGTCAGTGACCCACTTAGTCACAGACATAACAGGTTTACCTTGTACTTGCTTTGCGTGCCACTGAACGCCCATGCTTCATGGGTATACCAGAAATCTGTGCTCGTAGAGCAACAGGCACACATTATTAGATTTTAAAATATTTCAAAAGTAGGCACTTGATCTAAGTGATAACAAGGTCCAAAAGAGCTGGTATGGGACTTGTAGCGAAAGGTCATTGGCATTCAGCAACTTAAATCACTCTCAACAAAACGACATATAATAAATTATATCCAAGTCACAATGCTAAGCTCAGACCTTTTCCACAAAGAAATCTTCCCTAATTCTCCCATCTGGAAAGAATTTCTTCTTTGTTTGAACTCACATAATTCTATCTGTGCCTAAATCATACAATAATATTCTGTTATATGTCTTATTCCCCCCATACCTACTAGACTACTCACTTTATCTTTAAATTTTCTTAAAGCACCTAGGATAGTATCTTGCATATATGAGGCACTCAATTTAAAAGATGCTGAATACATTAATAAATAAATATAGTTACGAAGAAAATTCCAAACATTTCTAAACTTTTAGCTGAGAAGTGGCTTTTGTTCTGTTCTGCCAAAATGCAACCTATTCAGTAAAAATTTTAAGTGTTTAGGTTCCTTAAAAATTTGAGAACCTTCTGAAAAGGATATAAAGTCATATTAAATTCCAAAGAATACTGTTGTATTTCTCAACTCAATTCTGAAACTACCCGCATGTTAGAGAGATCTCCTAGCCATAAGGTGGTAGCATGCATCGCAATTTTTTTTTCCATATAAATCAACAATACAAAAACATAATTCTTAAAATTGGAATGCACCTACCAGTAATCATGGCTATGTGATTAATTTATATTGGCTTACAGTCCTACTAACTGGAAGATTCTACTGACACAGAAAAATGATTAGAGCAATGCAACCAAATATACTATAAACTCTAATTTTAATTGGTTGGTGTTTGACTTATCGGGGGGAAATGTAGGTGAGATTTTGCTAGATTTCAGTTTATTCCACTTGAAAAAGAAACTTCCATAAAAATGTATTTTCTTCCAAGAAGGAAACCTGTTTGGTGTGTGTTGTTACCAATGAAACTGTATTTAACTACTGAGTCACTGTTGTCCTATAATCCTGAACATGTTTCTCTTGCATCCAGGAAAGGCCATTTGAGTTCAGTAGAACACTTGTGAATGCAGCTGAATATGAAAATCTAGCTGCATCTGAGCATATTTTAAAAGACGTGTTGTATTACTCAGTTAAAATCTTGAGTCATCTACTACTTAGAAATTAGAAAAAGTTGTTGAATCAGAACCTAGGTTAATACATGAAGTCAAATTCAATTAGTTCGTTGTTGTCTTAGGTGCCATTGAGTCAGTTCTGACTCTTAGCAACCCCCTGGACAACAGAATGAAACACTACCTGGTCCTGTGTCATCCTCACAATTGTTGTTATGCTTGAACCCATTGTTGCAGCCACTGTGTCAATCCATCTCATTGAGGGTCTTCCTCTTATATGCTGACCATCTGCTTTACCAAGCATGATGTCCTTCTCCAAGGACTGATCCCTCCTAATAATATATCCAAAGAACGTGAGACGAAGTCTTGCATCCTCATTTTTAAGGAGCATTCTGGCTGTAATTCTTCCAAAACAGATTTGTTCATTCTTCTGGCAATCCCCAGTATATATTCAATATTCTTTGCTAACACCATAATTCAAAGGCAACAATTCTTCTTTGCTCTTCCTTATTGATTGTCCAGCTTTCATATGCATATGAGGCGATTGACAATACCATGGTTTCGGTCAGGCAAAACTTAGTCCTCAACTATTAATGTCAGTGTGTCATACTGGGATGGCTTCTGTGTTGCTGTGATGCTAGAAGCTATGCCACCAGTATTTCAAATGCCAGCAGGGTCATCCATGGTGGACAGGTTTCAGCTGAGCTTCCAGACTAAGACAGACTAGGAAGAAGGACTTGGCAATCTACTTCTGAAAAAATTAGCCAGTGAAATATGAATAGCAGCAAAACATTTTTTGATACAGTGCGGGAAGATGAGCCTCTCAGGTTGGAAGGCACTCAAAATATGACAGGGAAGAGCTGCCTCCTCAAAGTAGAGTCGACCTTAATGGCATGGGTGGAGTCAAGCTTTCAGGACCTACATTTGCTGATGCGGCAGGACTCAAAATGAGAAGAAACAGCTGTAAACATCCATTAATATCAGGAACATGAAATGTATGAAGTATGAATCTAGGAAAATTGGAAATCATAAAAAATGAAATGGAACACATAAACATCAATATCCCAGGCATTAGCGAGCTGAAATGGACTGGTATTGGCCATTTAAATCAGATAATCATGTGGTATACTATGCTGGGAATGACAAATTGAAGAGGAATGGCATTGCATTCATCATCAAAAAGAACATTTCAAGATCTATCCTGAAGTACAACGCTGTCAGTGGAAGGATAATATCCGTACACCTGCAAGAGCCCTGGTGATGCAGTGGTTAAGAGCCCAGCTGCTAACCCAAAGGTCAGCAGTTCAAATCCACCAGCTGCTCCTTGGAAACCCTATGGAGCAGTTCTACACAGTCCTATAGGGTTGCTATGAGTTGGAATTGATAGAGGACAATGGGTTTTAATGGGTTACAAGGAAGACCAGTTAATATGACTATTATTCAAATTTACACACCAACCACTGAGACCAAAGATGAAGAAATTGAAGATTTTTACCAACTTCCACAGTCTGAAATTGATCAAACATGCAATCAAGATGTATTGATGATTACTGGTGATTGGAATGTGAAAGTTGGAAACAAAGAAGACAACAGCAGTTGGAAAATATGGCCTTGGTGACAGAAATGACACCTGAGATTGCATGACAGAATTTTGCAAGACCAAAGACTTCTTCGTTGCAAATATCTTCTTTTTTTTTTCCATTTATTTAGGGAGTTGAAATGTGAGTTTTCTAACACGGTATTGTGTTGTTGTTAGGTGCTGTTGAGTCGGTTCCAACTCATAGCAACCCTGTGTACAACAGAACGAAACACTGCCCAGTCCTATGCCATCCTCACAGTCATTACAATGTTTGAGCCCATTGTTGCAGCCACTGTGTCAATCCATCTCTTTGAGGGTCTTCCTCCTTTTCACTAACCCTCTACTGTACCAAGCATGATGTCCTCCTCCAAAGAACGATCTCTCCTGATAACAGGTACAAAGTACATAAGATGAAGTCTCACCATCCTCCCTTCTAAGGAGCATTCTGGCTGCACTTCTTCCAAGACAGGTTTGTGTGTTCTGGCAGTCCATGGTATACTCAACATTCTTCTCCAATGCCATAATTCAAAGGCATCAATTCTTCCTTGGTATTCCTTATTCGTTGTCCAGCTTTCACATGCATATGAGGTAATTAAAAATACCATGTCAAAAGGATAGTGAGACTAGCAGCACAACTGGAAGAACATAATCAAGGTCAGTGAATTGTACATGTAGAAATTTTTGAAATGGTATGCCTTTGGCTATGTATATTTTCACCAAAAAAGAGAAAAGGTCCTCCAAGGTCAAGAACGGAGAGTGCTGACATGTCGTGGGGTTGTTAACCAATGTCATAAAACAATATGTGTACTGGCTGTTTAATGAGAAACTATTTGTTCTGTAAACTTTCACCTAAAGTACAATAAAAAAAAAATTTTTTTTTTAAGAAAGGTTAAAAATACCATGTCTTGGCCCCCGGACTTTCTGTTAGCCCAAAACTAAATCCATTTCTGAAGCCAACTCTTCAGTCAAAGATTAGACTGGACTATGGGACATAAAATGATACTCGTGAAGAGTGTGCTTCTTAGCTCAAGTAGATACATGAGACTAAATGGACACCTCCTGTCCGGAGGCCAGATGAGAAGGCAGAGAGGGTCAGGA
This sequence comes from Trichechus manatus latirostris, assembly GCF_000243295.1. Lineage (NCBI taxonomy): Eukaryota > Metazoa > Chordata > Mammalia > Sirenia > Trichechidae > Trichechus > Trichechus manatus. The sequence continues at coordinate 20,795,440 of NW_004443961.1, forward strand.
GCTGGTTGAATGGACACGGAAAATCCAGGGTGGAAAGGAGGAATGTGCTGTTACATTATAGGAAGAGCAACTAGGGTCACATAACAATGTGTGTATAAATTTTTGTATGAGAAACTAACTTGAATTGTAAACTTTCACTTAAAGCACAGTAAAAAATTAAAAAAAAAAAATACCATGTCTTGGGTCTATGCCAAGAAATTTGGAAGACAGCTTCCTGATCAACCAGCTAGAAGAGATCCATGTTAGTGCCCATTCCAAAGAAAGTCATCAGTGTTTTTGTTGTTATTGTGCTGCCCATTTGGAGAAAAAAAATGACAATGCACTTTATTCATCTACATTTAAAATGTATCTATGCTACCCACTGGATTTTTTTTTTAGGCAAAATTTACACACAGTGAAATTTATAAATCCAATTCAATGAGTTTTGTCAAATATATACACTATGTAGCTAACACCCTAAACAAGATACAGAGCATTTTCATCACCCTAGAAAGTTCTATGATTCACCTTTCCACTCAGTCTCCATCCTTCTTAGCCAACCATGGCTCAGATTTTGTCGTCATAGATTAGTTTTGCCTATCCTTGAACTTCATATAAATGGTATTATGCAGTATGTACTCTTGTGTTTGGCTTCTTTCATTTCAATATTTTAGAAGCAATTTGTAATCAGCTGCTAATCTAAAGGTTGGTGGTCAAAATCCACCCAGCAGTGCTGCGGAAGAAAGGACTGGAGATCTGGTTTCATAAAGATTACAGCCAAGAAAACCTATGGAACAGTTTTACTCTGTAGTACATGGAGTTGTCATGAGTCAGAATCAACTGGATGGCAATGAATTTTGTTTTTGTTTTGATAGCCATATTGTTGTATTCTTGTTCATTCTTTTTTGATCAATCCCTATTATAAATTAACCTCTAAATCTCTCTCAGGCCTCGACTCTTACACTTATTACTATATACCTTTTATCCCAAAAACCCAAAACTTTTGCCATTGAATCTATTCTAACTCACAGAGACCCTATAGGACAGAGTAGAACTGCCCCATAGGGTTTCCAAGGAGTGGCTGGCGGATTCAAACTGCCTACCTTTTTGGTGGCAGCCAAGCTCTTAACTTTCTTTTATCCCCCATACCTGTTGCCATTGAGTCAATTCCAACTCATAGCTATCCTATAGGACAGAGTAGAACTGCTCATAGAGTTTCCAAGGAGTGCCTAGCGAATTCAAACTACCAACGCTTTGGTTAGCAGCTGTAGCACTTAACCACTACGCCACCAGGGTTTCCAAGTACTACAGAATTCTCACATTTCCTTATATGCTTTTACAAATATTGGTCCTGCTTTCTAACATCCATTCTCTCCATTATGCCTCCTGGTGAACTTCCCTCATTCCAGACACGGCACAAATATGGTCTCCTTGAAAAATTTCCCACTTCCTGCTCACCAGGTGCAATTGACAAGTAGATGACATGTTAAGAGACTATGCAGACTGGCATCTATACAAATTTTCCCTGTGAAAAACATTCAGCTTTATATTACTTCCCCTCACATAGAAGTTTTATAAGGCCATGGATATGCCTATAGGAGCACTGGTGATGCAATGATTAAAGTGCTTAGCTGCTAACCAAAAGGTCAGCAGTTCGAACCAAAAGATGTGGCAGTCTGATTCCATAAAGATTCACAGCCTTGGAAACCCTATGGGGCAGCTCTACTCTGTCCTATAGGGTTGTTATGAGTCAGAATTGACTTGACAGCAGTGAGTTTGGTTTTGGTTTGGATATACCTATACATTGTTCCTATATATGATATCAATAGAATGATTTAATGACTTTGGACAAAAATATAAGTATCTATATACTAGATCAATTATTCTTTGCTTTATAGTGAAATTTGCTACAGGATTTCCAATATGCTCCCTCTGGTAATAATTCTTAACCTCTTTGAAGTTATCAACACCTTTGAGATCTGATAAAAAGCTCCAGAATCCTCCTTCCAGAAAATAAAAATATACTCTTATATATCAACCACGTTTTGGATATAATCTTGTGAACTCATAGACTATGTGAAGTTTGTTCACGAGTCTCAAGAGGCAAATCACTTTTTAGCAGCACAAACAGCATACGGCAATCTGGTCAGCTAGCTCTAATAAAAAATAGATACTTTTGGAAGAGAAGAGACAGCCTGGTGCCTAATAAAGGCCTTTTAATGGGTTTCATAGATGCCAGAGCCTGGAGGGAAGCCTATGTATCCCTCTGGTTTCAGCAGCACTGCCCACCGCTGGGGTTTGCCCTGGAAAGTCATCCGTAGCTCACCCCAACCTCTGCCCTTCCTTCACCTGGGATAACATTTTGACTAAAGAACAGCCAGGTGAAAAAATATCTTTTGGCTTTTCCTATTTATTCACATTGTGAAAGTCTTTAGCGGAATGTGATTTACTCGGGTGCTTCCCTCTATGATTTTTTTGCTCTTTGGATTCTGTGAGTTAGTGTTAATTTTGCCCCACACATCAAAAAGTAATTATTAATGCATTTATTTAACAAATACTTCCTGAGCCCCTACCATTACGCCTGGCACGTTTCATAATGGGGGATCCAGTGAGTAAATGGACCCTGCCCTCATCGGGTAGACAAGTCTAGTGAGGGTGATAGACAGTTATAAAAAAGAATAGCAGAAATAATTACAAGAGCATAGTGCTATGAAGGAGACGTAGATAGAGCTATGAAAACATACAACTGCAATATTGGACAAGTCAGGAGGTCAGAAAAGGAACTGAATACGCCCATAAAGAAAGAATGAGAGTTAACCAGTTGAAGGGAGTAGGGCTAGAAAAGTGTTCCATGCAGCGAAAACAGCCTGTGCAAAGGCCCTGCGACTTGAAAGAGCAAGGTAATTGGAGGTGCAGCTGTAGTTCATGTTGCTTTTGCAATTACATGAATTTTCACTAAGAGACTAAGCCTCAGGGTAGCTCCCTGAGGTGCCTGCCCCTAAGACTGGATTGCTCCTCTCCCCCTGTATCTGGATGTGGAGACAATGTGACTAGAAGGAGCTGTGGATCTCCGCATGAGAAGAGCTGCCCATTAGCTGCTGTGCACTTTGAGCAAATCACTCACTCACTCACTTCTCAGGCCCTCATGTTCTTTATTGGGAGAATCCAAATAGGAATATTTTAGCAAATACCTTTATTAGCTAGCTTTAAAGAAACTTACAAACAGGGCTTCAAACCGGCTTGGTCCAGTTCAACCCCCTGCTGAGAATTTGCATTTTCACCCCAGATATACTGAATTAGAATCTACAGTTTAACAAGATTCCCTGGGTGATTCTTATCATTTTGACAAGCCCCCTAGGTAAGCCCTGCTTACAAAATGTAGTGGATGTAGGTGTGGTGATAATGTCTGTGATGGTAGTATTCTAAATGAGCTCTTTGAAACCCTGTCCTGCTCAACATCTGGCATAAAGTGGCTAAACGGCAACCACAGGGCTTTTGCTGTTGTGGGCTAAGAGTGGGGAGAAGATTTTAACCTTTAGTCAAAGTTATATGAGTCTGTACAACAAAGCATCCAATTTTTTGACTTTCATATAGAACGAAATTATTCCGTGTGTGTGTGTGT
>NW_004443961.1:20799140-20835164 GCF_000243295.1 Trichechus manatus latirostris
GTGTGCGTGTGCGCGCGCGCCTAGGGCAACTAATGTTTAAATTGCTGAATGATCTCTCACAGCTGGCAATGGAAACTGTGATGACCAACTGACTTCCCACCTCAAGCGGCGCCCAGGGCACGCACCTATTCCCCACACCCCGCCCCACCCCAAGCTTCCAGTTAGGCCTCTGGGTGGGAGGGTCTTTAAAGTCTTTCTCCTTTACAATCATGCATGAAAAGCACTGATCCACAGAAAGAAGGCAGCCTCCACAGGCAACATAGTTTCCAGCACTTCAAAAGTTCAGGTAGGAGAGCCAGAGCTAAGAATTTGCAGAGCATTTTAAAGGGAAGCTAAACCTACTGAAGAAATCAAGTAAGAAACGATCAAGATGTAGTACTTTGGGCAAGTTTAATGCTTAGGCCAAGGTTCTAGCAAGACACCAATATCTGAGCACCGACCAAGTTGAGTAAGGCGAGAACAAGTCAGGACACACGGCAGAGGAGCCTCGTTGTACCAGCACAGCATCTTTTCCCCTAGGCAGACCTATAAGGAACAGTCCTTAGTGGTGAGGATCAGAGAGTCACCTCAGCACCCAGCTTGCATTCTCCCAGGTTTGCAAAACACATATCCTGACTCATCTAAGAGTTTCAGTTACTCTCAGTAAGTTCATTTTGTCTTCATAAACTCCTGAGTAAAAGAAATTCTTACAAAGAGATACCTCCACTTGGTAAATCCTTCTTGACTATTGTTCAAGACTTTGGCACTGAGATTGAATACAGTCAGCTAAGGAACCATCCTGACCAGATTCTGCCTTGATTTCTGTTTGGTAACCTACATGTTACCTTATATCTTGTAAAATCCTAATGTTCTCACATCCAAAATTCTCCAGTAAATTGTGTATTTAAATCCAAAGTGAGTTTGGACTATTTTAAATGAGCCAGTTATAGTCAATGTTTATTGATGCCTTGTAATCCATACCCAGTGTTACCTGTCTCTTTCACTGACAGCATTGATGGCAACGTAACCCAATGATCTATGTTAAGCTGTTTCACCTTCCAGCTGAACAATGCTCCCCTTTAAGAAGCATCAGAGAGCCAAAATTACTAGATGAGACCTGACTCAACTTGTTGCTCTATTGTAGCATAAGATTAAAGCATTTTTTTTACCTGCTTCCCCCTACCCCCACCCCTCCTTAATCCTCTATCCGGCTGATTCATAACAGCCATTAAATAACTAGACATTTAGGTAAAGACAAACTGAACCTATAAATCAATGCGTGTGATATAATAACCAACTCTTTCCGGCCCAGCTTGTTCATGCTGTCTTGATTTGCTTTTTTTCTGCTGACTTCAGCTGCAGCATCTTTATGAAGGGGTTTAGCACAATTGTAAATACTAATCTCCAGGCTGCCTACGCCATTATGGAAATAGATATAAGTAAATGAAACTCACAGTACATTCCTAGAGATGGGGTGGAAGATTCTGAAGACATGTATATCCTCCAAGCTGTTGCAATTCTCCTGGGTATGAATATTTGTTAGGATTGTGTTGGTTGCAAACTGCGGAAGCCAACATTGGCCAATTTAAGCCAAACGGGAATTATAAGGACACATGAGGTCTCTGGGAACCCAGGTGCAGTAGGACCTCAGGAGGAGACTGACACCAGAACCTGGAAAGTCATCAAGACTTTGTCTCCATTTCACCTCTCTTCCTCACAGCCTGTCTGTTTATTCTTCTTGCTCTCTGCCAACTGGCTTTCTCTGTGTGGCAGACATTGGCTGGTTGTTCAGCCAACCTATTTTCCCTCTCTTCTAGCGAACATCTAGACTACATTTCCCAGTCTTCCTTATCATTATGTGTGACCATGTGGCTCAATTCTGGCCTGCACTTCAAAGCCTGGCCCATAAGAAGCTTCTGTGCAGCTCTCTACTCTCTCCCACCCCCCAGCTTCTGCTGGAGGAATAAAGAAGACTGAGACCTTGGAAAGGTGGGAGCCACAGAATAAAAGAGCTGGGCCCTGAATGACTGCTGTAAGAACTTGATGTGAATATCAAGTTCTATTCTGTTAAATTATTCTATTCTGTTAAACTATTCAGATTTGGGGGTTTATCTGTTATAGCAGCTAGCTTCACTCTAACTGTAAGTCAGCTTTCCCTTTCATGGACAATTCCCAAACTGTAGCTTTTGAGCTTATATTTTAAAATACAGCCAACATTTTTTTTAAAGGAAAAAGACTCTCTCTCTGGATCTCAATTCCAAATATCCAGAAACCAGCCTCTGATTGAACCAGTGGGCCAATTCTACTCTTGATACAATCAACTTTGATTAAGGAGATGGGGTTTCATGTAAAAGTGGCCACTAGAGGGTTCATCATGTGAACGTGAGCTTGTTAAGAGAATAAAACCAAGAATGAGATTCGCGTCCTTGTTCCAGCTCTGCTGTTAACTGGCTGGGTAGTCCAAGGAACTCACTTAACCACTTTGGGCTTCAGTTCCCTCATAACAAAATGAGAGATTTAGAGTAGATCTCCAAGGTCTTTTGCAGCTTTAATATTATATAACACCATAAAACAGTTTACTAAACCCAGAAAACAACTCTTAAACAGTGAAATGAGAGTTCCCTCTTTTTTTTTAGGCTTAGCATAAAGATGTCCAAAATATAATAGAATGTTTTTGTGGTTCTCAGATATCCTGCTCAGTGTCTTAATATCATGGCAATGAATAAGGATGTCATTCTAAGAGTTAATTCTAGGTTCTTTGTGAAGTACAATAACGGCTTCCTCTGCTGAACTTTCTTAAAGAAGATTTCATAGTTTCTGGAATTACAGTGTTGTTAGGTGTCATCAAGTCGGTTCCGACTCACAGCAACCCTATGTATAACAGAACGAAACACTACCCAGTCCTGTGCCATCCCCACAATCATTGTTAAAATGTTGTAAAAAATATTTGTTTAAACAATAAGCTTAGCTCCCTGTATTACAATTGTTTACGTATGTCTACGACAGTGGACTTTGATCACCTAAAAGCCGGATACTCAATCTATTCAACATTTTATTATTCAGATTCTACCCCATGGTCTAGGACATAATATCTGCTTAATAAACATTTTTAAATGAGTAAATGAATGAATAAATGGAACTACTTGGGACATTTAGTTTATATTTGTCTATATTTTTCTCATTTTAAGGTCCTCCGATTAATTACTACTTATTATGGATCTCTCAGGCTAGAGGAGCATTCCTTTAAGAATAGCTTTAAGGTATAGCCTTTCTTCTAGCCCTTCTTCACATCTGGCTATAAATTAGAATTACCTGGGGAGTTCCTTAAATACATATACTGATGCCTGGGTCCTACCGCAACCTATTGAATTAGAATTTCCGGAGACAGGGCCTAATCATTAGTATATTTTTCATGGTCCCCAGGGTAGCAGCCAGGGTTGAGAACCACTATTCTGACCTATTTGTTCATTTTGCAGAGATGCACTGGTATATTAAATTTATGGCTTTTCTTTTTTTTTTAACTTAAATGTTTCACCTTTCCACTTGTTCGTGATCTTTAGGACCTCATTTTTTTGCCATTTTATCAAATGAAGGGACACAGCATGATACTTACCAGTGGCTCCATATCTGGTCCAATAGGGCTTGCTTTACAACAATTCCTTTCCCACCGTGGGGATTATGACTGCTCTGGAAGAAGCAAGAGAAACAAAGTTGAAGTGGGAGGGTTAAAAGTCTGGCTCAAAAGCACAGCTCTCACAATAGCCTGGGGAGGATTCTACATCAGCCACCTTTGTCTGCCAGAGTTCTCATTTTCACATTTGTTTCCCTTTGAATGTCTCTTAGAAAACCGAGCTACTGTGTCTGTCAGATGAATGTAGGCATTCATCTGTTCTTACAGGAATTACATACAGGAAATCTAGATTAATCCAAGATCAAAACTGCCAATGTAACCAGTAGATCCTCCTCTGAATGTAGACACAATAACTAAGTCAATGCGCAACTGAACGTTTCAAAAATTATGATTCCAAAATTTGAATCGAATCAGAGTTCTTAAGCAAAGGTATATAAGGTGTTCTCCTTGCTCGGATGAATAAAAATCTACTTTAGAATTAAAATACCTCTACAACCTTGCCAATGATTCCACAATTGAAATTATTTTGGAAAAGTATGATTGTTAAGCATTGACTTTAGTTGATTTAGATTGAGTGATCAGAATGTCAGAGGATCCACTTCCCCAGAATTATTGGAAAGGTGCTCAATATACTTGACCCTAAGCGTTTTAAAACAGGTTTTGTATAGAAGTCTGCAAAATAAGTTGTACAGCCAACAATACCTGCACACCGAACACACTGGAATCCAGTCTTTGAAATTGTCGATTTCTGGTAATTTCCTCATGTTTCTGTTAGACAATCTTTGCACCTTTCATAAAGGGGATCTATATCATCGATTAAATTGGATAGTTTATAGGTTGGTTAACTCCATGAAATTTTAAGTGAATCTTTAAATAATTTCTGGTTTGTGTGTTTATTAAACCATGCATCATCTTTACAACTGAGCTAAATTACCAGAAACATATTCTTAATATCCCACTTATTAAAAGCACAGTTACCTGACTTCAACATTAATAATATTATCCCAATCTGGATCCCAAGTGCTGCTACTGCCCAAGGGGCAATGTCGTGCCTGCTCCAAACTAAAGAAAACACTCTTTCTGCTAATTGACCAAAAATATACTTACAATATTGAGTGATAGCACCTTCTCCCAAATAAAAGTTTCATATGGCATATCTTTAGTTCAAAATGAATTAAACTTAGGCATGTTTTGAAAGTTGTAATTATTATTTTGTTGGTGAGGGGGTGGTGAATCGATAGGCGATTACAAACTATTGACTCGCCACTGTACTGGAAACTACCAAGGTGGAAATATAAAACTACTTACATTGGGTTCTCTCATACTGTCTTAGAGTATAGAAGAATTACATAGCGGTAGGATACAGCATACCAGTTTCCAAGCAATGCGTCAAGATCACATGCAAGGTATATGACAAAAAATTGTTACTATAACAAGAACTAAAGAAATTAAGCCATAAGATTGGTCGTATTGCTCCTGTTCCTTCCCTCTGTTGCCACTTCTAAGGAGGAAGACTTGTTGCTCTCTGAGTCAGCTTTTGGAACCCCTCACCCTACTGCTGTATAGAATGCTCATAAAGGAGGGACTCAGAAATTAATAGAGGCAAGAGGAGCAAAGTTAATCTACATAATAAAGAGCTGAGCCAGAAAGCTGAGGGTAGTGAGATGAAATAGTTAATCAGACTGGGTTTGTGAGAGTTGTTGAGGGCAATAGGATAAGAAGGATAGTTGGGGACATCCAGGGGTGTTTGGGAAAAACTGTAAGTAAGGGAGATGAGGAACAAGGATTTATTTGAAAGACATTTACTATGCGTCATGGATGTAGGGTTGGTTTGTTTGGCATTTTCAAGAGATGTAAATGATTAAATTGTTTCTCAATTATTCTGAATGCCAGATTGATTTCCTCTGAATGTGATTCCACACAGAGAAAGAGCCAGCCTTATTTAGGTTACATGACTAACAATAATAATTTACGTGTTTTCAATCAATTGGAGTAACATTATTTAGTTGCACTCTGATACGGTTCTATGAATAGAAAGAAGTAAAGTTAAAGCGCTCTTGCCAAATATACCACAGCCTACAATGAACAGCTAGTATTGATGTGCTCTTATTCGTTGTGGACATTTCAGTGTATTTCAGTGTAATTTTTTTAAAAATGTTACCTTCATACTGTTTTATCTGGTGTCAGAGTGAGGATTAGAGCTCAGATTTTTTAAAAATTATCATTACAGTGCGCTGCACTGTGACTAGTGAAAAAACAACAAAAAGTACCATTAACATTTCCTTTATTATCCTTTTTTCACCAGCTATGCAGATAAGTTAAATGAAATAAGTTTCACAGTAGACAAGTATTTTTTAATCAACCTATTAAATTGCCACCAATCCTTGTGTATTATTCAGCGTTATCCAGAGAAATAGAACCAATGACACAGAGAGAGAGAGATTTAAGAAATGGGCCCATTCACTGTGGGGGCTGACAAGTCCAAAGTCTGTAGGTCAGGCAAACAGGCTGGAAACTCCAGCAGTATTGATTCCAATAGGCCGGGTGGTGGGCTGGAAACTCTGGCTGTTAGTCTTGAGGCTGAATTCCTCCTCCCTCGGGAAACCTGTTTTTCTCTCTGATTAGATGACATCCACCCACATTATGGAGGGTAATCTCTTTCACTTAAAGTCAACTGATTGTAAATGTTAATCACAAGTAAATACTTCCATAGCAACATCTAGACTAGCATTTGACCAAACAACTAGACACCATAGCCTAGCCAAGTTGACGTAAAATTAACCATCATACCTTCCTGTATTGAACAATACCAACATGATTTGATTAAGCGCAGGTACTAGTTACTTGGCCACTACTTGTTTGGTATTCAAAGCATGCTCCACAATCCAGCAGCATAGGCATCACCTGGGAGCTTGTTAGAACTGCAGAAATGTCAGGTTTCACTCCGTTGTACTGAATTAGAATTTGTTTTTAGCATGATCCCCAGGTTACCTGTACACACACTGGAGTTTGAGAGGCCCTGTTCAAATTCAAGAATTTCTTAAAGTAGAAATAGTGACTGCCTGTATTAGAATTATCTAGGATGTTTATCAAACATGCATCTCCTGGATCCCACCTGGTAAAGTAGAGAGTAAGCGAAAAAGAGGAAGACCCTCAGAAATGGATCGACACAATGGCTGCAACAACGGGCTTCAACATAGCAACGATTGTGAGAATGGCATAGGACCGGACAGTGTTTCATTCTGTTGTACACAGGATCACTATGAGTCGGAACCGACTCTACAGCACCTAACAACAACAATCAGAGATTTAGTGGTGCCTTTGAAAGCAAATTCTTAATAATATTCCATGTGATGGTGATGCACATTAAAGTTTGAGGAACAAAGTGCTGTGTACTTTTGTATATCAATATTTTTGTCCGTCTGCAGCCCTGTTTATTTTTAGCTGTAAGTTCATAGTCATATGATTATTGGCTTTGCTGTACTTACTGGGGAGCCCTGGTGGCACAGTGGTTGAGAGCTTGGCTGTCAACCAAAATGCTGGTAGTTCTAATTCACCAGCCACTCCTTGGAAACCCTATCGGGTAGTTCTACTCTGTCCTATAGGGTTGCTATGTGTTGAAATCGACTCAGCGGCAACGTGTTGGTTTTTGGTTTTGTACTTGGTTTGTTGTATTTCCTTGATACAATATTTTTTGGTAACCCATCTTCCCTGAGCCATCTAAGACATACACTTATCGTACTTGGAAAATTCTTTTCTGACCTAGTCATTGATTTTTCCTGTCTTCTTATATTTTTATTCAACTATTAGGGCAAAAGGGGTTGAAAGTGGATGAAAACCAGGGTTTTCAACATCTTGACAGTAAAAAGTCCTTTCTCAAAAGAAATACCTGAGAACCTCTCTGTAGCTGATTCCTTTGGAGTCTTTTACAGGGAAGTTTTTTTTTTTTTTTTTTTTTAAATATACTATAAATTCATAAAATAATACTAAGGCTTCCAGCCTAGTTTAGGGAAAGGGCAATGCCAGAGAAACTACAATACCTACTTCTAGGGCCTCCTCTACCACCTATTAGGTATTGGCCTTAGGCAGATTATGTAACATTTCTGAGCCTCCTTGCCTCATCTGTGGAATGGGATAAATGAAACTTGCCTGAAGGTCAGGCTCTTCTCCAGACTGTCCCTTGAGTTTCAACTCTAAGATCTACGATTCCATTATTTTGTCAAGTCAACATATATAGTAGTAATCACCATTTTGTGCGTCTGTACTCCTGGCCTCTTTCATCTCGTTTCTTCTCCAATCTGTCATCTCCTTGCAATCACACACCTCTCCCTTGTAACTATTTCCAGTAAAAACGAATTTAGGACATCTGTATCGGAGAAATATACTTTCACCATATGTTTTAAATATGCTTGTATTTAAGATAATTAACCTGTCACAGTTAAAGGATCGTGTGTCTATTAATTACCTAGTTAAGTGGGTGCAGGTAAAATGAATGGGTGTGGATAAAGAGCCATATTTGAAAATTTTAATAGTAGCCATTTAATTTAACTACCCACTGAGCTCATCTAAAACACATGAGAACAAAATGGTAGGGTGGAACAATTCGGCAAATACCATTAGTGAATAAGAGCTCTGAAAAATTCCATGAGCCATTGGAACACACAAACTGGATCGATAATTCCTCATTAACCACAGGCAGAGATTAGGATTTACAACGCATAGGAAGATTACAACCACAAAATGGAAGACAACTGTACAATACTGGGAATCAGGGCCTACCTAAGTTGACACATGTTTCTGGGGGACATAATTCAATCCATGACACTACCTCAAAGGGCTGCTATGACTATTAAATGAGTTAATACTTGTAAATCCCTTAGAACAGTGTCTGTTGAAAGCTAGGGATTAAATGAGTGTTCTACTCTGACACATATGAGGTCACCATGAGTCAGAATCAACTTGATGGCAACTGTTCTTTTTAGCCAATGTCATTATTATTATTACACCCACTCCTCACTTATCCACATGGTTAGGTTCCAAAGACCAGGTCATTATGCAAAAATTGGTGTTATGTGAAAATGGAGGATGACTACATCATTATATAACTGCCAAAGTATATCATTATATAACTTCCAAACCACTGAGAATGAATGTCCAGCCAAGCTGACACATAACCTTAACCATCACAGCCATCGTTACTCTCGCCTCGCACCTCAGCATTTGTTACTCCCAGATGTACATCATTAATGCACAGAATAGTCAGATAGTAGATTTTTTACTATTGTCATACCTGCAAAATTCCGGATAAAGAGATTGTCGGTAAGTGAGGAGTAGGTGTATTATATTTAAAGATATGACAAAACATCTATCATTGGCATGTAGAGAGAAATGTAATATTAAATAACCAAAAGGAATTTCTTCTGGATGGTATAGAGGGAGTAATTCAAAGTCCTTTGCCATAATGACTAGTTTACCTCTGGGGAAATCTGCCACTCATCTTCCTCCTCCTTGCCACCCACCACCAACACTAGCATGTTCTCCCCCATCTTAAAGATCTCTAACACATTTCCAGCACTGATAATCCTTCTAGGAAATGTGCAGCAATGCCTCTCCTAACATTTCCTTCAACTTTCATTTTTATATTAATATAACATGAGGTAAAATATTTACATTCTCCCAACACAGTCTAAAGCCCTGGACCCAGACTCCTGTATCCATAGGAAACTAAAGTTGATTAGAGATTACTTGGTGTGATGTTTTCAAAAGTATGTGTACAGGTTATTATTAGGCATTTGGGAGAAAAAGAATTGCTTTACTGCGGGAATTCTGAGAGCATTTAATGTACTAACAGATCTGTGATTTCCTAGAGGGTTAAAAACACTGTTTTTCAAATGTGTGTGCTCATGGAAACTTTTTCCCTAAAACACCCTTTGGGACCAGTTTTTCATGGAATACGCATTGGTAACTAATACCATCTTCATGCTGGTGTTGTTAGGTGCTGTCGGGTTGATTTTCAACTCATAGCAACCCAATGTGCCAGAGTAGAACTGCTTCTTAGGGTTTTCTAGGCTGTAATGTTTACAGGAGCAGATCACCAGGTTTTTCTCTTGCGGAGCCACTGAGTGGGTTTGAACCACCAACCTTTTAGTTAGTAGCCAAGTGCTTAACCATTGAGTCACCAGGGTGCCTATCCTTACATTACAGAAGGGGAAAACAGGGTCCAGAGAGCAGCAGTTACCTGCCCAGAATCCCTCAGCTGTATATGGTAAAACAAGTACCACAACTCCTGAATTCTCTTTCTCATGCCCAAGTTTTCAATAACTTTGTGAGTGTCTAGCCACGCTTTACTTGGTTCTTGTAATAACCAATAGGCCATGTGTAGCCAGTGAACCTGTTGACCAAAATTCATTGCCTTTGATTCCGACTCATAGTGATGCTATAGCATAGAGTAGAATGGCCCCTTAGGGTTTTCAAGGGGTGGCTGGTGGATGTGAGCTGCCAAACTTTTGGTTAACAGCCGAGCTCTTAACCACTATGCCATCAGGGCTCCAGCCAGTGAATAGTCAAAGTTAAAAGTGCTAGAGAATGGAACTTTGTAAATGAGACTCAATACCACGCTCCTCACAATTTTGTTAATATAGGAGATAAAAGTATGGCCCCAATACACCCAAGATTTTTTTAGACCGTCCACATTTCCAGTAATTTACTCCATCTTCTCCATATCAACGTTCGTATTTTTCAGGTCGTAATTTTAAATTTTTGGTTGGGAAAATCAAGTCACCATATACCTCAATGTAAAGAAAACAAAAATCTTCAAAAGTGGACCAATCAGCAACATTATGATAAATGAAGAAAAGACTGAAGTTGTCAAGGATTTCCTTTTCTTGGATCCACAATCAAGGCCCATGGAAGCAGCAGTCAAGAAAAGCAAACGACATATTGCATTGGGCAAATCTGCTGCAAAAGACCTCTTTAAAGTGTTGAAAAGCGAAGCTGCCAATTTGAGGACTAAGGTGTGTCTGACCCAAACCATGATATTTTCAATTGCCTCATATGCATGCAAAAGCTGGACAATGAATAAGGAAGAACGAAGAAAAATTGATGCCTTTGAATTATGGTGTTGGCAAAGAATATTGAATATACCATGGACTGCCGGAAGAACAAGTAAGTTTTTCTTGGAAGAAGTACAGCCAAAGTGCTCCTTAGAAGCAAGGATGATGAGACTTCATCTCATGTACTTTGGACATGTTATCAGGAGGGACCAGTCCCTGGAGAAGGACATCATGCTTGGTAAGGTAGAGGGTCAGTGAAAAAGAAGAAGACCCTCAACAAGATGGATTGAAACAGTGGCTGCAACAATGGGCCCAAACATAGCAGTAATTGTGAGGGTGGCGTAGGACTGGCAGTATTTTGTCCTATTCTACTTAGGGCCACTATGAGTCAGTGTCGACTCAACAGCACCTAACAACAACAAATAGAACTATAAGATACAAGAAACTTGGCAACAACAAAAGGCATGCACAAATTTAATGGAGCACATACAATATGCCAGGTACTGTGTTAGGCCGTACAGATAAAATCATGAAGAAACCAGACACAATCCCTGGCGTCGAGGAACTTACTGTCTATTGAGGGACACCTACTAGTGAAAAGGCAACAGCAATGCAGTATAAGGTGACGTGAGAGCACAGATTAGGGATAACTAGCCCATACTTGAAAGCAAAGAGGCCGAGAAAGATTTCACAAAGAAACCAATGATCAAGATACACCTTAAAGATAAGTAGGAGTTACGAAGTTGAGGTGAAAAAGGTTGAAAAAAGAAGAGAGTATTCTAAACAGAAATAACATTTTCAAAAACCCTGAGACCAAAGAGAAGGAGAATGAAATGTATTTGAGGAACTGGGAGCATCTGAGGTAGAAAGGGTAAGAAATGAAGCTGGAATGATAATGCTGCTAGATCCTAAAAGGTCAGGTAAGCCACCTTAAGGATTTGTTATACAGGTGGGAGGGAGAGCCACTGGAGTGTTTTTAGGAAAAGATTTTTGCATTTAAAGATTCACTGGGCTGCAGAGTGGCAAACCTGTAAGGCAGTCAAGATTGGAGGCAGAAAATCAGGTGGAAGGCTGTTGCAGCTATCCTGGAAATGTATAGATTGTTTCTAAGCCTCAACTACTGTGTATTACCCTGGATCTCCTGGTTTTAAATATCTTTCCTTATATAATGAGAGAGAAACTAGAAATAGTTTCTTTAGTTTGGTAGAGAACTTTATCAGAGAAAGAAGTTATCAAGCAGAAACAAGTATGAATTGTGAGCTATAGATGGGCTAAAATGTATAGGCATTGCCTGTTTCTGCTTCATACTTTCAGATTGTTTTGTGCTCTTTTAAAAATCTTTTTCTGACAGTTGGTAAAAATCCTCCATGTGGGAATACCTACAATTACAGCAGCTGGTGTTTATAGCAAGACAAGGCTGAATTAAACAATTATTATCTCCATTTCAGGATGGTTTTTAAGAACAATAAAACCCTATCAAGAAAGAACTGGATTTTAAATGATGCTCTACTGAGTTTGTGTTCCTCTCTGCTTGGAGCAATAGTACTAACCTTGGGATCAAACAGAATGCTACCAACATGGAAAAGGGACAAAAAAATTTTGTGTAAAAGTTTAAACAGTTCATAACAAAACATATTCTGAAAACAAATTACAGATGTGATGTGCTAGCTAAGTTGGCAAAAGTCAGGAATTTTCGTATAAGAACTCTAGTTAATTCCTAACTTTGAAAAATCAATAAGAAATTATACCCTGTATATTCAAAGAAGGACATGAAAAACAATAGGAATCTTTTTTTTTTTTTAAGAAAAAGCATATTCTAAATTGAAGAACTGCTTTTTTTTTTACTATAATTGTGTTTTGCTTATTTATCCCTGTTTTTGCTTTACAATATTTATTTACACAGTACTTTACAGTAAATAAATATTTCATAATATTACTTTCTTTAAAGTGAAAGAGATCACAAAACATTAAAGTGAAGAATTCTAATTTATAAATTTTTATTCATTTCATTCTTGTATGGAAACTACCTCCCGATGCTATTCAGTGGTGGAGAAAGTCTTTTACTGATCAGAACATCTCAGAAGTTAAGTACTAAGTACAAGATGTCAAATGACATAGGGTTTAATATCAGCAGCCTTTTGGAGATTTCCTTCTTCTCTAGCTCTGAAGAATGTGCATAGCTCATCCACTCACATTTACAATTAGTTGGCAAACAAAACTTAATTATGTATTTGAAGGCACTTAAGAGTAACCAAAGAAATCAGAAATTGAAGGTGCTACTTTTCCCTCTTGGAATATTTTCTAATTCACAGCTCAGGGCATCAAAGCCAGAGAAAGTAGTATTCTAAAATCTATAGGATCTCATCAAATCAAGGGGTCAAAAATTAGAGTTCAGGGCTACCAAAACAGCCATTATTTAAGGGACCAGTATTCTGGTGAAACGTGACCCTGATATTCTGTCTGCAGTTTCTCCCAAAGCAGTTGCCAACTGCCAAACTGTGCATGGGTGACAGGGAGACAAAAATTGGATTTTAAAGCCTGTCAAGGACATAGAGTCTGGTAGATACCCCAGGATTTTCTTTAATATCCCTAAAGACCCGTGTCCTAGAAATAAAGGCAAATTGTAAATATATCAGTTTTCACAAATGCTGAAATCTACCTTCAAATCAGTTCGTCCCTAATTGGATTAAGATAACATTCTTGTGCTATATCAATTCTCTTTGGAGGACATTAACATCCCCTACAATTTTTCATAAGCAATATCCAACATTTAACCCAAAATTATTGGGTATACCAGTACAAAGAATCATATGCCTGAAGGCCAAGAGTAAGGATAGACAATGGAAATTGACCAATGAATGATCCAGATACTGAAGTTATCAAACATAGAATTTGAAACAACTTTGATTAATATTTTCAAGAAAAAAGATAAGAGTAGAATTTCGTCAGAGAACTAAAACCTATAAAAAGCATCAAATTGAGATCATAGAACATAAAGATATAATAACCATAATTTAAAATTCAATAAATGGGTTTAACACCATAGCACAGGAGAATTCAGGATTAATGACCAGGAAGAGTATCCAACTGAAAATATCCAGTTTGATGGCTAGAGAGACAAAAAGGAGAAAAAAGACAGAAAAGAACATAAGAGGCATACAAGACACAGAGAAAATATCTAACATATTTGTAACTGAAGTTCCTAAAGGAGAAGAGAAAATATACTGGCCAAATGTCTTAGGCTGGGTTCTCTAGAGAGGCAAAACCAGTAAAGTATATAAATACATGTATAGAGAGATTTATATCAAGGAAATGGCTCACACAGTTGTAGAGGCTAGAACATCCAAAGCCCACAGGTCAGGCTGGAGGTTTCTGATTCGCATAGCTGCAGAGGCTGGTGAACCCAAGATCTGCAGGGCTCTGGCTCACAGGCTGTGAAGAATGACTAATCCCAAGATCAGCAGGCATGACAGCAGGTAAGCTGCTAGCTCAAGTCCCAAGAACTGGAGGTCAGATGAACAGGAGTCAGCTGCAGGATCCAGAGTAACCAAAAGCCTGCAAGCCCTGCCGGAAAGTCCACCTATATTAGACACCAGCCACACCCCCAAGGAAACTTTCTTTCAACTGACTGGCTGCTCACGGCAGATCCATCATGGAGGTGATCACATAATATCAAATCTCATCATGGAGGTGATCACATCATCATATGACTGCAAAACTACATCATAACTGCCAAACCACTGAGAATCATGGCCGCCGACTTGACACACAACCTTAATGATCACACCAAGAATTTTGCAAAACTAATAAAACACACCAGAAATTTAAGAAACTATACAAATCAGGATAACTACAAAGAAAACCATGCTTACGCACATACAGTAAAACTACTGAAAGCCAAAAACACGCAGAAAATCTTAAAAGCACTTAGTAGAAAAGACACATTACCATCGAATGAGAAAATAAAAGGCCAACTGCCAACTTTTCAAATCTTCAACAGAAATTATGGAAACCAGAACAAAATGGAATAACATCTTTAAAGTGCTGAAAGAAAATAACTGCCAACCTTGAATTATTTATCTAGGGAAGATAGCCTTCAAAAATGAAGACAAAATGAAAATGTTTTCCAACAAAAACAGAATTTGTAGCCACTAAAGTAATACTTGGAGCCCTGCTGGCACAGTGGGTAAGCACTCAGTTGCTAACTAAAAGGTCAATAGTTCACATTTACCAGCCACTCCATAGGAGAAAGATGTGGCAGTCTGCTTCAGTAAAGATTTACAGCCTTAGAAAACCTATGGGGCAGTTCTACTCTGTGAACTATGAGTTGCTAAGAGTCAGAGTCGACTTGATGGCAGTGGGTTTTGATTTTTTTGTAAAGTAATACTAAGTGGAGTTCTTCAAACAACAGGAAAATGATCCCAGATGGAAAGCTCAATCATTCAAGAAGAAATGAAGAGCACAAAAAATAATAGGTGGGCAAACTTAAATGAATATTAAGTGTAAAAGAAGAGAATACACTTATTTCAAACTACAACCTGCATGTTGAAAAACACTGCCCCAACCAGAATTTTGAGCCATATTCTAGCTGTTTAGCCATGATCAAGGTAAGCACAGGATCCTGTGGGAGGACAGAGAAAGGGTATCCAACACCTTGGAGACACAGGGAAGCTTTTTCTGAGGAAGTAATAGATATAAATTATTTCTGGTTACTCCCCTTAATAGGAGCCCTGGTAGTGCAGTGGTTAAGAGGTTGGCCGCTAACCAAAATGTTGGCAGTTCGGATCCACCAGCCGCTCCTTGGAAACCCCTTAATAAGTTCTCTTCTCCTGACAAATTAAATAGTCCACAGTACCTTATATATATCCTATGGTTTCCTCACTTAGAACATTTGCTCATGCTGTTCTCTCTGACTAAAATATGGACATCCTCTTTACCTACGCACCCAATTCCCACATGTTCAAATCTTTCAGGTTTGAACTTAAGTGCCTCTATCTTTGCTAAGCTTTCCCTGGCCACATCCCACCTCCTCCCCACCACTTACTCCCACCTCAAACTGCAAGAATCTCTGTCTTCTACAACTGCAATGTATGTTTATGTCATCTTCAACAACTCTATATCTTATCATTTTTTACCATCCAATAAACTACTGTTGGATGGATGGATGGATGGATGGATGGATGGATGGATGGATGGATGAGTGGATGGATGGATGTGTGGATGGATGGATGGATGGATGGATGGATGGATGGACGGATGGATGGATGGATGGATGGATGGACAATGGACAGACGGGAAACTTTTCTGACCATTCTCTGATGAGTATGGTTTTTATAATTTTTTATAATTTGCTTAATTATCAGTCAGGGTCCATCATGCCCTTTTCTCTCTATTCCTTCTTGCTGCTTGTTTTCTTCTCGATCTCCAAATGCTACGGCAAGAACTTGCCCAAGCTAGTGAGAAGCCCCCAATAACTATTTTTTTTACCTTGAAACCAGTTTAGAGGGCACTACAAAGGAGAAAGTTTGATAAGTTGTTGATACAGTGATTTGGTGAGCGGGAAATATGAGATACAGAATGTTTTCTAATTTATTCATTTGGTTTATAATTTGCAGAGTAAAACATCAACAAGTGCAGGTCCTTGAAATTAGTGTTTTTCTGTGCTGCTTTATATCTGGATGAGGACAGGGAAAATAAACAATATTCATAGTACAATAAAAACAAAACACTGAGTTGTTCTTTTGTGCAATGACCTGGGCTGCATACAAATAGATGGAGTTTGTAAAAATAATCTATTTTCAGTCAAGTGCAGATAAAAACTGCCACCAACATCAGCAATGGATACTGCATAGACTTTCATTAACACAATGAAACAAACCTCCTCAACTAAACGCATATAGTTTTCCATGTTTCTCTGGTAAATATTCAGACTGATGAACTAGGAAGATCAGAATTTACCAGCAGTGACTTTTGATTTGCCAAGTGAAAGTATTTAAAAAGAGCTGTGTTTTGGCGCATGTGCACTGAGTTTTTCATAGCCCTTAGAAACAAAATTAGGCCTAACTCATAACAGATCCCCTGGGCTTTAATTAAGCTCCTTAGGTAGACACAATTGAATGCATACCTAACATCCATTCTCCACTTCTTCCTAACGTTCATGATTTTGTTGGCGATTGCAATGTGCTCATTGGGCATAGTGGTTAATGTTTTAAACATTACGTCTTAGATGTGCAGAAAATATAGGTTATTTTCTCTGTAACTAATCTGATTTTCCTTACTACCTAGAAGAAGAGATATGCTATACTTTAATTCAACCTCATAAATTTAGTCTGACACAATAGTTTAAATAGTCTATTTGGGTAAATGTTTAATCTCTTTTAGGTAAAAGCCTCTGTCCTTCACATTTACACCCATTCAAGAAAGCCTCTGGATATATGGAAAGGGCTGGTTCTTACATGACTTCATGATAACCTAGCAGAGCAGTGTCCTGAGATTCACACTCTGTGTGGTTCTCTCCCTTCTCTCGTGAGGAGTGCCTGTTCTGGGTGTGACTTATTCTGTCCCTGAGCATTTTGTAGGTCTCTGCTGTTCTAGTGGGGCAGTGCTTAAGCGCTCAGCTGCTAACCCAGAGGTCAGTGGTTCAAACCCACCAGCCACTCCACGGGAGAAAGATGTGGCAGTCTGCTTCCATAAAGATTTAGGGCATTGGAAACCCTATGGAGCAGCTCTACTCCCCTTCGGGGTTGCTATGTGTCAGAATTGATGGTAACATGTTTGGTTTTGGTTTTTGGCTGCTAAAGTTTATAGCTGGTATAGCCTGTAGTTCCTCTCTGCTTAGTCATGTCCCACTAGTCCTAGCTCTCACTGGTACTACAGACCCTTCTGAGTCTCTGGCATGTTCTACATCTATATCTTGGCCTAAGTCACCCAATCTACAGCCTTTATTGCACAGTCCCTTGATACCTTGCCTCAAGGCCCTATGGTAGGCTCACCATCCACAATTCAGCTTCTTTCAGCAACTGCCAAGGGACATGCAGGCATCCGTGAGTTACTCACTTGCCTCCCTTGATACCTTCTACCAATGAGATGTGCCATTGCCTTTGGCCGTTGTAAAAGTAGATACCAAACCAAAACCAAACAAAAGCTGTTGACGTCAATTCTGACTCATGGTGACTCCATGTGTTACAGAGTAGAACTGCTCCAGAGGTTTCCTTAGCTGTAATTTTTACAGAAGTAGATCACCAGCCCTTTCTTCCATGGTCCTGCTGGTGGGTTCGAACCACCAGCCTTTATGTTACTAGTCAAGTACTTAACCATTTGTGCCACCTAGGAACCTTCAGTAGATATCAGATGGGCAGAATTCTACAAAGCCTATGGGGGAGGTAGAGCTGTAGAAAGAACACAAGAGCCTTGTATTCTGTCTTCTCATTATGCTTCTCCAACATCTCTAGGGCTGGAGGGTGCAGATTTCCAGCTTTCCAGTTCTTTTACATTGTACTACTCAAACTGATGCTAAGCCATGAATGGTTTGATACTGGCCCACACAAGCAAGACATTCACAGAAATTGAGATTAAAATTTTAGATATATTTAAAGCGATTTGGCAGAGTAATTGTACAGCCATTGAATCTAATTTTTAAAATGTATGGCTTTTATTTTATGTCTTTTTCATTTCATATTTCTCATAACTCATTTTTACTGTATTTTACAAAGTTATCAGTCCAAGATGAATTGGAAATTTTTAAAAAGTGGTCCTTCCCCACAGATAGATTGAGAAGCACTGCTCCTCATCATATCTCCTTTCTACTGGGCATCCCTCATGCCTAGGATCATAGAGGCATCCTCTCAGCATTATGGAAGAAACTATGAGTCCACTAGTCTTAGGTCTGGATAGGCTAAAGAAATCTATGACTTTTTTTTTTTTTTTTTTTCTTTACAAAGCCTGGCTTTAGAGTTTCTTTTCAAGCTGCAGATTCAAACAAATCTAATCTGACAGTCAAAGCTCAGCAATGACTCCCCTGTTCCAGTGGGGCCTGTGCTCTGACATTTTCCCCCAAAGCACGGAAACCCATTGTTTCAAAGTGGGAAGCCCTAAGTCAATATGGGCTACATGATAAGAAGATGACACCTCAAAAGAAATGTTATCCTGAAGTTGCTGATGTAAAAAGGATTGGTTGGAGAATGGTCCTATTTCAAGAAAATCTGAAAGGAATGTTTCTCATACTCAGAAAAAGCCCACATCAGCAATCAGTACTGTGTATCCCATATGTCCTATTCTTTGCAAGAGAAGAAAACCTTTAGCAAACCATTTGCACTCATATATACTTTGCGACACCTGCAGCAAGTACTGGGTCTCGGTGTTTTCCAGCCCAGAGACAGATGAAAAGAATTTGTAGATTTCACTTGAACCACAGCTTGCATGCTATTCTCTAGAAAGAGCTCACACAAACTGGGCTGCCTTGTGCAGTTCTGGCATTAAGTGGGTGAATATTCTTACTTATTAATATTTAATTAAGCTTCTGGCTGAGCACCCTGCTGAAAGGATCTCTAAAAACTAACCTAACATCATTACTCTGACAAAATAAGAAGACGTAAAATAGGAACAGGAGAGTGTTACAGTGATCAGTCATCATACTGATAACTGGTAACGTTGAATCTCCTTGGAGGGAGTTCTTTCCCTTCCTCCTTTAGCCCAAGACTTTCTGAGAATGGTTCTTGGTATCTGGCATAGTTAAACAGTCTGCTAGGTCTCCAGATTTAAAAAGATCCGTTGAGTGTTTTAACTTTCTATCTGGAAAAATGAAAGAAACGGATGTTTTAAATGACTCGTCTATTTTTGTTGTTGCAGTTTCCTATCTGCCTGTCTTATTTTCGGATTGGTTACTTACTCAACAATGGTTTCCAACATTTTAGCCTTGAGTTTTTCTCTATTTTCCTGAATGATCTGAATCCAATTCAAGAGATGCTAAGATCTTTTTTATGATATGATGATTGCACCTAATGAACTCCTTTACGAGTGAAATGCTCAGGTACCGATGTAAAACTTTCTGCTTGAGAATGCAAAATGAAGTAAGAGACTTCCCCATGAAGGGAGGAACACTCTCTACAGAAAAACATTTTTGAAAACTCCTGCCCCAGTTGGTGGCCTGATATTTTTTGTAGGAATTTATCTGGAAACTTAAATGCTATCTTCATTAATACTCAATGGAGAAACAAGGATGGGGGTAGAGGGAGCAGTTGCCCTTGTAGGGAGGATAATTTTACCACTGATGTTTAGATTTGCCAGCACATGGTGAATACAAAAAGCAGACAGACTTCTAGTCAGTTTTATTATTATTTTTAATTCTCAGCAGGCAATGCATCCCTTCAGTGCCTGCGCCTAAGGTGGATCACCCTGCTGCTGCCCACCCCTCCCCCTCGATTTGCTTCTGGGTGGTGCAGTTGGTACTAAGACCAATGAATCCCACAAGTATGACCCCATGACCACTTCTTTTGCTGTAAAATGAATTCCCTGGAAAGTGGCTCAGTTGAGGATACCATGGCAGTGCATAGCGCATCCTGTAAGTCTAGGAATTTTGCAGGTCTTGGCTTAACTACTGCAAGCACACAAACAAATTTGAATCTGGAATACTTACCTATTCCATGAGGACAAATCTCTGCCTCCTCCAGGTGGCTGGCTATTTTCCCCAGGGGTAATGATGTATCAGGTGCTCACTGCTGGCCTCTGTGTTGACAGTGAGGCACCCAGCAATGGCCACAGTCAGAACAGCCTTGGTGAGGTAAAGGCCACATTGTTGAGCCCATATACAGCCATGTTTCTGCCATTATAAATGTTTTCTGGTTCTCTCCACCCCTGCTTTGAGTTGGGAGTTCAAGGCCCTAAACATATAGTTTTCTTTTTATAAGCTCTTCACTTAATCAGGTGCAGTGAACACACTCTATAATCTTTATAATCACCAGTGTGGTCATAGCAATCCCAGATGCAACCACTACTTGATTATCCAATACCTTGCTCTTCAGTAGCTCTCCATCTAACACCTCCACCAGTGATAATTTGAGAAATCATGACAATACTGCATGCCACACTTTACTAGGGTCCAATTTATTCTGGCAAGAAGGCCATTCATGTGTTCATCAAGTATGTGATCAACCCTAGTTTCAGAATGCCCTCCTGAAGGTGTTTTCTCAGGCTCCTCTTGGTACCAAGCACCGTATCAGCCAGAGTCCTAGTAAAAGAACGCAGGCACAGAGCAGGGCACAGAAGATGGAATGGACCTGGAGGGACAGAAAGGGTCAAGAAGAAAAGGATACTTAACAAGGGCCAATGAACCAAAACTCAGGTTATGACTTCCTTCATTTAAGAGCCCCACTTTATGGGGTTGTATTTACAGCAAACAGAAGTTAAAGCAGGTTAAATATAAAAAAATCCATGGAAACCTAGCCTTTGAAAACTTATTTATATTAATATTTGTATTAAGCATTTCTCATTGGTTTTGCCACTCTTCCACAGAGATACATATGCTTGATTGTTTCTAACCTCTGCTTCTCTTTCCCACAGTTCTAGCTCTTGGCTTCTACAAGTTTCATCAATATCACAAATGCTGCAAAAGTCTCAGGTGTTAGCACCCCTGACCATACAAACTGTGTACCCAGGAGCGATTTATCTGAGTATCTAGCACAAGCTCGACACAGATACCTAATCCCCTAGATTTCTTAAAATTGTTGTTTTCCACTGCGTTATAGGATGTTACTCGGCCTAACATGATGGGGCATGACATAATGGGTGTCAGGAGAGTCAGGAAAATGTAGGGGAAAATTTGTCCAGGAAAACAAAACACACACAACTTTCTGCCAGATCTTTCATTCCAGACTTGCTGGAAACGCAGACCTACTATCATCGGCTTTGGTAGTCAAAGCAAACTGAGCAGTGCTAAGAAACCTTTGACATGTGTGAATTGGCAGCCTGCGTTCCTTCTGATTCGGCATAATTTCTTAAGCTGCTTGGCACATTTGCTGGGGGTTATGAAGCACAGAAGCTCATGTCTTTTTTAAAAGAGAGAAAGGCCTATTTAGTGATTGGGATGAATTACAAGAGGATCAAGAAGGCTGGCACATAACATTCATTGGTCATAGCTGGCTGCTCACGACCTTGGTGATCAAGAGGCAGATTTCCCAGCTCAAGTGTTATGATGAAACTAACACACGACCCCTGCTTAGGGAGGTCATGGTTCTACTTCACTCACCTGCCATTTTCACGTCGGGAATTGTTCCTTCTTGGCCTCTCTAGATATGGATTAGATATACAATGCTTAACACCACCTTGAAACTGGTTATTAGGGACCAGTTGATTTGCTTAGTGAGAAAACAGTTCTCAAAAGGCAGGGGTATGATTCATTCCTTTTTATTTTAAACTTGATAGCTTTCATGACCCCAGTTAAAGCCATAAACCCAACCAGCCAACTCACAAGTACATTGCAGGGATGGAGCAAAAAAGGTAGAGATGAATTAGTACAATTCCTTCAAAAAATGATTCCGAGTGTTGTTGGTATTTTTTTGTTGTTGCTGTTCTGCTCTGAATACACTGCATGCCACACCGGACCTGACCACACCATCTCATACCCTGTCAAATTTCCTGTCTAGTCAAGGGGAGGGGGAAGGAAGGTAGTTTTAATCTCTGGCTTTACTCCAAAATAAATATTCGCTTGAAGTGTCTTAATTACAGTCAGAAGTAAGTCTTGTCTGGAAAGCATTCAATATTCACAAGTATTTGTTGAGAACTTACTATATGTCCAGCACTATACTAGGCACAGGAAACCCTGGTAGCATAGTGGTTAAGAGCCAACTCTGTTAACCAAAAGGTCAGCAGTTCAAATCCACCAGGCACTTCTTGGAAACCCTATGGGGTAGTTCTACTCTGTCCTATAGGGTCACTATGAGTCAGAATTGACAGCAACGGGTTTGGTTTTTTTTTTATACTAGGCACTGAAGACATTGAGTGGTTCTGCGGTAGAATTCTCACCTTCCATGCAGGAGACCCCTGGATTCGATTCCTGGCCAATGCATCTCATGTGTAGCCACCAACCGTCTGTCAGTGGAGCTCTGCATGTTGCTATGATGCTGAACAGGTTTCAGCTTCCAGACTAGGAAGAAAGGCCTGGTGATCTACTTCTGAAAATCAGCCTATAAATCTCCTATGGATCACAATGGTCTGATCCATACCCAATCACGGGGATGGCGCAGGATCAGGCAATGTTTAGCTCCATTGTGCATGGGGTCTCCATGAGTCGGGAGCACACTTGATGGCAGCTAAAACAACAACATTCTACGTACTATAGATACAACAATAAACATAAACAAAGAGCAATCCCTGTCCTCATGAAGCCTACATTCAGAGGAAGGAGATATTAAAAAATAAGAAATATGTAAAGTGATGATAAGAGTAATGGAGGGAAATAAAGTAGGAAGAAGGGGTATCAGGGAGGCAGGAAGGGGCCAGTTTTAAATAAGGCAATCAAGAAAGGCTTGACAGAAAAGAAGTCAACATTTACGCAAGGACCAAAAGAAGGTGAGGACAAGGCCATGTGGAGATCAGTGGGAAGAGCATTCCCAGAGAAAGCAGTGTGGCTGGAGCAGAGAGATGAAACAAGAGAAAGAAGGGCCATGGTGTAGGATGTTGTAAGCCACTATGAGGACTTTATTGGAGCCCCGGTGGCAAAGTGGTGAAGAGCTCAGCTGCATACATCTATTGGTCCCGTCCCACCCGGAGCAAAGGAGAATAAAGAAAATCAAAGACACAAGGAAAATACTAGTCCAGAGGACTAAAGGACCACTGGATACAGAGACTCCACCAGCCTGAGGCCAGAAGAACTAGATGGTGTCCAGCTATCAACCAACGTCTGCCCTGACAGGGATCACAACAGAAAGTCCTGGACAGAGCAGGAGAAAAATGTAGAACAAAATTCAAATTCACATAAAAAGACCAGGCTTACTGGTCTGACAGAGATTGGAGGAACCCCCGAACGCTTTGCTAACCCAGAACTGAAACCATTCCCGAAGCCCACTTTTCAGGCAAAGATTAGACAGGCCTATAAAACAAAAAATAACACACGTGAAGAATGTGCTTCATAGGTCAATCAAATATATGAGACCAAATGGGCATCTCCTGTCCAAAAGCAGGACGAGAAGACAGGAAGGGACAGGAATTGGATGAATAGACAGGGAACGTGGGGTGGAAAGGGGGAGCATGTTGTCACATTGTGGGGATCGCAACCAATGTCACAAAACAATACGTGTATAATTTTTCGAATGAGAAATTAACTTGAGCTGTAAACTTTCATCTAAAGCAAAAAAAAAAAAAAAAAAAAGGAGCTCAGCTGCTTACCAAAAGCTTGGCAGTTTGAATCCACCAGCTGCTCCTTGGAAAACCTATGGAGAGTTCTACTCTCTCCTATAGGGTCGCTATGAGTTGGAATAGACTCGAGGGCAACGGGTGTGGTTTTTTGGTTTATGAGGACTTTGGCTTTTACTCTGCATAGTAATGGGAAACCCTTGGAGGATTTTGAGCACATGAGTGACTTTTTAAAAAATACATTTTATTATCACGCTGTTAGAATCACTCTGGCTGCTTTGTTGAATTTGACTACCAGCAGTACCAGTACCAGTTGCCATTGAGTTGATTCCAACACATGGTGACCCCATGTGTTTCAGAGTAGAAGTGTGCTCCACAGGGTTTTCCAGTGGTTTGTTGTCCAGAAGTAGATTACCAGGCCTTTCTTCCAAGATGCCTCTGGGTGGCTTGAACCTCCAAAGTTTTGAGTAGCAGCCAAGCACGTTAACCATTTGCACCATCCAGGGACTTGAAACTGACTGCAAGGGAGCAAAGATGGAAGCAGAGAACCTAGTCAGGAGGTTGTTGC
This sequence comes from Trichechus manatus latirostris, assembly GCF_000243295.1. NCBI lineage: Eukaryota > Metazoa > Chordata > Mammalia > Sirenia > Trichechidae > Trichechus > Trichechus manatus. The sequence continues at coordinate 20,823,718 of NW_004443961.1, forward strand.
AATTAACTGATGAGAGATGTTGGTGGCTTGGACTAGAGTGGAAGCAGTGGAGGAGGTTAAAAGTGGTCAAATACGGAATATATTTTGCAGTTAAAACTGACATGATCTGTTGATGGAAAGGATATGGGGTGGGAAAGAATAACAGGAGTTAGCCAGATCCCAATGCTTTGGACTGAGCCACTGGAATTTAATGCTTAAGTAGAATTAAATGGCAAAGCAACCAACACAAGCATAAGATGGATTTATATATCTATGCCCACATGCAAAAGGAACCTAACTTGTGGCCATCTTCTTATATCTTTTATAAATCAGTATGAATTAACTACTGGGGTGTGTCTTATAAAGGACGGGATATGGTCTGCACACATTTTTAAGTTTCATGATAGTAAATACTATTCCTGTCTCGTTAATTGGGAGTTGACATTACCCTCAGTTAGCCTGTGGTTGAGTCTTGCAGGGAGAATATTACTGAGTTTTCTGAGCCTTAAGAAAATAATGTAGGCTTTTTTCTCATCTAAAATCAGGAGCTATGAAAGAGGAAGTGCAACCTTGGATGCATAAGCAGAGAGATTAAATAAGATACCAGAATATTTTACAGTTGAAGACTTAATACCAAAGTAATTTTATCCCGTTGTAAAGTTTTAGCTATAATACCTTTTCTTTCAGAGTGTGTTTTTCTTTCTTCCCATAGTTCTTAGCACTTTTTTCTCTCAAAAATTAGGCAAAGTAGTCAACATTTTCAAAAGGAACAAGGTATATAAATTGTCATCCTTTTTTTTCAACCATTAAACCACACTTTCAAAATAACAATCACAATATTTATTTCTATTTTCAAGGAAATGCAAATCTCAGTCAGGTTTCTTTGGGTTTTTTTGCTGTTAATTGCATTGTATTGTGTTTTTGGTGAAGGTTTTCTCAGCAGTTTAGGTTCCATTCAACAATTTCTACACAAATGGTTCAATGACATTGGTTACATTCTTCACGATGCATGAATATTCTCATTCTTTCCATTCTGGTTGTTCCATTTCCATTAATCTAGTTTCCCTGCCCCCTTACCTTCTCAGCTTTTTTTAAAGTAATTGTTGACTGTTTGGTTTCATAAAGATGATTTTTGAAAGAAGTACAATACTCACGAGTGATAGTCTTTATTTTGTGAGCCAACCTGTTAGTTAGCTAAAAGGTGACCTCAGAGGCTAGTTTCAGTTCAAGGCTTAACGAGTATCTCAGGGGAGTAGTCTTAGGGAGTCTTCCCACCTCAACCAGTCCAACAAGCCTAGGTTGTTTTTTTTTAAGAATTTGAGGTTCTATTCCACATTTCTCTCCCATTCTATCAAGATCCATCTATCGTGGCCCTGATCAGAAGAATCAGAGTGGTAGCTGGGCACCATCTAATTCTTCTGGTCTCAGGGTAGATGAAGTGGTAGTTAATCTTCAGTCAGTTTTTGGTTATGAATATCTGATTCAGTATTTTTGAAATCATATGGAAAAAGTTTTGAGAAGTGGAAAGAACTCAGGCCCTGTAGCAAGTCATACTTGGGAAGTGTGACCATGGGGAAGTGACTAAAACATGTTAAGCCTCAATTTCTGTTAAGGATAATAAAGAGTAATAATACTCACCTGATAAAGAGTTGTTTTAATGTCCAGTTAATTAATGTGTATAAATTAGGTAGCAAAAAATTAGGAGCTCAATAAATAGGAGCAATTATTACTATAAGTGCTTTTAGTAGATATCACAGAAACAAAACCTCAGTGGACATAGCCATGTTTTGGAAGAAATACAATTTTGAGATTAGCCCAAATTGATGTAAAAAAAAAAAAGATTTTTATTTCTATCATAAAATAAGGCCTGAATCCCAAAAACAAATGACTGACCATTATTCTATATCTCCTGCCCGCCCCCCTCCTTATTTTTATGACCCATGCAGGACATTGAATGTTTCACAAATATGGCCTGTCTATACTTTATTTGCTAGATCATAATTCTAAACACGAAAGTCTAGTGACTACTAATCATTTCATCAAGTCGTTGAATGTGACACTCTTAAAATACATTATCCTAAAGAAAATAAGCAGATGATTCTACAATACCAAAGAGGAACTGTTTCTTTAAAAGTTCCATTCTCCCTTAATCACAGAAAGTGTAGTAAGCATTGATTGTTTTAGCCTGCTCAGCATACCTTCCCTGTGTCCTTCTGGAAATAGACAACCCGCTCACTGGTTGAAGGGTTAGGCACTTACCACCTGGTCAGTTAGAAGGATCTTTCAATACTTTTGGAAATTAGTGTGAGGTCATTCTCAAGCTGAAACTGGGGGACAGGGCTCATTCATTGTGTAAGTCGGTGATTTTCAGTATGTAGTTTCCAGACCAGCAGTATCAGCAACACCTGGGAACTTGTTAGAAGTGTAAAATTGTGGGCCCCACCCCGAAGCTGCTGAATCGTGAACTCTAGGGGTGGAGTCCAAGAATTACTCTCAGCCTTGAAAACCACTGGTATAAGCTAACCTGGATACACCAATCTCTTAATATATAAAACTGTTAAACTGGAGAAAAATAATGGAACCCATGGTATACCCAAATATATGTAGCTATACCATAACAAAGGGGCCCTGGCGGCCCAGTAGTTAGGCAACCAGCTGCTAACCAAAAGTTCGGTGGTTCAAAACCACCAGCTGCTCCATGGGAGGAAGATGTGGTAGTCTGCTTCCGTAAAGATTATAGCCTTGGAAACCCTGTGGGGCAGTTTCACTCTGTCCTGTAGGGTCACTATGAGTCAGAATTGACTCGACAGCAATGGGTTTGGGTTTTTTTTTGGTAAATGATAGCAGAATCCTAGTAGTTGCACACTTGAGGAGTTGAAGGTAGAGTGAGCTTAAATCAACCATGGAAGCAGCAAGGACTAGTCCATGGAAAACAAGTGTATTTCTTACTTAATTTCCTCTTACCCAGGTTATTCCTATCTAAGAAGCAGGCTCAATGCCCAGAATAGAATTTCTTTTTTTAAAAAAACAGCCTTATTGAGATAATTCACGTCATACAATTCACTCATTTAAAATGTACTATTCAATGGTTTTTAGTATATTCACAGATATGTGCAACCATCACCAGTCAATTTTAGAACATTTTCATTATCTCAGAAAGAAACTCTATGCCCTTTAGCTATTATTCCCCTACCCCCAACAACCCCATTCCTCAAACCCATTGCTGTTGAGTTAATTCCAACTCATAGCGACCCTATAGGACAGAGTAGAACTGCCTCATAGGGTTTCCAAGGAGCGGCTGGTAGATTCAAACTGCTGAACTTTTGGTTAGCAGCCAAGCTCTTAACCATTGCGCCACTAGGGCTCCCTTCATTCATCAGCCCTAAGCAAACACTAGTCTACTTTCTATATATATTTGCCTATTCTAGACCTTACATGTCAATGGAATTATATACGTGGTCTTTTGTGACTGATTTCTTTCACTCATCCTAATGTGTTCAAGGTTCATCCATGTTGTAGCATATATCAGTACTTCATTCCTTTCATGGCCAAATAATATTCCAGTGTACGGCTATAACACATTTTGTTATCCATTCACTGGTTGGTGGACATTTGAGTGATTTCTACCTTTTGGCCATTATGACTAATGTTGTTCTTAACATTTACGTAGAAAATTTCTTTATAAAGGGAAAAACCTCGTGTTCTGTTAGGACTGAAACCTGTTCTAAATGGACATAGTGACAAAAACTTCTATATCCTTGAGTTGACTTCTGGCAAAATTCCATGTTTCTTCTTTTCTCTAAGGATTTCCCATCATTGTTATTTTAAACAAGCTATCATCATCCACTGTAACAGGCTGGCTCGTGGTCTATTTGTTCAACAGTTGTATAGCACTGAGTTTACTGAAGAATATACGAGGACCCTCGGGGGAGAACGAAGGTGTCATTGTAAACCTAGCATTAGGTCCGTTATGAAGCTCAGGCTGGGAAAACACATGCAGTTGAGTGGCTGGGTGGGTGTGAGTGTAAAGAGGTGTATTTGTGTTGAGAAGCATAAAAGACTCCCCAGGTGTGGAAGGGCTGGCCAAATCATGTTAGATTTAAATGTAATGGTTGAAGAGCTGCCAGACAAGTAAAGGTGTTTGAGTTCGATGAAGTACACCTGGCCCATTAGCTCATCACACTGTTCTTCAGGGCTTACATTAAGATGTGATTTATCAGAACTCTACTTTACCATTAATTGTAATATGAGCCAATAAAGGGTGGGAAAGTGGGAAAGTCACAGAAATCTTAATTTTTGCTAAATCACATGATGGAGAACCTGAAAGAAGACATTTATGAGTACACTGAAGCAGTAGATCACCGTGTCCCTGTTTTGACTAAGAATTTCTTCCTATTGTTTTTGGCATGGGGGATGCAATTTTTCACAAAGGGCAATCTCACGGAAATAATATGCAGGTAGGAATGTACATTGTGTTCAACGGAAGCCTGCTAAGAATGATGGGTCACAATGTTGCTTCAACAACTCTGTAGTGAGCAGAGTGCTTACTATGTGCTAGACATCATGCTAGATACTGGAGACACTGTTGTGAGGTAAGGTACACATGGTCCCTGCCCTCACACTGTCCCAGACAAAGGTGATTCACTGGCTTGTGGATTAGTGTATTGTCCCTGACACAGCTACTAAAAATTCCAGTCCTTATCAGTCTAACAGCCTGTGTACCTGTATGTGCCAGACACCATGCTAAGCACAGCAAATTCAAAAACAATTAAGATACCTGTCCTTGCTTTCAAGGATGTGCATATACAATTAACTAAATCGCATGACGGAAGATTCTAGAAGAGATGTATAAACAAAGTAGAAGCACAGAAGTCACTCACTTTCTCAAAGAATACGGTTGATGTTTATACAGAAGAAGAGGGCCAGAGAGTTTTCACCAGGTAAGTGAGGTTTGAGCCAGATCTCGAAGGATAAAAAGAATTTGGGTAGGTAGTGAAGGAAGTAAAAGGGATTCTAATTAGAGGGAGCAGCTTGAGCAGTGGCTCAGAGACGTGACAGTGTGTGTTTGGAGAAATGGCAAGTGGGCAGACATTCCGTCTATTCTTTTCTCTGTCATATCCCAAAGAGGAAAGGCCCAGACTTAGAGCCCTTTCTGGTAAACACTGCAGTGGAAAGTGAAGCTCAATCTGTCATTTCTCATTTGAACACCTGGAAGGTCTCTAAGCACTTCAAAGTACTCACAAATGTCTGGGGCTTACTACATATCAAGATTCAATTTCTATAAAAGCAGATGACAGGTTTGATAGGCAAGTAATGTCAATAGATAGGATCCTACCATGTCAACATAAAGTTGAGACTGAAGTTTAAGAGGTAGTAAGTCCTTTAGCAAAACAGACACTAGTTGGTCCTCTAATTTCCTATAAACCACTTTAACTTGGATGTAACTGGCAACGGTCTTGCCTTGTTCTTAACTGATAGATTGTTGCAGGTCAAGGCCAAGCTGTGTTTAAACGGGATGGGGGCATTACAGCATTGTGATAAACTCTGTAATCAGACTGCCTTTGTTCTAAACTCCAACTCTTCAATCTACTGGCTGTTAACCTTCCCAAACCATGCAAATTCACTTGGCCTCAGTTAGTTCACCTGTAAAATGTGGATAACAATAGTACTTGCCTTAAGAGGCCGTTGTGAGGGCTAAATAGAAGTACCTGTAAAGTATTCAGCTTGGCAGATGTATGACATCAGTCTAGGTGAGCTGTTAATGCATGATAGTGGTGAAAAACCTGAGTTTCCTTTCTCACCCAGATCTAAATTTTGCCTTTGAGGAATCTTTGGCAATTTACATAATTTCTAACCTTGGTTTCCTCATCTATAGACAAGAGACTATCACATAGAGTCATTGTGAAGGTTAAATAAGAAAGTGTATGTAAAGTGATTAGCACGATACTTGACACGTAGTAGGTACTCTAAACAGGCAGCTTTAATTATTATTTATGTTATATCACTCATACTAAAGGAAAATTTAAATTTTCTCAGTAGACATATTTTCTAAACTTTTTTAAAAAATTAATTTTTAGGATGATGTAATTTTGAATACATTCTTGATATTTAATAAGAGACTTTGGTTGGTCCTTTTGTACAGTAAATATCCCTTGATGACTGTCTCTTAATTTATATTAGAAATTTCATGGAGAGTTTTTGCTGGTCTGCAGCATTTACTTCTTTCCGTTTTAATATTTAACCTTTATAACTTTCATATCTGTTAATACATATGTTTGTTTTGGGGAAGTATCGGGGCTGGGTTCCCTGGGAAGCAGGCTGCGAGATACAGTGAGAAACGTGAAAGGTTTGTTGGGGAGAAAACTGAGGAGGCAGGATTGGGCAGGGGTAGACTTCAGACCTGTTGCAGGTGGTCAAAGTCTCTACTAGGCCGACAGGAAGCTTCAGAGCAAGGTTTGCCCATCAGACTTAGCTTTTAGAATTCCTAGATAAGCAGGTCAAACTCAATGTCATAATAATAATGATAAAAATATTAATAGCTAATTCATTCTTTATTAAGCAGATCTGTATTGACTATTTAATGAGCCAGGTACTAAAGATATATAGCAGTGCACAGAAAAGATAAAAATCCCTGCCCTCATGGGAAGACAGACAATAACAAATAAGTAGGTTAAATATATGTCTAGTAGCAATATGTGTTGAGGAGAAAAATAAAGCAGGGTCGAGGGATAGAAAGGCTATACAAGAATAAAAACAAAGTAACAGCATGTGAATGCCTAGAAGAAATACCCTAGAATGTGGGCATAAACCTGAACCTTTAAAAGATGGTAATATTAGGGGATATTAATGTTCTTTGGGTTTTTTTTCTGTGAGTAACTTTCAATCTGTAGATATATATAAACTATATAAAGCTGAGGTATACATATATACATACATACACACCCACGTATCCTTGAACATAATTTATCTTCAAAATATAGGTTATGCTATCAGTATTCAAATGCTTTTTCATTATTATGCCGTATTTATCTGACAGAACCTGCACAATAAGCATTTTTAAAGTGTGTTTTTAACCAAAACAATCTTGAAAAAGAAAAACAAAGAAGTAGCACTCTGACAACCCAATTTTAAAGTGTACAACAAAGCTTCAGTAATCAAAACAGTAATGGTACTGGTATAACAACAGACATAAAGACCAATGGAATAGAATTGAGAGTCCAGAAATAAACCCATACTTCTATGGCCAATTGATTTTCGACAACATTTCCAAGTTTAGACAATGAGGAAAGAATAGTCTCTTCAATAAATTATGGTGCTGAGACAACTGTATTTCCACATGCAGAAAAATGAAGTTGAATACCTATCTCACACCATATATGAAAATTAACTCAAAATGGATCAATGACCTAAATATAAGAACTAAAACCACAAAACTCTTAGAAGAAAACAGGAGTAAATCTTCAGGACTTTTGTATTTGGCAATAAATTCTTAAGACATGACACCAAAAACATGAGCAACAAAAGAAAAACTAGATAAACCAAACTTCATAAAAGCTAAAAAAATTTGTGCATCAAAGGTAATCAAGAAAATAAAAGGCCAGTCATAAGAATGACAAAATATTTGGAAATCATATATCTGAAAAGGGTTTCATATCCAGAATATTTAAAGAATTCCTGCAAATCAACAACAAAAAATCAAACAACCCAATTAAAAATGGGCAAAGGACTTGAGTTGATATTTCTTGAAAGAAGGTATACAAATGGCCAATAAGCACATGAAAAGATACTCAAAGTCATTACTGTTGTTCTTATTAGGTGCCATTGAGTCGGTTCCCACCTATATACAACAGAACAAAACACTATCCCGTATCGCGACATCCTCACAATCATTGTTATGTTTGAGCTCATTGTTGCAATCACGGTGCCAATCCATGTGATTGAGGGTCTTCCTCTTTTTGGCTGACCCTCTGTTTTACCAAGCATGATGTCCTTCTACAGGGATGGTCCCTCCTGATAACATGTCCAAAGTACTTGAGATGAAGTCTTGCCATCCTCACTTCTAAGGAGCACTCTGGCTGTACTTATTGCAAGACAGATTTATTTGTTCTTCTGGTAGTCCATGGTATATTCAATATTCTTCACCAACACCGTAATTTAAATGCATCAATTCTTCTTTGATCTCCCTTATTCATTGTCCAGCTTTCACATGCATTTGAGGCGATTGAAAATACCATGGTGTCTTAGTCACCTAGTGCTGCTATAACAGAAATACCACAAGTGGATGGTTTTAACGCAGAGAAATTTATTTCCTCACAGTCAAAGTAGGCTAAAAGTCCAAATTCAGGGCATCAGCTCCAGGGGAAAGCTTTTTCTCTCTGTCAGCCTTTCTGTTCAGTGTCGCCCCGGACTAGGAGCTTCTCTGCGCAGGGACCCCGGTCCAAAGGACATGCTCTGCTCCCAGCACTACTTTCTTGATGGTTTGAGGTCCCCAACTCTCTGCTTGCTTCTCTTTCCTTTTATTTCTTGAGAGAGAAAAGGTGGTGCAGGCCACACCCCAGGGAAACTGCCTTTACATTGGATCAGGGTTGTGACCTGGGTAAGGGTGGTGTTACAATCCCACCGTAATCCTCTTTAACATAAAATTACAATCACAAAATGGAGACCAACCACACAATTCTGAGAATCATGGCCCAGCCAAATCGATACACACATTTTTGGGGGGTCATAATTCAATCCATGACACATGGCTTGGGCCAGGTGCGCCTTAGTCCTCAAAGTGACATCTTTGCTTTCTAACACTTTAAAGAGGTCTTTTGCAGCATATTTGCCTAATGGCAATATGTCTTTTGATTTCTTGACTGTTGCTTCTGTGGGCGTTCATTGTGGATCCAAGTAAAATGAAATCCTTGACAACATCAATCTTTTCTCCATTTATTATGATGTTGCTTATTGGTTCAGTTGTGAGGACTTTTGTTTTCTTTATGCTGAGGTGTAATCCATACTGAAGGCTGTGGTCTTTGATCTTCATCAGTAAGTGCTTCAAGTCCTCTTCGCTTTCAACCAGCAAGGTTGTATTATTAGGGAAATGCAAATCAAAACTCCAGTGAAATACCACGGCACCCCCACTAGAATGACTATTATCAGAAAAACAGAAAATAACAAGTGTTGGTTAAGATGTGTAGAAATTTGAACCCTTACCCATTGCTAGTGGGAATGTAAAACGGTGCAGCCACTGGAAAGCAACTTGGTGGTTCCTCAAGAAGTTAAATATAAAATATCATGTGACCCAGCAATTCCACTCCTAGGTATATACCCGAAAGAATTGAAAGCAAGGACTCAAATAGATATTTGTACACCAATGTTCGTTGCAGCATTATTCACAGTAGCCAAAAGTGGAAACAATGCAAATGCCAATCAACAGATGAATGGATAAACAAAATGTGGTACATACATACAACAGAATATTATTCAACCATAAAGAGAAATGAAGTTCTGATACATGCTATCACATGGATGAACCTTGAAAACATTATGCTAAGTGAAATAAGCTAGACAAAAAAGACGTATTGTATGATTCCATTTATATGAAATGTCTAGAGTATGCACATGCATAGAGACAGAAAGCAGGTTAGTAGTTTAGCATGGACTGGGGGAAGGTGGGAGATGGAAGTTTCTGCTTAGTGGGTACAGGGTTTCTGTGGGGGTGATGAAAAAGTTTTGAGAACAAATAGTGGCAATGGTTGTACAACATTGTGAGTGTGATGAATGCCACTGAATTATACACTGGGAAATGGCTAAAACGACAAATTTTATGTAGTGTCTATTTTACCACCCAAAAAAAAAGAGAGAGAGAGAATGTAAAGTGTGTTTTATAATTGTATGAAAATTGCCTTATATCACAAGTGGTGATATAACAGAAAAAATAATATTCTTTGCACGCATACTAATACAATAAAGACAAGTCAACAGAGGTATGATATAGGTTTTCAATGAACGTTTGTTGATCAATTATTGAAGTTTGTTTGATGTCATGGTTCATTTCTTCCTAAAGTGTCAAGGATGTCTATTAAATTATTTTTTATATTTTAAGAGGATTTGGGGAGTATTTCAGAATAGTCCTTAAAATAATTGTGTCACTTATAAAACATATAAAGCTGAGAATGATTTCTAAAGAATAACACCCCTGAACCTCTGCCGCCAAGGAGGAAATTCAATAGTGTTTACATAGAAAATACCATAACATCCATCTTTTTATGAAGTGAAGTTTCCATTTTTCAACATGAACTTAGTCTGGAAGTTATTCTTCCTCCCCAAAGGGGAAAAATTAATTCCCTTGAGTTCCACTATTCAGGCAGAATGCAGAGACAGCGGGCTGAATGAAAGATAGCAATCAGATAGTGCCCCAAGAGAAACAAAACAGTAAATCAGACAAATAGAGAAGTCATGCCAGAGTGGTACCCAAAGGATGGCACTGTGCGAGACTGTCACCTTCTTTCACTTTCAACACTTGATAAAGACCATAAATAAAATAATTCAATGACCAAGAATTTGCTGTAATTACTTAGAAGCATGCGGAGACAAAGCAATGGCCATGTCAGTGAAGGTCAGTTGGAGTTAGCAAGGGTCATACAGATGAGAATAAGTGGGGTCTATAACAAAAGAAAATCAATCCAAATGAGACCAAACCAAAGACAATCAGCCAGCACACCTTGGCTTACCTTTGGAAAGGAAGGATTGAAATTTTGGACGAAACTAACAAATTTTATTTAGAATTTATAATAAATTTTTATGCTTATGTTAATGTGATGTAAATTCCATATAGTACCCATTCCAAAGTGTAGTTTCAGTCATTTCAATTAATCTTTAAACTGTTCAAAAAGCTTAGAGATAGAAGAACACTCTAGGTATTGAAAATAGGAAGCCAGGTCAGGGAGTTGTAACTGACCATTGCAGTTGAGATTCTGGTGCCAATAGAGCAAGGAAGATAAATGGTGCCCTCTTAGCAGAACTTATTCTTGTCTAGGGGTGTTCCCATGACACAGGCTGGAATAAAGACAACTCCCAGGACTTTATTTCTCTACTGCAGTACTTCAAGTAGTGCTTTAAGGCATTTTCTCACAAGAAATGACATGAGTAGTGTTTAAGGATCCTTGGCAACGCTAGGTGAGAACTGAACTCTTTCAGTTTGCCATTGGAGATCTGCCATTCATTTTCTAAACAAAGGTCAAGATTAAGCCTGGAGGATTTAACAAAATCTCTAATACAAGAGGATTTAGCTAAGACTGGAGCTCACCTCCTTCTCTTCAACTTCACAAGAAAGAAAATCTGTCAGAGCTACTGGGAGCAAGGGCATCCAACGTGCAGATGTTATTTATAAATGTGCCTTTTGGTTGGCACTTTGTGAAAATGAACCCATAGAAGGTATTAACCCCTCCTCCTTTTTTTTTTTTTTTTTCTGTTTTCATTTT
>NW_004443961.1:20835264-20848632 GCF_000243295.1 Trichechus manatus latirostris
TTTTTTTTTTTTTTCTGTTTTCATTTTATTTGCTTCAATTGGGATCATCATGTGATTAAGATGACAAGGTCCAAAAAAAAACGGGGTTGGGGGGAGTAAAGAAATAGTGGTGTGGGTTTATGTTTCATTTTGTGTATCTGGCTTGATTGATCATTTCAGCAGGAATGGTGTGCATATACGAAAATGCATCAGGCAAGCATAAGTAATCTCTATTCTCTTGGCATTTTAGTGAGGTTATTAAATAGAAGGCATAGCATATCACTTTAGCCTGCAATGGTATTTTCTTTAAAGGAAAATGATCAATTGAAAGTGGCACTCGAGTGGTATAATGCACATCCATTTGCAGCTCATTTACGGTTTTTATGTAGCTCTGTCAATGTTTCCCATTCCTGCCAGCCCCATGAGTCATTGGCATCTTGTCAATTACAGTAGCCAATCTCTTCACCTGCATATATGCAGGCAATTGGCAGGCGTGTGAATTTAGGAAATGTATAGTGCCATTAAGGAGTCCTGGTCGTGCAGTGGTTAAGCTCTTGGCTGCTAACCAAAAGGTCAGTGGTTCAAACCCACCAGCTGCTCCATGGGAGAAAAATGTGACAGTCTGCTTCCATAAAGATTACAGCCTTGGAAACCCTATGGGGCAATTCTAGTCTGTCCTATAGGGTCGCTATGAATTGGAATTGACTAGACAGCAACCATTTTGTCAGGGGATCTACAACAGCAACTCCAGGAAGTAGGCGAAGTAATCTCTTAAAAGGCAGAAGGGACTACAGTCATGTGTCTCTTAACGTCCATAGTATGTTCTGTGAAATAAGTCATTCTATGATTTGGACATGTGCAAACATGCCTAAATTGAGAGCAATAGCATTCACCTATTTTTCACCTTACTATTATTTAATAAACCTTTGTTTCAATTCCAAATCAATACTTCCCCTTTGCCTCTTGCTGCTGCTATCACTAGCACTGATTTTGCTGTGTTTGGGAGCTATGATGCACTTCACAGTGATATTTTCGAAAGAAAATTAAACAGAAAGATAAAGATACAACACTCAAAAGACATGCGATCACAAGATTGGATGCTGCTGCCTACAAGTCAAAGCATATACTGTTAAAAGGGTAAACTTTTTATCTGTAAGTAGGGAAAGTTCCGCCACGTGTCTATCAGTTTGTCTTACTGTGGGGGCTTGCGTGTTGCTGTGATGCTGGAAGATATGCCACCAGTATTCAAACACCAGCAGGGTCACCCACAGTAGACAAGTTTCAGCTGAGCTACCAAACTCAGACAGACTAGGAAAAAGGACCTGGCAGTCTACTTCTGAAAAGAATTAGCCAGTGAAAACCTTATGAATAGCAGAACACTGTCTGATATAGTGCCGGAAAATGAGCCCCCCAGGTTGGAAGGCACTGAAAAGACGACTAGGAAAGAGCAGCTTCCTCAAAGTCGAGTCGACCTTAATGAAGTGGATGGAGTCAAGCTTTCAGGATCTTCATCTGCTGATGTGGCATGACTCAAAATGAGAATAAACAGCTGTAAACATCCATTAAAAATGAGAGCATGGAATGTACAAAGTATGAATCTAGGAAAATTGGAAATCATCAAAAATGAAATGGAACAGATAAACATCGATATTCTAGGCATTAGTGAGCTGAAGTGGACTGGTATTGGCCATTTTGAATCAGACAATCATAGGGTCTACTATGTCAGGAATGACAGCTTGAAGAGGAATGGTAGTACATTCGTCATCAAAAAGAACATTTCAAGATCTATCCTGAAGTACAACTCTGTCAGTGATAGGGTAATATCCGTATGCCTACCAGAAGACCAGTTAATATGACTATTATTCAAATATACCCACAAACTACTAAGGCCAAAGATGAAGAAATTGAAGATTTTTACCAGCTTCTGCAGTCTGAAATTGATGGAACAAGCAATTAGGATGCATTGATAATTACTGGTAATTGGAATGCCAAAGCTGGAAACAAAGACGAAGGATCAGTGGTTGGAAAATACGGCCTTGGTGATGGAAACAATGCTGTGACTGCATGATAGAATTTTGCAAGACCAATGACTTCTTCATTGCAAATACCTTTTTTCAACAACATAAACGGCAGCTATACACGTGGACCTCTCCAGATGGAATACACAGGAATCAAATCGACTACGTCTGTGGAAAGAGACGATGGAAAAGCTCAATATCATCAGTTAGAACAAGGTCAGGGGCCAACTGCAGAACAAACCATTAATTGCTCATATGCAAGTTCAAGTTGAAACTGAAGAAAATTAGAACTAGCCAAAGAGACCCAAAGTACGACCTAGAGTATATCCCACCTGCATTTAGAGAGCACCTTAAGAATAGATTTGATGCATTAAACACTAATGACTGAAGACCAGATGAGTTGTGGAATGACAACAAGGACATTATACATGAAGAAAGGAAGAGGTCATTAAAAAGACAGGAAAGAAAGAAAAGGCCAAAATAGATATCAGAAGAGACTCTGAAACTTGCTCTTGAACGTCGAGTAGCTAAAGCAAAAGGAAGAAATGATGAAGTAAAAGAACTGAACAGAAGATTTCAAAGGGCGGCTCGAGAAGACAAAGTAAAGTACTATAATGACATGTGCAAAGAGCTGCAGATAGAAAACCAAAAGAGAAGAACACATTCGGCATTTCTCAAGCTGAAAGAACTGAAGAAAAAATTCAAGCCTAGAGTTGCAATAGTGAAGGATTCTATGGGGAAAATATTACACAATGCAGGAAACATCAAAAGAAGATGGAAGGAATACAGAGTCATTATACCAAAAAGAATTGGTTGATGTCCCAACCATTTCAAGAGGTAGCATGTGATCAGGGACGGATGGTACTGAAGGAAGAAGTCCAAGCTACACTGAAGGCATTGGTGAAAAACAAGACTCCAGGAACTGATAGAATACCAATTGAGATGTTTCAAAGAACAGATGCAGCACTGGAAATGCTCACTTGTCTATGCCAAGAAATCTGGAAGACAGCTACCTGGCCAACTGACTGGAAGAGATCCATATTTATGCCTATTCCCAAGAAAGCTGATCCAACCAAATGCTGAAATTATTGAACAATATCACTAATACCACACACAAGTAAAATTTTGCTGAAGATCATTGAAAGTGGTTGCAGTAGTATATCAACAGGGAATTGCCAGAAATTCAGGCCGGATTCAGAAGAGGACGTGGAACGAGGGATATCAATGCTGATGTCAGATGGATCCTGAGTGAAAGCACAGAATACCAGAAAGATGTTTACCTGTGTTTTGTTGACTATGCAAAGACATTCGACTGTGTGGATCATAACACATTATGGGTAACATTGCGAAGAACGGGAATTCCAGAACACCTAATCGTGCTCATAACGAACCTGTACATAGATCAAGAGGCAGTTGTTCATTCAGAACGAGGAGATACTGCGTGGTTGAAAGTCAGGAAGGATGTGCATCAGGGTTGTTCCCTTTCACCATATCTATTCAATCTGTATGATGAGCAAATAATCTGACAAGCTGGGCTACATGAAGAAGAACAGGGCATCAGGATTGGAGGAAGATTCATGAACAACTTGCATTATGCACATGACACAACCTTGTTTGCTGAAAGTAAAGAGGACTTGAAGCACTTACTGACGAAGATCAAAGGCTACAGCCTTCAGTATGGATTACACCTCAACATAAAGAAAACAAAAATCCTCACAACTGGATCAAAAAGCAACATCATGATAAATGGAGAAAAGATTGAAGTTGTCAAGGATTTCATTTTACTTGGATCCTCAATCAACACCCATGGAAGCAGCAGTCAAGAAATCAAAAGATGCATTGCATTGGGCAAATCTGCTGCAAAAGACCACTTTAAAGTGTTGAAAAGCAAAGATGTCACCTTGAAGATTAAGGTACGCCTGACCCAAGCCATGGTATATTCAATCCCATCATATGCATGTGAAAGCTGGACAATAAATAAGGAAAACCAAAGATGAACTGACGTCTTTGAATTGTGGGGTTGGCAAAGAATATTGAATACACCACGGACTGCCAAAAAAATGAACAAATTCTGTCTTGGAAGAAGTACAACCAGAATGCTCCTTAGAAGCAAGGATGGCAAGACTACATCTTACATACTTTAGACATGTTGTCAGGAGGGATAAATCCCTGGAGAAGGACATCATGCTTGGTAAAGTAGAGGGTCAGCGAAAAAGAGGAAGACCCTCAATGAGATGCGCTGACACAGCAGCTGTAACAATGGGCTCAAGCACAGCAATGATTGTGAGCATGGCGCGGGACCGGGCAGTGTTTCGTTCTGTAGTACACAGAGTCACTATGAGTCGAAATCGACTCAACGGCACCTAACAACAACAACAGGGAAAGTACACATTAAAATAACGATAGAAAGTATAGTAGTATAGTACATACATAAGCCAGTAACATAGGCATTTATGACTATCAAGACATATGTATTATAGGTTATACATGTACTATACCATTATATGCCTGGCAGTGCAGTCGCTTTGTATACAAGAGACATGAGATACACATGTTGCCTGCAGGAAGCTGCTGTGTTGGCTGTGTACAGTTACGCATGCTATGTCCCGTTCTCTGATCGGGATTTCTGATCTCGGTTACAACCTTATGTCACCACGGATGTATATGCTGTCAGTCATTGCTGAACAGACATTATGGGATGCATGACTGTACCAAGTTTCCTCCTCCCTGGTTTTGGCTACAACCCTCCCCCTCCCCCTCCCCATATTTTCTCTTTTCAAAATCTGGATAATTTGCAAACTTTGATATATCCTGG
Organism: Trichechus manatus latirostris; assembly: GCF_000243295.1. Taxonomy (NCBI): domain Eukaryota; kingdom Metazoa; phylum Chordata; class Mammalia; order Sirenia; family Trichechidae; genus Trichechus; species Trichechus manatus. The sequence continues at coordinate 20,840,077 of NW_004443961.1, forward strand.
TTTTTAATCCTGCCAAGAAAATATTATATATGTGAGATTACCAAACAGACAGCACTGTTCCTAATTTTACAGTAAAAATAAAAGGAAAAAAAAAATCAAACCACAGAGCTGATGAGAAGACCCTAGAGAACTCTAGAGCATGTAAATGAAACACATTGTTTCCTTCAGTTTGAGGTTTCCTTTCATGGGGAAAACTCAGATAGACAAAAAGAGTTCTTTATGGCTGGAGGCTCCCATATTGCTAATGGCTTTTGACAGTGTGTTACAGCTTGTTAAATCCAATTGAATTTGATTATTCATGTCAGTAACAAGATAAACTAGTTGACAGAGGGAATTGTTCTTTCAGCCACTGGTTCGTATCAATGTCTGTAAATGCAGTTTTCTAAAAAAAAAAAAAGAGAGAGGGGCAAGAGAGAGGCCAGAGAGATGTAATTCTAAACCAGGTTATTCCTGAAATTTGAATTTGACTGTGGGGAAAGTATTGATTGTGGAAACAATTTTGCTCATTCTCTGAAAGACAGGGTGCAAGCTTTTCAGTGGAGTACACACCACTCATGGAAAGAGTCCCAAACTATATTATCAGCCATGTCCAACCCACTTGACACATACATATATATACCCTCTATGGTGCAGTTATACAAATCTTCAATGTTCCCTCAGATTAGCACTTTCCCTTTTTTCTGTTGTTATTCCTTTGCATATAGTATCCTTTGCCCAGAATATTCTTCTCTGAACTGACATACTACTTCTCATCTTTCAAAGCAGCAAAAACACCGTGCTGTTGTTAGTTGCTGTGGAGTCGATTTAGACTCATGGCGACCCCATGTGTGCAGTGTAGAACTGTTCCAGAGGGTTTTCTTGGCTCTGACCTTTCCGAAGCCAATCGCCAGGCCTTACTTCTGAGGAGCCTCTACCTTTTAGTTTGTAGTTGAGTGCTTAATAATTTGCACCACCCAGGAACTCCCTAACAATGTGTATACCCTCCTCATTCAATGTCCCCCGACCTCCTTTGCACTCCAGTACTTTGGGGGATCTGGCATGATCCTATCAGTAACGGTAATTCAGTGGGATTCTATATCAGAAAGAGGGGTGGGAACACAATGGCTCTGTCCTGGGAGACTGAAAGAATTTCCAGGGCATGAATGTAGCTTGAAACACTCAGTTACCCGGCCCTACCCCTAACTCCATTAGAAATTCTGGTAGATCCGCTTTCAATTCCACAGCCAATCACTGCTCCAGTTGTTCATCTGAACATGTTGTTGTTGTTGTTAACTGCCACTGAGTCAGCCCCCAACTCACTCACACCTCTGTATTTGATACTAGACGGTCTTACTCATCTTTATAGACATTGTGCCCCTTCCCTTCGGTGCATCCCTTGTACACAGTAGGCACTCAATAAGTGTTTGTTCAAAGAACATTGAGTGAATGAATGAGTAAATGACTGAGTCAATGATTTCTGGGACACTGTAAGAAGTTAGCATCCATAACTGGTCAAGAGATGAACCAAAACATAGTTACATTATCCTCCAGGAACCAGTCTGGACAGTTCTAATCTATGCTGACCGGTACGGTAACCACTAGCCACATAAAGCCATTGAGCGCTTGAAATATGGATAATTGAGTTCTGCTGTAAGTGTACAATTAATAATGGATTTCATAGACTCAGTATGAAAAAATGCAAACTATCTCATTAATAATTATATTGATGACATCAAAATGATAGTTTTTCTATATTAGGTTAAAGTATATTATTAAAATGAATTTCATCAGTTTCTTTTTACTTTTCTTAATGTGGCCACTAGAAAATTTAAAATTACATGTGTAGATCACATTTGTGGCTTGATTTATATTTCTCTTGGAAAGCTCTGGTCTTAAAAAGTGAGGCTCAAGGTCTTGATTGGGAAAGTTTGAATTTGGCCCACCGGATGAAGTCACAGGGTAGGGGAAGGAAGGAGACTAATTTATACACTTTAACTCCTTGAAAGTGTGTCAAAGGTGTATTGGAGATTAATGGCATCAACAGTAGTCTTTCAACAATTTCTGGCTCTCCACTACCTTCCAGGTGTTTAGTTCAATCCACACTCCTCACCACAGGCCCTCCCACATACTATTAGGTATTATTTGTGCACACCCTGCACCCTACCTCCAGGGCTGCATCAGTGTCACCCTCAAGTGTTACCCTGCTATTCACAAAGAACGTTTTCCTTCACCAGGACAACCCAGGTGCCTCCTGTGCTGGAAAGCCTTTCCTATCCCTTCCCAATATCTTAGCAAGGTTCCCCACTATGAGTTCCAACTGCACTTGTCCTTAGCATTTTCACATTATAATATAATAATTTGCTTGTGTGTCTCAATAACTAGCCTATAATTTCTTTGAAGGCAGGGACTGTCACAGTCAGTGTTTAAATTTTGCTGAACAAGAGAATGAATGAATGAGTTCCATGATGGTCTAAGAAACTTGTCCATAAATTTCCAATAAAGTATCTGGCCTAGAAATACTCTCTGTCTTAAAGGGCCCCACCTGGAATCAAGCTTGATGACTAAAGTCAACTTAATCATCAAAGAGTCTTGGGTCAGGACCCACCTTTTGCAAAAGGTTTGCAGTTTGATTATGGAAAGACAATTGCTAAAACACATTGGATTCCTGTTCACAGTCAGGAGTGCTCATTTCTGTGTTAACCTTAGGAACCTGTATGTGTTTGGATTTGTCCAGCATTACATGATGAGAGTCCTTGTGGTAGCAAGAACTGAGCACTGGACAACTAAAAAAAGCAGGGGAGGCAAAATCCACAAATTGGAGTCCCAGTCCTGTAAGTGCAAACTACAGCAAACACTGAGACAGAAATCAGATGCTTAAAGGCAGAAATTTGTGACGAGTATTCCTAATTTTTTTTTTTTCTTTTCTTTTCTTCCACTCAGGGCACCAGAGTCTTAACTCTCCTATGCCATTCTGGTCTGCCTAGCCTCACTATGCTTATGTAAGAGTACTAGAAAGGTTCATTAACTTGGTCTTTTTTTTTTTTTTAATGACAACAAAAAGGTTGGTAGAAAAAACCTTTAGATTATAAGGGAAACCAAAAGTGGTTTACTATTTATCCCTATACTCAGTGAACTCTAAAAGAGATGTCTCCACACACCCTCCTCACTAAGGAAGAGCTGCTAAGTCTTGACCACTGAGGCCAACAGAACAGTTCCAGTCTCATCTGTTCCTCCCTGTATAACTAACATTTTTCCTGTCCCATATAATCTGATCTGTCCTAGACTATCCTCTTCTTAATTCAGGGACCCTACTATTAATCACAGATAGTTCTTGGATTTTGCTTACAGACATTATTAAAGTTTGAATTTAAAGAACCAAGTTTTCTCAAAGTAATTCTGCAGGAAGCACAAGACGACTTCAGCACGCTCTGGAAACTGCTTCTTGCCTTCACTGGGAATGGAATGGTTGTGTGATGCTGAAATTCTCTGTTTCCCTGATGTGAAGTCTCTCTCTCTTCCTCCCTCCCTCCTTTATTTGCTTTGTATAGTTGACATTCTCTCTGAGCTATGAAAAAAACAAACAAACCCAAACTCAGTGTCATCGAGTCGATTCCAACTCATAGAGACCTATAGGAAAGAGTAGAACTGCCCCATAGGGTTTCCAAGGCTGTAAATCTTTACAGAAGCAGACTGTCACATCTTTCTCCCACGGAGCAGCCCGTGGGTTTGAACCGCTGACCTTTTAGTTAGCAGCTGAGCACTTTAACCACTGTGCACCCAGGCTCCTCAAGCTATGACAATAGCAGGAATATTTTAAATCTTTTTTTCTAGAAGAATCACTGCAAACTTATCTCAGTTTATGAAGCACCATGTCACTTTCCCTGAAACATCAGTGGTATTACTACCTCATCACTTTTTGTCTGGTATTGTTGAGGAGACTCTAGTCACCCACTGTAAACCTTTCAGTGCCACAGGGAATCATGTAATTATCACTGCAGGCAGAATCTCTAAGGGAAGCTCATATTTTCTGAGATTCTGCCTAGAGCCTAGCCTTTGGACCACCAAACAGAAGAATAACCAGGCTACCAAAATCTAACGACATCATTTTACTTCCTTTATGCTTTAAGGCACAGATTTACGTTTTGGGAACCACTAATGGACTTCAAGGGGGTCATCCTCAGTGATATAAAAATTGTACATGTATATATTCTTCTGAAGAGAGGATTCATCACATTTATCAACTCTCAAGGGTGTCTGTGATCCAAACATGGTTAAAAGCCATTGCTCTATCAGATCTGTATTTGGGAATCCAAAGCTCCATAAACCAAATGTCAGGAATCCTAGGCTTCTGCTCATCAGAGAGATGATTAGGCATCAATATATTGAGAACATATATTTATCCCCTTCCATTTAGCTCTTTGGGTAGGTTTTGCCTTCCTGTACCAAGGTAATAGTTTCACCGTTGAGGTAATGTTTAAAGTTTATATCTTCCTTCTAGAAAAACCAAAAAAAAAAACCCTGTTGCCATAGAGTCCATTCCAACTCATAGCAACCCTATAGGACATAGTAGAACCGCCCCATAGGGTTTCCAAAGAACGGCTGGTGGATTCGAACTGCCAACGATTTTGTTAGCAGCCAAGGTCTTAACCACTGCGCCACCAGGGATCCATTCCTTCAAGAGTACTACTAAAAAGCAGACACGAAAGCTGCACAAAACATGACAGCTAAAAGAAAGCTCTAGAACAACCAATGGTTGAGAAAATATTTTGAATGTTAGGAAGTTCATCTTAGAAAACCTCACCTGAACATCAAGGTGAGCAATTCCTCTTCCATTAATTTACATGGTTTCAACTGCTCCCTGTATAGTCTCCACAGTAAAGAAATATGCTGCAAACAAGAAAGTGGAACAAGGATTCCCTAAATGTAACAAGGCATTCATTCCCAGCCACAGGACTCTCTTCCACACTCTCCACCTCTGAAAGGAACTTGTTTGCACTCTTGGAAGGTGAGGCCAGGATGTCACCTCTGGATAGGTTCAGAGTAATAATTGCCTCTGGTCAAGTTGTCAGTCAGCCATCACCATTACTAGGGCTGTGCCAAAGCCCAAGAGTCTGTTAAAAAAAGAGGGGATCATTGCTTCCTAAATGCTCCATTTTCCCAAGCAGATAGCCACCTTTGTCATTGCCTTTAAAAGATTTTCAACTAGACTGCCATATATATGCTAGAATTTTCTTATACAGACCAGCATTATGCCCATGTATGACAGGAAACAAGTAAACATTTAGAAGTGGGGCCTCACTGGCAAGCAATTTATTTACAAGTTATTTTTGTAGCTTATGGAGCATTTCCCAAAAATACTTCCTCCATAACAACTGAATTGTGTACATCAGTTAAAATAATTGCAACACATTGCCCTAAATTCATTGTTTAGAGATTTAGCTTTCTTGAGTGGCAGGAGTGCTGTGAATAAAACAGAAATGTACCAAAAATTTTCTAAAATATTACCTTTGATTCCATTTCCCACCACCTATCAGAGAGAGAGTACAGGAATAAGGAGTGGCTGTGGCAAGAGAGGGAAGGAGGGACAAAACTAAAATAGGCCTGACTTAGCAAATTGCAAAGCCAAACAGCACAAGGTCAAATTATCTGCCTATAATTTAACTGCCTGCTGGAACAAAACAATTCTGCTTAGAGTAGGGGTTAGCAAACTATAGCCCATGGCCTTCAAGATAAGAATGATCCTTATATTTTTAAAGCATTGAGAAAGAAGATAGAGAATCAGGAAAAGGAGGAGGAGAGATAAATGCCATAGATGGCCGATAAAGTTTAAAATCTTTACTATCTGTTCCTTTCCAGAAAAAATTTTCTAACTCATGCTTTAAAGGAATATGGGCCTCTACAATGTGTTATCCATGATATCCTGTATGCCATTAAAAATTACTAGTAATGTAAAGAAACAGGTAAATATTTTCCAAAGTCAAAGAGAAAAATCAGTTAATAGAAACAGACCTACAGTATTGGAATTACCAGAAAAGGATTATAAAGTAATAATAATAAATATTTCAAAGATGCTTAAAATAGGTAAAAAGAGGAGAAATTTCAGGAGATATTTTAAAAATGTAAAGGAAAAAAGAAGTAAACAGAAACCCTAAAACTGAAAAATTCATTATCTGAAATAAAAAAAAAAAATTCATTGCATGTGATTATTAGTAGATTGAATACAACAGAAGAAAGTTGTTAATGAGCTTAAAGACAAGTTAATAGAAATCATCTAAACTTAAATATAGAGAGAAAAGTTTTGAAAAAATTAACAAAGCTTCAAGATCTATGGGACAGTAGCATGCAGTCTAATATATGTGCAATTAGAGTTACAGGAGGGAATACAGGCAATATAAATACACACACACACACACACACACACACACACACACACACACACACAGCCACACTAGCTGAAAATGTTTCCAAATTTATTTAAAAACTTTAACCCAAAGATCCAGGAAGCTCAGTCAATCCCAAAGAGAATAAATACAAGCGCCATATTTTGAGCTTGTTTTAGAGAGAAGTGCAGGAACCCTTCAGAACTGGAGTCTCATTTCCCAGAGCTTGTCAGTAGCTCTATACAGAATGCTGTCCTCTCCATGAGGGTAAAGCTCTTGGTTCCTGGTTAAAGAAGCTGGGAAAGTAAATAAGGAATTTTATCCTAACTTGAAAACTTGGTATACATTTATCATTTATTGAGTTTCTACTATGTGCTAAGCCATTCTTCATGCATTAAGTGTGTTATATCATTTAATCATCACAAATTGTGTGTAATTTTACTTCTTTTAGAGATGAAGAACCTAAGGTTCCCAGAGATTTGTAACTTTCTCCAGGTTATAAATCTAGTAACTTTTAGAAGCCTAATTTAAATACAGTTTTGTCTGTAAATGAAGCCTGTACTCTTTTCAACACTTTTTCCTTAGACCCCTCAACATACACACCAGCACACACAGAGCTCAATTACTATTTGTTCAATTAATGACTAACGTTAAATTATTATATGACTCTAGTGACATGTCACTCGCTGCCTTTCCCCAGGCTTGGTCAACTCTGACCACTGAAAACCTGTAAGCAGTAAGTGAAGCCCTGCCCACACCCTGAACCACACCTGGCCAAAGTGGTTAAGTATTTTTAGCTTCAGACTCATCCACTGAGGCAACCTAGAATTAGTTTCATTTCCCTAAGAGAGCAGTCAAGTGTATCAAGATGATCCCACCACACTGCTTTCTTTCCTCAACAACTAGCTTGTTTGTTGTATGGTTCACTACTGGATTTCTACTTTAGTTTCCTATTATATATTCCATTTGCCCAGTTAGGACAGGGGCTACCCTAGATATAGCCCACTTGGCAGAAGCCCAGCAGTCATAGTGCATCCTACCCTCTTTATCCCCTGGTAGGGACTCTGATCTAATCCAAATAGGCTACTTGGAGCCACACTAATGACTTTTGCAATTACTCTGCCTCCTATGGCTGTCAACATCCCCCTAGATTAAGTACCAGTTTACCATATCCTTTTCGATATAAAAAATGGGCTGTGGTGCATATCTATGATGCTGTGTGCCGTCGAATCGATTCTGATTTATAATAGCTACCCTATAGGACAGAGTAGAAATGCCCCATAGGGTTTCCAAGGCTGTAATCTTTATGGAAGCAGACTGCCATATCTTTTTTCTCGGAACAGCTGGTGGATTTGAACTGCTGACCTTTTGGTTAGCAGGTGAGCTCTTTAACCATTGAGTCATCAGGGCTTCTTATGTCTATGATAACCAGTCCTATCAATAAAGGTTGTGTCCTGAAAATCACCACACTTCCTAGTAGCCTGATTCCATCCTTTCTGGATCAGCCAGATAAAAGATTTTCGAGTTTTTAAAACCCAACCCCCATAAATATTTACCTAAGTATAAAAGGTGGTAGTATTTGTAATTAGTGAGCATTCAATCTACGATAGACAGTCCCTGGGTGGTGCAGATGGTTAAGCGCTCGACTACTAGCCGAGAGGTTGGTGGTTCAAACCTACCCAGAGGTGTCTCAGGAGACAAGCCTGGCGATCTGCTTCTGAAAGGTCACAGCCTTGAAAATCCTGTGGAGAACAGTTCTACTCTGAAAACATGGTGCTGGTGTGAGTCAGAATTGGCTTGACGGCAACTAACAACAATCTATGGTAACATCTGAAACCTTGCCTTACAACGTAAATAATAATATTAATATTTATGGATCATTTGCTATGGGCCAGATTCAATTATGCATTGTCTCGTTTAACCCTAACAGCAACCATATAAAGGAGCAGACAGAATAATGGCCTCCCAAAGATGTTCACACCCTGTTTCCCCAAACCTGTGAATATGTTGTGCTACATGGAACGGGGGAATTAAGGTAATAGTTGCAGTTAAGGTTGCCAATCAGCTGACTTTAAAGCAGGGAGATTATATTGAATTACTGGGTGGGCCCAACATCATCAACATAACCTGACCAAACCTGTTGCCGACGAGTCAATTCTGATACATAGTGACCCTATAGGACAGAGTAGAACTGCCC
>NW_004443961.1:20849706-20856782 GCF_000243295.1 Trichechus manatus latirostris
TGTTCTCTTCATTCTCCCTTGCTCCTGAAGGGGTGAGACAGGTGGAGTATCTTAGATGGCTGCTCACAGGCTTTTAACACCCCAGACGCTACTTACCAAGGTAGAGTAGAATGTAGAACACTGTCTCTATAAACTGTGTTATGCCAGTTGAACTAGATGTTCCCCAAGACCATGGTCCCCACAGCCCTCTGCCCAGCAATTCAGTCCCTCAGGGAGTTTGGATATTTCTACGAAGATTCCATGAAGTCTGGTCTTTTTTTGTGAGCCAGAATTTTGTTCTACATTTTTCTCCAGCTCTATCTGAGACCCTCTATTGTGATCCCTGTCAGAGCATTTGGTGGTGGTAGCCAGGCACCATCTAGTTGTGCTGAACTCAGTCTGGTGGAGGCTGTGGTAGTTGTGGTCCATTGGTCCTTTGGACTAAATCTTTCCTTTGTGTCTTTGGTTTTCTTCATTCTCCCTTCCAAGGCTATAAATCTTTATGGAAACAGACTGCCACATCTTTTTCCCATGGAGCAGTTGGTGGGTTGGAACCGCTAACCTTTCAGTTAGCAGCTGAACGCTTAACTACTATGCCACCAGGGCTCCTTAATGTCATCACAAGTGTTTTTAAATGTGGAAGAGGGTAACAGTGTCAGAGTGATGGAAATGGATTCTCCCCTGGATCCTCCAGAAAGGAACTCAACCCTGATGACTACTTGATTTTAGCCCAGTGAGGCCTGCATCAAACGTCTGACCCACAAAACGTTAATATAGATTTGCGCTGTTGTTGTAAGCCACTAAGTTTGTGATAATTTGCCACAACAGCAATAAGAAACTAACACCAAACCCATTGCCTTCGAGTCAATTCTAACACAGGGAGATTCTATTAGATGAGGAATTTTGAGTCTCAGTGAAGGGGAGTTAATTCCACAAAACACAAATACTTTCTTCTAAGATAGTCCCGTAGTTTGGACTATGAAGAAGGTAACAGGGTGAAGTTTCTATTTGTTTTCTGTGATCATCTTATTATTTCTGTCACCACACCCCCTAAAATGGACGTGTAGCACTGTTAGCTGCATTTATATAACATGTGACTTTTAAAACTATAAGATTGGGCTGCAAATAATAAAAGAATTTTTCTAAAAATTTTTCTTCATCTCCCAACTATAAATAATGAAAAGTTCACATAGGTCAAGTGGCAAAAGAATCCACCCAGTTTTAGTACAATTTTCCATCTAAGAACGCCAAGAACTATAAAAGACAATAAAAGGGACTTAGCCAAACAAAGAAATCTATCAGAAAATGGTTAGAATCGATCACAAAATGGTTTAAATCTATCAAAAAATGATTTTAAACTAAAAAACAGCATGTGCATTTTTTAACTGAGTTGAAGTGCCATTTTTCGTTGCTTACTGTGTTAATCAAATAGTTGCATCCTTGAAGTAAATCCCCTCATATTAACGTCTTTGACATCACATAGCAAGGCTTTCGTGCTAGTGCCAAATCCTTGGGGGTGTCAGACACATCCATGAGCAGATTTCATGATAAACCCCATATGTGTTTTTATTAAACATTACAGTAAATCTTCACCTGCATTACTCTGCATAAAAATTTCTGAGATAAATCCTTCACTGTGCAGTGATCTATATTGAGACTAAAATTGCCTCAAACATCTTCATTTTTAGTACTTTGTTGCAGTGACTTTAATCTATAGCTTACTTCATGGGCAAAGTATACACCTATATACCTAATAAGGCCTAAGCCTAATGCCATTCTGCAGGGAAATCAAAATATGGTTACTATTATGAAGGCAACTAGTAACATAAAGACTATGTTTAGCAACTTATTAATTTCATTTTGTTAGGCTACAGAGCAGAGAGCCAAGATAATTTTCCCCAATCTTCTGTTCCTTATGCTATATCCATCCCTATGACAGAGAGCATTTGGTTGGCTCCTAGGGCTAAGCTTAGGAGTCTGGCTGGGAAAGAGCTTTCACACTGGCTAGGCTCTCGTCCTCCCCTGGCGCTAAAGCTCTCCCCTGTCCAGCAAATAAACACTCAGGAACACTTCTCAGGCCATGTGTGCAAATCCCTTAGTCTTGGCCCTTCATTTCTGCATTTGACTTGGACGACTCAGAAAGAAGAAAGGTCAGGAACAATGTTTTTCTTCCTGTGCACCTCCAGTAATTTTATGTCCATTATCATGGCTGTATCAGTCACCTAGAGGAACAATATTGCTACATCTTAAATGACACCCAAAACTCAGGCATTTACAACAAGCATTTATTCCTACTGTTTTAGTTACCTAGTGCTGCTGTAACACAAATACTACAAGTAGATGACGTTAAAGAACAGGAATTCATTGTCTTACAGCGTAGGAGGCTAGAAGGCCAAATCAGGGCATCAGTTCTAGGGGAAGATCCTTCCTCGTCCATAGTCCCAAGAGTTCTCTGGCATTCCTTGGCATTCCTGAATTACCTAGGTGGGCCCAATGCTTGTAGACAATCCTCACATGGAATCTGTTTCTTTCCCCGTGTATGTCTCTGTGTCTATTCTGTAACTCAGAAGTGATTAGGTTTAGGGCACTCTCTACTATGGTATGACAACACTTGGAATCTGTTAACATAACAAAAGAAAAATCCTATTTCCAAACAAGATCACACCGGTACAGAGACCAGGACTTCAATACAGATTTTGGGGGGACACAATTCAATCCATAACACTTACACTTGTGGATCTGTAGGTGACATGGTTTGGCTAATCTATACTTTCTTCCAGGCTATGGTTGGAGGACCTTGGCTCCTGGCTGCAGGTTCAGCTGAAGTCTGTTCCAAGTCTTTTGTTCTGGGGTTGGGTTGATGGGGAAACAGCTATCCAAAGCATGTTATTCTCATAGTGGATCACTGGAGCACAAGAAGGCAAGCAGAACCATGCAAGCATGTTTCTGGCCTCTGCTTGTCACCAATATCCCACTGGCCAAAGTTCAAAGTCAAAGAATAGGAAAAAAAACTTCACTCACATGAGAGCAAGACAAGGACAGGAATGATACAAAGCTATCATGGGAGAATGAAGCACTGAGAACAAAACTTCAGTCTACTTCATTGGCCCAGTAATGTTAGGGATCCATAAAATGGAGGCTTTCTGGTCAAGAAGTGGGAGAAGGAGGGTGAAGAAAGGCAAACTACAGTTTCTGTAGGTAAGAGTTCTCAGCAATAAATTTAATTAGGCAGTTCCAAATTTAGATAACATGAGATGGTTTCATTTATTTCATTTATCCTTTAACTCTTACGTTTTTAGCATAACAATAACACATCTACAGCGTCTACAGTTACTGTCCCCATTTCCCTCCTGTGTAGATATTTTGCCACGAACACTGAGGTGTATAAAATAGTGCTAGCACTGGAGTTCCAAAGACCTGTTACCATGTCCTGCTACAGCCCTACCATGTCCTTTCTAAGCAACCCTGAGCAAGTTCTTCAGTGTCTCTCTGCCTAAGTTTCCTCACCTTTAAATGATGATATCTGTGTTGTAGAGTTCTTACAAGAATTAAACATAACACATGTAGTATTTCTGGCAGATAGTAGGGGTGTAAAATTGGAAACTGATTTTGTTGTAATTAGTCCTTAGTCTCTCCCCTTCTCCCAGTATCTCACCACAGAAATTTGTTTCTTTTTTCAGAATGGTGAGCATCAATGAATAGTGGGCATCGATGACAACTTGGGGCCATGACACTGGGCAGTATCAAGAGCACACCATCTGGAGAACTTCCTCACAGGTTGGCAAATCCCTGGTTTTGCTCTCATTCCTACTATACAGCTCTATATTCTGTGGCTTATTCTTGGGGGAAATGTAAGTACGGAATTTAAAGCATATCAGTTTCTAATTGTACAAAGAGTTCCCAACAATGCCACGAAGAAACAAGAGATTCCATCCCTGTCGGGGAGCTTTAGGTCAACAGGATTTAGATACCTTAAATATTCCTTTATTCAAAAAAAGACTCCATACCCCAACTCAGTCTTAATCTTCAACCCCACTTCCTTATACACATCGTAATTGTAATTAACTGATAAATTGTATAATTATTTAATTATCGCACAGTATGTTTTAAGAAGGTAGTGTTCATCTCTGTCTTTTTCACCACTGTATTCCTAGCATTTAGCATAGCAGATGCTCTGTAGATGTTTGTCAAATGAATGGATAAAGAATTAATGACTGAATCTGAGTTTTAAACATATTGAAGGACTTCCTAATTAAATACATGATAAAAACTTTAGCCCATTAATTTTATTTCTCAACTCAAAATGCATTTGTATTAGTCCCTTACATATCTTTTTTTTAGATTTTTTATTGTTGTGCTTTAAGTGTAAGTTTACAATTCAAGTTAGTCTCTCATACAAAAATTTATACATACAATGTTTTGTGACCCTACTTGCTCTCCCTATAATGTGACATCACACTCGTGCTTTCCACCCCAGATTTCCTGTGTCCATTCAACCAGCTCCTGACCCTCTCTGCCTTCTCATCTTGCCTCTGGACTAGAGCTGCACATTTAATCTCACGTATCTACTTGAGCTAAGAAGCACACTCTTCATGAGTATCATTTTCTGTCTCAAAGTCCAGTCTACTCTTTGTCTGAAGAGTTGGCCTCGGGAATCGTTTTAGTTTTGGGCTAACAGAGAGCCCAGGGACCATTAAGTTGGGTCTTTTTACTAGAATTTGAGTTCTGCATCCCACTTTTCTCCTGCTCCATTAGGGACTCTCTGTTGTGTTCCCTGTTAGGGCAGTGATTGTGGTAGCCTGGCACCATCTAGTTCTTCTGGTCTCAGGCTGATGAAGTCTCTGGTTTATGTGGCCCTTTCTGTCTCTTGGGCTAATACTTTCCTTGTGTCCATGGTATTCTCATTCTCCTTTATTCCAGGTGGGTTGGGACAAATTGATGCATCTTAGATGGCCATTCGCTAGCTTTTAAGATTCCAGACGCCACTCACCAAAGTGAGATGCAGAACATTTTCTTAAAAAACTTTGTTATGCCAATTGACCTAGATGTCCCCTGAAAGCATGGTCCCCAGACCTCCACCCCTGCTACTCTGTCCCTTGACATAATTGGTTGTATTCAGGAAGTTTCTTAGCTGACTAAGTTGTGCTGACTTCCCCTGTGGTGTGTGCTGTCTTTCACTTCATCTAAGATAATCCTTGTCTACTTTCTAGTTAGTGAATAGCCCTCTCCCTCCCTCTCCACCATCGTAACCATCAAAGAATGTTGTCTTCTGTGTTTAAACCTTTTCTTGAGTTTTTATAATAGTGGTCTCATACAATATTTGTCCTTTTGCAACTGACCAAGTTCACTCAGCATAATACCTTCCAGATTCCTCCATGTTATAAGATGTTTCACGGATTCATCATTGTTCTTTAACGTTGTGTAGTATTCCATGGTGTGAATATACCATAATTTCTTTATCCATTCGTCCGTTGATGGGCACCTATGTTGTTTCCACCTTTTAGCTATCGTGAACAATGCTGCAATGAACATGGGTGTGCATATATCTATTCGTGTGATGGCTCTTAATTCTCTAGGATATATTCCAAGGAGCAGGATTGCTGGATCGTATGGTACTTCTATTTCCAGCTTTTTAAGGAAGCATCAAATTGATTTCCATAGTGGTTGTACCATTTGACATTCCCACCAACAGTGTATAAATGTTCCAGTCTCTCGACAACCTCTCCAACATTTATTATTTTCTGTTTTTTGGATTAATGCTAGCCTTGTTGGGGTAAGATTGTATCTCATTGTAGTTTTGATTTGCTTTTCTCTAATGGCTAATGATCATGAGTATTTCCTCATGTGTCTGTTAGCCTCCTGAATGTCTTCTTTGGTGAAGTGCCTGTTCATATCCTTTGCCCATTTTTTAATTGGGTTGTTTGTCCTTATATTGTTGAGGTTTTGCAGTATCTTGTAGATTTTAGAGATTAGACACCGATCGGATTTGTCATAGCCAAAATTTTTCCCCAGTATATAGGTTGTCTTTTTACTCTTTTGGTGAAGTCTTTTGATGAGCATAAGTGTTTGATTTTTAGGAGCTCCCAGTTATCTAGTTTCTCTTGTGTTTGCGCATTGTTACTTGCGGTTCATATTCTGTTTATACCATGTATTAGGGCTCCTAGCATTGTCCCTATTTTTTCTTCCATGATCCTTATTGTTTTCGATTTTATACTTAGGTCTTTGATCTATTTTGCGTTCGTTTTTGTGCAGGGTGTGAGGTATGGGTCTTGTTTCAGTTTTTTGCAGATGGATATCCAGTTATGCCAGCACCATTTGTTAAAGAGACTGTCTTTTCCCCAATTAATGGAATTTGGGCCTTTGTCAAATATCAGCTGCTCATAGGTAGATGAATTTACATCTGGATTCAATTCTGTTGCATTGGTCTACCTTACATATCATTTTTAAGCCATTATTTCAAATAATTATCAGCTGTAGGCCTTAATATTTGAATTATAATAGACTACTCTTCTAGTGGAAACTGCGGTGCGGTAGTGGTTAAGAGCTATGGCTGCTAACCATATTCTACTTTGTATGCATCAGCATTTTGGGGTTAAAGAAGAAGTCATCATAATCTAACCAGGGATTTATTTGAATGTATGAAATGAATAATAATGTTAAAATGAAGTTCTAGTTATTCCACAGTTTAAACAATTAGACTTTTTCATTCCCCTAAAATGATATAATTGCAGTTAGCCTTATTTATTTTCTACTTTCTTTAGAATAAAAATCAAATGATTTCCCTTCACCACTGTCCTTCAGGGAGGTCCCAGAAAGGGGCTGTAGTGCTGCTGCAGTCCACTTTCGAGTGGCGCCTGCATATCACACAGAACCATCTGTAAACCAGGCACAAGTTTTCTCTTCCTCAGTCAACTGATCATAAGGAACTCCCCATGAGGTCATAGGTGCAGACTGGGAGATGGAAGGTAATGGGACAGGAGTGGAGACCATGGGCATTTGGGCCACTTCCTCATGCAACTTACTTGTGCCTTCGGGTCCTGCTTGGGCCCGATCTCGAATATAGCACTTCCATTTAATGATGGAGTGCTGCTGTGCAC
>NW_004443961.1:20856882-20858054 GCF_000243295.1 Trichechus manatus latirostris
CCTTTTTAGTTGTGGGAGCAGCAAGATGCAATAACTTATCCTTCACTTTAGAAGGAATGTCTCAATATGCCTCACACCACTGGACCCCTAGAAATTTCACTGAAGTGGAAGGTGCCTGAATTTTTGTGGGATTAATCTCCCACCCTCTAGCACACAAATGTTTTACCAATAAGTCCAGAGTCATTGACACTTCTTCCGTACTAGGTCCCAATCAGCATAATGTCATCAACGTAATGGACCAGTGTGATGTCCTGTGGAAGGCAAAGGCGATCAAGTTCCCTGCAGACTAAATTATGACATAGGGGTGGAGAGTTAATGTAGCTCTGAGGTAGGCAAGTGAAGGTGTATTGTTGGCCTTGCCAGCTGAAGGCAAACTGCTTCTGGTGGTCCTTTGACAGGTATGGAGAAAAAGGCATTAGCCAGATCAGTAGCTGCATACCAGGTACCAGGAGATGCATTAATTTGCTCAAGCAGTAAAATTACATCTGGAACAGCAGCTGCAATTGGAGTCACCACCTAGTTAAGTTTTCGATAATCTACTGTCATTCTCCAAGATCCATCTGTTTTTTGCACAGGCCAAATAGGCGAGTTGAATGGGGATGTGGTGGGAATCACCACCCCTGCATCCTCCAAGTCCTTGATGGTGGCAGTAATCTCTGCAATCCCTCCAGGAATGTGGTATTGCTTTTGGTTTACTATTTTCCTAGGTAGGGGCCGTTCTAATGGCTTCCACTTGGCTTTTTCTACCATAGTAGCCCTTACTCTATTCATCAGGGATCCAATGTGGGGGTTCTGCCAGCTTCTAAGTATATCTATTCCAATTATGCATTCTGGAACTGGGTAAATCACTACAGGATGGGTTCGGGGACCCACTGGACCTACTATGAGACGGACATGAGCCAAGACTCCATTGATAACCTGACCTCCATATGCCCCCACTCTGACTGGTGGGCCACAGTGATGTTTTGGGTCTCCTGGAATTAGGTCAGCTCAGAGCCAGTATCCAGTAATCCCCAAAAAGTCTAATTATTTCCTTCTCCCCAATGAAGAGTCACTCTCATAAAAGGCCGTAGATTCCTTTGGGGAAGGCTGGGAGAAAGATTAACAGTAAACATTTTCGGCAGTGTATTGGAGTCCTTCCTCAAGGGGACTCGGCCTCCCCTTCATTCAAG
>NW_004443961.1:20858154-20859254 GCF_000243295.1 Trichechus manatus latirostris
CACTCCTAGGGACACCATGACTAAGTAGCCAACACCATAAGTCCATACGAGTCAGACTATTCTGATTACTGCTTTGACTCCTCTGTCCATTACTGTAACCACGCCCACCTTCTCTTTGTCGATTGAGTGCAGCCACTTGGCCCCTACTACCACGGGGTCCAATCAGCCCCATTGTAGTTAGGTGTCTTAATTCAGTTAGGACAGTTCCCGCTGTCAAATCTGACTTACATAAAATACCAATCATAGCAGTCTTCAAGGAAGCTGGAGCTCCCTTCACAAATTTGTTCCTCACAGTTGTGGTAAAAGGTGTGCCCTCTGGACACTCCATGTGTGGGTCTGTGGGTCTAACTTGATAAATCCACTCTAGCATGCCAATTTCCCTAAGCCTTTGGATACCTTCTTCTACAGTATACCAAGGCAGTTCTGGTACTTCAACTTGATTTAGTGTCAGCCACCTCATAACCCAGGCTTCAGCAACCCAACCAAATAAACTATTAGATCCTTTCCTAACTTCTGTAGCTGAAACATTGAAGGAACAGTCTGTGCTCAGTGGACCCATATCAATAAACTTAGACTGATCCATCTTTATGTTCCTTGCACCATTATCCCACACCCTTATTAGCCATTCCCACACATATTCCCCAGGTTTCTGTTTGTACATATTAGAAAACTCAAGTAGTTCTTTTGGAGTGTAGCGTACCTCCTCCTGGGTCACACTTTGTACTTCACCTTTTGGGGTTCGCTGGAACTTAAGCCTAGTTATAGGTGTAGAAGCCAGAATTGATAGTGTGGAATTGTTTTGAGAACATTCAGCATTATCTTGTAAAGCATCTGCCTCAGGCGATGCTCCAGGCAATGACTCAGGCAAGTGCTCTTTAGAGGCAGCTGGGCTAGGGCTAATATCCTCAGATGGGAGTGGAGGGGCTAATGGTTTTTCTGGGCAGTGTGGTTTAGCAGACAAACATGAAGTAATCTCTTAAGATGGGACTGGTTCTGCTGGCAGGAGTGATTCAACGGAATTTACAGGCTCAGTGTCCCCATCCCAAGTCTCAGGATCCCATCTCTTCCCAATCAATGCCCTTACTTTAACCTCAGACACC
>NW_004443961.1:20860158-20865672 GCF_000243295.1 Trichechus manatus latirostris
AGAGAGAGCAAAAAGCCAGAACGTCTGCTTATATACAGATGCGGCCCACACCCCCAAGGAGACTCCCTTTCATCTGATTGGCTACTCACAGTATATTCAATCATGGGAGTGATTACATTAAAACACGGAGAATCATGGCCCAGCCAAGTTGACACACAATCTTAACCATCACAGTGATGATTTAAGCCTTTCATTCATTCATTTAACAAATATGAAACTCTCCTGGGTCCTAGGCTCCATTTGTAAGCATGGCGATGCCACTATAAAAAAAGACAGACAAAATTCCTACCATCAGAGGGCTTACATTCTAGCAAGACAAACAATCTTAAAAAATAAACAAATAAATATTTAATACAAGTTCAGGTATTAATGAGTAATATGGAGGAAATACAGGGAAGTGAGGGGATAGGAAATGACTAGGCAACTTTGTCTTCATTTTGGATAGGGAGTTCTGGGGATTTATTTTCATAGAAGGTACCCCTGTAACAAAGACTTGAATGAAGTAAGGGAATTAGCCACGTGCAGATCTGGGGGCAGAAGCAGAATTCCCGGCAGAATGAACAGCGAGTGCAAAGACCCAAAAGAGGGAGTAAGTTTGTGCATTCCAGGTAGCAAAACCAGCCAGCTTGCTTAGAGCAGACTGAGCAAAGGGGGTGCTGGTAAAAGACAAGGTCAGGAAGGTGGTTCAGGAGACAGACCACTTCACTAGAGGGCCTTGTAAGCCTTGATAAGGACTTGCCCTGTTCTCAGTGTAATGGCAAGCCATAGAAAATTTCTAAGTAGGGTTTATTGAACAAATTTACATGTTGAAAGTACAGGCTCACTGCTTTGTGGAGAACTGAACGGAAGGATGAAGGAATAGAAACAGGAAAACAAGTTGGGACGTTAATGCGACAGCCAGACCTGGAAAGATCTAATAGTATCTTGGACCAAAATGACAGAGGTGGAGGTGGTGAGAATTGTCAGATTCAAGGTAGGTTTTGAAGGCAGAGATAACAAGAATTGTTGGTGGACGAGATGTGAAGTTTGAGAGAACACAGAATCAAGGATGACTCCTAGATAGTTAATTACAACTCAGGAAATGGTGATGCCGTATACTGAGAAGGAGAATGAAGAGCAGATTTGGGAAGAAAAGTTAATAATTTTGATTTCAACATGTTATGTTTTTTATTTTTTTAAATAATATTTTACTGTGTCTTCGGTGAAGATTTACATAGCAGTTTAGGTTCCCATTCAACAATTTCTACACAAATTGTTCAGTGACATTGGTTACTGAACATGCATAAACATTCTCATTATTTCCATTTTAGTTCCATTTCCATTAATCTAGTTTCCCTGCCCTTAACATGTTACGCTTTTTAAACATACAAGTAAAAGTATCCAGTTAGTGTTGTTAGTGGCCATTGAGTTGGCTCCGACTCATGGCTACCTTATGTATAACAGAACGAAACATTGCCCAGTGCTGTGCCATCATCATGACCATTGGTACGTTCCAGTACATTGCTGTGGCTGTTGTGTCAATCCATCTCATTGAGGGCTTCCCTGGCTTTTGCTGGCCCTCCACTTTACCAAGCATGATGTGCTTTTCTAGCGATAGGTCTTTTCTGAAGACGTGGCCAGGGCAGTTGGATATTCAAACCTGGAGCTGAGGGGAGAGGATGGGGGAAGGTTATCTTTAGCAGGAAGGTGCTATTTACTCATGTGAGGGAATGAGATTACCTAGAGAGGGAAAAGGGCAGGACCAAGAGCTTCAAGCTGGGGCACTCTAACTTTGAGTTTCTTGAGAGCAGAAGGAATGTGCAGAGGAAACTAGGAAAGCAACAGAATGTTTGGTGTCCTGAAATAAACTGCTTAAAAAGGCAAAGACAAGGTTTTGCTGTGTCAAGAGTAAAGTAACTCCCAGTCATCTAGTGTTGCTATAATAGAAATACCACAAGTACATGACTTTAACAAAGAGAAATTTATTTTCTCACGTTCTAGTAGGCTAGAAGTCCGAATTCAGGATGCCAGCTCCAGGGGAAGGCTTTCTCTCTCTGTCTGCTCTGGGGGAAGGTCCTTGTCATCAATGTTCCCCAGATGAGGAGCTTCTCAGTGCAGGGACCCCAGGTCCAAAGGATGCTCTATTCTCTTGGCTTTTGTTTCTTGGTGGTGTGAGGTCCCCATGTCTCTCTGCTGGCTTCTGTCTTTTAGATTTCAAAAAAGATTGACTTAAAAGACAACCTAATCTTGTACATTGAGTCCTGCCTCATTAACATAACTGCTGCTAATCCTACCTCATTTACATCATAGAGGTAGGATTTACAACACATAGGAAAATCACATCAGATGACAAAATGGTAGACACTTAACAGAGTACTAGGAATTAGGGCCTAGCCAAATTGACAGATATTTGGGGGGAACACAATTCAATCCATGACAGTAACCAATTGAGGCAAAACATCTTGTTAGAATTTCTGGATTTGTAATCTTACCAGGCTGGAACTATTGCTAAGTACTCTCACATTTCTAACCACAAATAGCACTTTCATTTTTTACTGTTTAAAGTAATTAAATTACAATAGTGTCTGCCAGGAATTGATGCAATAATAGATGTGTTTAAGTATTACATTAAGAAATCAATATTTCTAGCTTACACTAAGCACATTAAGCACTTTAATTCAAAAGCTTGAACAGTGTGTATGCTTAAGATTAATTTCATGAAAAGAAACAATAAATCTGATCCGCTAACCCAAGGAGACAATAAGACCTCAGCATTGTCTTTAGTTCTAAACTTTTTGCCTATTTGGAGCACAGATTTTTTCCATTCTTTGGGATTCGTCTATTGTTTATAATTGGGTCGCTCTAACACAACGTGGAAAGCAAAGAAACTCTCCTCAAAGAGTCTGTCATCTGCTTTACAGCGTCTCGTTATGTCTTAAGTAGAATCCTGTTATATTTTTCCCTTATTTATGTATTTCAAAAAACAAATATGAGATATTTAATCAAATATGACCAAATATAATTTTAAAAAATAAATTTTTAAAAAATCTTTCTTAATGCTGCCTATCTGAGCCCTGGTGGTGCAGTGGTTAAGAGCTCGGCTGCTAACCAAAAGGTCAGCAATTCAAATCCACCAGGCACTCCTTGGAAACCCTATGGGTCCTAGAGTGCTGATGAGATTTGTGACCACACATTTAAAGAGATGTGTTTTTCTCCCACCCCATTTAGCTGATTGAATGCAGATGCAGATTACACAGAGTTGAATATAAACAGGATTTGGGTTTTGCCAGGCAAGTACAATGGAGAGATAGGACAAAAAAGTTGAGGGTGTATGCAAGGGAGTTATTATGGTAACAATCCATGGAATCTAAGCTGGGTAAGGAAGAAGAACAAGAAGGGAGAAATGGATATGTAGGAAGTCATGGGTGGTTCCAGAAGAGATGCACTGGAGATCGGAAAGTGGGATGATTTAAAACAACATTTTGGAGATTACTGGTATCGAAAAATATCTAGAATATGACTGTTGGGAGTAGGTGGGAATAGTGAGTAGAAGGGGAAAAGATGTTGGAGCGACGAGATGTTGGAACTGAGAAACTTAATGTGGAATGAATCTTCTGAATAAGTGGTTCTGAACTTTGCCTGAACCTTCAGATCAACTGCGGAGTTTTTTTTAATACCCAATACCTAAATCCTAACTTGGCTAATTATTTGAAACTTCTATTATATGTTGCTATTGTTAGGTGTTATCAAGTCGATTTTTGACTCATAGTGACCCCACGTGACAGAGTACAACTGCACCACAGGGTTTTGTAGGGGAGCAGATCGCCAGGTTTTTCTTCTGCAGAGCTACTGGGTGGGTTCGAACTGCCAACCTTCTAGCTTGACTACTTAAACCCCCTGGTGATGCAGTGGATAAGAGCTTGGCAGCTAACCAATAAGGTCAACAGTTCAAATCCACCAGCCACTCCTGGGGTCGCTATGATTCAGAATCAACTCAATGGCAATGGGTTTCGTTGTTTGTTTGTTTGTTTTTTAATGCTGCCTATCAAAGTAAACCTCAAAGTTAAAAATTTATTTATGAGTACAGAATACAGAAAAACAGTAGATGAACAAGATAATCCTACTTGGATGCAACAGAGATGCAATCAAAAAGATTCAAAGGAAAACATTCAAATATGTAAAAATACATAAAATCACAAAACTACAACTGAGAGGAAAAAAATATTTTTATCAAATGTGACAAGGGGTTAATGTCCATATTCAAACATATAAGAAAAAGAACTCCAAAAGTTAAGTGGCCAGAAGATATGAACAGAGAAGCCATACAAGAAGAAATATAAATTATAAAGGAAATAAGCATAAAAACAAAAAAAATCAAAATATTAATTTATATGTATCAAATGAGCAAAACTCATGTTTAATGATGACCCAAATGATTGTCCAGTTGTCTGCCTTATCCGTGGTTTCTGTTTCTGCGGTTTCAGTTACCTGCGGTCAACTGCAGTCTGAAAATGTTAAATGGGAAATTCCAGAAACAAACAATTTTCAAGCTGACCTATAGTATGGTTGATATATTGCTTAAATGACTAAAAAAGGAGTTTTCTGTCAGCTTTTGCTCTCAGAGTTAAAGATGTGGAAAACATCTCCATGATGCTTTGGCAAATTCTGTGGGAATTTCTCTAACACTTTGAGGCTATTTATTTTAAAAGTACCTGGAAAAACAAGGACTAGCACTCCTAGTATCATTCCTAATAAACCAGTGTTATGGATTGAACTGTGTTCCCTAAAAATGTGTATCAATTTGGCTAGACCATGATTCCCATTATTGTATGGTTGTCCACCATTTTGTCATCTGATGTGATTTTCCTGTGTGTTGTAAATCCTGTCACTATGATGTTAATGAGATGGATTAGTAGCAGTTATGATGGTGAGATCTACAAGATTAGATTGTGTCTTAAGCCAATCTCTTTTGAGATATAAAAGAGAGAAGCAAGCAGAGAGATGTGAGGACCTCATACCACCAAGAAAGCAGTGCCAGGAGCAGAGCACATCCTTTGGACCGGAGGTCCCTGCGCCTGAGAAGCTTCTAGTCCAGGGGAAGATTGATGACAAGGACCTTTCTCCAGAGCTGACAGAGAGAGAAAGGCTTCCCCTGGAGCTGATGCCCTGAATTTGGACTTCTAGCCTACTAGACCGTGAGAAAATAAACTTCCATCCACTTGTGGTATTTCTGTTATAGCAGCACTGAGACAACCAGCCTTGGCTATAACTTGATTGGGGGAGAGTTAAGAGTTAGTGCAGCTGACTCTCAGGAGCAATCAGCTCTATCTAGCATGATGGGATAAAGATTATGATCATGTATTCTCATTTACCTGGTGAACATGCCACACTCTACTGCTGGTGGACACTTCTACCACTAGAGAAAGAATTACAATTAAATAATAGAAAATCGTGTTCCCTGTGTGAACATTCAGAGGCACAAGCTAAAAAAAAAAAAAAAAAAATGCTAAAATCATAGCTTTTTCCCCTGAGAGC
>NW_004443961.1:20865772-20889478 GCF_000243295.1 Trichechus manatus latirostris
AAAATCAGAGAGAAAAAAAAAAAATGATGTTACAACAATTGGGTGTGGGTTTTTTTTTTTTTCCTTTAATAAATAAGTCTGTAGGAAATTCTACCTTGAACATTTTTGTCAGATGACATAGTAATCTCTTTTCCTTTGGTTAAGAACAAAGGTAAACCTGAGTGTCATCCTGCACATATACTCAATTTAGGTTCTTTTTAGAGGACTAATCCATTGGTTTCTCTTATATAGCGCGGGACCCCAGGTTTGTGGTGCTATTTGCAGTAGATCAAAAGTATTGACTAATCACTCCAAGCTAGTTTTCTTCCCTAGCTTATTCCTAAGAATCAAGAAGAAATTTTTGTTGTTTTCTGATATATTAAGGTTTACATATTTTAATGGAGTCCCTGGGTGGTGCAAACAGTTAATGCACTCAGCTGCTAATCGAAAGGCCTGGTGATCTATTCCAAAAAATTGGCCATTGAAAATCCTGTGGAGCACAGTTCTACTTGGACACACAAGGGGTCATCTGTCAACTCAATGACAACTAGTACTGGTGATATACATATATATGTATGTATGTATATGTATATACATATATACACACACATAGATATACACATACACGCACACACACACGTGTGTGTATATATATATAAGTATATACACTGGAACCACCAACCTTATGGTTAGCAGACTTTTTTTTTTCCTTTATCTCTCACTGCTTATCTATTTTTGTTTCTCTGGCTTTTCCAATGCCTCCTCTGAGTAACCTATTTTGAAGTCTTTATTTCCCGTGTATGCTAGCCTGGCATTTATACTACTTGGACTTCCTCCAGTTGAATTCTATGGCCGTGTTTGGAAATGGCCCCAGATGGGCACAGCTCCAGTGAGATTGGGAGGTTGTTTGAATCAGCTGCGCATTCAGCTGTGTGATCTGCAACCATAGTTATGACAGCTGACGTAACCATATGTACATGATGTGGTCCCTTCATAATTGTTCTCTAATCATGACTTGACCATCTCCAGTCTCAATCACCCTAATTTCTCTGGGGATGGTGGTAGGACCTGGAAGCTCTGCTGGTAGGACCTAGTTTGGCTCACTTACCCCAAGCTCCAATGAAGTTACAGAGTTCCCAGCACCAAACCTTCTGTTGTTATCTATCAGCACGAGAAATTTTATTGACAGTATGTGCGGGTACCATCAACTCACAACGAATGGTCAAATTAAATAAATTAATGATCCACCTCAAACAACTCATTTGGTGGGAACAACAAATTCACCTTTCAAGGAGTAAGATAACTTGTATGATCCCATTCCATCCTTTACCTTCCATAAAGACCAGAAAACATGTTTTGTCTTTTTTTAATATTAATAAGGCACTGACAGTCAACTTTTCTTTTTCTTCCCGTGGAAACATCTGTGGGTTCAAAACAAGTATTCTACAGAATACACACATACCAGAGACTGCAGTGAGAGAAAGGTAATACACTGTCAGCCCAGTCCACACATTGGAATGGGGACCTAATGGCAAATGATAGCCTGTCACTCCCAACAAATGAGCTAAGAGACAATAACGGGAATTTGAGCAGCTTTGAGTTTTCTGGTTTTGAACACTACAGCTCGGGGAAGTTATGCAAAGTGTATATTGAAACACATACATTTTTAGAACTCTCTAAAATCACTTGGGATTTTCTAAGAGCTGAATTTTGGAACTGAAAACATTCCTGCTTATGCCTGGTGCCATATCCCTCCCTCTGCCTCTCGCAGTCTTTGTTTCTGACACTCTACTCTGCTTAGCAGTGGGACAGGGAAGGAAGGCAAGCAAGAGTTGTTGGCACCTTATAATGTGTCAGAAAATATTACACGTTTGATTTCATAAATCCTGGGAAGAGTTATTATTATGATGCTGGTTTTGCAGAAAAATATAATAAGCCTCAGAGAGTCTATGAGTTTTGGTAAAACAGTCGGTGCTCAACAATGAGTGAATGAATCTGTTGAAGGATGTAATCTTGCCCAAGGTCACACATCTGAAACCAGAGCTCTTGCCTCCACCACAGGGCCCTTTTCACCACACAGAGCTGCCTCCCAGGATGTCTGTCTGAATCTCCCTCCTCCAAGTATTTACTATAGTAATGTTGTTGGGTGCCATCGAATCGATTCCAACTCATAGTGACCCCATATGACAGAGTAGGACTGCCCCATGGGGTTCTCTAGGCTGTATTCTTTATGGGAGCAGATGACCAGATCTTCCTCCTGTGGAGCTGCTGGGTGGGTTTGACCCATCAACCTTTAGTTTAACAGCCTAGTGCTTAAATGTTGTGCCACCAGGGCTCCCTACATCCTAAAAGCAGAGCAGAGTTGGCAAAGAATTTTGCATATGGCAGGGGCTCCACATTTGTTCAATGGATACTGGGTATAACTCTGAAGTTGAAATTTGATTTCTCAGAGGTGGGCATAGTTCAGTAGCACTCTCTCTCCCCTCTTTAGCCCATGATACCCAGGCAGCCCGAGACCTGTCATAGCTTTCCTGCTAGCAGCCAACAAGTCCCTTTATAGGAGACCAGGGAATGAGTTCAGGATTAGTTCGTCCCTCTTCTCATGACCAACGTCCCTGTGTCCCCACTCCCTGGACCCAGCAGAAGTGGTGTGAGATGCTGCATGAACATCTGCATCACCCTGCACTCGAATCTGAGCACAGCTGCTTCTGCTCTGCCTCTGCTAACTTCCGAGGTCCTTGAGTCCCAAGCCAGGAAACCTTGAGTTTATTTGTAATCATGTGCCTTTCCCCTGAGAGCCATGTATTATCTGAAGAAGAGAGATTGTCTCTACTATTAAGAGCAGGTGTCAGATGGCAAAACTCACTTAGCTGGAAATAGTTTGCTGGCTCTCAGTAGCTGTTTTTGTGCGTCAACCTTTCCCCTGTTGTAATGCATGCATTCTCTTTCTAGATGTGTTAACATCTGTTATGGATTTAATTTTGTCCCCCAAAATATGTGTTGTAAATCCTAATCTTTATGCCTGTGGTTATAATCCCATTTGGGAATGAGTTTTCTGTTAAATTAATGTGGCAGAATTAGTGCAGGGTGTGTCTTGAGTTAATCTCTTACAAGAGATAAAAAGAGCACATTAAGCAAGCAGAGATGGGGGAAGAGAGATGCCAAGTCATATGAAGATTGCCCAGGAACAGAAGCTAAAAGAGACAAGGACTTTCCTCCAGAGCCAACAGAGAGAAAAAGCCTTCCCCTATAACTGGCACCCTGAATTTGGACTTCTAGCTTCCTAAACTGTGAAAAAATAAATGTCAGTTTGTTAAAGCCACCCACTTGTGGTACATCTGTTATAGCAGCACTAGATCACTGAGACATCTAACTTTATTTCTTCATTTTCTTTTAATTCCAAGGGGATCACCTGCTGATCTTTAAAAAAAAAAAAAAAAAAACCATTGCTGTCGAGTCAATTCTGACTCATAGAGACTCTATAGGACAGAGTAGAATTGCCCCATAATGTTTCCAAGGAGTACTGGTAGATTCAAACTGCCAACCTTTTGGTTAGCAGCTGAGCTCTTAACCACTGTGCCACTAGGACTCTTCTGATCCTTCAAAGAGCTGCAAAACTAGGATGAGTTTTTCTCCTAAAATCCTAGACCTCTTACACATCTTTAAAAATAAAAATAATACAGAGGATACTGGAGGATTGAGCACTCCTACACAACGAAGTTAAAGGTCACAGTTTTCCAAGAATGGATTCTATTTTTCTGTTAAAATCTAACAGTAAAAGCCAGTGAAACCCAATTGCCCTTGCATGTGTCTAGTCACTTAAGATAAAACTTTTGTTAAAAGGTAGAAACAGTTTAGCATCTTGTCCTTCAATCCATCCTCCACACAAAAATGCAGATCTAATCTCGGTAGACTGTCTCACTTAAAACACTTCAATGCTCCAGCTGAGGGTCTTACACTGTGGTTGCAGCAGTGTTACATAAAGTTCGGAGACTTACCTGCTGATGGAGCTGGAGGTGAGATAATGAGTGAGCTGGACCTGGAGGGGTCTGGGTCACACTGGGTAGCACACACATCATCCATTAGAGTTGGGCTGGAATTAGAGAACAGTATTGCCAGACCCTCCAAATGTTCCAGGAAATCCAGATTTTTTAACGTAAAACTTTCTATATCTTAAACGTTGACAACTTATTCTTTAAAAAAAAAACTGAATGACAAAATCCATCTAATTTCCAAATTCAACCCATAGTTTCCTGTTTTCAATGCTAGACTCTGACCTCTGTCCACCTATATAGGGCTTCATCTGCTCACTCTGTCCCACAAACAAATACCTGATCATATTCAGATAATGATAGTTTTGTAAAGGCACTTCACTGGTTCCCACTTGAGTGCCTTCATTCAGGTGTTCCCCAGCCGCACCTGGAATGTTCTTGACCCTTTTCTTACTAGTGAACACATAGTCGTCTTTCATGATTCAGCTCAAGGGCCTTTCCTCAAGACAAATACCTCATCCCCACCCAGGCCAAACAGAACTCTATATAACTTCCCTATTACACCTATAACGTTTTGCTCTTCCTTATTTACCTGTCTCCCTCTAAAAGACAAAGCACCTTAAAGGCAGGGATAGTATTTTTTTAATATTTGTATTCCCAGTACCTAATGCAGTACACTTCAGTCAAGTACAACCAGAATGCTCCTTAGAAGCAAGGATGGCGAGACTACGTCTTACATACTTTGGACATGTTGTCAGAAGGGATTAGTCCCTATCAAAGGACATCATGCTTGGGAAGGTAGAGGGTCAGCGAAAAAGAGGAAGACCCTCAACTAGATGGATTGACACAGTGGCTGCAACAATGGGCTCAAGCATAACAATTATTGTGAGCGTGGGGCAGGACCGGGCAGTATTTCCTTCTGCGGTGCATAGTGTCACTATGAGTTTGAACTGACTTGATGGCACCTAACAACAACAACAATGCAGTGTCTGGCACGTCATCATCATCACTGTCATGATTATCATTAGCACATATAGTACCTACCATGTTCCAACTGCTTAGTGAGTATTAGCCTGTGTTATTCCCATTTTAAAGATAAGGAAACTGAAGCACCGTGTGACAAGATTGAACACCAAGCAGTCTAGAGTCAGAGAGCGTGCTTCTAAATACTATGCTGTATTTCCTCCCAAATGGAGCAGTGTTATTCTTTGGAAATAAAGTCAAATCTATTAATCACTGTCTCATAGTTGACCATTAAGTGTTCCTAATCCCTTCCTTATGTATCTTTCAGTTGCTAATCAAATAGAGGCTCAGAGATAATTTCATAAGGAACGACATTATTAAAGTAGTAGTATTGAAAGACCTTAAACCCGCCCAGTCTTCTGAATTCATAGGCCCTTGTTTCAGCCTTGATGCAAAACCAGAGTGCAGCCTGACCCAGCGATAACCCCATTAGGGAGTTTATTTTTGGTGCGAACAACCATTTAAGCAAATATGCCCTTCTGCTTTTTCTAGAGCTGTTTGTTATTGTAGTAAAATCCAAGTTGGGCTTCATGTGGGAAATCAAAGAGCCAAAGACAGGAGGACTTTTCATTATACTCAGAAATGCAACAGAGTGCTTTTCATTCCCATTCAAGCATTTATGACCTATCTGCATGGCCAAAGAATGGAAGATTTGAAAAGAAACTAAGTGCTAGCCTGGCCTCTGCTCCTTCACCCAGATGGGAGTTGCACAGGCATGTTTGAAGTTTCGGGTCAAGTGCTGTCACTCTCAGAAACCAGTGGGTCTGCATTTTCCTTGGCAGCACAAGTACTCCAGTTACAGACATTGTTCTTGTTTTTATCTGATTACAAATATCCAGCTAAAGTGTTAAATGTTTAGAAAAGGTGAAGGGCTGATAATACTTAGACTCTGCATTACTCTGTTGCCAATTAAATAATGTAGTCAAGGACAGCTGGCGAAGTCATTCAGCAGGATTAATCAGTAATCTAAGAGCATTGTGTGTGTGTGTGATTGTCCTTTTCTTGGCTATTATCTGTGAATTGATCATCGAAAAATCTGATAAAAGAACATACTAAAAGTACACAGTAAAACCCAAATGATTTTCATCAATTACAGCTTACCTTTTGTAAGGCTCAAACTTGACATTTTAAAAACATTTTAGTTATCATCTTGATTCAAAAAAAAAAAAAAAATGTACCTTTGGTTAAAATTCTACCTTCTTTTCATTAAGGTATTTGAGACCTAGGTGGTTTAATCCTCCACTTGCTGTTGCTATTGTTAGATGCCATTGAGTCAGTTCCAACTCATAGCAACCCTATGTACAACAGAACGAAACACTGCCCGGTCCTGCGCCACCCTCATGATAGTTGTTACGCTTGCCTGAGCCCATTCTTGCAGCCACTGTGTCAAACCACCTCATTAAGGGTCTCCCTCTTTTTTGCTAACCCTGTACTTTACCAAGGATAATGTACTTCTCCAGAAACTGGTCCCTCCAGATAACATGTCCAAAGTAAGTGAGACTAAGGAGCTTCTAAGGAACATTCTGGCTATACTTCTTCCAAAACAGATTTGTTCATTCTTCTGGCAGTCTGTGGTATGGTATGACATGGTACGGTATGGTATGGTATGGTATGGTACAGAATGGTACGGTATGGTATGGTATTCTTCGTCAATGCCATAATTCAAATGCATCAACTTTTCTTCAGTCTTCATTATTCATTGCCCAGCTTTTTCATGCACACGAGGCAATTGAAAATACCATGGCTTGAGTCAGGCACACCTTAGCTCTCAAAGTGACATCTTTGCTTTTTAACTCTTTGAAGAGGTCTAGGAAGGAGGACCTAGAATCTTCCATTTAGTATTGATTTTTACTTCTGTAGTATTTTTAAAATAAAGATTTCATGCCTTATATATGTACATGTTTATTTTCCCCAAAATCTAGTCCTATATTCAGAACCCTTGATAAGTACTGCCATCTGCTGGTCATTGGTATATAATTCTATACGAAAGTTTTAGAGTCTTAGGAATGAACTGTGAAAACCACATGCAGTGTTCTAGAAGCAATGGAAGTAAATTACAGTAGAGTACACTTGGCACTTTAGAATTGACCTTTAAATTACAACTTCTCTCTCTCTCTTTCTAGAATTGACCTTTAAATTACGACCCCTCCCTCCTGTTGGGGAAATATAATCAAAAACAAAATCTGCTCCCAAACAGAAAACCTCTCCACAAATACAGAAGAGAAAGAAAAGTTCTACTATTGAATAAGCATTGTGAGGATGGCTCAGGACTGGGCAATGCTTCCTTCTGTTGTACATAGGGTCACAATAAGTATTAAATCAGAATGTTGCAATTCGCTAAAGAGATTGCCAAGACAGAAAGGAATCTGACCCTTTACGTAGCTAAGTGGATACAACTCACTACATTCATGTGTTCAAGATAAAATAGTTATGCTAATTTTCTAATATCTTTATGGCAAGATACCTGAAGTTATGATAACCTTCTTCCAGAACTTGATGATTACATTTCAAAAGAGATAGTTCCCAGGTCCTTGAGGGAACATCCTTGATTTACATACTTTTCAAAAAGACGGAGAAAGAATTTAGAATTGCAAGTTATCTAAAGCAAATTCTGAAAGAACTGTGGAGAAGGGGAGCCTCTTCCTTCATTTTCAACAGGGAGAATTAAAACCGCTTATTTTCAATTTGTATTTGTCCTTATACTCCCTCCTCTCTCCTTCCTTCCTTCCTCCCTCCTTCCCTCCTTCTCTCCCTTCTCTCCTTCCTTCCTTCCATGAAGCCAATAGGACTTAAGGTATTATGCAAGGTTGACCTACAGGTTTAAAGAAACAAAAAGGCAAACTTTTGCTGCCCCCTGCTGTTCAAGTTCCTTAGCTTTTCTGAGCTTTCATTTTCTCTTTTGCTAAAACTAAAAACATAATAGTTCATTAATTAATGTTTTTGTTCTTCCTTTTGTCAAAGAATAAAATCTTATATTCTGTTAGGAGTGAAAGAAAAGGAGTTTTATTGAGGAATAATACAGCTCAGGCTGGGCAGCGCTAAGTAAAAATACAAAGCACTCCACCATTCAAGCAGAGAGAGGGGTCTGTATACATAGAGATCAAAGGAAAGGTAGGGAGTTAATGATTGATAAAATCAGTTTCACCTTGAATTCCTTTGAAATGTAAAAGTTGGCCACTTGGTTAGGAGGGAATAAGTTACCACCTGGGTCCCGTTATACATGACTGCAGTCATGAACACATTTTTCCTGAGAACAAATTGTTTACGTCTTGATACAGTCTTCACATGAACAAATGGTTTACATCCTGACCTGGCCCCATCATTCTTACATCTGACATGAGTGCCTCCAATTTGAAACTTTTCCATTTACACTTTCATTCATTCATTCATTCATATAGTCATTCACTCAATTATTCATTCAATGAATGAATATGAACAATACAACCAACCTAGAAGCCATGCTGTATGCTAGATGACTGGGATACAAAATTGTGACCAATGTGACAAGGCAAGAAAAACGAAAAAACTGCAAAGCAAAATTACACAATAATCTGTTTTAAAGCGTCCCTAGAGTGCATAGAGTAGGAATCAACTCCACGGTAAGGCAACCAACAACACAACAGAGTGCAGCAGTTCAGTTGTACAAATCTGTGATGCCTGGGGTTAATAATGCTCAGAGAAAAAAGGGGGAGGGAATGTGGAAGAGGCGGAAGGGGGAGGGAGATGAGGAGAGGAGGCAGTGGGGGAGATGGGAGGGTGGGCAGGCATGTGAACAGATGTGTGTTAGGCTGGGTTCTCTAGAGAAGCCAAACCAGTAAAGCATATAAATATATATATATAGAGAGATTTATATCAAGGAAACAGCTCACGCAATTGTAGAGGCTGGAACGTCTCAAGCTCATGGATCAGGATAGGGCTTCTCCTGATTCACATAGCCATGGGGGCTGGCGAACCCAAGATCAGCAGGTCAGAGAGCAGGACTCTTGCTCACAGGCTATGAAGACGAACCCCAAGATCAGCAGGCAAGACTGCAAGGCTTCTCCTGATTCATGTAGCTGCAGGGGCTGGTGAACTCAAGATCAGTAGGTTAGAGGGCAGGACTCTTGCTCACAGGCTGTGAAGATCAATGAATCCCAAGATCAGCAGGCAAGCTGCTATTTCAAGTCCCAAGAACTGGAGGTGAGAGGACAAGAGGCGGCTGCAGGATCCAGAACAAGCCAAAAACCTTGGCAAGGTGAACAGGAGGGAAGTAGGCGGTGGAGGGTGGAGAGATGAAGGCTGATGGGGCAGTGAGCCACCACAGGCCTTGCCCCTGATGGTACCAGTTAGCAGATTCCATCCAGAGGGTGATCACATATCACATTTCTTCAGGGAAGTGATCACAACATTATACAATGGCCAAAACACTGAAAATCATGTCCCAGTCAAGTTGACACACAATCTTAACCATCACAAGATGTAATCCAGGAATGACAGCACAGAGAGGATAACTTGTTCCTTCCTCTTTATTACAAGCACACTATAAACAAAACTTTAACAAAGAGCTAGATGAGGTTAACAGGAGTATGTTTCTTTTGGAGCAAGATTTGTATATAATGTTTTAACTTAATTCTGATAATTATTGTCAGACAGTCTAGCATAAAATTTTGCATCTGGTACAAGATCTCTGGGGAGCCAGTGATGCTCTTAGCAACGCCATGATTCCCTTCTCTCATTTTCCTTCCATTTGGCCAGCTAGAGATATTTCACAGTTTGATCAGAAGCTGCCTCAGTGGGCCTCAATGGTCACCAATACTCCATACCTATTCTCCACTTGGAACAGCTGCTGGTTCCACAGAGGTGCCCTATCTCCACGAAATACCTTGGCTTGAACTTGGCACTTAGCTCTCCCTTCCCTTCTCCCTCCTTTTTACCTAGTGAGAAATAGTTTTAATTCTCTTGGAATCCAGATTTCTGGGGTCCATGGAGTTGGAGTGACCCACCTAGTCCCTTTTCCTGAGATGATCTATTGAACCTTGAGCCTTGAGAAAAATGGTTTCTAAAAGTCACCTTTGAGTCAAACAATGGTCTAGATGAACTAGAAAAAAACCATTTTGCCTTAGGCACTGTGATTTTTTGAAGAAGTATCTACATGCAGTCAGTTCCAGAAACAGAAACTCCAAAGATCAGGCTAGAGCTATGTTTTAGGTTAAATGTAATTGTTCTCTAAGACAATGCTGTATGAAATCCTTTCTGACCACAAATCGTTTTATCTGTTTTGTTCCAGTCCTTTTCCATGGCAATTTCCATGGATGAGATGGGGTATAAGAGTCTTTGGAGGTTTTCGAATCTTCAGAAGATTTTTGACTCCCTAGGTGAAATGCACGCCTGACCCAAGTCATGGTGTTTTCAACTGTCTCATGTGCATGTGAAAGCTGGACAATAAATAAGGAACACCGAAGAAGAATTGACACCTGTGAATTGTGGTGTTGGTGAGGAATATTGACTATACCATGGACTGCCAAAAGAACCAACAAATCTGTCTTGGAAGAAGTACAACCAGAATGCTCCTTGGAAGCAAGAATGGCGAGGCTATGTCTCACATACTTTGGACATATTATCAAGAGGTATCAGTAATTGGAGAAGGACATCATGCTTGCTAAAGTAGAGGGTCAGCAAAAAAAGAGGAAGACCCTTAATGAGATGGATTGACACAGTGGCTGCAACAATGGGCTCAAGCATACCAACAATTGTGAGGATGGCACGGGATCAGGCAGTGTTTTTGTTGTATTGTACACAGGGTCCCTAGGAGCTGGAACCAACGCAATGGCACCTAACAACACTTGAAATACGACACTGATTTGCAAATTGTATATTAAATAAACAATCAATTTATATTATTGTCTTAATACAATTTTTGTTTTAACACTAGGTAACTAGTAACTGTCCTTCAGGATGCCTGTCACATATCACCTCCTCTGGGAAGATTTCACTGAAGATTCCCCTCTTCCATTTTTCCTCAGCACTTTAGAAGACATTTTCCACTGCACTCAGTGAAAGGCTTACCTGTTAACCCAAAAAAAAAAAAACAAAAAACAGAAAAACAAAAAAACCCATTTGCTGTCCAGTCAATTCCGACTCATAGTGCCCTGTGTTGTTGTTGTTGTTGTTGTTAGGTGTCCTCGAGTCGGTCTGACTCATTGTGACCCCGTGTACAACACAACAAAACACTGCCTGGTCCTGCCTCATCCTCACAATAGTTGCTGTGTTTGAGCTCATTGTTACAGCGACTCTGTAAATCTGTCTCCTGAGGGTCTTCCTCCTTTTCACTGACCCTCTACTTTACCAAGCATAATGTCCTCCTCCAGGGACTGGTCCCTCCTGATAACATACCCAAAGTACGTGAGACAGTCTCACCATCCTTGCTTCCAAGGAGCACTCTGACTGTACTTCTTCCAAGACAGACTTGTTCATTCTTCTGGCATTCCATGGTATACTCAATATTCTTCAGCCACACCATAACTCAAAGACATCAGTTCTTCTTCAGTCTTCCTTATTCATTGTCCAGCTTTCCACATGCGTATGAGGCAATTGAAAATACCATGGCTTGGGTTAGGCACAGCTTATCCCTCAAAGTGACATCTTTGCTTTTCAACACTTTAAAGAGGTCTTTTGCAGCAGATTTGCCCAATGCAATGCTTCATTTGATTTCATGACTGCTGCTTCCATGGGTGTTTATTGTGGATCCAAGTAAAATGAAATCCTTGACAACTTCAGTCTTTTCTCTCTTTATCATGATGTTGCTTATTGGTCCAGTTGTGAGGATTTTTGTTTTCTTTATGTTGAGGTGCAATCCATACTGAAGGCTGTAGTCTTTGATCTTTGTCAGTAAGTGCTTCAAGTCCTCTTCATTTTCAGCAAATAAGGCTGTGTTATCTGAATGTCACAGGTTGTTAATGAGTCTTCTTCCAATCCTGATGCCCCGTTCTTCTTCATATAGTCTAGCTTCTCAGATTATTTGCTCAACATACAGAGTGAATAAGGATGGTGAAAGGATACAACCCTGACACACACCTTTCCTGACTTTAAACCAGCCAGTATCCCCTTGTTCTGTTCCAGACTGCCTCTTGATCTATGTACAAGTGTCTCATGAGCACAATTAAGTGTTCTTGAATTCCCATTCTTTGCAATGTTATCCATAATTTGTTATGATCCATACAGTTGAATGCCTTTGCATAGTCAATAAAACACAGGTAAACATTTTTTGGTATTTTCTGCTTTCAGCCATGATCCATCTGACATCAGCAACGATATCCCTGGTTCCACGTCCTCTTCTGAATCTGGCTTGAATTTCTGACAGTTCCCTGTCTATCTACTGCTGCAGCCACTTTTGAATGATCTTTAGCAAAATTTTACTTATGTGTGATATTAATGATATTGTGCGATAATTTCAGCATTTGGTTGGATCATCTTTCTTGGGAATAGGCATAAATGTGGATCTCTTCCAGTCATTTGGCCAGGTAGTTGTCTTCCAAATTTCTTGGCATAGACGAGTGAGTGTTTCCAGCAGTGCATCAGTTTGTTGAAATATCTCAACTGGTATTCTGTCAATTCCTGGAGCTTTGTTTTTCACCAATGTC
The DNA here is from genome assembly GCF_000243295.1 of Trichechus manatus latirostris. Classification (NCBI taxonomy): domain Eukaryota; kingdom Metazoa; phylum Chordata; class Mammalia; order Sirenia; family Trichechidae; genus Trichechus; species Trichechus manatus. The sequence continues at coordinate 20,878,386 of NW_004443961.1, forward strand.
TTCAGTGCAGCTTGGACCTCTTCCTTCTGCACCATCGGTTCCTGATCATATGCCACCTCCTGAAATGGTTGAACGTTGACCAATTCTTTTTGGTATAGTGACTCCGTACTCCTTCCATCTTCTTTTAATGCTTCCTGCCTCGTTCAATATTTTCCCTGTAGAATCCTTCAATATCGCAACTCGAGGCTTGAATCTTTTCTTCAGTTCTTTCAGCTTGAGAAACGCCAAGCATGTTCTTCTCTTTTGGTTTTCTAACTCCAGGTCTTTGCACATGTCATTATAATACTTTACTTTGCCTTCTTGAGCCCCCATTGAAACCTTTTGTTGAGCTCTTTTGCTTCATCACTTCCTCCTTTTGCTTCATCACTTCCTCCTTTTGCTTTAGCTACTTGATGTTCAAGAGCAAGTTTCAGAGTCTCTTCTGACATCCATTTTGGTCTTTTCTTTCTTTCCTGTCTTTTTCATGACCTCTTGCTTTCTTCATGTATGACATCCTTGTTGTCGTTCCACAGCTAGTCTGGTCTTTGGTCATTAGTGTTCAACACGTCAAATCTATTCTTGAGGTGTTCTCTAAATGCAGGTGGGATATACTCAAGGTAGTACTTTGGCTCTCGTGGACTGGTTCTAATTTTCTTCATTTTCAACTTGAACTTATATATGAGCGATTGATGGTCTGTTCCACAGTCGGCCTCTGGCCTTCTTCTGACTGAAGATATTGGGCTTTTCCATCATCTCTTTCCACAGACATAGTCAATTTGATTCCTGTGTAGTCTGCCAGACGAGGTCCACGTGTATAGTCGCCATTTACGTTGGTGAAAAATGTATTTGCAATGAAGAAGTCGTTGTTCTTGCAAAATTCTATCATGCGATCTCAGGTATTGTTTGTATTACCAAAGCCATATTTTCCAACTACCGATCCTTCTTCTTTGTTTCCAACTTTCGCATTCCAATCACCAGTAATTATCAATGCATCCTGATTGCATGTTCCATCAATTTCAGACTACAGAAGCTGGTAAAAATCTTTAATTTCTTCATCTTTGGCCTTAGTGGTTGGTGCATAAATTTGAATAATAGTCGTATTAATTGATCTTCCTTGTAGGCATATGGATATTTTCTATCATTCACAGCGTTGTACTTCTCTATAGATCTTGAAATGTTCTTTTTGATGATGAATGCAATAACATTCCTCTTTATGTTGTCATTCCCGGCATAGTAGACCATATGATTGTTAAATTTGAAACGGCAAGTGTCAGTTCATTTCAGCTCCCTAATGCCTAGGATATAGATGTTTCTGCATTCCATTTCGTTTTCGACAATTTCCAATTTTCCTAGATTTATACTTCGTACATTCCATGTTCCAATTATTAACAGATGTTTGCAGCTGTTTCTTCTCATTTTGAGTCATGCTACATCACCAAATGAAGGTCCTGAAAACTTGACTCCATTCACGTCATTAAGATTGACTCTACTTTGAGGAGGCAGCTCTCCCCCAGTCGTATTTTGAGAGCCTTCCAAACTAAGGGGTTCATCTTCCAGCACGGTATCAGACAATGTTCTGCTGCTATTCACAATGGCTAATTCTTTTCAGAAGTTGACTGCCGAGTCCTTCTTCCTAATCTGTCTTAGTCTGGAAGCTCAGCTGAAACCTGTCCACCATGGGTGACCCTGCTGGTATCTGAATACCAGTGGCATAGCTTCCAGCATCACAACCACACATAAACCCCTACAGAACGACAAACTGACAGCCGCGTGGGGCCAGCGACCCTATAGGACAAAGTAAAACAGCCCCATCGAGTTTCCAATGCTGTAAATATATATGGAAGCAGATTGCTACATCTTTCTCCTGTGGAGTAACTGGCGGGTTCGAACTGCCAAGCTTTTGGTTAGCAGTTGAGTGCTTAACAACTGGGCCACCAGGGCTCCTATTAATTGTTAATAATCTTCTCCAAAACCTCAGTCTCCTTTCAGATCACCTTTTCATCTCCTTGCCTTTACAGAAACCTAGTCAACTACTTCTCTCCACAGCTTTCTTGGGGGGAAGTTGATATTCTTCCACTCCCCATATACCATGAGGTGGCATTCTCCTGGTTCTCCAGCTTGGTTTGTCCCATGACCACTATAAGAACTAATATTATTGTTAAATCTCTGCAATTTGGCTTTAACATTCTCTAACCATCTTTGTGGCTTTCATTTACTAGCCTGTCCAGAAACTAGAACTTGGCTCATGATCTTCCTCTTACCCTAAACCCTACCTGCCACAGTCCCAGGAAGTGCAGTTTTAATGCAGACAATATGGGGGGAAGGAAGTACCTTCTCCTCTTTCTGATTCAGTTATTCTCTTGCTGGATCTTGTCATGACCTGGGGTTATTACTCTTCTAAAAGCTTGAGCTCCAGTATCTCCCTCCAGAACCTCCTCTCCTTCCATCTTTTATACCTCCTCATACCTACAAGGCTGAATTCCATGGTTGATAACATGAACTCACCTGCTCAGTATTCTCAATTCCTTAAGGTTCAATTCAATCAGACAGTAGGGGCCTGTGGAGAAAATCATATACTCTCACAGGTTAGCGCCACTTCAAATTCATGGTCCCCAATCAGATATGGTCCCACAACCATGCCAAATGTTTGCCATCTTTCCTCAAACCTGTTATGCAACTCCTGTCTCCTACTTTGTTAAGCAAATGAGGCCATGAAGGATGATCTCCTTAGGGTCAAGGACACCTACTTTTTTTTTTTTTTTAATACCTACTCTTATGTTTATTTACAGCAACCCTCACTTTTCCCGCCTTTATTCCAGGCTCAGGTCTCCCTCCTCTGGTGCAGGACCGTCCTCTGTTGGTGCTTCTGATCCCATCCGTCTTGGGTTCTCTGGGATCGTATCCATTCATTGTCCCTCTCACTGCTATCTCCCATTTTTTCCTCCATGTGAACTTCTTTCCCTCTCCTTACAAACATATTCAAAACTCTCCCATCATTAAAAGAAAAAAAACCCCTATTGACTTCTTAACTTCCTCCAATATCTCCCAATATCTCCTCCCTTCTCACCCAAATGTCATGAAAATAGGTATAGGTCATCTCTGTAGCTCACCTACAGGCTGTTGCTCACACTCTCCAATCTGGCCAGAGTTTCTGCTCTTGATGGAATAGCCAATGGAAGCTTTTATTAATATTCCAGTGTCAGATCAGAGTGAGGGCATCGGGTGTATGAAGAAGTGTTTTGAAACAATTTGGTTTTTAAATTAATTTTTAAATAATTAAAGGAAATATAATTTAATAATAGTTGCTGTTAATAAATAAACAAGTTTTCCTTAAGCATTTAAGTTCAACTTTAAAATCTTGTTATTCCAATGATAAGTTTAGTAAAATGAGAATATCACTTTCACTTTTTTATTATTATTGAATTAACTTATGATTGGCTGAAAGGAGCTCTGATGGCACAGTGGGTAAGTACTTGGCTGCTAACTGAAAGGTCAGTGGTTGGAACCCACCAGCTGCTCCTAGGGAGAAAGATACGGCAGTCTGCTTCCATAAAGATATACAGCCTTGGAAACCCTACAGGGCAGTTATACTCTGACCCATTGGGTTAGTATGAGTCGGAATCAACTCAACAGCAACGGTTTGGTTTTTATTATTATTATTGGCTTATTGGATTAATTATTGTTGAATTAACATTCCTATATTGAACAAAATCATTTTCCTAAGTGCTTTTTGTGATTATATTCAATTAAATAGTTTCAACATTATATTCTATTTAATTTTTAAGCACTTCAAATTCCTGATAAGACAAATTTACAACATCTATAAGCATAGGGTCACGTGAGTCAGAACTGACTCAGTGGAAATGGGTTATAAGCAAAACATTTCCAAGTACTCAAAATCGTTCTTGAAATTGCATTATTTAGAATCAGAAATACAGCAAATCAAAATATCTTGCACAATCTGATATTGTGTAGAACCTGGTTCAAATAATCTTTGCCGTATAGTTTCAACATAAGCATAAACATAAAATCAATTGCACACTAAATTGGAATTACAAGGATAATCCATGAGAGTCTACATATCTTTACATATTTTACAAAGTTTAAATAAGAAACACAGAGTTTTTTCCTAAACTTAAGAGTATTAATCCTATGTTTGATTTATTTCATCATTTCTGTTATTAATTCAAAACTTTCCCAAGACTGAATGAAAGGCGTTTATCTAGGGTGACTATATAATTTATCTTCCTAAATGGGACACTTTGGATTAGAAGGGGAGGGAGACTAAAAATACAGTAAAATCTGCAAAAGCAAGAACTTGTGTAAAGTGGTGCCTTAGTTATCTAGTGCTGCTATAACAGAAATATCACAAGAAGATGGTTTTAACAAACAAGTTTATTCTCTCACAGTCTAGTAGGCTTCAAGTCCAAATTCAGGGGAAGGCTTTCTGTCTTTGTGGGCTCTGGAGGAAGGTCCTTGTCATCAATCTTCCCCTGGACTAGGAGCTTCTCTGTGCAGGAACCCCAGGTCCAAAGGAAGTGCTCTGCTCCCGGCACTGCTTTCTTGGTGGTATGAGGTCCCCGTGTCTCTGCTTGCTCTCTTCTCTCGTTTATATCTCAGAAGAAATTGGCTTAAGACACAGTCTCATCTTGTACATTGAGTCGTGCCTTATTAACATACCTGCCACTGAACCTATCTCTTTAACATCATAGAGATTGGATTTACAACACATAAGGAAATCACATCAGATGACAAAATGGTAGACAATCACACAATTCTGGGAATCATGGACTACCCAAGTTGACAGATATTTTGGGGGGACACAATTCAATCCATAACAGGTGGAAAACTGTCAGAGAAGGAAAATTCAAATATTTTCCACTAATAGAGAGGATAGAAAAGTGGTAAGATTGCACCCTGTCAAAGGCAGAAAACTTGCAAGACCCAGAAAAACAAGGCAATCCTGAGGTGTTCCAGCTCTCACAGGTTGAACTGTAAGCAAAATGTGTTAACTGATCTATATCAGCTATAAAACAGGGCTGCCCCAGGCAAACTAGGCTATAAGGACCAGTTTACAATTTGGGGTGAGCAGACCTTCCTGGGTCAAGTGCTCAGGAACACCAATGGTTATGTAGGTCAGAGATTGAGACCAGGACACAGGATCTGAGAGATACCTTTTTCCTTGGTAATTCTATCTGTGCCCCATGTGGACCTTCAAGGTCTTTTTATAATTGCTATGTAACCAGGGACTTCAAGTTTACACCTTTCATAGTGATTTCTCTATTTATATCTCCCAATTGCTTGGACATGTTATCAGGAGGAACCAGGCCCTGGAGAAGGACATCATGATGGGCAAAGTAGAGGGTCAGCAAAAAAGAGGAAGACCCTCAACGAGATGGACTGACACAGTGGCTGCAACAATGGGCTCGTGCATAGCAACGATTGTGAGGATGGTACAGGACCAGGCAGTGTTTCATTCTGTTGTACATAAGGTCACTAAGAGTCGGAACTATGAGTCGGAACCGACTCAACGGCACCTAACAAGAATAACATGTAATCAGGGACTCCAAGTTTATACCCTTCACAGCGATTTTTCTATTTATATCTCCCACTTTCAAGTTATACCTCTATCTATTTCTTTCTTAATCTCTTTTACTGCCTGATTTGGGTAGACAGAATTTACCACCCCATCTGTACCCATCCCCTTCAGTGTTTCCCACCAGCCACAATTCTAAAAGTCATTTTAATGTTATCTCCTTGGCTTTTGCATTTCCTTCATTTCTGGCTCTGAAACTATAAATGTTTATTCATGCTAAGGATAGAAGTCACCAACAACTTCCTAATTATCAAATAAATCAATCACTTTCATTCCTAATCGTAATGGACCACGTTAAGTATCTGAACTACTGCCTTCAGCAACTTCAGTTCCCTTCAAACCCATCCTCTGATACATCACTACCATCACCATTACCACCATGTTACCACCACCACCACCATACACGCACACATCTCATCTCCCTCAATCCTTGGCTCTTCCCTTAAGACTCAGCTCAGATATCACTTTCTCCAGGAAGTCTGGAAAAGATGCCCCTGCTCTGTGCTTCCAAGATTCTGAGTGGCAGTCTCTAACCCCATCCTTATCACATTGTTGTCTAATATCTGACTTTTTTCTCTGACTCCTCTAACAGGATCAGGGGTTCTCTAAGGACTGCGAGTGTATAGGTCACACTCATCTTTCTCTGTTCAGCACTTAGCTTCAGGACTAGCACAAAGTGGCAAGAACAATATAGTAATAAAGGGCAGTGATTATAAGAGCATCAACATCAAAGTATAGCTGTGAGGATTAAATGAAGAATACATGGCTCTCAATAAATATTAGCTAGTTACATGTTGCTTTTGAAGATGCTAAAAAGACGAACACGGCCCCATTTCCAGTTTACTTTTAAGACTTTATTTCCAGACACCATATCAATTTGGTCGAGAAAGAAAGCAGTACTGTCAGAGTTATTTCCTAGATTTTGATTTTCCTCCACTGCCCACAGTTGCGTCTTAAATTCTAAAAGCAGAATGAAGAGCAGGAGCCAGACTCCAGCCCATCAAATGCATGAGTCTCACATCACAGCCTAGATCCTGACATGCTGGGAAGAGCAGACTGCATGCATCTGCAGTATTAAAATATATTCTGAGAATCTATAATTTCTTGGTCCTTCCCTATACAGAACACAGAAAATAAGACCCATGTTTCTTTAGAGCAAGATTGAACATACTCTCTGTCCTTCTCAAAGGTAGGTGTAGAGTTTGGGGGTTCATCTGCAGTTTGCTTATCCTATAACAGAAATTATAATATCTATCCCACAGGATGTGAGGATTCCAGGATGGATGGCCATTCTATCAACCAGAATATGTTCTTTATGGGCATCATTATTCTATGGAGAGTGGAAAATCGGACAAGGTTTCTCTTCAATAAATTCAAACATTACATAACTTAACTTCAGTGGAGCTCTAGAAGTGATTAAGACAGATACAATTTGAAGTGAGCTTTGAAGAAGAGACAGTGTGACTTAGAATGGAAGCTATTTCTAGAATCAAATGCACTTAGAATGGAAGGAAGGGATTGAGAAAACTAAAGGACTGCCCCAAGACATTTAAATAGTGGCAACCATCTGGAGGTCACCTAAGTTAAAATAGATTGTCCAAATTTACTTCTGCTTATCTCATTTCAAAGCATGAGGTTCTTCCCTCAACCAAAAATACAGATGCCAACACTCAGGCCTTCATGTCACATAAAGGAAGTGATATTGTGGGAATACTGTCTTGGGTATATGTTATCCATTGATACCTCTGGGTGATCCAAATACTATTTCTGGAGTGTTTCTCAATGAAAGCAATATTGATATTTGGGGTAGAACAAATTTTCATTCATCGTGCAGGACTGTCCCACACATTATAAGATGTTTAGCATCTCTAGTACCTGGGCAGTAAATGCTAGTAGCACCTCCCATTGTGACAATAAAAGACCCTTCCTCTGATTACTTTTAAATGGCCTTCTGAGGAGACATGCCACTTCCCACTGAGAATGTCCAGTAGACTACTAGAAGACCCCAAAACCTTTTTTCCATTCCTCAGAGAAAGGACTTGACCAAGTTATGTTTTATAATAGGACACTCCACTTTTATTAAAGGTCATTATTTAAAAAACTGCCCTCTAAACTTTGCTGTAAATATTTTTTGAGGAAGTTAGTATAAATACTTACAATTCCCTCTATAAAGTTGTTGCTGTTAGTTACAGTTGGGTTGGCTTGAATTCATAGTGACCTTACGTATAACAAAACGAAACATTGCCAAGTCCTGCGCGATCTTCAAGATCGTTGCTATGTGTGAGTCTATTGTTTTGGTTATTGTGTCAACCCATCCCATGGAGCGTTTCCTTCACTTTTGCTGACCCTCTGCTTTACCAAACAGGATGTCTTTTTCTATCAGTTGGTCTTTCCTGATGACGTATCCAAAGTGAGAGAGCCGATGTCTTGCCATCCTCACTTCTAAGGAGCATTCTGGTTGTATTTCTTCTAAGATTGATTTGTTCCTTCTGACAGTCCCTGGTATAGTCAATATTCTTTGCCAACACCACAGTTTGAATGCATCAATTGTTCTTCTGTCTTCCTTGTAATACATGTCTTCTTAAAATTAGATATAGGGACTATTTTCTTTCCCTGAGACACACTACTATGCTTCCTCCCTCTCATTGTCTCTTTGAGGATTCCTCATACCAGTCAAAAAAGGGAGACTACTAACTGACTACTAGAAATTGTGTCCTTCTTTTTTCTATAGCCCATTAAGAAAAAAAAGTATCCAAAACCTGGGGATAAGTGCCTTTTGAAAGACACACTAAAGCAATGTCTAACAAGCCTGCCCAAGGGGCATCAAATTCTGGGAAGGGAGGGGCAAACTATGCTCAGCCCCCTCAGCCAAATTCAGCTGTCTACCTGATTTCCTATAACTACAAGCTAAAAATTGTTTTACATTCTTAAACGATTGGGGGAAAAATCAAAAGAAGGATAATACTTTGTCACACATGAAAATGATAGGAAATTCAAATTTTGGTGTTCATATATAAAGTGGTGGAGTCCCTGGGTGATGCAAATGGTTAACACTCTTGGCTGCTAACAGAAAGGTTGGAGGTTCCAGTCTACACAGCAGTTGCCTGGAAGAAAGGCCGGGCAACCTTCTGAAAAATCAGTCAATGAAAACCTATAGAACACAGTTGTACTCTGACATACATGAGGTAACCATGTGTCAGAGTCCACATGACAACAACTGGTTGGTGGCTTAAAGTTATACAGGAATATAGCCAAGCTCATTCAATTAGGCATTGTCTATGCTTTCAGGAAAGGAGCCCTGGTGGGACAGGGGGTAGTTCCTCAGCTGCTACTGAAAGGTTGATGGTTCCAACCCACCAGATGCTCCATGGGAGAAAGATGTGGCAATCGGCTTCCATAAAGATTTACAGCTTTGGAACCCCTATGGGCAGTTCTGCTCTGTCCTATAAGGTTACTAGGAGTCGGAGTCAACTGGAGGGCAATGGGTTGGTATGCTTTCATGCTACAAGGGCAGAGTTGTTCCTTGATTTTGCCTTTTGGCACACAGGGTTTACCTACCTCTTACCTAAAGTAGGAGCGCTGGTGGTGCAGTGGTTAAGAGATTGGCTGCTCACCAAAGGTCAGCAGTTCAAATCTACCAGCTGCTCCTTGGAAACCCTATGGGGCATTTCTACTCGTCCTGTAGGACACTGTGAGTCAGTAATTGACTCAACAGTAACAGGTTTGGACCTAAAGTAAAAGATGTAACTTTCTTTTATGGTTCCTTGCTGTTAGATGTTATCTTGTAGAATGCTGATAAGCTAAAAATGGGCTGTTTTTTTCCTTTTAGAGATGCAAAAGCTATCTATTCATAGACAAGATAACCTCCAAGGCTACAGTTTTATTCCCTGTAAAACCACAATCTTCCTCTTACTTACTTTCAACATGTTATTAGGAGGGATCAGTCCCTGGAAAAGGACATCAAGTTTGGTAAAGTAGAGGGTCAGTAGAAAAAGAGGAAGACCCTCCGTGAGATGTATTGACACAGTGGCTGCCACAATGGGTTCAAACATAGCAACAATTGTGTGGATGGTGCAGGACTTGGGCAGTGTTTCATTCTGTTGTTATAGGGTCACTGTGAGTCAGAACCAACTTGAAGGCACCTAACAACAACAACAAAACAAAAACCTGATTTGTATCTAATTTTTCAATTTTAGTCTAGCATTTTTTTTTTTTACTGACTGTTGCAGGTTATTACATCCTCCTTTGAATGAGCTTTGTTATCTTGTTAGTTCTTTCATTAATAAGTTAAATACATCTCTGAGACAGGCTGACTATATACTCAAGTTTAACATTTTTAACTTTCTGAAAATTTATTTTGACACACTTCTAAAATGGTTGCTTTTGTCTCCTTGCTAAAAGAACTCTAGTGGCTATTGTTAAGTTCAAATCACCTAGAGTTGGCCACTTCCATGCTTCTAAATATTTGTGCGTGTGTGTATTTCTCATAATGCCTAATGATGAAAACTGCTAGAGTCCCCTCGGGAGGTGGATCAATTTGTCTTGAGCTACATGGCCCCATACACAAATAACAAACTATTGCCTGACAATCTGCTGTGGGTGGGTGGGTGGGTGCCTGGTTTCTTAGAAGAGGCCAGAAAATTACTTAAATTTTGTCTAGAAATGTTCATTTCTTCCCAGAAATAGCCTGTGAACTATATCATTCAAAAACGGACCAGGCCTGGGACAATTTTCACATGTTCAAGAGCAATAGTTGAAAAGTCTGTGAGTCCTGTCTATCCCCCTCCAAGTTTCCAGCTCCCTTAGAGTCCAGGGTCTAGTATATAAGAGGGTGTAATGTGACTCCCTTCTACCTTGTTGCACAGTAGAACTTGTGCTCAGTAGAATTAGACTTGCTGGTCACCCAAAGCACATAAGCTGGTCAATGTTCCCTACTGAAGTAGCAGCCATAAGACCTAGGGCATCCATACCCCTGCAATGTCCCCCTCCAAGTGGTGGGCTTCCTGGTCGCCAAAAGTGCAATTTAGACCTAAAGCAAATGAGAGAATGAAAGTCTTTGTGGTGTGGTTTAATTAAACAGATCCTGCTATATGGGCGGATCCAGGTTAATATAAGGCAGTGATATATTGAAAAAAAAACTGTACTTGTGTCTTGTTAGTGTTTTGCTGCTGCAGGGAAAAAGGAAAGTATGTCCTTCACAGCCCTTCTTTCACCCCCATCCTCATCTAGTAAGTAGTTAGCATTTCTTTGTCTCAGAGACTATCCTTAAGATCACTGCCACCCAGTGATTTCTGGGGAGGGCTCAATTCATCAAGGGAGGTTAAATGCAGTTGTCCTGCCAGTAGGGAAGGGTGAGGGCTTTGAGAGTAAGATTATCCCAGTGGTGGGCTGGGAGAGGAAGCTGGTTCTGCCAAGAGAAAAGATGGAAATAAGAGCCTGGATTCTGAATCAAGGTGTACTGGATGCAGCTTGGGGTGGAAGGGGTTAAAGATGGCCTCATCCCTTTAAAAGGCCACAC
>NW_004443961.1:20889578-20900776 GCF_000243295.1 Trichechus manatus latirostris
GAAAAGATGGAAATAAGAGCCTGGATTCTGAATCAAGGTGTACTGGATGCAGCTTGGGGTGGAAGGGGTTAAAGATGGCCTCATCCCTTTAAAAGGCCACACACACACACACACACACACACACACACACACACACACACAAGTTGAAGGTGAGTAAGCCATACTTTGTAAAACAGAAAGGTTAACCAGTAGCTCACTACTCTTTGTCTATTTCCCTTACATTATCCAAAACTAAAAAAACTCCTTGCTGGCAAGTCGATTCCGATTCATAGAGACCCTAGAGGACAGAGTAGAACTGTCCCATAAGGTTTCCAAGGAGTGGCTGGTAGATTCGAACTGCTGACCTTTTGGTTAGCAGCCGAGCTCTTAACCACTGTGTCACCAGGGCTCCTGTGTCATCCAGATACCTGAATTAAGGCAGTCTTGGGTCAACCTCATTTCTGCCCTGGTGCCTATAAAGTAAATGAGCTAACTTCTGCTTGGGTCACAGTGGTGGAAAACACCGTTACCCCCCCCCCCCCCCCCCCCCAACGCCAGGAGTTAGCAGCAAGAGTGACTCTCATCTAGTGAAGACAGTCCTCACTCCCTGGAGAACTTCAGGATTGCAGGCAGGCCTTGCCTTACAGCTTGTACTGAGCAGAGCTGGGACTGCTAGTCCTCCTTACGGGGTTTTTGTGAAAGTTAGATGAGCTCGTTAAAGGATATAGCACAGGGTCTGGCACCACGCAAGCTCTCCTTAAATGGTCTCTACCCCATTACTGTGAACTCGCTAGTTAAAACAGGGGTTGGAAAATAAAAAGAAACCGAGAACCAGAAGGCTCTCCCCAAAAGTGCGGACCACGGCCCCGCTCTTTGAGGAGGGGTTTGGCGGAGATCCTGCGCAACACCCAATCCAGCCCCTTACCGGAAAGGAAGAGGCGGGGTCAGGCAGCCCTCCCCCGCCCGCACTGCGATCTTACGCTGCTCGTTTCCTTACCAGAGTTTGAACCCGTGTTCGCTTCCTGGCTTGCTCGGCCCGGCGAACAGATCTGAGTTTCCCCCCCAGCATGGGGCAGTGACGTGCCCTGCCTCCTGCAGACATGTCCTCGGGCGCCGCCACCACGGCTGTAAAGGTGAGATTAGCTGTCCCTGCCGCACTCCGCGCAGCCTGGTGACCCCTCGCCCCTTTTCTGGGGAACCGTGCCTTTGGCCGTGCTTCCTGCCCCTGCGCCCCAGCCGCGGCTCGGATGGTCTAGGGCGCGGCGCCCGGGTCCGACTCGCCTCGAAGAAAGAGGGGTATGCTTGCAAACTGGCCCTCACCCTTGGTCTCATCTGCGCTCGCACCCGCGTGGGTAGGCAACACCCTTGGCAGCATTCCTCTGCCCTGGATCTGGAGGGTGGCCCCAGGTGGCTGCGCACCTGCAGCTCGTGAGACTGTCTCCTGGTGTCTTGTCCAACTTATGCTTCCGCTCCCTGACTCCCTTACTGCCGGCGGCCCACGTGGGAGAACTGCCTAGTTGCTCTTCTCCAAGCTTCCGGCTTCTTTCTCTTCTAAATTTAGGCCTTCTCTGCTGAAGTTTCCCCTGCAGTGAAATGCTGTGGGGCTTCTAAAAGGCTTTTTATTTGCTTTTAAATACCTAACGGTAGTACTGGCATCTCTGCCCTGTGTTGAGGCCTCTGGGTTTAAACTGCCTTGTTTGCAGTCTTGCAAGTTCGAGCTCCGTTTACTCGTGCCTTCAGTCCTCAGGTGTTTCTGTACAAGGAGTCCGTGTACGGTGGGAATTTTGGCCAGAGGAAGCCCGAATCCTGAGGGTTGCAGGGAGCCTCCCTGGGTCTTTAAACACCTTTGTAGTGGACGTCTCCAGGAAGAGTGTAGAGTTACAGTGCCTACGGGAAAACTGAAGATAAAACTTAAAACCTCTTTTAGGTTGTTTCTTATTGGCTAACAACGCAGTTAACTTGTTTGATTTTCTGAGATTTTTGGCGGCTGGGATTGGAAGGTCCGCGGTCTTCTCCAAGCATCTATTTTGATTTCCCACACTTTGTTCAGTTCTCTGGAGAGATGGCATATCCCTGTGGGGTCGGTTTGCAATCAGCCAGAGTGATTGGCTTATTAGCCCTTTGCAGATCTTGATGAGACACCTTGAGTGAGAGGGATCTGGGAATGCTACAGTCAGACTTAGCTGTGAAACTTGTTTTGCCATTTTGAAAAGAATCTTGCATTTGACTAATATTTATAGAACATCCCTCCTGTGCCAGGCTGCGGGATCAAGGCAGAAAGGGCTTTCATGAAGCTCATGGGCAAAGTATGTGAGTTCTTTAGGCATTCATCTCTGAAGTGGGGGTAGTACTGCAGGATTTGTTGCGAAGGTTAGAATAAGTATTTGTCTAGCAGAGCTCTGGTAGTGCAGTGGTTAAGAGCTACGGCTGCTAACCTGAAGGTCTGCTAAGCAAAAAGTCAGCAGTTCAAATCCACCAGCTGCTACTTGGAAACCCAGTGAGGCAGTTCTACTCTGTCCTGTAGGGTTGCTGTGAGTGGGAATCGGCTCGACGGCAGTGGGTTTGGGTTTGAGCGGAGTCCCTGGGCAGCACCAATGGTTAAGTGCTTGCTCCTCTAAAAGGTTGGAGGTTCAAGTCCACCCAGAGGTATTTGGGAAGAAAGACCTGGAGATCTACTTCCGAAAAATCAGCCATTGAAAACCTTATGGAGCATAGTTCTACTGTGACACACATGGGGTCACATGAGTGGGAATAAGCTTGCAGCTGGTGGGTCTGTTTAGCACATGGTTGTACGTTATCAAATGGTAGCGTCTGTTATTAGGGGAAGCAACCCTCGTGGCACAATGGTTAAGTGCTCAGCTGTGAACTGGAAAGTTGGCAGTTCAGACCAACCTATAGCTCCATGGGAAGAAGGACCTGGCAATCTGCTTCCATAAAGATTTCTGCCTAGGAAACCCTATAGGACAGTTCTGCTCCTTCATATAGGGTCACTAGAGTCGGAATCGACACATGAACATTATTAGGGGAGCTGCAATTAATGTTGAATATCTTTTTTAAACAGTTAAATGAATTGTGGTCGGTGTCATTATATAACAGCTTTCATTGGGCATACAGGAAAGTGTCACCTTTGCCTTACAGAAATAACTTAAAGTGCCATTAAAAACAGAAATAGTATTTAAACCACTGTCACTTTAATCTGGTTCAGCATTCTCCCTGACACAGAGTTTCCCTGAGAAATTAATGGAGTATCTTTGTGCAGAATGGGCACTGTGCTTAGCGAACCGATGAATGATGGATATTTTTGGTCTTTGTGGGCTGCTGAATATAAAATTAAGAGGTGCAAGTAGTGCTAGGCCTGCCTGCTGATTTGTCTCTTTAAGGTTGGAAAGGGTGACACCTTTGCTTTGGAGAAGCCATGGTGCCACCACCATACCCCTCAGACTGCGGAGGCAGCATCCTGAAAGACAACATGAGGCACTAGTTTCTAGGGCAAAAACGGACTGATAAATACCATATTCTGTCCCTAAATCATAGACTAGTAGAGCCGGAATATTCTTCAGGACCGTATAGCCACCACCCCAGGCCCTCTGTGCAGACTTTAAGGCTGAGGCCCAGAAAGGCCATCTGCCTTAGTTAATAACAAAATTGGGACTAGAGCCTGGCATCTACCAGTTAGATGTGGGGTGGCATGTCTGAAGTCTGGCATGTGATGGCTCTGTGTTTTCTGTTTTATTTTGTGACTAATTAGTAAACTGAGGAAACCCTGGTGGCATAGTGGTTAAGAGTTCTGTTGCTAACCAAAAAGTCAACAGTTCAAATCCACCAGGTACCCCTTTGAAAACCTATGTGGCAGTTCTGCTTTGTCCTCTAGGGTTGCTATGAGTTGGAATTGACTCGATGGCAACGGGTAAACTGAACCCAGCAGTTCCACTCCCATGTACAATTGCCCCTCAGTGTTTGTGGGGGATTGGTTCCAGAACCCCTGAGGATACAAAAATTGGAGGATGCTGAAATCCCTTATATATTACTTGCATATAACTTGCGTACCTCCTCCCATGTACTTTAAATCATGTCCAGGTTATTTGTAATACCTAATGCACTGTAAATGTTATGTAAATAGCTGTTGTACAGCACTGTATTGTTTCAGGAATAATGACAAGACTCAAGGCGAACAGTGCTCTACAGTGAGTGCTGGAGAGAGACCGAGAATCTGTGAAATGTTGGGGGACTACAGCAGGGTGTGCCTACTCATCACTTCATTGGCGTGAATTCAGTGTAGTGCTCAGCACAGGGCAAATTCAAATTTTGCTTTTTGGAACCTTTTTCCGCCCTTGAATAGTTTTGATCCAAGGTTGGTTGAATCCATGGATGAGGAACCTGAAGATATGGAGGGCTGATAGTATATACCCAAAAGACTTAAAAGCAGGGACACAAACATATAACTGGTACACCAATGTTCATTGCAGCACTATTCATAATTGCCAAAAGGTGGAAACCACCCAAATATCCATCAACCGGTGACTGGATGAAGAAAATGTGGTATGTCCATACAGTGGAATATTCCTCAGCCATAAAGAGAAATGAAGTCCTGATACATGCTGTGACATGGATGAACCTTGAAAATTTTATATTAGGTGAAAGAAGTCAGACACAAAAGAAACAAATATTGTATTATCCCACTCAATGTGAAATAGCTTAGATTTCAAAGGATGGCTCAAGAAGACAAAATAAAGTATTTAATGAAATGTGCAAAGACCTGGAGTTAGAAAACCAAAAGAGAAGAACACGTTCAACATTTCTCAAGCTGTAAGAACTGAAGAAAAAATTCAAGCCTCAAGTTGCAATGTTAAAATACTGTACGGGAAAAATACCGAATGATGCAGAAAGCATCAAAGGAAGATGGAAGGGCAGCTCCTGTCCATAGGCAAGATGAGAAGGCAGAAAGGGACAGGAGCTGGTTGAATGGACATGTGAAATCTGGGGTGGAAAGGAAGAGTGGGCTGTCACAGTATGGGGAGAGCGTCTAGGGTCGTATATCAGTGTGTGGATAAATTTCTGTATGAGAAATTAACTAGAAGTGTAAACTTTCATTTAAAGCACAATTAAAAGAAGAAGATGGAAGGAATAGACAGCATCACTGTACCAAAAAGAATTGGTCAACGTTCAACCATTTCAGGAGGTAACGTATGATCAAGAACCATTGGTACTGAAGGAAAAAGTCCAAGCTGCACTGACGTATTGGCGAAAAAAACAAGGCTCCAGGAATTGACGGAATACCAATTGAGATGTTTCAGCAAATGTATGCAGCACTGGAGGTGTTCACTTATCTATGCCAAGAAATTTGGAGGACAGCTACCTGGCCAAATGACTAGAAGAGATCCATATGTGTGCCCATTCCAAAGGAAAGTATCCCACAGAATGGAGAAATTATCAGACAGTATCATTAATATCACACACAAGTAACCCTGCTGGATTCTGAATACCAGAGGCATAGCTTCCAGCATGAGAGCAACACGTAAACCCCCACAGTACGAGAAACTGACAGAAGCGTGGGGGCAGCGACCCTATAGGATAAAGTAAAACGGCCCTATCGAGTTTCCAGTGCTGTAAATATATATGGAAGCAGATTGCTACATCTTTCTCCTGTGGAGTACTTGGTGGGTTCGAACTGCCATGCTTTTGGTTAGCAGTTGAGCGCTTAACCACTGTGCCACCAGGGCTCCTATTAATTGTTAACAATTTTCTCCAAAACCTCAGTCTCCTTTCAGATCACTCTTTCCATCTCCTTGCCTTTACAGAAACCTAGTCAACTATTTCCACAGCTTTCTTGTGGGGAAGTTGATATTCTTCCACTCCCCCTATACCATGAGGTGGCATTCTCCTGGTTCTCCAGCTTGGTTTGTCCCATGACCACTATAAGGACTAATATTATTGTTAAATCTCTGCCATTTGGCTTATCATTCTCTACCCATCTTTGTGGCTTTCATTTACTAGCCTGTCCAGAAACTAGAACCTGGCTCATGGTCTTTCTCTTACCCTAAACCCTACCTGCCACAGCCCCAGGAAATGCAGTATTAATGTGGACAATATGGGGGGAAGGAAGTACCTTCTCCTCTTTCTGATTCAGTTGTTCACTTGCTGGATCTTGCCATGACCTGGGGTTATTACACTTCCAAAACCTTGAGCTCCAGTATCTCCCTCCAGAACCTCCTCTCCTTCCATCTTTTACACCTCCTCACACCTACAAGGCTGAATTCCATGGTTGCTAATATGAACTCACCTGCTCAGTATTCTCAATTCCTTAAGGTTCAATTCAATTAGACAGTAGGGGCCTGTGGAGAAAATCATATACCCTCACAGGTTAGCACCACTTCAAATTCATGGTCCCCAATCAGATATGGTCCCACAGCCATGCCAAATGTTTGCCGTCTTTCCTCAAACCTATTATGCAACTCCTGTCTCCTACTTTGTTGAGCAAATGAGGCCATGAAGAGTGATCTCCTTAGGGTCAAGGACACCTACTTTTTTTTTTTTTTTTTTAAATACCTACTCTTGTGTTAACTTACAGCCACCCTCACTTTTCCCGCCTTTATTCCAGGCTCAGGTCTCCCTCCTCTGGTGCAGGACCGTCCTCTGTTGGTGCTTCTGATCCCATCCGTCTTGGGTTCTCTGGGATCGTATCCATTCATTGTCCCTCTCACTGCTATCTCCCATTTTTTCCTCCATGTGAACTTCTTTCCCTCTGCTTACAAACATACTCAAAACTCTCCCATCATTAAAAGAAAAAAAAAACCCTATTGACTTCTTAACTTCCTCTAATCATCTCCCAGTATCTCCTCCCTTCTCACCCAAACGTCATGAAAATAGGTATAGGTCATCTCTGTAGCTCACCTACAGGCTGTTGCTCACACACTCCAATCTGGCCAGAGTTTCTGTTCTTGATGGAATAGCCAATGGAAGCTTTTATTAATATTCCAGTGTCAGATCAGAGTGAGGGCACTGGGTGTACGAAGAAGTGTTTGGAAACTATTTGGTTTTTAAATTAATTTTTAAACAATTAAAGGAAATACAATTTAATAATAGTTGCTGTTAATAAATAAACAAGTTTTCCTTAAGCATTTAAGTTCAACTTTAAAATCTTGTTATTCCAATGATAAGTTTAGTAAAATGAGAATATCACTTTTACTTTTTTATTATTATTGAATTCACTTATGATTGGCTGAAAGGAGCCCTGATGGCACAGTGGGTAAGTACTTGGCTGCTAACTGAAAGGTCAGTGGTTGGAACCCACCAGCTGCTCCGGGGGAGAAAGATATGGCAGTCTGCTTCCATAAAGATATACAGCCTTGGAAACCCTACAGGGCAGTTATACTCTGTCCCATTGGGTTAGTATGAGTCGGAATCAACTCGACAGCCACGGTTTGGTTTTTATTATTATTATTATTATTATTATTATTATTATTATTGGCTTATTGGCTTAATTATTATTGAATTAACATTCCTATATTGAACAAAATCATTTTCCTAAGTGCTTTTTTGTGATTATATTCAATTAAATAGTTTCAACTTTATATTCTGTTTAATTTTTAAGCACTTCAAATTCCTGTTAAGATAAATGTACAGCATCTATAACCATAGGGTCACTTGAGTCATAACTGACTCAATGGAAATGGGTTATAAGTAAAACATTTCCAAGTACTCAGAATAGTTCGTGAAATTGCATTATTTAGACTCAGAAATACAGCAAATCAAAATATCTTGAACAATCTGATATTGTGTAGAACCTGGTTCAAATAATCTTTGCCTTATTGTTTCAACATAAGCATAAACATAAAATCAATTGCACACTAAATTGGAATTACAAGGATAATCCACGAGAGTCTATATATCTTTACATACTTTACAAAGTTTAAATAAGAAATGGTTTTTTCCTAAACTTAAGAGTATTAATCCTATGTTTGATTTATTTCATCATTTCTGTTATTAATTCAAAACTTTCCCAAGACTGAAAGGCATTTATCTAGGGTGACCATATAATTTATCTTCCAAAGTGGGACACTTTGGATTAGAAGGGGAGGAGACTAAAAATATGGCAAAACGTGCAATAGCAAGACTTATGTAAGGTGGTGCCTTAGTTATTCCGTGCTGCTATAACAGAAATATCACAAGTAGATGGTTTTATCAAACAAGTTTATGCTCTCACAGTCTAGTAGGCTTCAAGTCCAAATTCAGGGGAAGGCTTTCTGTCTTTGTGGGCTCTGGAGGAAGGTCCTTGTCATCAATCTTCCCCTGGACTAGGAGCTTCTCTGTGCAGGAACCCCAGGTCCAAAGGAAGTGCTCTGCTCCCGGCACTGCTTTCTTGGTGGTATGAGGTCCCCGTGTCTCTGCTTGCTCTCTTCTCTCGTTTATATCTCAGAAGAAATTGGCTTAAGACACAGTCTCATCTTGTACATTGAGTCGTGCCTTATTAACATACCTGCCACTGAACCTATCTCTTTAACATCATAGAGATTGGATTTACAACACATAAGGAAATCACATCAGATGACAAAATGGTAGACAATCACACAATTCTGGGAATCATGGACTACCCAAGTTGACAGATATTTTGGGGGGACACAATTCAATCCATAACAGGTGGAAAACTGTCAGAGAAGGAAAATTCAAATATTTTCCACTAATAGAGAGGATAGAAAAGTGGTAAGATTGCACCCTGTCAAAGGCAGAAAACTTGCAAGACCCAGAAAAACAAGGCAATCCTGAGGTGTTCCAGCTCTCACAGGTTGAACTGTAAGCAAAATGTGTTAACTGATCTATATCAGCTATAAAACAGGGCTGCCCCAGGCAAACTAGGCTATAAGGACCAGTTTACAATTTGGGGTGAGCAGACCTTCCTGGGTCAAGTGCTCAGGAACACCAATGGTTATGTAGGTCAGAGATTGAGACCAGGACACAGGATCTGAGAGATACCTTTTTCCTTGGTAATTCTATCTGTGCCCCATGTGGACCTTCAAGGTCTTTTTATAATTGCTATGTAACCAGGGACTTCAAGTTTACACCTTTCATAGTGATTTCTCTATTTATATCTCCCAATTGCTTGGACATGTTATCAGGAGGAACCAGGCCCTGGAGAAGGACATCATGATGGGCAAAGTAGAGGGTCAGCAAAAAAGAGGAAGACCCTCAACGAGATGGACTGACACAGTGGCTGCAACAATGGGCTCGTGCATAGCAACGATTGTGAGGATGGTACAGGACCAGGCAGTGTTTCATTCTGTTGTACATAAGGTCACTAAGAGTCGGAACTATGAGTCGGAACCGACTCAACGGCACCTAACAAGAATAACATGTAATCAGGGACTCCAAGTTTATACCCTTCACAGCGATTTTTCTATTTATATCTCCCACTTTCAAGTTATACCTCTATCTATTTCTTTCTTAATCTCTTTTACTGCCTGATTTGGGTAGACAGAATTTACCACCCCATCTGTACCCATCCCCTTCAGTGTTTCCCACCAGCCACAATTCTAAAAGTCATTTTAATGTTATCTCCTTGGCTTTTGCATTTCCTTCATTTCTGGCTCTGAAACTATAAATGTTTATTCATGCTAAGGATAGAAGTCACCAACAACTTCCTAATTATCAAATAAATCAATCACTTTCATTCCTAATCGTAATGGACCACGTTAAGTATCTGAACTACTGCCTTCAGCAACTTCAGTTCCCTTCAAACCCATCCTCTGATACATCACTACCATCACCATTACCACCATGTTACCACCACCACCACCATACACGCACACATCTCATCTCCCTCAATCCTTGGCTCTTCCCTTAAGACTCAGCTCAGATATCACTTTCTCCAGGAAGTCTGGAAAAGATGCCCCTGCTCTGTGCTTCCAAGATTCTGAGTGGCAGTCTCTAACCCCATCCTTATCACATTGTTGTCTAATATCTGACTTTTTTCTCTGACTCCTCTAACAGGATCAGGGGTTCTCTAAGGACTGCGAGTGTATAGGTCACACTCATCTTTCTCTGTTCAGCACTTAGCTTCAGGACTAGCACAAAGTGGCAAGAACAATATAGTAATAAAGGGCAGTGATTATAAGAGCATCAACATCAAAGTATAGCTGTGAGGATTAAATGAAGAATACATGGCTCTCAATAAATATTAGCTAGTTACATGTTGCTTTTGAAGATGCTAAAAAGACGAACACGGCCCCATTTCCAGTTTACTTTTAAGACTTTATTTCCAGACACCATATCAATTTGGTCGAGAAAGAAAGCAGTACTGTCAGAGTTATTTCCTAGATTTTGATTTTCCTCCACTGCCCACAGTTGCGTCTTAAATTCTAAAAGCAGAATGAAGAGCAGGAGCCAGACTCCAGCCCATCAAATGCATGAGTCTCACATCACAGCCTAGATCCTGACATGCTGGGAAGAGCAGACTGCATGCATCTGCAGTATTAAAATATATTCTGAGAATCTATAATTTCTTGGTCCTTCCCTATACAGAACACAGAAAATAAGACCCATGTTTCTTTAGAGCAAGATTGAACATACTCTCTGTCCTTCTCAAAGGTAGGTGTAGAGTTTGGGGGTTCATCTGCAGTTTGCTTATCCTATAACAGAAATTATAATATCTATCCCACAGGATGTGAGGATTCCAGGATGGATGGCCATTCTATCAACCAGAATATGTTCTTTATGGGCATCATTATTCTATGGAGAGTGGAAAATCGGACAAGGTTTCTCTTCAATAAATTCAAACATTACATAACTTAACTTCAGTGGAGCTCTAGAAGTGATTAAGACAGATACAATTTGAAGTGAGCTTTGAAGAAGAGACAGTGTGACTTAGAATGGAAGCTATTTCTAGAATCAAATGCACTTAGAATGGAAGGAAGGGATTAAGAAAACTAAAGGACTGCCCCAAGACATTTAAATAGTGGCAACCATCTGCAGGTCACCTAAGTTAAAATAGATTGTCCAAATTTACTTCTGCTTATCTCATTTCAAAGCATGAGGTTCTTCCCTCAACCAAAAATACAGATGCCAACACTCAGGCCTTCATGTCACATAAAGGAAGTGATATTGTGGGAATACTGTCTTGGGTATATGTTATCCATTGATACCTCTGGGTGATCCAAATACTATTTCTGGAGTGTTTCTCAATGAAAGCAATATTGATATTTGGGGTAGAACAAATTTTCATTCAT
>NW_004443961.1:20900876-20910795 GCF_000243295.1 Trichechus manatus latirostris
CTGGGGAAGTCACTCTCAGGTGTTGCAGTACAGCCTGGCTAGAAGGCGTAGAGGTATACAACGCCAGGTATTCAGGGAACAGAAAGAGAAGGAAGATATAGAGAGACGAGAAACTGAGCAATGAAGAAGACAGAGGGAAAAAGAACAAGAAAGGCCCTTAAAAAAAAAACAGATAAAAAGAAAAAAAATAACCAACAAAAAAAGAAATGCCCTCAGGCATCCCTCTGTACGTCTGTGCAGGCCCGGGGTGGGGGGATGTCTCCTTGCCTCGCAGCACCGCCTGGCCAGAAAGGGCTCCCAACTCAAGAAAAGGAAAAGAAAACAAACTAACAGTTCAAAACAAACAAATGAACAAAACCCCTGGGATCCCACCAGCGCAGCAGCCCAGACTGGGAAGCAGCTCCACACTCAAAAGGAGCTCCACAGTGCCTCAGGAAGAAGCAAAGATGGCCTAAGGAGCCAGGTATTTAAGCGAAAGAAGGGGAAGGTGGTGAGAGGTAAGAAATAAATCAAAAGAAGCAGAAAAAAAGCAACACTAGCGCCAACAAATGGCACTGAGGGAGCCAGCTAGCGTGGGCTGGTGTTTCTCGGACAAGAGACTGTGTCCACGGGAAGCAGTGAGGGCCGAGTGCGGGTGAAGAAGGGTAGGGAGTGGGAAAGCGTATGTCACAAATTGCCAGAGCTCTGCAGCCCCTCAGGAAGAAGCAAAGATGGCTCACGGAGTCAGGTATTTGAGGGAAAGGAGGGGCAGGTGGTGAGAGGTAAGGAAGAAATCAAAAGAAGCAGAAAAAAGCAACACCAGCAGCCAACAAATGGCACTCAGAGAGCCGGCCTGTTCGTGTGTGAAATCCAAGCAGCCGGTTTTTCCCCGGTTAAGAGATTGTGGCCGTGGGAAGCAGAGGAGGCCGAGTTGGGGTGAAGAAGGGTGGAGGGTGGGAAAGCGTATATCGCAAATTACTGGTTGTTTTGTCTCCCACTGGACGCTCCACGAGGCTGCTTTCTCATACCCCGTTTGCTGGTCTCTGATAGGAGTCCAAGATGGCCGATCCGCGCTGCGTTAGCTGGTAGGGGCCCTCTGCATGAATCTCTCCTCGCTCTCCGTCCTCTGTCAGTTTTCTCACTCCATTTGGTGCTTGACTGAGTTCTTTATCTCTTCATTTGATGTTTTAGGGTTTCATGATTGTTGTTCGGCTTAGATTTTTGGATCTTTGCTGTGGAGGGACGGCGTGGTGCTTCTGCCTAGAGCGCCATTTTGCTGGAACTCTGCTGAATATCTTTTTTAAACAGTTAAATTGTGGTAGGTGTCATTATATAACAGCTTTCATTGGGCATACAGGGAGGTGTCAATTTTACTTTACAGAAATAACTTATAGGGTCATTAAGAACAGAAATAGTATTTAAATCACTGTCACTTTCATCTGGTTTAGCATTCTCCCTAGCATACGGTTTCCCCGAAAAATTAATGCTGTACATTTGTACAGAATGGGCACTGTGCTTAGAGCACTGATGAAAATGTTGACTGA
Source organism: Trichechus manatus latirostris (assembly GCF_000243295.1). Lineage (NCBI taxonomy): Eukaryota > Metazoa > Chordata > Mammalia > Sirenia > Trichechidae > Trichechus > Trichechus manatus. Next base: position 20,902,400 of record NW_004443961.1, read on the forward strand.
TGGATATTTTTGGTCTTTGTGAGCTTATGAATATAAAATCAAGAAGTACAAGTAGTGCTAGGCCTGCCTGCTGATTTTTCTCTTTAAGGTTGGAAAGGGTGACACCTTTGCTGTGGAGAAGCCATGGTGCCACCACCATACCCCTCAGACTGCGGAGGCAACATCCAGAAAGACAACATGAGGCACTAGTTTCAGGGGCAAAAACAGAATGATAAATACCATATTCTGTCCCTAAATCATAGACTAGTAGAGCTGGAATATTCTTTCAGGACCATAGAGCCACCACCCTCAGTCCCTCTGTGCAGACTTTAAGGCTGAGGCCCAGAAAGGCCATCTGCCATAGTTAATGACAGAATTGGGCCTAGAGCCTGGCATTCCTCCAGTTAGTTGTATGGTTGCATGTCTGAAATCTGTCATATGGTTGCTCTATGTTTTCTGTTTAATTTTGTGAGTAATTAGTAAACTGAGGAAACCCTGGTGGCATAGTGGTTAAGAGTTCTGCTGCTGACCAAAAGGTCAGCAAGTCGAATCCACCAGGCACTCTTTGGAAACGCTATGGGGCAGTTCTACTTTGTCCTCTAGGGTCAGTATAAGTTGGAATCGACTCGATGGTAATGGGTTAACTGAACCCAACAGTTCTACTTGCATGTACAATCGTCACTCAGTATATGCGGGGGATTGGTTCCAGGACCCCTGTGGATACAAAAATCTGAGGATGCTAAAATCCCTTATATAAAATGGTATACGTAGTATTACTTGCATATAACTTGCGCATATTCTCCCATATACTTTAAATCATCGCCAGGTTATTTATAATACCTAATGCATTGTAAATGTTATGTAAATAATTGTACAGCACTATTGTTTCAGGAATAATGACAAGACTCAAGGCGAACAGTGCTCTAACAGTGAGTGTTGGAGAGAGACCGAGAATCTGTGAAATGTTGGGGGACTACAGCAGGGTGTGCCTACACATCACTTCATTGGCGTGAATTCAGTGTAGTGCTCAGCACAGGGCAAATTCAGGTTTTGCTTTTTGGAACCTTTTTCCGCCCTTGAATATTTTTGATCCAAGGTTGGTTGAATCCACGGGTGAGGAACTCAACGGATATTGAGGGCTGATTGTATATACCGAAAAGACTTAAAAGCAGGGACACAAACGTATAACTGGTACACCAGTGTTCATTGCAGCACGATTCACAATTGCCAAAAGGTGGAAACAACCCAAATATCCATCAACCAATAACTGGATGAACAAAGTGTGGTATGTCCATACAGTGGAATATTTCTCAACCATAAAGACAAATGAAGTCCTGATACATACTGTGACATGGATGAACCTTGAAAATTTTATACTGAGTGAAGTCAGACACAAAAGAAACAAATATTGTATGATCCCACTTAATATGAAACAACTTAGATATCAAAGGATGGCTCAAGAAGACAAAGTAAAGTATTTAATGAAATGTGCAAAGACCTGGAGTTAGAAAACCAAAAGGGAAGAACACGTTCAACATTTCTCAAGCTGAAAGAACTGAAGAAAAAATTCAAGCCTCAATTTGCAATGTTAAAATACTGTACGGGAAAAATATTGTATGATGCACAAAGCATTAAAGGAAGATGGAAGGGCAGCTCCTGTCCAGAGGCGAGATGAGAAGGCAGAAAGGGACAGGAGCTGGTTGAATGGACACGGGAAATCCAGGGTGGAAAGAAGGAGTGTGCTGTCACAGTAAGGGGAGAGCAACTAGGGTCACATAGCAGTTTGTGTGTATATTTGTGTATGAGAAACAAACTTGAATTGTAAACTTTCATTTAAAGCAGGATTTAAAAAAAAAGAAGGTGGAATAGAGAGCATCACTCTACCAAAAATAATTGGTCGATGTTCGGCCATTTCAGGAAGTAACTTATAATCCAGAACCATTGGTACCGAAGGAACAAGTCCAAGCTGCACTGAGGCATTGGCAGTAAAACAAGGCTCCAGGAATTGACAGAATACCAATTGAGATGTTTCAGGAAATGGATGCAGCACTGGAGGTGTTCACTCATCTGTGCCAAGAAATTTGGAGGACAGCTACCTGGCCAAATGACTGGAAGAGATCCATATGTGTGCCCATTCCAATGGAAGGTATCCCACAGAATGCGGAAATTATCAAACAATATTAATATCACATACAAGTAAAATTATGCTGCAAGTCATTCAAAAGGAGTTGCAGCAGTACATCGACCGGGAACTGCCAGAAGTTCAAGCCGATTCAAAAGAGGATGTGGAACAAGGGATATCATTGCTGATGTCAGATGGGTCATGGTTTAAAGCAGAGAATACCAAGAGGATGTGCGCCTGTGTTTAGTATGCAAAAGCATTCAAGTTTGTGGACCATAACAAATTATGGACAACAATGCAAAGAATGGGAATCCCAGAACTCTTAATTGTGCTCATGTGAACCTGCACATAGACCAAGAGGCAGTTGTTAGAACAAAACAAGGGGATACTGTGTGGTTTAAAGTCAGGAAAGGCGTGCGTCAAGGTTGTATCCTTTCACCATACTTATTCAGTCTGTATGCTGAGCAAATATTCTGAAAACCTGGACACTATGAAGAAGAACAGGGATCAGGTTTGGAGGAAGACTTATTAACAACCTGCAATATGCAGATGATACAAGCTTTCTTGCTGAAAGTGAGGAGGACTTGAAGCTCATATTGATGAAGATCAAAGACTACAGCCTTCCGTATGGATTACACCTCAACATAAAGAAAACAAATTCTCACAACTGGACCAATAAGCAACCTCATGGTAAACAGAGAAAAGATTGAAGTTGTCGAGGGCTTCATTTCACTTGGATCGAAAATGAACACCCATGGAAGCAGCAGTCAAGAAATCAAACAACATATTGTATTGGGCAGATCTGTTGCAAAAGACCCCTTAAAAGTGTTAGAAAGCAAAGATGTTACTTTGAGGACTAGGGTGCACCTGAGCCAGCCCATGGCATTTTCAGTGCTTCATATGCATGTGAAAGCTGGACAGTGAATAAGGAAGACCAAAGAAGAATTGATGTGTTTTAATTATGTTGTGGACAATGAATAATGAATGTCCCATGGACTGCCAGAAGAATGAACAAATCTGTCTTGGAAGAAGTACAGCTGGAATGCTCCTTAGAAGCAAGGATGGCGAGACTTGTCTCATGTACTTTGGCCATGTTATCAGGAGGGACCAGTTCCTGGAGAAGGACATTGTGCTTGGTAAATTAGAGGCTTGGCGAAAAAGAGGAAGACCCTCAATGAGATGAATTGACACACTGGCTGCAACAATGGGCCCAAGCCTAACGATTGTGAGGATGGCATAGGACCGGGCAGTGTTTCGTTCTCTGGTACACAGGGTCGCTGTGAGTCAGAACCAACTCAGTGGCACCTAACAACAACAGGCAAGTACATAGAGACCAAAGTTTGAAGTTGAAGTTGTCAAGGATTTCATTTTACTTCGATCCACAATCAACGTCTGTGGAAACAGCCGTCAAGAAATTAAATGGCACTGATTTTCTTTTTGGCAAATCTGCTGTAAAAGATCTCTTTAAAGTGTTCAAAAACAAAGATGTTACTTTGAGGACTAAGATGTGCCTAACCAAAGCCATGTTATTTTCAGTCGCCTCATATACATGCAAAAGCTGGACATTGTATAAGGAAGACTGAAGAAGAATTGATGCCTTTTATTATGGTGTGGGTGAACAATATTGAACATATCATGGGCTGCCAGAAAAACGAACAGACCTGTCTTGGAAGAAGTACATCCAGAATGCTCCTTGGAAGCGAGGATGGTGAGACTTTATCTCATGCACTTTAGATGTGTTATCAGGAGGGACCAGTCCCTAGGAGGACCCACAATGAAATGGATTGACACAGTGGCTGCAACAATGGGTTCAAACATAGCAACAATTTTGAGGATGGTGCAGGACCTGGGCAGTGTTTCATTCTGTTGTTATAGGGTCACTGTGAGTCAGAACCAACTTGAAGGCACCTAACAACAACAAAACAAAAACCTGATTTGTATCTAATTTTTCAGTTTTATTCTAGCATTGTTTTTTTTACTGACTGTTTCAGCTTTTTGTATCCTCCTTTGAATAAGCTTTGTCATCCTGTTCTTTCATTAATAAGTTAAATACATCTCTGACATAGGCTGAGTATATACTTATGTATAATATTTATAACTTTCTGAAAATTTATTTTGACACACTTCTAAAATAGTTGCTTTTATCTGTTTGCTAAAAGAACTCTAGTGGCTACTGTGAAGTTCAAATCACCTATAGTTGGCAACTTCCATGCTTCTAAGTATTTGTGTGTGTGTATTTCTTATAATGCCTTAACGATGAAAACTGCTAGAGTCCCTTTGGGAAGTGGATCAATTTGTCTTTAGCTGCATGGCTCCATAAACAAATAACAAACTATTGCCTGATAATCTGCTGTGGGTGGGTGGGTGGTTGCCTGGTTTCTTAGAAGAGGTCAGAAAATTACTTAAATTTTGTCTAGAAATGTTCGTTTCTTCCCAGAAGTAGCCTGTGAACATCATTCAAAAACGGACCAGGCCTGGGACAATTTTCACGTGTTCAAGAGCAATAGTCGAAAAGTCCATGAGTCCAGTCTATCCCCCTCCAACTTTCCAGCTCCCTTGAAGTCCAGGTGTCTAGTACATACGAGGGTGTAATGTGACTCCCTTCTACCTTGTGGCACAGTAGAACTTGTGCTCATAATCTGGTCAGTGTTCCCTACTGAAGTAGCAGCCATAAGACCTAGGGCATCCATACCCTTGCAACATCCCCCTCCAAGTGGTGGGCTTCCTGGTCGCCAAAAGTTCAATTTAGACCTAAAGCAAATGAGAGAGTGAAAGTCTTCGCGGTTTACTTAAACAGATCCTGCTATATGGGCGGATCCAGGTTAATATAAGGCAGTGATATATTGAAAAAAAATGTACTTGTGTCTTGTTTCAGTGTTTTGCTGCTGCAGGGGAAAAGGAAAGTATGTCTTTCACAGCCCTTCTTTCACCCCCATCCTCATCTAGTAAGTAGTTAGCATTTCTTTGTCTCAGGGACTATCCTTAAGATAACTGCCATCCCGTGCTTTCTGGGGAGGGCTCAATTCATCAAGGAGGTTAAATGCAGTTGTCCTGCCAGTAGGGAAGGGTGAGGGCTTTGAGAGTGAGATTATCCCAGTGGAGGGCTGGGAGAGGAAGGTGGTTCTGCCAAGGGAAAAGATGGAAATAAGAGCCTGGATTCTGAATCAAGGTGTACTGGATGCAGCTTGGGGTGGAAGGGGTTAAAGATGGCCTCATCCCTTTAAAAGGCCACACACACACACACACACACACACACGCACACGCACACGCACACGCACACGCACACGCACACGCACACGCAGTTGAAGGTGAGGACAACATACTTTGTAAAACAGAAAGGTTAACCAGTAGCTCACTACTCTTTGTCTATTTCCCTTACATTATCCAAACCAAAAAATCCCTTGCGGTCGAGTCGATTCCGATTCATAGCGACCCTAGAGGACAGGGTAGAACTGTCCCATAAGGTTTCCAAGGAGTGACTGGTAGATTCGAACTGCTGACTTTTTGGTTAGCAGCCGAGCTCTTAACCACTGTGTCACCAGGCTTCTGTGTCATCCAGATACCTGAATTAAGGCAGTCTTGGGTCAACCTCATCTCTGCCCTGGTGCCTATAAAGTAAATGAGCCAACTTCTACTTGGGTCACACTGGTGGAAAACACAGTTACCCTCCCCTTGCCAGGAGTTAGCAGCGGGAGCGATTCTCAGGTAGTGAAGACAAGTCTCCTTCCCTGGAGAACTTAAGGAATGCAGGCAGGCCTTGCTTTACAGCTTGTACTGAGCAGAGCTGGGAGTGCTAGTCTTCCTTATGGGGTTTTTGTGAAATTAGCTGAGGTCGTTAAAGGATATGGCACAGAGTCTGGCACCATGCAAGCGCTCCTTAAATGGTCTCTATCCCCATTATTGTGAAGTCACTGTTTAAAACGGGTTGGAAAATAAATACAAACCGAGAACCGGAAGGGTCTCCCGAAAGGGGCGGGCCACGGCAACGCTCCTTGAGGAGGGATTTGTCGGAGATCCTACACACCACCCAATCCAGCCCCTTATGGGAAAGGAAGAGGCGGGGTCAGGCAGCCTTACCGACCCCGCACTGTTCATTTCCTCGCTGGAAATTGAACCCCCGCTTGCTTCCTGGCTTGCTGGCCGCGTCGCGCAGGGATCGCAGTCCCCCAGCACCATCGGGCAGTGAGGTGCCCTGCCTCCTGCAGACATGGCTTCGGGCGCCACCACCACGGCTGTAAAGGTGAGATTAGCTGTCCCTACTGCAGTCCGCCCTGCCTGGTTCCTCCTCCCCCCTTTCCGGGGGACCCTGCCTCTGTTCGTGTGCCCTTCCCGTGCGGCCCAGCCGCAGCTTGGATGGTCTACGGCGAGGCGCCCGGGTCCGACTCGCTTCGGGAAAAGAGGAGATGCGCTTGCAGACTGGCCCCCGCCTTTTGTCTCATGTGTGCTCGCACCCACGTGGCATACGCAACTCCCTTGGCACCATTCCTCTGCTTGGAGCTAGAGGATGGCCCCCGGTAGCTGTCCACCTGCAGCTGGTGAGACTGTTTCCACGTGTCTTGTCCAACTTGCGCTTCCGCTCCCAGACTCCTGACTGCTGGCGGCCCACGTGGGAGAACGCCTAGTTGCTCTTCTGCAAGCTTCCGGCTTCTTTCTCTTCCAAATTTAGCCCTTCTCTGCTGAAGTGTTCTCCAGCAGTGAAATGCTATGGGGCTTCTAAGGGTTTTTGTTCTGTTTTTAATACCTAATGGTAGTACTGGCTTCCTTGCCCTGTGTTGAGGCCTCTGGCTTTAAACTGCCTTGGTTGCAATCTTGAAAGTTCGAGCTCCGTTTACTCGTGCCTTCAGTCTTCAGGGGTTTCCGTACAAGGAATCTTTGTACAGTGAGAATTTTGGCCAGAGGAGGCCCGAGTCCTGAGGGTTGCAGCGAGCCTCCCTGGGGCTTTAAACACTTTTCTAGTTGGCGTCTCCAGAAAGTGTAGAGTTACACTGCTTAAGGGAAAACTGACGATAAAACTTAAGATCTCTTTTAGGTTGTTTATTATTGGCTAACAACGCAGTGAACTTGTTTCACTTCCCAAGATTTTTGGCGGCTGGGAATGGAAGGTCCGCGGCCTTCTCCAAACATCTATTCTGATTTTCCACACTTTGTTCAGTTGTCTGGAGAGACGGCATATCTCTGTGCGGTCGGTTTGCAATCAGCCAGAGTGATTGGGTTATTAGCCCTTTGCAGATCTTGATGAGACACCTTGAATGAGAGGGATTTGGGGATGCTGCAGTCAGACTTAGCTGTGAAACTCCTTTTGCCATTTTGAAAAAAATCTTGCATTTGACAAATATTTATAGAACATCCCTCCTGTGCCAGGCTGGGGGATCAAGGCAGAAAGGGTTTTCATGAAGCCCGTGGGCAAAGTATGTGAGTTCTTTAGGCGTTCATCTCTGAAGTGGGGGTAGTACTGCAGGATTTGTTGGGAAAGTTAGAATAGTATTTGTCTAGCAGAGCCCTGGTAGTGCAGTGGTTAAGAGCTACGGCTGCTAACCAAAAGGTTTACTAAACAAAAGGTCAGCAGTTCAAATCCACCAGCTGCTACTTGGAAACCCAGTGAGGCAGTTCTACTCTGTCCTGTAGGGTTGCTTTGAGTCGGAATCGACTCGATGTCAGCGGATTTGGGTTTGGGTTTTGGTTTGAACGGACTCCCTGGGCAGCGCAAATGTTTGAGTGCTTGCTCCTGTGCTGATCAAAAGGTTAGAGGTTCAAGTCCACCCAGAGGTATTTGGGAAGAAATGCCTGGAGATTTGCTTCTGAAAAATCAGTCATTGAAAACCTTATGGAGCACAGTTCTACTCTGACACTCATGGGGTCACATAAGTGGGAATCAACTCCGCAGCTGGTGGGTTTTTTTAGCGCATGGTTGAACCTTATCAAATGGTAGTGCCTGTTATTAGTGGAAGTAGCCCTTGTGGCATAATGGTTAAGTGCTCAGCTGTGAACCAAAATGTTGTCAGTTCAAACTCACCTCCATCTCCACAGGAAGAAATAGCTGGCAATCTGCTTCCATAAAGATAGCCTAGGAAACCCTATAGGACAGTTCTGCTCCTTCGTATAGGGTCACTAGATTCAGAATTGACTTGATGGCACACAAGAATATTGTTAGGGGTGCTGCGATTAATGTTGAGTATCTTTTTTTTTTTTTTTATTGTACTTCAGGTGAAGGCTTACAGACCAAATAGTTTCTCATGAAACAGTAGTACAAATATTGTTTTATGACATTGGTTAACAATCCCACAACATGTCAACC
>NW_004443961.1:20923520-20992301 GCF_000243295.1 Trichechus manatus latirostris
TTTTTTGGCAAGTCTGCTGTAAAAGATCTCTTTAAAGTGTTCAAAAACAAAGATGTTACTTTGAGGACTAAGATGTGCCTAACCAAAGCCATTTTATTTTCAGTCGCCTCATATACATGCAAAATCTGGACATTGTATAAGGAAGACTGAAGAAGAATTGATGCCTTTTGTTATGGTGTGGGTGAAGAATATTGAATGTATCATGGGCTGCCAGAAGAACGAACAGATCTGTCTTGGAAGAAGTACATCCAGAATGCTGCTTAGAAGCATGGATGGTGAGACTTTATCTCATGTACTCTGGATATGTTATCAGGAGGGACCAGTCCCTGGGAGGACCCGCAATGAGGTGGATTGACACAGTGGCTGCAACAATGGGCTCAACCATAGCAACGATTGTCAGGATTGCACAGGACCAGGCAGCATCTCATTCTGTTATTCATACGTGGGGTCACTGTGAGTCGGTACCAACTCCACAGCAGCTAAAAACAACAACATTTACTGGGGATTACCACTGACAGGTGGGAGGGGAACATGGGGAGTTATTGCTTAATTGGTACTGAGTTTCTGTTAAGGATGATGAAAAAATTAGGAAGCAGGTAGTGGTGATGATGGTACATGGTGAACATAGTGAATGTCACTGAACTGTACACGTAAAAGTGGCAAATGTTTTGTTGTGTCTGTCTTGCCTGTTTTGTTTCATGTATTTTAAGAAAAAAAAAACTTGAAGAGTAAACCAAAGAAGTCATCTAACTTAAGGAATGAGGGGTGGCATGCATAAAGCGGGTCTCTAGGCTGTGCCCCCTGGGCATTCTGCTTCCCAATGTGAGTGCAAGAGGCATATTTGTGTGTCTGAGTCCCCAGTTACTTCAATGGCTGGTGGCATGTGTAGCGAGATTCACTGCCACCATTTTATCTGATCGTTTACAAAACAATAGTTCAGCTGGCAGAGCAGGGGTGAAGGGAGGAAAGAGCTATGGAGCTGAGAAGCCAGCCTCATACCACAGCCCCAGGGCTTACAGGTCATCAGTTTAACTCCCTGAAGCCTCGGGTCTTTGGCTGCAAGGTGAGTCCAGTAGCATGTAACTCTTCCTGCCCAGTTCTTGGCACTCCACTAATGTCAGCCTCCTAACCTCCCTTTTTAAAATACAAATATTATGAAATGTTCCAGCTGAAATTCATTCTCCCCGATTTGAAGGATACAGTTAGCTCACTCAGATGAAAAACATTATCAGGTTTGACAGTATGATATATAGTTTATATACAGTTTATTGTTCAAATCTAGCCGTCTCCTAGCAGAATCTTATTAAGAAATATTTATGGAGTACTCGCCAGACATTAAGGAAGTACAGTGGTTAAGCACTCGGCTGCTAACCAAAAGGTCAGCGATTCGAACCCACCAGCCTCTCCACGGGAGAAAGATGTGACAGTCTGCTTCCATAAAGATCACAGCCTTGGAAACCCTATGGGGCACTTCTCCTATAGGCTCACTCTCAGTCGGAATCGACACAACAGCAACGGGATTTACTAGGCATTAAGATGTATCTTTACGACAAAGTCTATTTTCTTGAAGTTTGTGTTCTTGTGGTGGGTGAGAGACCTATAAACTTGAAAATAAAATACCAGTGACAGTGAATGATGAGAGTGGGGGCCATACCTTTGATGAGGTGAAGTTTAAGCCGATACCCGCATATTGATGAAGAGCCAGCTACACGAGGACCTGGAGAAAGAGATTGAGGGCAGGGAGAGCTAGTACCAAAGTTCTGAGGAGGGCGTGAGCTGCATGTTGTAGGAATGGAAGTGTCAGTGACTGGTGCACCCTGAGAGTTGGGTGGGCATGTCTCTTAGAATCTTCCTTGTAGACTTTGGATTTTATTCTAATTATGTTTTAGAAACCATAAGATGGAACATTATCTGATTTATGTTTTTAAATGATCATGTTAGCCCCTGGTCATAGAAGACTGTGGGAAGACAGCTAGGTGATGAAGCCACGAGGAATGATGCGGAAATCTAAGGTGGGAGGCATGGAAACCAATTGCTATTGAGTCAATTCCAACTCATGGTGACCCTGTGTGTGTCAGAGTAGAGCTGTGCCCCATAGGGTGTTCAGTAGCTGATTTCTCAGGAGTAGATCTCCAGCCTTTTGGTTAGCAGTGGAGCGTGTTAACAATATGCACCACATAGGGGCTCCAGGAGCCACAGAGGTAGTGAGAAAAATCAGAGTGGGGATTGTTGTGTGGTGTCCTGTCAGTTTCGACTCAGTGACCCCATGTGATAGAGTAGAACTACCCTATAGGGTCTTCTTTGCTATTATAATCTTTTTTTGTGCTTTAGATGAAAGTTTACAGAGTAAATTAGCTTCTCATTCTACAGTTTATGCACAAATTGTTTTGTAACATTGGTTGGAATCCCCGCGATGTGTCAACACTCCCATCTCCACACCAGGTTCCCCGTTTCCATTCGTCCTGTTTTCCTGTCCTTTCCTGCCTTCTCGTCTTTGCTTTTGGGCAGGTGTTGCCCATTTGGTCTCGTGTAAATGATTGAACTAAGAAGCACATTCCTCACGTGTGTTATTGTTTGTTTTATGGACCTGTCTAATCTTTGGTTGAAGGGCGGACTTTGGAAGGGACTTCAGTTCTGAGTTAAAAGGGTATCCAGGGATCATAATCTCAGGGTTCTTCTAGTCTCTGTCAGACCAGTAGGTCTGGTCTTTTTTTGTGTGTGTGTGAATTTGGACTTTGTTCTACATTTTTCTCCCGCTCTGTCCAGGGCCCTCTATTGTGATTCCTGTCAGAGCGGTTGATGTTGGTAGCTGGGCATTATCTTGTTGTTCTGGGCTCAGGCTGGTGCAGGCTGTGGCACTTGTAGTCCATTAGTGCTTTGGACTAATATTTCTCTTGTATCTTTGATTTTTTCATTCTCCTTTGCTCCAGATGGGATGGGACCAGTAGACGTACCTTAGATGGCCGCTCGCAAGCCTTTAAGACCCCAGACACTACTCACCAAAGTAGGATGTAGAACTTTTTTTTTATGAACTGCGTTAGGCCAGTTGACCTAGATGTCCCCCGATATGATGATCCCCAACCCTCATCTTGGCTGTAATCTTTATGGAAGCAGATTGCCAGGTCTTCTTCCCATGAAGCCACTAGGGGCCCTAGAGTGGGAATATATTTTGTAATTAAAGCAGAGATCTGCCAGATACAAGGAGTGCAGGAAGAGGAATGGGAAGATTCTGGTTTTGACCTGAAGGACCTGGTAGATGGTATTGTCTGTGAATCATTTTAAACTGGGAGATAATGAGGCCACTACTGGCTCTTTGAAGTCCCAGGGCATTGCACATGCTTAACATGATCGGCTGCTAACCGAAAGGTTGAAGATTTCAAATCCACTCGGGGATGCCTCAGAAGAAAGGCCTGGTGATCTGCTTTCAAAAAGCAGCTATTAAGAACTCTATGGAACATGACATGGGGGTGTCGTCTGTTGAAATCCACTAGACAGTAACTGGTGTGGTGGTGAATGGCTCTTCAGGGCGAAGGTGAGTAAGCGTAGGGTTGCTTCCTATGGAATATTGCTTACCTGGGTGGGGGCTGGGGCATGAGATGCTGAGGGGCCTGTTTGCTACAGACAGTAGATGGGCAGTTGGGGGAGGGAGGAAGCCGTCTGGTGTAGGAGTAATTGAGACAGGCTCTTCTGCGACTCACTGCAGCGGGAGGTAGTCCTGGTAAGGGTCGAGACCACATGGGGTGAACCATGGAGGGGACAGCTGGAGCTAGAGGCCATGGGATTAAACAACTGACATTGTCTGGGAGGATCTCAAGGAAATGTCCTCCAGCATCAGCCACGGGCAGGTGGTGTGCTTGACTACATGGAGGGCCATGCAAACCTTAGGCTTCCAGACCGAGGCCATTCTGGAGGGCTCCATCAATGGGCTGAGTGGGCCACAGCTCCCCCAGGCAGCTGACCAGCTTTGCTTTGGGAGATTCAAGAAGACAACTTACGTTAATCATGGTTGCTGTGGCAAGGAGGGCATACAGTCCTGTTGTGGGTGGGTTGTTGTTAGGTGCCGTCAAGTTAGTTCCAACTCATAGCGACCATATATGCAACAGAACAAAATACTGCCCGGTCCTGTGCCATCCTGACAGTTGTTATGCTTGAGCCCATTGTTGGCAGCCTCTGTGTCAGTTCATCTCGTTGAGAGTCTTCCTGTTTTTTGCTGACCACTCTACTTTACCAAGCATGATGTCCTTCTCCAGGGACTGGTCCCTCCAGATAACATGTCCAAAGTACGTGAGACAAAGTCTTGCCATCCTGACTTCTTAGGAGCATTCTGGCTGTACTTCTTCCAAGATGGATTTATTCGTTCTTCTAGCAGTCCATAGTATATTCAGTATTCTTCACCAACATCATAATTCAAAGGCATCAATTCTTCTTCATTCTTCCTTATTCATTGCCCAGCTTTCGCATGCATGTTACGTGATTGAAAATACCATGGCTTGGGTCAGGCACACCTTAGTCTTTAAGGTGGCATCTTTGCTTTTTAACACTTTAAAGAGGTCTTTTGCAGCAGATTTGCCCAATGCAATATGTTTGATTTCTTGACTGTTGCTTGTATGGGTGTTGATTGTGGATCCAAGTAAAATGAAATCGTTGACAATTTCAATCTTTTCTCCGTTTATCATGGTGTTGCTTATTGGTCCAGTTGTGAGGATTTTTGTTTTCTTTATTTTGAGATGTAATCCATACTGAAGGCTGTAGTCTTTGATCTTCACCAGTAGGTGCTTCAAGTCTTCACTTTCAGCAAGCAAGGTTATGTTGTTTGCCTATCTCGGGTTGTTAATGAGTCTTCCTCCAGTCCTGATGCCGCATTCTTCATATAGTCCAGTTTTGGATTATTTGCCCAGCATACAGATTGAATAAATATGGTGAAAGTTCGAAGGACTGCTTCTTGGTCTATGTACAGGTTTCTCATGAGCACAATTAAGTGTTCTGGAATCCCCGTTCTTCGCAATGTTACCCATAATTTGTTACGATCCACACAGTCGGATGCCTTTGCACAGTCAGTAAAGCAGGTATATATCTGTCTTTCGACTAGGATCCATCTGACATCAGCAGTGATATCCTTCGTTCCACATCCTCTTCTGAATCTGGCTTGAATTTCTAATAGTTCCCTGTCAATCTGCTGCTGCAACTGCTTTTGAAAAAGCTTAAGCAAAATTTTACTTGTGTGTGATATTAATGATATTGTTCAATAATGTCCTCATTCAGTTGGATCACCTTTCTTTGGAATGGGCACAAATATGGGTCCCTTCCAGGTGATTGGCCAGGTTGCTGTCCTCCAAATTTCTTTCTTGGCAAAGACAAGTGAACACTTCCAGCGCTGCATCCATTTATTGAAACTTCTCAATTGATATTCCGTCAATTCCTGGAGACTTGTTTTTCACGAATGCCTTCAGTGCAACTTGGACCTCTTCCTGCAGTACCACCGGTTCTTGATTATGTGCTACCTCCTGAAATGGTTGAATGTCGACCAATTCTTCTCGGTACAGCAACTTAGTGTATTCCATCTTCTTTTGGTGCTTCCTTGGAAACCCTGGTGGCATAGTGGTTAAGAGCTACAGCTGCTAACCAAAAAGTTGGCAGTTGAATCCAGCAGGTGCTCCTTGGAAGCTCTATGGGGCAGTTCTACTCTGTCCTATAGGGTCGCTATGAGTCAGAATTGACTCGACGGCAACAGGTTTGTTTGTTTGTTTGTTTTCTTTTTTCCTGCATCGTTGATTATTTTCACCATAGAATCCTTCAGTATTGCAACTCAACTCTTGAATTTTTTCGTCCGTTCTTTCAGCTTGAGAAATGCTGAGTTGTTCTTCCCTTTTGGTTTTCTATCTCCAGATCTTTGCATGTCATTATAATACTTTGTCTTTTCGAGCTACCCTTTGAAATCTTCTGTTCAGCTCTTTTACTTCATCATTTTTCCTGTTGCTTTAGGTGCTTGACGTTCAAGGGCAAGTTTCAGAATCTCTTCTGACATCCATTTTGGTCTTTTCTTTCTTTCCTGTCTTTTTAATGACCTCCTGCTGCTTCGTGTATGATATCCCTGATGTCATTCCACAGCTCATCTGCTCTTTGGTCATTAGTGTTCAGTGTGTCAGATCTTTTCCTGAGATGGTCTCTAAATTCAGGTAGGATATACTCAAGGTCATATTTTGGCTCTGTGAACTTGCTCTAATTTTCTTTAGCTTCAACTTAAACTTGCATATGAGCAGCTGATGGTCTGTTCTGCAGTCGGCCCTTGGCCTTGTTTTGTCTGATAATATTGAGCTTTTTCATCATCTGTTTCCACAGATGTAGTCAATTTGATTCCTGTGTATTCTGTCTGGTGAGGTCCACCTATATAGTCACTGTTTATGTTGGTGAAAAAAGGTATTTGCAATGAAGAAGTGATTGGTCTTGCAAAATTCTATCATTCGATCTCAGGCATTGTTTGTATCACCAAGGCCATATCTTCCAGTCGCCGATCCTTCTCGTGTCCAGCTTTGCATTCCAGTCACCAGTAATTATCAATACATCCTGACTGCACATTCCATCAATTTCAGACTGCAGAAGTTGGTAAAAATCTTCAGTTTCTTCATCTTTGGCCTTAGTGGTTGGTGCGTAAACTTTAATAATAGTCATATTAACTGGTCTTCCTTGTAGATGTATTGATATTGTCCTATTGCTGACAGCATTGTACTTCAGGATAGATCTTGAAATGTTCTTTTTGACGATGAATGCAACGCCATTCCTCTTCAGGTTGTCATTCCTGGCCTAGTAGACCATATGATTGTCTGATTCAGAATGGCCAGTACCGGTCCATTTCAGCTCACCAGTGCCTAGAATATCGATGTTTACGTGTTCCGTTTCATTTTTGACAATTTCCAATTTTCCTAGATTCATACTTCGTAATTCCTATTACTAATGGATGTTTGCAGCTGTTTCTTCTCATTTTGAGTCATGCCACATCAGCAAACGAAGGTCCCGAAAGCTTGACTCCATCCACATCATTAAGGTCGACTCTACTTTGAGGAGGCAGCTCTTTCCCAGTCGTCTGTTGAGTGCCTTCCAACCTGAGGGGCTCATTTTCTGGCACTATATCTGTGTTCCACTGCTGTTCATAATGGTTTCACTGGCTAATTCTTTTCAGAAGTAGACCGCCGGGTCCTTCTTCCTAGTCTGTCTTAGTCTGGAAGCTCAGCTGAAACCTGGCTACCACAGGTGACGCTGCTGGTATTTGAATACTGGTGGCATAGCTTCCAGCATCACAACAACACGCAAGCCCCGACAGCACATCAAACCGACAGAAGCATGGAGACCACAAATTTAGTGGATTAGAAAACAACACAAATTTATTCTCTTTATTCTGGACGTCAGAAGTCTGAAATGAGTCTTACAGGGCTAAAACCAAGGTATTAGTAGAGCTCGATCGTTCTGGAGACTAACAGGGAGAATCTATTTCCTTTTCTTTTCCAGGTTCTAGAGCCTGTCCCTATTCCTTGGCTTACAACCCGCATCACATGCCTTACTCCCCTGATTCCATGGTCACATCTTCCGCCATTGACCTTCTTGCTCTCCCTCTTATAAGGACCCTGTGGTTACATTTAGGACCCATTCTCATAATCCAGGATAATCTGCCCATCTCAGGATGCTTAATCTCATAAAGCAACATTCACAGGTTCCAGGGATTAGGATGTGGATAAGTATATCTTGGGGTAGGGGCATTATTCAGCCTACCA
The DNA here is from genome assembly GCF_000243295.1 of Trichechus manatus latirostris. NCBI lineage: Eukaryota > Metazoa > Chordata > Mammalia > Sirenia > Trichechidae > Trichechus > Trichechus manatus. The sequence continues at coordinate 20,931,287 of NW_004443961.1, forward strand.
TACTCAGTTAGCCCAGATTTTAGAAATTTATGATCCAGGCCCTATAGCAGTGGTGCTTAATTTGGGAGGTACTCATCATACTGGTTAAGAGGGAAAGGCCTGGGTTCCTGTTCCATCTTTGCTCCATATGATTTGCTCTTGGACAAGTTAATTTTTGTGCTGCTTTTTCCTTGTGTGTAAAATGGGAATAAATAATACAGTGTCTATCTTTTGGTAGTTGTGATGATCAAAGAAGGTAAGGCCACTGAAGCACTTAGCATAGTGCCTGTGACACATAAGAGCTCAAACAGTTACTTTATTACAAAGGCAGGTTCTAAGTTGACTCTTTAAGTGGCTCTAGGAGGTGAGGACAAAATTGGGCATTGGAGGTGCCTGGGTGTTTCATCCCAGCTGTACTTTGTCATGGTGCCAGCAGGTGGCGACATCGGCCACATCTTGACACTGCAGACCTTCATCTGCAGCAGGAAACGGTTAAGAGGTCCAGTTCTCTGGTGTGGCAGTACTCAGTTGTGACACTTGTCCTTATCCTTTGCAAGATAGGGGTTTTCATAAACAGCTAGAGTCAGTTAGGTGACTGGATGGCCTCGCCTGCAGGTCTTTCAAGTGCCAGAGACACCATCCTGGCTTTCACTGGTGAGCAGTACCACACATTCGTCCCTGAAGGCTGAGATGCCAGTTACCTAATGCAGGACTTTCGTGCAGCCAGGGTGGTGTGGACTGAAGGTTGGGACTGTGAGAGTGGGCTCAGGAGGACACCTGGTTAACAGCTCTTAACCACTTCTGTGATTCTGGGCTCGGTTGCCTAAGCTGAGAGGGTAGTTCCAAAACAAACTCTGGTATAAACAAGTCTGAGGGTCCAGTGTGAAATCCAGAATCTGAGATGGCATGGCCCAGGGAACATCCAGAAGCAACCAAGAGAAAGTGGTAATAGGTCAGAAAGCCAAAGATTTCAGGAGAAGCAGAATCCCCAGCACTAGGCTGAGAGTAATTTCAGAGTCAACAGTTCAGTTCCATGGTCCGGGGTGAGAACATGGGCTGAACACTTTATTAGCCTCCACAGGATCTGTGGTGCTTCAGAGGTACATGAAATGAAGGATAAAATGGAGAAGCCAGACTAGAGGTTTTTAAAAAAAAAAAAAGTTGCTATCAAATCAGCTCCAAAGCATGGTGACCCCATGTGTATCAGAGTAGAACTGTGCTCCATAGTGTTTTCAGTGGCTAATTTTTGAGAAACAGGTGGCCAGGCCTTTCTTGAACCTCCATCCTTTTCGGTTAGAAGTTAAATGTGTTAACCATTTATACCACCCAGAGAGAAGGGTTACGATTGCATAAAATGGTGATTGATTTTTTAAATTTGTGTTAATATGTTGTAATTTAAATATATTGACTTAAGCAAACACTTCTGTTGATTTGATAACTGTTTAATATTGGGTAGTCTATACCTGTAATGTTAAATTCTAACAAGATAGGAGATAAATGTACGGTTGATGTAGCCTGCTGTGGTTTCAGTAATGTACCACAAGGTGGCACCAACTTCAAAAACTGGTTTCGCCGCTTAAGGAAATTGTGAGTATACGTTGCAAGCTCCAGATCGTGTAAAGTTGTGAACAAAGAGATACCCTAATGGGAGAAAGCTTTGTGATGTCAAGTCGTTGCCCTTGGAAGCATTTGAACTATGTATACTTTTTGAGTCTACTTTATAGAATTAAAATGTTAAAGCTAGAAGGATCCATCGGGTTTCCCCATTCCCTTATTTTCAAGTTAGTGGGAGATTTACAGAGGCTCTAATTCTGTTTTTAGAAGTGAAACCATTCTCAAAAGGGAGGTATAAGAGGAGTATGCTGTTTCCAATACAAAAACAGCTCTAAATTACATAAAATAATCTTCAGTAAAATCTCACTAAATTTCCCTTATTTTTGTATTTTGTTGATTTTTTTTTTCCCAAGAAATGTAAGGGCCAAAGAGATTAACTGTTTTCTCACATATTAGTATAAATCAGCTTCTATAATCTGATCTGCAAAATATTTAATTTAGATGATCAGTTAATTCTTAATTGTGAAGTTTTTTTGTCAAGGAGATACTTTTATTTAGTAGAAATTCTACTCATGATAATAAAGTTAAAGCTTTCTATTAGAAAAAATGCTCAGGTTACTTTCCATTAGTCTTGTCCTCCCATTAGCCTGTCACTGACTACTTAAATACACTTCCTCTTTCAGGAAGTATCAGCCCAAGGAAACCTTCCTATTAATGTCACTTACATAGTTCTTAGTTTTAACAGTTGATTTAGTACTTCATTATCTTTGTGATTGTTTTTGTTTTTCTTAGTCATTGAATTTAATTAAATCCTAGAGAGTACACTGTCTCCTCAATCAATGACATGGTTAGGTTCCAAAGACCAGGTCGTTATGTGAAATTGGTGTTATGCGAAAATGGAGGATGACCACATCAGATCACAAAATGGAGGATAATTAACATCATTACATAACTGCCAAACCACTGAGAATCATGGTCCAGCCAAATTGACACATAACCTTAACCATCACAGCCAGTGTTAGTCTCACCTCAGCATTCATTACTGCCAGATGTACGTCATTAATGTGCAAAATAGTTAGGTAGTAGTTTTTTTACTGTTGTCGTAAATGCAAAATTTTGTATAATGAGATAGTGAGGAGAAGGTGTAGTACCAAGTTTCTTTGATTCGAATTAGTTCCTGAAGACAAAGACTATAGAGTTAATCTCTAGAAAATGCAATAGAACACTTGAATTAAAAAAATAAAAATTAGACTAACTTTGAATGACATATATATGTATGTATGTGTATACACGTATGTATGTGTGTATAGGTGGCACAAATGGTTTGCACTCGACAGCTAACCTAAAGATTGGCAGGTTGAACCTATCCAGCATTACTGAGGAAGAAAAAGCCTGACAGTCTCCTTCTGTTAATATTACAGCCAAGAAAACTCTGTGGCACCATTCTTTGCACACCAGGGCGTTGCCACGAGTCAGAATGGACTTGACAGCAGCAAACAACAGCAATGTATACACATACATACATACGTGTATGAATGACAGCTTGATTTCATATATGTGGGGGGGGGCTAACCTTTCACGATATTCCAACTCCTGCCTTTGTTTCGTTTCCAGTTCTATGATTCTGTGATTCTAGTGGCATGAGGAAGAAAAATTTCTGTTTCTTTTTCAAATAGGTTAATGAGGAGAAAATGAGCCCTCGTGGCACAGTGATTAAGCGCTCAGCTGCTAATCGAAAGGTCGACGGTTAGAACCCTTCAGCGGCTCCGCAGGAAAGAAGACCTGAGAATCTGCTCCCGTAAAGATTACAGCCTAGGAAACCCCATGGGGCAGTTCTACTCTGTCATACAGGGTCGCTATGAGTTGCAGTCAGCTTGGCACACAACAGTGAGGACAAATGGTTACCAAATGGCTCTAAGATTTTATATCAGCAGTCTTCTGAACATTTTTTATTACGTAGCCCATTTGGTAGAAAAAATAAAGTTGTTAATAAAATACTTTCTAGAACCATATTTGCCTCTTTTTAGGTTTGATTTTTCTAACTTCAGCTCAAGTACCTTTTCTGTGCTTATTTATAATTCACACAGTCAGAAATAAATGTGATATAGTCCAAAGAGGTAACCCATGCTTTGGTTATTTCTGGAATGTAGAAGACCTTCAAGTATTTGTTGAATGAGTGAATGTTTTTCAGTAATTTTCAGATTTTTTAAATAACTGGAGCTTAGCAGGAGTTGAGAAGAGCAATATGAGCACGAGTAAATGCATTTGCCTGAAATAATGTCTTTGTTTCTGATGAAAAATGACCAAATGTGTTATCTTTATTTTTCTCCCCCTTTCTCTCCCTTAGATTGGAATAATTGGTGGAACAGGCCTGGATGACCCAGAAATTTTAGAAGGAAGAACCGAAAAATACGTGGATACTCCATTTGGCAAGGTTAATATCCAATTCATGGAGACATGTCAGCTTTTTTCTTACTCCTTGCTGGCTTGGTTTTTAAGTTAAACAATAAAGAATTGCTTTGTCTTGGCAGTCCGGGTCTGCGGGCCCCAGGTGGGAAGGGCCAGGAGTCCTACCTCTGGATTCTATCAGCTGAGCTGGTTTCTGAGGGAGGCCTTGAACCTTGCTGTGTTGACAACATGGCTTGGGCATGCACAAATAACTTTCGATTTATGTATTTCTAGAAGCCAGATACTCATTTTAGACATAGCAGCTGTACTCTTCTGGCCTCCCCCATTCAAATCAGCTTACCTCTGTTTTAGGCCTTTGGGTCACCCAGTGCTAATTCAGGGGATAGTCTGATGACTAAAGGGAGGAAGTATCATTACCAAGAGGAGCCCTGGTGGTGCAGTGGTTAAGCGCTTGGCTGCTTACTGAAAGGCTGGCAGTTCGTACCCACCAGTCATTCCACAGGAGAAAGATGTGGCTGTCTGCTTCTGTAGAGATTACAGCCTTGGAAACCCTATGGGGCAGTTCTGCTCTGTCCTCTAAGGTCGCTGTGAGTTGGAATTGACTCACCGGCAGTGGGTTTTATCATTACAAAGCGGCGTTTTTTTAGTGAGCCCTGGCCCAAAGGAGGATTATCTTAGGGATCTGGAACACAATTGATGTTGTAAATGTATGACTAAACTGGAAATAAAATATCCCTCCTTTTTTCGTTGAGACCATTATTCTCGAAGCCCCTGTGTCACCCAGCCTGGACCCAGGTGGGGTGTCTGCCTTCTCCTAATTCCATATTACTACCTCCAAACATCACACTTCCTCTGATCCTCCTGTGAACATCCCCATATCTGACCATCCCAACCACACCGCCCTTTTCCCTGTCTCCTTAGACGGACCTTGGGTCCTCCAAGTCCTGCAGTCAGCTTGGCCAGCTTCTTACCTCCTCATTTCTTAACCTCCTTCAGTTCCAAGGGCCTTTTTCCACTCCCTCAAGTCATTACATGGCCATCTCGGACCTAGTTAAGACAAGCAAACAGGTCCAGTGCTGATTTCTTAAATCCCATGAAGCTTCTGTCCTTTCTGCCTTTCACTTGCACACCTGTTTTTGAACCTGCCAAAGACTATCCCAGATCCTTGAGGTGCCTGCTACAAATAGATGTGACTAAATAGTACCTACCCAGGCACCCAAGGCAGACTTCAGAGTTCTGTTGATGGCTGTGCCTCCAGAGGGCTCAGCACATATTTATTGAATGATTAAGCTGATCACTCAAATCTAGACTTCTTTTACTTCTCTAAGGTAAATCCTCTTGTGGATGAACAGTTCAAATGGCAGCTTTTTAATTGTGTGTATATATACACGTGGAGTCCCTGGGTGGCAAACAGTTAAGAGCTCGGCCACTAACTGAAGGTCGACCTTTCGAATCCACCCAGAGGCTCCTCAGAAGAAAGACCTGGCGATCTACTTCTGAAAGATCACAGCCATTGAAAACCCTATGGACCACAGTTCTGTTGTAACACATGAGGTTGCTGTGAGCTGGAATAGACTCCGTGGCAACTGGTTTGGTTTTGGGGGGTGTGTGTGTGTATATTTGGTATGTGTGTATATATATATATTTATATATAATGTTTTAAAATCATTAAGTTGAAATCATTTCTCTTTATGTGTAGCCATCCGATGCCTTAATTTTGGGGAAGATAAAAAATGTTGATTGTGTCCTTCTTGCAAGGTACGATATTTTAAGCTTCTTGAATGTTACTACTAAATGCGAATTTATATTTCCCTTAGTTTCTGAAAAGAGTAATGATGTAAAGGTTTATGTGTTGTTGAAGTCACCTGGCTACACCACTGATGGCGCTGGAGTTACGCTGACTTTGGATGCCAGAGATCTCGTTTCTGTTAGATTGGGAAAGTGGTCACAACAGGCCAGTAGATGTGATGAGTTCGACTAAGCTTGAGGCTCTGGTTTCAGTTCAAACTGTGAAAGGAAATGTTTTCTTCTGTTCATTTTTTTTTTTCCGTCTGATTATCAATATCATGAAAGACGATGGTTCAACTATGACCCCTTGCGTAGTGCTAGTTGCATCTACAGAGGCTGTGGGTTTAGGGTCTCCAAAGTAGGCTGCTGATAGTGTCCATACCCTTGATTCTTTGATGAGGCTAGTGCTCGTTTTATAGAGATTTGTATTCTGCTAATGATGCAGTTGTTTTCAGACCTTTTTGTCTTCCATTTACTATGTTTCCTTTGCCCTGGGGTTCTTCCATTAAAATCTTTTCTCTAGCTCACTGTCTTTGATTCCTTGCCCCAGTCTTGGTTTCTCTCAAGTGAAAAACGCATTCTAAATTTAGGTAGTCTTTATTTAAAAAAAAAAAAAAAAAGGACAAAATAATTTTTATCACATAGTTAGAAATTAGTCAAATTACATGTGTTAGTTTTCTGTTGCTGCGTAACAAGTTACCACAGATGTAGCTGTGTAAAACAAGATACATGTATTCCCTCACAGTTTCCGTGAGTCAGGAGTCTGGGCACAGCTTAGCTAGGTCTTCTGCTCAGGTCTCACAAGGCTGCACAGGGTGCATCTGGAGCTTGAGGTTCTCTGCCAAGTTCATGCTGTTGTTGGCAGAATTTAGTTCCTTGCGGTTGTAGGCCTGAGGCCGTCAGCTCCTGGAGCCACCCGCAGTTCCCTACTGTGTGGCCCTCTCCATCGGCAGTTGACGACATCATAGCAACAGCTGGTTTCTTCAAGACGAGCAGGAGAGTGTAAGCTGCCAAGTGGAGCCCACTCATGGGAGGGCCATTCCAGCACCTGTCATATTCCATTGGTTGGAATCAAGTCTCAGTTCCACCCACACTCAAGGGGGAGATTATATAGGGTGTAAACATGGGACCACCCTAGCGTCTATTTGCCACTCTGCATTTTTAAAGTATAAGTGACTCTTCTGAATCCAGTAAAACTAAATTGTAGTTTTAGATGGTCACGTGGGGTGGATTTCAGGAAATTAGTTGGTCTGTGGTCATTGCTGGAGAATCACTTAATTTTTCCAGATTGTAGGAGAAAACGAGGAGCCCTGATGGCACAGTGGGTAAAGCACTCGGCTGTTAACCAAAAGGGTGGCAGTTAGAACCCACCAGCCACTCTGTGGAAGAAAGATGCTGCTTCTGTAAATATTACAGTGTTGGAAGTCCTATGGGACAGTTCTCCTCTATCCTGTTGGGGCACTATGAGTTGAAATTGACTCGATGGGTTTGGGTTTGCGTCTGGTGGGAGAAAACAGTGGGTGGTGTGGCCCGTGGTGTTTTATGCTCCTGCGAACTGAAGTGAACTGAAATGTGTTGAGCTGTGAAATGTTTGACCCTCTAATGCAGTGGTTATTAGCTACCTTTAATTTTTTAATTTCTTTTGAAAGATCTCATCAGAGTTTTAGAGTCCAGCCTCAGGAAAATACATATCCTTTCTGAGCATTCATGGACCCCTGCCAGCTTCTTCTGACAATTAGTTCTTTTCTGAGTGTTTTTAATGCCCTGAGCACTCATCTGCCTGTTCTACTCTCCATCCCAGGCATGGGAGGCAGCACACCATCATGCCTTCAAAGGTCAACTACCAGGCGAACATCTGGGCACTGAAGGAGGAGGGTTGTACACATGTCATAGTGACCACGGCTTGCGGCTCCCTGAGGGAGGAGATTCAGCCCGGTGATATCATCATTATTGATCAGTTCATCGACAGGTGAGCAAGCTCTGTACACGGTCCGGGCTGTTGTAAGATCATTCCCTAGGTAGTTGTCATGGATTGAATTGTGTCCCCCCAAAATACCTGTCAACTTGGCTGGGTCATGATTCTCCCAGTGTTGTATGATTGTGTACTGTTTTGTAATCTGATGTGATTTCCTTATGTGTTGTAAACTCTATCACTATCATGTAATAAGATGGATTAGCAGCAGTTAGACTGATGAGGTCTGCAAGAGTGGATAGGGTCTTAAGGCAATGTCTTTTGAGATATAAAAGAGTGAAGTGAGCAGAGACACAGGGGAACCTCATACCACCAAGAAAGCAGTGCCGGGAGCAGAGTGCATCCTTTGGATCTGAGATTCCTGCACTGAGATGCTCCCAGACCAAGGGAAGACTTGATACATCACAAGGACCTTCCTCCAGAGCCAACAGAGAGAGAAAGCCTTCCCCTGAAGCTGATGCCCTGAATTTGGACTTGTAGCTTACTGGACTGTGAGAGAATAAACTTTTCTTTGTTAAAGCCATCCACTTGTGGTATTTCTGTTACAGCATCACTAGATGACTAAGACAGTAGTGCAAATGGTTAACGTGCTCAGCTGCTGACTAAAAAGTTGGGGGCTCAAGTTCACCCAGAGGCACCTTGGAAGAAAGGCCTGGCGATCTACTTCTGAAAAATCAGCCATCGAAAATCCTACGTAGCACAGTTCTACTCTTACACATATGGGGTCACCGTGAGTTGGAATTGACTCACCGGCAGCTGGTGAAATATCATTCCCACCCCAGGTGGATGATCTTTGGGAACCTGGGGGAGAGGGGAGGGTGGGGCCACAGACAAGTTTTAAGCTTTTTATTGTGGGAATTTTTAAACATATCCAACATTCAGTGATACCATGAACTCTCAAGTTCCTATTTCTAGCTTCAACAATTATCAATTCATTGCAGTATGTAACTTTAAAAGATAAGATATGAAGCAGACACACATATTAATTAATATTTCTTTAGTAGCTGGGCAATGATCTCCTTTTTCTTAATGTCACATGAACTTGTTTTTTTATAGTTGGTTTGGTCAAATAAAGGTCCAGATGAGATCCGCTCACAGACAGACGGGCCTGATCAGCCTTTTAGTCCAGAAGTTTCCACTTGCTCTTTTCCTTTTTCTTTTTGTCCTGCAAAGCCTCCCCACATTCTAGATTTTTAGGGATCTAAATGTCCCTACATGATTGCATCTCTAAGTGTCACTTATTGCCTTCCTCTTTCCCCTGTAAACTGGTAGTTAGCTCTGGAGGCCTGATCAGAACCAGGTTTGATTTCTAGGCAGCAATACTTCTGCATCCCATCAGGAGGCATGTCACATCTGTTCGTTTCGTTTCTTTTTTTCTTTTTTGAGAGTGTACCAATCTCCCTTTGTTTTTATTTTCACGACGTTAAGCTCAATCAGTTCAGTCGGGTGCCAGGACTTGTTTATTTTTCGATTGCAAATAAGATGTAACATTCCTTTTCCAAAGAGTTAAGCAATAACAGAATGCCGAGCTCTTGCGCCTTTTGAAGTAGTTGAAGAAATCACAAAGGAAGGTGATGATGTCCTGCGTGTGGGACAGGGGCCTCTGCTTTCTACTGCTTGGCCCCATGGTGGGGTAGGGTGGAGTGCCGCGGGGTGTAGACCACTTGAGGACTCTGACCGCTGTCTGCATCCAGTCCATCCTGTTCCTCACAGCTGTCGTCTCTGAGCTTGCTGCACCCTTAGAGAGTTCTAAGGAAGGTTTATTGAGTCCAGTTCTATACGTCTTCTATGGAATGAAACTGCATTAGGTTGAATCATATGAAATTGCTCATTTTGTAGGTCAGAAATGGTTGAGTATCAACAATTTCATGTAGTCCAATCAAATAAATAATAGAAGATAGACTAATGTCAGCGCCCATGGAAGCAGTAGTTAAGAAATCAGACGATGTATTGCATTGGGAAAATGTGCTGTAAAAGACCTCTTTTAAAGTATTAAAAAGCAAAGATGTCACTTTGAGGACTAAGGTGCGCTTGATCCAAACTATGGTGTTTTCAGTCATGTGATATGCATGCGAAAGCTGGAAAATGAATAAGGAAGACCGAAGAAGAATTGACGCCTTTGAATTACGGTGTTGGTGAAGAATATTGAATATACCATGGACTGGCAAAAGAACGAACATATCTGTCTTAGAAGAAGTACAGCCAAAATGCTCCTTAGAGATAAGGATGGCGAGACTTCATCTCACATATTTTGGACATATTATCAGGCAGGACCAGTCCCTGGAGAAGGACATAATGCTTGGTAAAGTACAGTGGCAGCAAAAGAGAGGAAGACCCTCAGTGAGATGGATTGATACAGTAGCTGCAGTGAGCTCAGGCATAACAAAGATTGTCAGGATGGTGCAGGACTAGGCAGTGTTTCATTCTGTTGTACATAGGGTCACTAAGAGTCAGAACCGACTCAACGGCACCTAACAACAACAGACTAAAGTCATATGTGCCTGCCTTTTTGATTGTTATTGATTAGTGGCTGACTTTGTATAATTTATTTTCTTATTTATTATCCATCTTCCTCTCCAGAACCTAAGCTATACGAGGGCAGGGACCTATCTGTCTTACTTTGCCACTCTGACCCTGGCACCTAGAGCAGTGCCTGGACAATGGTTGCTCCACCAGTATTTTTTGAATTATTGAATGAACGTGCTTGTTGCAAGAGAGGCAGGCTGAGGTTGGTGTTCAGAGGACTTTTTGATTGAAGTCCCTATAGTCTTCAGAGTCCCTGTGTTTAGAGGTTAATGACATAAAATGATTGTACTATGATTGTTTTAAAAAGCAGAATGTAAAACTGCATATCCAGAGTGATCCAGCTTTTGTATAGTGTTATATATGAAACTGGAAAGAAAAGTCTGAATTGGGTACTAAGCTTGGGATGAATTTGTTACTTAAATTCTGTAAGTACACATTGCCGCATTTCCCAAATCTTTTCTCACGTGTAGTGAACACAGATGTTCATATACTGGCTCTTCCAAGGAAGCAGTTGGGTCAGAAAGAGGGAGAAGAGGAAGAGATCTGGCCTCCCTCTCATCTTGGCACTCAGCTGTATAGTCTTGGTGGCAAGCAGCTTAATCTTTTGGTGTCTGTTTCCTGTGATGTATGGATAAGCTGCTTCCATAGTGTTCCCATGAAAGTTCAAAATACCCTAGCAAGTGCCTTTTGTTGGAGCATTGGTGGTGCAGTAGTTAAGAGTTTGGCTGCTAACCAAGAGGTCAGCAGTTGGAATCCACCAGCTGCTCCTTAGAAACCCTATCGAGCAGTTCTACTCTGTCCTGTAGGGTTGCTATGAGTCAGAATCAACCTGATGGCAACGGGTTTGGTGTTGGTTTAGCACGTGTTACCTACCCAATAAATGGTGCCAAGTTAGTAAAACGAGAAAAAGTCTGTTAAGAGGAGGACCCCTGGGGAATATCACTTTAGTGTAAGATACACACTTGTTATTCATTGCCGTGGAGTCAGCTTCCACTCATGGTGACTCCAGGTACTACGGAATGAAACACTGCCCAGTTGTACTCCATCTTCGTGATCATTGGAATATTTGAGTCCATTGTTGAGGCCATTGTGTAGTGCCTTCCAACCTAGGGGGCTCATCTTCCAGCACAATACTGGGCAGTATCCTGTTGTGGTCCATATACTTTTCGTTAGCTAATGTTTGGAAGTATATCGCAAGGCCTTTCTTCTAGTCATAGTCTGGAAGCTCTGCTGAAACTTGTCCACCATGAGTGACACCTGGTTTTTGAAATACCAGTGGCGTAGCTTCCAGCATGGTAGCCACATGCAGGCTACTACAGTACAGCAAACTGACAGACGGGTGGTGAGAAATACATAGTAGGTTCCTAAAAATAAGAATGAAATCTCATTAATGATTTTCATATTGATTATATGTTACAATTATAGTATTTTGGATATATTAGGTTAAGTAAGATATCAAAACTGATTTTACCTGTTTCTTTTTACTTTTTTAATGTGGCTACTAGAACATTTTAAATTTCACATGTGGTTCGTGTCGTGTTTCTATTGGATAGCACTTTCTCAATAACAGTGCCGCTGGTGAGCATGTGGTTTTCAGTTCACCAGGCTTAGGCATGAATATGACTCACCATGAGTGTTTGAATGGCTCATAGGAGAAGAAACCAGGACTGTTTGCCTTGTGGGTAATGGCCTCTGTGTGTTGTACTGATGGTGCATTTTGTGGTAATGTCGACCTTAGGCCATTTCTAGGGATTTAAGTCAACACTACTGTGTTGAGGCAGGTGCCTGACACCACCACTTGGTGCTGTCATTGGTCTCTGAATGGTGAGCCATGAGCTAGAGGCTGTTGTTAGCCTAAGGTTCCCAAAGTTGTACCCACAACCCCAGCTGGTTTGACAGAAAGTACAAAGTTTCACAAAGCCACACATGGATTGTAGAACCACAGGGTGCAGGAACACTGGATTAGGAGGTTGCATCTTGCTTCTCTCTGGCCTCGGGCAAATCACTTCACCTCCCTGGGTCTCTGTCCCCTCCTTTCACTGCACTGCTGGTGTGTTCTTCTTCAGGGACTGATCTAGAAACACACACATTTTCCTGTTGGCTATAACTTTGCCAGCACATTGTCTTAGAGAAAATACCCTTGTCCTAAAGTGGTTTTCAAAGTCTAGACAGAGCATTTTAATCTCCCTAACATAAGTTTGTGATAAAGGAAGAGGTGCAATAGAGTAGTATGGCTATTCTTCTATAGATGGCAGAACTACTTTCTCTACCCTTAGTGCCCAGCAGAGGAAAAAAATACCAACCCAGCATATCAGCCATGCCCTGCATACCTGAGTGGTCCTTAAGGCTTAAGAGTGACAGGTGACTCTGATTTTCAGAGTTGTTTTTAAAAACATTAAATTTCTACTCTAAAAATGACAAACGGCCTTGAAGGAATCTTAGAGGTCAGAAGCTCTTTAAGAAAATAAGGTTAAAGACGCCAGCGATTACTGTTTTTTGTGTGTCAGGAACATATTTCCTACTTTTCTTTTTTTCCAATTATATGTTATGTGTTTAAAAGTTCGAAAAACCCAGATAACTTAATAAAATCACCCATAATCCCCAAAACTCCAAGATAAGAGAAAAGGAGGCCATTCCTCTGTGAACATCATTCTTTCTCTCATGCTACATTCAAGCTGTGAAAGTAACGCCTTTCCTCTTGTGAGAAAAGGGGAACGTCACTGACCTGAGACAGCGGGACAACAGACCAGGTGGGGAGGCCTGTGGTGATTCCAGGTATTTTGGGGCATGTGCAGTCAGTTCCATGTCTTCGTTTCGCAAACATGCAAAGGAAAGGACTTTGCTGATGTTTAAAGTGGAAAGAACCATCTTTTCTTTGTGATTGGGGCAGCAGTGGAACGCAAGCTGTATCTTGGTCTGGAACTTGCATACCAGAAGAATGTGTTGCCTTTGCCATTTTCCCATTTTTATTGCACGGTGAGAGGCTTCCTGACTTCTCTCTTGCTCTAGGTCCTGGGCTCCACGTGCAACATTCTTTACAAACCAAAAATTAAAAATGGGAATTCTGCCATATTCACATTTCCTGTGTGGAGTATCTGTGAAATCTGTTGCAGTTACAGTCAGGGAAATACTGAGAACTTGTAGGAAGCTGGTCCTCCATAGGTCTCCTCTGTGCGTTTCACCTCCTGCTGTGTGGGATTTGATTATTCCATTTCTTTTACCTTGTAGAAGGCCCCTATTGCCGGAGCCACAGTTATTTGGCAGTTCGGGGTGAAGAATGGAACTTGTTCCACTTTCAAGCAGTCATTAAATAGTCCATTTGAGCTGGGGAAAGAATTTTTTACTTGACATTTTCTCCTAAGACAGTTGTTGATACCGTTTATACTTTAAAAAGACCTCAAATGGTATACTCTCCGAAATTAATAATTTGAGAGTTCCTTTCCTGTGCGTGTGGGAACCCTGGGTGGCGCAGACAGTTAAGTGCATGGCTGCTAACTGAAAAGCTGGCAGTTCAAATCCACCCAGAGGTACCTTGGAAGGAAGGACTGCCAATATGCTTAAAGAAAAAAATCAGTCATTGAAAACCATGTGGAGCACAGTTCTCCTCTGACACACATGGAGTCGCCAGGAGTTGAACTGGTTTTTCTCCTGTACGTGCAGGACGCATTTGGCTCTCACAGCGTCCCCTGTGGGAACTGAGCAAGGTGCTCTGTGAGTGGGGGAGACAAAAGACCTCATAAGGAGTCAAAGTAGATTCCCCTCCTCAGAATCTGGCTTTGCCATGTGTGACAGGCACGGCACTCTGAAAGCCCAGCCACCTGAAGGTTCTAGTAAGGTTTTCAGGATTGCTTTATATATACCTGCGTTCACCCTGGCATCCTCTCATCCTCCATTTTGTCTGTTTTGCCACTGTTCAGAGAGCAGCTGGAAAGGCTGCCTGTCCCCTCACTTGCTGATTGGTTCCAGCTACTGTTACCTTTCCCCCAGTGGTGACTGTTTTTTCCAAACATGTAAAGATGCATCTCTTATGAGCCCAGCAGGATCATGATTGGTATTTTATGAAACCATCTGCTTGTTGTGTCTCCTCCTGCCTGTGGCTTCACAAGGGCGCCCTGTCAGCCTAACCAGATTCTGAGACGTGACGTAGAGAAGTTCAGAAGCGTGACCGTGCATTCGCTTGGCTTTCGTTTTGTCTTTTTGCCGTCAGCCTTGCAGCTTAGGTGTGACCATCTCCCACCGCCTGTGCCACTCCACTTTTAAGGCTTGACTTTAAAGATAAACTGATGTGAAGGAGTGGCTTCTGGTGAGTTTTGTTTGTTTGTTTTTTAATTATTGTGTTTTTGGTGAAAGTTTACACAGCAAATTAGGATCCATTTAATAATTACAACACGAATTGTTCAGTGGAATTAGTTAACATTTTTTTCCACGTGTCAACATTCTATTAATTGTGTCCTGGATTGTTCATTTCCAGTAATTAGTTTCCCTGTCTCCTTACCCTTCCATCCTTGCTTTAGAGTAGTTGTTGGTTCTGGTGAGATTCTTGATTGAGTTGGAGCAAAGCAAGATTACTTCCCCACTAGCTGCATTTTTTTAAAGCATGAGGCATTTTGTTGTCTCTTCCTGTTTTCCTCCTGGTACACAGGCCCTCCATTTCCTAACTCAGTTATTGTTGGATACTTACACGCATTCATCTGTGGGAGGACTGGTGGTACGGCCGTTCTTTCACCCCAAACCGCTAACTGCCACGCAAGGCACGTGGGCAGGGGATTCCAGCAATTTCCATACATGACCTCTCTCTTCGCTGTTAATCCTGATCATTATCACCAAACGGAAGTCAGTTCACCATAGGATGCAGCTATCAAAAGGAACAGCTAGATCTGTAAACTGGGTAGAAAAGGTGCCCACGTTATATTAGATTTTAAAAAAAGTGCAGAGTAGTAGGACCTGTTAAATTGCTTCTGTCACTGTCACTGACATCTCAGGGTAAGGCTAGCAAACCTGCTCAGTAAGGAAGAGGGTAAGATTTCTTACTTTTTAATTACCAGTTTGCCATCAAGTCAACTCTGACTCATGGTGACTCCGTAGGGTCTTCGGTGGCTGATTTTTTGGAAGTAGATAACCAGGCCTTCCAAGATGCTTCTGGGTGGACTCAAACCTCCAACGTTTTGGTTAGCAGCCAAGCATTTAACCCTTTGTACCACCCACGGACTCCTACTTAATTAAAAAAAACAAACCCAATGCTGTCGAGGCTGTAATCTTTAGGGAAGCAAACTGCCACATCTTTCTTCCGTGGAGCAGCTGGTGTGTTTGAACCACCACCCTTTCGGTTAGCAGTTGAGCGCTTTAACCATTGCACCTCCAGGGCTTCCAAACCCATTGCCTTGGAGTCGATTCCCACTCACAGTGACAGAGTAGGACTGCCCCATAGGGTTTCCAAGGCTGCAAATCTTTATGGAAGCAGACTGCCACGTCTTTCTCCTGTGGAGCAGCTGGTGGGTTCGAACTGCCGACCTTTCAGTTAGCAGCCAGGCGCTGAACCACTGGGCCACCAGAGGGCTCCTCCTATTTAATAGTGACCAGTGTGTAGGGACATTTTGCAGATACCCTTTTTTTTTTTTTAAACAATGAAATAAATACTGCTTAAAAGTTAATGATTAAAATAGAAAAGCAGGGTGTGATTCCCAGTGCGGGGCAAGTGTTTCCTGTAAAGTGTGGTCAGCAACATGTTGGCGTGTTGTGCCTGAGGCTCCTGGCTAGGTCTACTTGAAGGATGCAGAAGAAGCCCTGGCTTGGAAAGGAAGAAATCCAACTTTTTTCCCTTGCTGTGCCCCCAGATTCCTTTGTTACTGAGTGTCCTCATCTGCTAAATCAGGGTGTTGGAACAATTCCTCAGAGTTCTGGAGATGCATACTTAGTCATCAGGAAAGTCCCGCTGTAAACATTGAGTGGTAGGGGATTATGTCAGTTTTTTTCTCCTTTCTAAAGAGACAACCCTGCCTGGGCCTTCCCTACAATGTCATAGTTAAAAGTTCTTTCTTCTTGTTGTTAGTTATGGATTGAATTGTGTCCCCCCAAAATGTGTGTCAGCTTGGCTAGGTCATGATTACCAGTATTGTGTGTTTGTCCACATTTTGTGATCTGATGTGATTTTTCTATGTGTTGTAAATCCTACCTCTGTGATATTAATGAGGCGGGATTAGAGGCAGTTGTATTAATGAGGCAGGACTCAATCTACAAGATAAGATTGTGTCTTAAGTCAATCTTTTTTGAGATATAAAAGAGAAAAGCGAGCAGAGAAACTAGGGGACCTTGTACCACCAAGAAACAAGAGCCAGCAAAATAGCGCACTTTGGACTTGGGGTCCCTGCACTGAGAAACTCCTCAACCAGGGAAGATGGATGACAAGGACCTTCCTCTAAAACCGACAGAGACAAGGCCTTCCCCTGGAGCTGGCACCCTGAACTCAGGCTTCTAGCCTCCTAGACTGTGAGAGAATAAACCTATGTTTATTAAAGTCATTCACTTGTCGTATTTCTGTTGTAGCAGCACTAGATGACTAAGACAGTTGCTGTTGAATCAGTTCACACTTATGACGACCTCTCGTACAGAACAAAATATCGCCCGATCCTGTGCCATCCTTGTGATTGTTGGTATGTTTGAGCCCAGTGTTATAGGTGTTATGTCAGTCCATCTCGTCGAGGGTTTCCCTCATTTTCGCTGACCCTGTACTTTACCAAGCATGATGTCCTTTTCTAGCGATTGATCGTTCTTGATGACATGTCCAAAGTAAGCAAGGTGAAGTCTCACCATCCTCACTTCTAAGTTCTTCCTACCCTCCCCTATAAATGCCCCAAAGGTTGGGTGTGCTCTCAAGTCAGATACGGAGTCATTCTCTTTCCACCTCTTGGGCGGAAGATGGATGCTGATGAGTACAAATGGAGTTTTATAGTGAAGGATGACACGAGAACCCTTTTCTTAGCTTCTTCTCCCATTTCTGTTAGCAGCTAATTTAAACCTTTGCTGTTCTCTCACAGCTTCCTGTCCATCTCCTGCACTCTTTGCTGAGAATGTCGGCTCTTTCTTTACAGAAAAAATGGCAGCCACTAGGCAAGCAGTCAAGAAATCAAACAACATATTGCTTTGGGCAGATCTGCTGCAAAAGACCTCTTTAAAGTGTTGAAAAGCAAAGATGTCACCTTGAAGACTAAGGTGTGCCTGCCCCAAGCCATGGTATTTTCAGTTGCATCATATACATGTGAAAGCTAGACAATGAATAAGGAAGAGTGAAGAAGAATTGATGCCTTTGCATTGTATTGGCAAAGAGTATTGAATATACCGTGGACTGCCAAAAGAACAAACAAATCTGTCTTGGAAGGCGTACAACCAGAGTGCTCCTTAGAAGCAAGGATGACGAGACTATGTCTTACATACTTTGGACATGTTATCAGGAGGGATCAGTCCCTGGAGAAGGACATCATGCTTGGTAAAGTAGAAGGTCAGAGAAAAAGAGAAAGACCCTCAATGTGATGGATTGACACAGTGGCTGTAACAATGGGCTCAAGCATAACAATGATTGTGAACATGGCCCAGGACCAGGCACTGTTTTGTTCTGTAGTACGTAGTACTCTCACTGTGAGTTGGAACCAACTTGATGGCACCTAACAACAACAGATACAAGTTCACCATCTTCCTTTGCCCTGCCTTTCGCCAGTTAAAATGTGCATGCCTTTTCAACCAACCTTCCCATTTTACAGTTTTTTCCTAAGAGTAAAAGCACCAGATGGTGCATTTTTATTGGCATTTGTACAAGGATGTGTGCGTATTGTTTCCTAAGTGAGCATCCTAAGGCAGTAGTTGAATAACCGTCTTGTTGCGTGTCATGAAGCTGTAAAAAGGATTCATTAAAGTTAATATGTTGACCCGGAGCAGTATCCATACTTAAAGTGAAAACCACCTGCTTAATAACGATACTAGTAACTTCTCCTAAAGCTCTTATTATTATAATGAAATGTGCAAAGACTTGGAGTTAGAAAACCAAAAAGGAAAAACATGCTTGGCATTTCTCAAGCTGAAAAACTGAAGAAACAACTCAAGCCTTGAATTGCAATATTGAGGGATTCTGTGGGCAAAATATTGAACAATGCGGGAAGCATCAAAAGAAGATGGAAGGAATGCACAGTCACTGTACCAAAAAGAATTCGTCGACGTTCAACCATTTCAGGAAGTAGCATATGATCAAGAACCAATGGTACTGAAGGAAGAAGTCCAAGCTGCACTGAAGGCATTGGCGAAAAACCAAGGCTTCAGGAATTGACGGCATACCAACTGAGATTTTTCAACAAATGGATGCAATCCTGAAAGCACTCACTCATCTATGCCAGGAAATTTGGAAGACTGCTACCTGGCCAGCCAACTGGAAGAGATCCATATTTGTGCCCTTTGCAAAGAAAGATGATCCAACAGTATGTGGAAATTATCGAACAATATCGTTAATATCATATGCAAGTAAATTTTGCTGAAGATAATTCAAAAACGGTTGTAGCAGTACACTGACAGGGAACTGCCAGAAGTTCAAGCCGGATTCAGAAAAGGACGTGGAACGAGGAGTATCGTTGCTGGTGATAGATGGAACTTGGCTGAAAGCAGAGAATACTAGAAAGATGTTTACCTGTGTTTTATTGACTATGCAAAGGGATTTGACTATGGATCATAGCAAATTATGCATAACGTTGCAAAGAATGGGAATTCCAGAACACTTGATTGTGCTCATGAGGAACCTGTATATACACCAAGTGGCAGTTGTTCGAACAGAGCAAGGAGATAGTGAGTGGGTTAAAATCAGGAAAGGTGTGCGTCAGGGTTGTATCCTTTCACCATACTTCTTCTATCTGTATGCTGAGCAAATAATCCGAGAAGCTGGACTCTATGAAGAAGAACATGGCATCAGGATTGGAGGAAGACTCATTAACAGCCTGTGATATGCTGATGACACAACCTTGCTTGCTGAGAGCGAAGAGGATTTAAAGCACTTACTGATGAAGATCAAAGACTACAGCCTTCAGTATGAGTTACAGCTCAACATAAAGAAAACAAAAATCCTCGCAACTGGACAAATAAGCAACATCATGATAAACGGAGAAAAGATGGAAGTTGTCAGCAATTTCATTTTACTTGGCTCTACAAGTAACACGCATGGAAGCAGCATTCAGGAAATCAAACAATGCATTGCACTGGGCAAGTCTGCTGCAAAAGACCTCTTTAAAGTGTTAAAAAGCAAAGATGTCACTTTGGGGGCTAAGATGTGCCTGACCCAAGCCATGGTATTTCCAGTTGCCTCATATGCATGTGAAAGCTAGACAATGAATAAGTAAGACCGAAGAAGAATTGATGCATTTCAGTTATGGTGTTGGCAGAGTATTGAATGTACCATGGACTGCCAGAACGAACACATCTGTCTTGGAAGAAGTACAGCCAGAGTGTTCCTTAGAGGGGAGGATGGCGAGACTTCATCTCATGTACTTTGGACATGTTATCAGGAGAGACCAGTCCCTGGAGAAGGACATCATGCTTGGTAAAGCAGAGGGTCAGCAAAGAAGAGGAAGACCCTCAGCAAAGTGGATAGACACTGTGGCTGCATCAGTGAGCTCAAACATAGTAACAATTGTGAGGATGGTGCTGGACTGCAGTGTTTCATTCTGTTGTACATAGGGTCTCTATGAGTCAGAACCGGCTCTACAGCACCTGACAACAGTACTATGATCCTGGCACTGCTAATTATTCCATCACTAGGAGACATCCGCTACATGCCTTATTACCCCTTTTACAGGTCAGAAAACTGAGGCCCAAAGAGATTGTTACTCGCCACCTGTGTCAGAGCTAGGATTTTAAAATATGTGTGTCCATTGTCCCAGCAAATCGTCTTCTTGGCATTTGACCTTGAGCAATGCGCGTACAAGGGAGCTTGTGTAGAGATTATCGGTCATAAACACTTAGTTGCACAGTCATTGTGTAATAAGTAAATAAACTATGATATGTCCTTGGGGTATATATTAAGCACATTGTGGAGCAATCCATATTGTATACTACTTAGGTTCTTTCAACAAAAAGAAGAAGTATACTTTGGTGTTCATGTGACCATATGAATTGTAGAACAAGAACAGTTTGTCTTTTTATACTATTTTCAGTTTTCTGTTTGTCATCGTCATCACCTCTTAAGTTCCCACATCTGTCGTTAGATAGACTTTCTTCCAACAGCTACACAGTCGGTGTTATAGTCAGTGTTCTGTTGATGGATGTATCACTCATTTTAGTAGCCTCATGAGTGGGAAATTTAGTTCATAACCTTTCTTATGAGCATACCTGTAAGGAAGGAGCCCTGGTGATGCAGTGGTTAAAGCACTCAGCTTCTCAGTGTGCTTCTGCAAAGATTACAGTCTTGGAAACTCTGTGGGTCAGTTCTCCTCTGTCCTATTGGGTCCCAGTGAGCTAGAATCAACCTGATTGCAACGGATTGGGGTTTGTTGGTTGGTTGGTTTTTATATAACTGTAGAGTAAATTTCCAGCAGTCAGAGTCCTGGTGGCACACTGGTTAATCACTCGGCTGTTAACTGAAAGGTCAGCAGTTTGAACCCACCAGCCACTTCATGGGAGAAAGATGGGGCAGTCTGCTTTTGTAAAGATCACAGTTTTTGAAACCCTATAGGGCAGTTCTACTTTGTCTTATAGAGTTGCTGTGAGTCGAAATTGACAACAAGGGAATGAGAGGATGATTGGGTGTGAAGGTGGGTCCACTTGCTGTGATAGCACTACAGAGTCTGCACTTGACCAACTGGCCATTTAGAGCACCCTTCTTTCCCCCAGAGCTTGGGCATTAATGAAAAGAGAGTTTTCTGTTTTGTTTTGGTTTTTTTATTTTCTTTAATTTTATTTTGCTTTCTTAGAAATAGTGGGAGAAAGATGTGGCAGTGTTATCCCTTAAAGAGTACAGCCTTTGAAATCCTGTGGGGCAGTTCTGCTCTGTCCAGAAGAGTCACTTATGAGTCAGTCAAGCCGACAGCAACCAGTTTGGTTTTTTGTAAAAACTGAGTGTGTGCCTGCCTATGAGGTGGGTTCAGTTCCCCAAAGTCAGTCCTTCTGAGCAGCTGTTGTGCTGCTTTGACAATACATTAATGGACTCATGTTCCTACATGCCAAGGCTTGTCTGAAGCCTCAAATGTTTATGGGTTGTTTTTGCTTCTGCTCGTGATTCAAGTCTTTTCCCTCAACTTGTTTGAAACTGTACATTTCGTCAAAGGGAAAATTTTAATCAGCAGCTTTTTTAGAGTCTTAATTCAAGAAACAACCTACCAGTCTGTCGTTTCTCTGGCTTTTTCTTTCCTGGCATTAATTTTTTTTTTTTTTTTGGTGGTAAAATGTAGATAACCTAAAATTTGCCATTTGAACCATTTTCAAGTGTACGGTTTGGTGACATTAATTCCATTCACAGTGTTGGGCAACTATCAGCTCTATCTACTTCCAAAATTTTTTCATCACCCCAGACAGAAGCCCTGCAGCCCTTAAGCAATAACGTCAGCATTCTCCCCTTCCCTTTTCTGGGCTCTTTTTTCCCTCTGTGTCTGAAAATGCCTGGTGTTCTCGCCTTGACTGTTTTGAACTCACTTCTCTTGATGGTCCCCAACATTTACCCTTCCATGGGGTGTGGGTGTGGGTGTGTGGGTGTGCGTGTGCGTGTGTGGGGGTGTGTGTGTACACTGAGTTTTCCTAGCATGTATTTCTGTTTGACAATCTCAATCAATTTTTTGGTTACCCTTGACTAGAGGCCCATAAAGGTGTCATACTCTGAGGTTGGCAGATGAGAAGTACGAAAACAGATTTTCCATGAGTGATAGTTACTACTGCTGAACACTTGCTTCTTCTTAGATCTCATTCAGTCCTTACATCAACCATGTAAGGTAGATGGTATTAGTCCCATTTTAAAAATGAGTGCAGGTCAGAGCGACTTGCCCACTTGCCCAAGGTCACGTAGCTAGTGAGTGAGTGGTAAAGCCAGTCAGATCAGTTAGTCCCTGAAGTCTGCTTCCAGTGGGATCCTAAGTTAATGGGAAGGTGAAATTAGCAGTCCCTTTGCCTAGGTAGGAGAGTTTACTGGTTGAAGCAGAAGTAGGGGACAGACCGTCAGCCCCCAAGCATTTATTGCTGTAGAAACCATTTCTCAAATCACGTAAGCATGTGTATTAGTTTCCTTTTGCTGTTGTAACAGATTAGTACAAATTTCGCAGCTTAAACAATACAAATTATCATCTTACGTTTCTGGAAGTCATGAGTCTAACGTGGGTCTCACCGGGATAAAATCAAGATGTTGGCGTAGCTGCATTCCTTTCTGGAGGCCTTTCCAGCATCAAGACGCTGCCTGCATTCTTTGGCCTGTGGCTCCCTCCCATCTTCGAAGCCAGCAACAGCAGGTCAAGTTCTTCTCACATCTCATCACTCTGACGCCGACTCTTCTGTCTCCTTCATTTACAGACTCTTGTGATGGCATTGGGCTCACCCAGATAATCCAGAATAATGTCCCTATTTTAAGGTCAGCTGATTAGCAATATTCATTCTGTTGTTACCTTAATTCCCCTTTGCCATGTAAGGTCATGTATTCACAGATTCTAGGGATTAGGATGTGGACATCTTTGGAAGGTCATTATTCTGTTTATCACAGCGTGCCACTTCCGCAGCTCAGTAGGATGGAACTGTCACCCCTGAATCTGTTGTCACTGGTGTAGGTTGTTGTGGGAGGTGTGTGATCCTTCCCATTTGTCTCAGCCACAGGCTAGAACACATTTTCCTATCAGTGTCCTTTCAGCCAACGAGTTTGACGTTGCCTGCGGTGAATTTTATCCAGTTGGGGCCAAGAGCAGATTCTAGTTTCATCTCCTCGTATTGTAGCCGTTAGTTGTCATCGAGTCGATTCTGACTCATGGCAACCCAATGTGTGCATAGTAGAACTGCTCCATAGGGTTTTCAAGGCTGTAACATTTCAGAAGCAGGCCCGTCTTCCAAGGTGCCTCTGGGTGGGTTTGAACTGCTAACCTTTAGGTAATAATGGGGCGCTTAACCATTCGCACCACCCAGGGACTCTGCCTATCCTGATGGGGGCCTCTTTATTACGGAAGGGTACTTACCTGTCACTGCTCTAGCCCTAGCTTCTTTCTTCAAGAAGCTTACAATCTGTCTGGCAGGCGTTTTCCATTGACGCTCTCTAAAAGATTGCTTCTACTTCTTAGCCCTCTGCACATGAGTTCATCTATACTGTGATTTGAGGGAATGCAGTGTGCCAAGGGCTGGATCTATTCCTCATTACTTCCCAAGACAATAATAGTAGTAACACTTTGCAACAAATATTATCCACCCTCATACTCACGTTTAACATGTAAAATGGGGGTATTATTGTATCAAAGTCTGTAGAGATATAGCTCCTTGAGGTTTTTGCCTCCATGTTTTCGTATATGGAGTCCCTGGGTGGTATGGCGCCAGTGGTTAAATGCTCGGCTGCTCACCGGAAGGTCTGCAGTACAAATCCACCAGCCGCTCCGTTGAAACCCTGTGGGGCAGTTCTACTCTGTCCTATAGGGTCGCTATAAGTCAGAATTGACTCGAGGGCAACAGATTTGGTTTTGGTGGGTGGTGCAAATGGTTAATCCTCTTGGCTACTAACCAAAAGGTTGGAGGTTCGAGTCTACCCAGAGGCTTCTCAGAAGAAAGGCTTGGTGATCTACTTCCAAAAAATCAGCCATTGAAACCCCTATGGAGCACAGTTCTACTTTGACACACACAAGGTCACTGTGAGTCAAAATTGACTTCATTGGTTTTCACATAGAATCAAAGGTATCAGTATTGATGTTGCTAATGCTCACTTTCATGAAGAAACAGACTTAGAGAGATTAACTAATTTGCTCAAGACCACACAGAAATTCAGTAATAAGATTCAAATCCAGGTACAAAAGTAGATTTCCTGTATTTTCTCCATATCGAAAACTATTGTCGTCGAATCAGTTCTGACTCATAGCAACTCTATAGGACAGAGTAGAACTGCCCCATAGGGTTTCCTAGGTTCTAATCTTCATGAAAGCAGACTGGACATCTTTCTCCCACAGAGCCACTGGTGGATTCGAACCAATGACCTTTTGGTTAGCAGCTGAGCACTTAACCAGTGTGCTACTAGGGCTGCTGTTCAGCCTGAGGGTGAATGTGCTGCAGTTCTGTTTGCAGAAGAGCTGTCTTGGCTGGAATTTGGAAGTACTTGTGGTGTGAACTGGCAGGTGTAAGCCTCCTGTCCAGGCTCGATCAAGGAACAGAAAGAAGTCTCCTCTCTGTGAGGACTTTACGCGCAGTTATTCCAGGGATCTTGCTCGGGTTTCTCTGTGATGAACAGGAGGGAGGACAAGAGTTCTCAAAATTACTACACACATTTTCATTCTGCAGTTCCCCTTGGGTGGTGTCATGGTTTGAATTATGTTCCCCAAAAAATGTGTGTATCAATTTGGCTGGGCCACAATTCCCAGAATTGTGTGGTTGGCTTCCATTTTGTGATTGTAATTTTATATTAAAGAGGATTAGGGTGGGATTGTAACACTGCCCTTACCCAGGTCACACCCCTGATCCGATGTAAAGGGAGTTTCCCTGGGATGTGGCCTGCACCACCTTTTACCTTACAAGATATAAAAGGAAAGGGAAGCTTTTTTTCACCATTTGCCTTGAATTGGGGACCTCATACCACCAAGAAAGAAGCACTGGGAGCAGAGCGCGTCCTTTGGACCTGGGATGCCCACACGGAGAAGCTCCTATTCCGGGGGAACATTGATGATAAGGCCGACAGAGAGAGAAAGCCTTCCCCTGGAGCTGACACCCTGAATTTGGACTTTTTAGCTTACTTTACTGAAAGGAAATAAACTTCTCTTTGTTAAAACCATCCACTTTTGGTATTTCTGTTAGAGCAGCACTAGCTGAACAAGACAGGTGGTGTTCTCTGCTCCCCTGAAGTGTGGTTGTAACCCTGGTTGCTCTCAGTCAGAATTTCAGCATGAGTAGTAGTGCCTCGTCATTTTGTGCTGTATGTATGTGTTGCAGTTTATCATGATTTAATAAGCTTAGTTCAGTTAACATTTCATTGAATGCATGGACACAGATTCATTAAACAAAACCACATACGTGGGCAAATGAAGTGGAGATGCATTTCTCATCTTCACCTTCCCTTTCAGTGTCTTGATAGTATAGCCCCAAAACCATTAGTTGGTTTTAATGCCTTCATTTCTTCCTCAGAGCCAGCCCCTTCTGTTAATCCTTACGAGCGTGGGCACTCTGAGTCGCAGTTTTTTTTTCATTGTATGGACTTTTTCTTGATGCTGACTCCAGTTCTACCTCTAGTCCAGACCTCACTTTCTCAGCTGCTGCGGGATATCTGGACATCTTTGTTGACTTAATCCTCATGTTGTTCTTGTTATCATTAGCTGCCATTGAGTAGACCCCTTGCACATGGCACGGTGGAATAAAATGCTACCTGGTCCTGCGCCATCACCATTTTTGGTTGCAAATTAGTCCGTTGTGATCCATAGGGCTTTCATGGGCTAATTTTCGGAAGTAGGTTGCCAGGCCTTTCTTTCTAGTTCATCTTAGTCTGGAAGCTCTGCTGAAACCTGTTCAGCATCATAGCAACATGCAAGCATCCACTGATAGGTGGTGGCTGTGCGTGGGGTACATTAGCCAGGAATTGAACTCACTTCTCCCACATGGAAGGTTAGAATTCTACCCTGAACCACCAGTGCCCCTTTAATCCTCATAATGCCCTTATAAATTGGTCAAATAATACCATATTTTATTACTGAAAGATGGAGAATCAGAAAGGTTAGGCCACGTGCTAAAAGTCATAGATGTTAACAAGCTTTGTTTAAAGAGAAAAATATAAAACAGTGAGAGCGTTGAGACCGTAGTCAAACATCACATGTACGTAACATAACAAAGTGTAATGTAATAAATATTATGTCTTAAGGTAGAAGTTCAAAACAGAGGGAGAAGTAATTAGGCAATGAAGGGCTGGGGTAGAAGAGAGAGGGGATAAGATGGGGTGTTTCCACATGGATGTCTGTTGTATAGGGCCACTGGAGGTTTCTGCAGTCCTGTTTTTATACTCATCCCGGGTGTAAGTGGGCATGCTGCTAATACTCACTGAAGGCTGAAACCAAGCCAAAGCTGGACTTACATACATGCCACCATTTTATTCGTGTGCTTTACAAAAAGAAAAAAGCTTTTATTTATATAGACTGCAACAGTCATTTGACTTGTTTTTCAGTCCCATCTGGAGCTGCAGTGGGGATGACTTAGCCTTTTCCTTAAGGCACAAAGGATTGGGAGAAGCACGGACGAGATTTTCATTCCTTCAAAGTGCTGAAGCCTCATCTCTAGTGTTACTGGTTGACATGCGAGGGAGTTGGAAGTAATGGGTTAACTTTGGTAGGGAGGTGGGCCAGCTGTGCGCTGTTCTCTCCAGACCAGTAAAACTGTTTCTCAGTGCTGTTTCCCACCCTCCCACCCACGGAAGAGGACATCAAATGACATTTTACCTTCCCCTGTTGGCTTTCCCCTGCCTCATCTCTCCCCTGCTCTCCTTCCCTCTGTAGGGAAGATAAGGACTTCTGTTTCCTGTCTTACTCATGGGTTCAAGTGTAGAACAATTGAATGGGCATAGAAAGTGATTTACTCTGAAAACTTCTGGTGAGAAAGAACTGGTTGATTTGGCACTGGAATTATGTTAGCCTTTCTTTTGTTGATTCAAAAGTTTTACCAAAGTATTAAACTAAGAAGCTTTAGAACTAATTAATGGAGAGTTAGAGGAATACACTAAATGAGGCAGCAAAGAGACAAATTCCAGAACGTGGGGCAGGACAATGGTTTCTTTTGTGGGTCAGTGGCGTGAAATAATAAGGCTGGGGGTGGAAAGCAGGAATTACTCCCAGTTTTAGAGACATGACAGTCAAATGCCAAAGTAAGGACCTTGTTTTGACCCTGAAACTAACAAAGCAACTGTTAAAGACTTTTGAGGCCATCAGGGAAATTTCATATGGCTTGATGTTAGGTGATAGTAAAGAATTACTGTTGTCTATATCAGGTGTGATAAGTGACATCGTGATAGAAAATAATGCATATGTTCTGATGCGTCTGAAGTAGAGTGACACAAGATTTGGGGTTTGCAACCATGAAAAAGAGAACAGGTGAAGCAAGTATGACAAAATTTTGAAAATTGTTGAATCTGGATGATGGGTATATGGGGTTCAGTGTGTAATCCTCTATTTCTGTGATGGTTGCAGATTTTCGTATTGGCTTCTTAAATGTTTCACTGTCCTCCCTGAGCCCATGATTGAGTTGTACTTAGACACAGGTGGGGTTAGCAGTTAGCCTGTCACAGCATCCAGATCACAGACACTTGAATTCCTGGTCAATAGCATGTTGCTACCAGCCCAGGGCCGGAAAAGCCAAGTACCATCCCAAACTTGCTTTTTTTCACCATTTTCCTTCAGCTTCTCCAGAGCTATTGATTCTGGAGTCGGGACCAAGATGTGTATCTAAATACAGTGGAATCACTGGCCCCTGGGTGATGGAGAGATGGCTTTATAAACAAACAAACCTTCTCACTTTATCTTGTAGGACCACTGTAAGGCCTCAGACCTTCTATGATGGGAGTTGTTCCTCTGCCAGAGGAGTGGGCCATATTCCAATGGCTGAGCCATTCTGCCCCAAGACGAGAGAGGTTTGTAGTCTTTCTGGAAGGTGTATCAAAATGAACCATAGGGGCTTGGAGTGGTACCTAGAGTTAGATTAATTGGCTGAGTAGGTGGTCCGTCTTCCCCTCTCAAGGGGAAGGTTATGCAAGATTTTATGAAGAGTTGTCTCCCTTTGGGATTCCTTGGGTGATACAAACCGTTTAGCACTCAGCTGCTAACCCGGAGGTTGGCAGTTTGAGTCCACCCAGAGGCACCTTGGAAGAAAGGCCTGGTGATCTACTTCCAAAAAATCAACCAGTTAAAACCCTGTGGAGCACAGTTCTACTCTGACACACACGGGGTCTCCGTCGACTCCATCGCAACTGGTTTGGTTTGGGTTTTTGTTTTCCCTTTGCTAATAATGCCTCAACTACTCAATGATTTGCCAGCTGAACCACTCGAAGTTGCAACCAACATTTTTAGAAGTTTTGATTTTGCTCTCAGGAAACCTCTTCACTGATTTAGGATAGCATAGCATATTGGTCAAGAGGATACAGTCTAGAGCCAGATTACTTAGGATCAAATCTTTGCCCTTCAGTTTAACAGCTGTGTGTGGTAGGACAAGTTACTTAACATCTCTGGGCTTTGGTGTCCTCAACTGGAGATAATGATAGTTTGTACCTCATACAACTGTTAGGAGGAATAAAAGTTAATGTTTATAGAGTGCTTTGAGCAGTGCTGTCAGTAACAAAGCATCCAATGAATGGTAATCGCTTTTATTAAATTTTATTATTGTTACTGATAATCTAAAAATTGTCAGAATGCCATCTTTTACCTTTGAGCTGAGTTTGACCATTGCCCAGCTTCCTCTCCAAGGTGACGGTAAACTCTCAGAACTAAGTGGGCAGTCCCACCAAGGCCAGTGGTTGTCTAAGATGAGAAATCACAGCCTTAGCTCCCAGGGAACAAAAATGCTACCACATCCCAACAGCTGATTTGTTGGCCCATTGGCCCACGTGCCGGATTTGAAAGTCAAGTACATCCCAACACATCAGAAATGTCTTCAGAAGTGAACTTCCTAATAAAATCTACTTGGTAAAGTAAGCTAACTAGGGAGTTTAAATACCTATGCATGCTAATTATTCAGATTAATTTTAGCACCTGTATATGGTAAATAGAAGATTAATTTTAAAACACAAATCTATTGGTGTAATATTTGCCCTCTCTGGGGATTTCAGGTTGGAGAAAAGTCCTGTGCATTTCAAAATCAAGGCTGCTTGACGAGAAATAGGCAAGAAACTTGCTAATATGAAATCTGAGATCTTATCCCAGACAGAGAACTGGTAGGGAACTAGGTAGAGAGGTGGGTGGGAAAGTACCAATGATCTGTACATTCCCACTGCCAACGAGTCAATTGTGACTCATAGCAACCCTATAGGACAGAGTAGAACTGCCCCCATAGGGTTTCCAAGGCTGTAATCTTTACAGAAGCAGACTGCCACATCTTTCTCATGCGGAGTGGCTGGTGGTTTCAAATCGCCAGCTGTTCAGTTAGTGGCCGAGCACTTAACCACTGTACCACCAGAGCTCCTTACTCAAGGAGAGAAAGATTGCATCAGTTATAATGACAAAAGTGTTTTAAAATAAGTACCAACAATGTCTACCTAATAATAGGAAAGCCTCACTGCAAACCCAGGTTCCTTGAAAAAACGGAACTTAAAGTCAAATAAGCGAGTGATGTTTTTCCATTTTACTGATTTAAATGGGATTTCATTTTTTATTTTAAAGACTTAAAGCTTTTTATTACACTAAATTTGGTCAGAGTAGTAAAATAGTACCATATGGTTTTATAAGTAGGAAATCATTTGATGAATTTTTTGCTGTATTATTTATTCTCTAAGTTAGAGTTTACCTTGATATCAAACCAAATCCAAACCCATTGCCATTGAATCGATTTGGACTCATACCGACCCTATAGGACAGAATAGACTGACCCTGGGGTTTCCAAGGCGGTAAGCTTCACTGAAGCAGACTGCCACATCTTTCTTCCATAGAGCAGCTGGTGGGTTCGAACCACCAACCTTTCAGTTAGCAGTCAAGCTCTTCAGCTACTGCACTACAAGTGTGCAGTTGGATGACAGTTTCCAAGATGCAGTTTGGCCTCCTTTGAGACCAAATTAATTCAGCTAATATTCTAGCCAAGCCAAGCACCCCATATGAGGACTGAAAAAATACTAGGGATAGCAGTTGAGAAAAATGGGGAAAATAAGCCTTCAAAATACTACTTTCTTCTTATACTCTCCAAAAGAGATTTTTAAATATTGTGCAAATGGGAAGAGTAGATATCATAATTATCACTTACAACTTTCAATATCCACATGATCTTTAAGGGGGTGATAAGAATTATGAAGATGAATTGTCAAGCGACAAGGTATACAACAGTCGTATCATATCCTAGCATTTATGGCAAAATTTGTGTGTGTATAAAGAGATTACATATGTAAATATTTACATTCAAATAGAATATTTCTGGGAAGTTAATGAAAAACCTGATAACAGTTGATTTCCCTTGGGGAACTGGGTTCCTAGAACACAGGGGTGGGAGAAATACTCCTTAGAGAATAATACATATTCTTTTATACTGCTTACATTTGTACTGTGTACAAGTATTACTCCAAAACTAGTGTCACTTCTAGTCATCTTAGGAGGTGATCTGAAACGAGTACATGAAAGTTCTGACACATAAAATGCATTTAGCTGGTGATCTACTACTGCCAGGACCTTTGTGAGACTTGTTCCGTTACTGATTACCATATTTTACTCAGATAACACATATCTTCTGTTTGCCAACCACCCCCCACACACACACGCAAGGTATTTTCGTAAGCACACTGTGCTAATTTTTTTTCTTTTTTTTTTTTTACAGCAACGTGTAAAAAAAAATTAGCATAGTGGTGCCTACGAATTTGGGGGAGCATGGTTGGCAAACAATTGTAGAAGGCATGTGTTATTTGCATAAAAATACAGTACTCGAGACAAGAAGATAAAATCGTCTTGGCCTGGCACACCCACACCCATAAGTCTCCTCCATTTCTTCTGTGCTAAAGCATGTGCAGGCAAGATTTTGGCCTAGATTGGAGCTTTCTATTGACTTAGAGACACTTCAGTTTATATAATATTCCAGGAAACTGTCAAATTATTTTTGCAAACTTCTGTAGACGCAGCCATCGATAATAACCACGAGAAGACTAGTTTAGCTTTTAGATAGTGTTTGCAGTGTGCCCAGCACAATTCTGTGCTGTGCATATCTGAACTCATTTAATGCTTGCAACATCCCTGAGTTATGCAATATTATTCCCATGTTACAGATGAAAAATCTAAGACGTACAGAGGTTAAGTGACTTTTCAACTGTATGTACTGTAGGTTAGCGGTTGAGTTTAAGAGAATTTTTTTTTCTTTAATTTAAAGGGAACTATTGAAACATAGGCTAAGAAAAAACGAAATTAATAACCTGAAGACTAGATGTCAGTTGTTAGTTAAAACACTGGACAAAATGATTATGTTTTTTAATGTTTCTAAAACCATGCATGACCTTGTCACCAAATGGATGCCGAGATAAGTTCTCCCAAGACACAAAAAAATCAGCCCAGCTCCATTCTGTTTTCACCATATGTCCTTGGAGAGGTATCAGGCAAAAGAGACTATGATGGAATCACTTTCTAACCAAAAAAGCTTTTACAAATGTCTTCAGATTTTATATAAAAGAGCAGTGGGAGTGGAACTTGTCAGGGGCCTGGAAACAGATCTCAGAACTTCTCTTTGAGGAGATGTGAGTGGTGAGAGAGGCACCTTAAGTTAGCCTTAGAGGTTAAGGATTAAATTCAAATTGTCTGTATTCATAAACCAACTCAGGTCTTAAAGTTGGTAAGAAGTAAATGAGATGAAAACAGATGCTCGTGGTGTAGAAACAGCTCAGTATTTGCTCTTGTAGCTATGAGCTATATGTGCAAGAAGGTAGGGAAATGGAGGATTATATAAATGGAGAGGGGTCTAGGAAGGACCCTTCTGTGATCTTCCAGGTTCTCTCTGAACTTCTTTAATTAGGTAATTAACCTGTTTAACATCAGGGAAAAATAAAATCTTCAGCTGTTCGCGTGTTCATATGTTTTGAGTTTGTGGCTCTTTCTCTTTTAGGTCCTCATAGAGACTGCTAAGAAGCTAGGACTCCGGTGTCACTCAAAGGGGACAGTGATCACTATCGAGGGGCCTCGGTTTAGCTCCCGAGCAGAAAGCCTCATGTTCCGCACCTGGGGGGCGGATGTTATCAATATGACTACAGTTCCAGAGGTGGTTCTTGCTAAGGAGGCTGGAGTTTGCTATGCAAGTATTGCCATGGCAACAGATTATGATTGCTGGAAGGAGCACGAGGAAGCGGTAGGTGAAATTCTCTTGTGAGCGTGTCTGTGTGCGTTTCTGAATGCCATGAAAACCAGTAAGAGAGTGTCTCAACTATTTGTTTCTATTGCATTAGTTCCAGAAAGTGCCTTTCTTCAAGGTTTATGTACTGATAAGGAAGGATGAATTGTCAAGCAGCAAGCAAGGTGCACGCCAGTTCCATCATATTCTACCATTTGTATTAAAATATGAGTGTGTGTATATAAAGAAATAAACATGTAAATATTTACATGCAAATAGAGTATTTGTGGAAAGTTAACCAAAAAAACGGATAGCAGTGGTTCCCTTGGGGAGATGAGATGGGTTCCTAGTCAGCCTTTTTTGTACATCGTCATTAGGTTTTACCAGATATTTTTTATAACTCCCATTTTGGAAGGTGGAAACAGAGATCTTCATAGAAAAGAAAAAAACACTTATCCAAGGATCAACAGTGAGCAGTACACTGTAGGCATGTATGTTCTAGAGTGTTGGAAATTATTTTGAGCCGTAGGCCTTGTTTTAAGGATAACGGTGTCTTTTGATTCAGTATGTAATTTCCTTGTGCTGTGTTACTGTTTATTGTGGTCGTTCTCATAGGGAAAAAACCTATTACTTGTTTCTTCTTGGTAAGAGGAGTCTTCATATCCATCCGTTTAACCTACCGTGACTGGATACTACACTTGATATAAAAAGGTGACAGCAAACAGACAAGTCTATTGAGTGGTGAGAAGGTAGCTAAGGGAAAGCTAAGGGTTACAAAAAAATGGTGGGTGAGATACCAGAGTACCAAGCCAATTGAACAAACCAAAGATTTGACATCTGGAAAGCCACCTGGTTTAAGTGTGATGGGAAAAATAGGCATGAGTAAGTGGAGTAGAGAGTAGCGGGTAGAAGGGAGAAGAGAAAGGGGTAGGATTACATATTAAAGGGCCATGAAAGCCCTGGTGAGGATTTCAGAAGGGAGGCCCATGAGGGATCTTAGACCCCTCATTGCAAGGTCCTACTGGGGTGTTTGAGGACACTGGACCACTGAACTCAGGTTTCCAAAATAAATATTGTAGAAAACTTCAGACATAGACAAAAGTATAGCATAGTGGACCCTCAGATACCCATCACCCAGCTTCCACCATTAACCAACTCATGCCAATCTTGTTTCATATATGACTCTACCCACGTTCTCTCCTTCACCCTCATTATTTTCAAGTAAATATTTGTCGAAAAGGCCCCTTTTTTAAAAAAACAAACATAACTACAACACCATTATGGTACCAAAACAATTGATATTAATTCCTTAATATAATCAAATATCCGGGCTTTTTCTCTTAATTTTTAACAGTTTGTTCAAATTGAGATCTTTCCAATCCACACATGACTTTTTTTTTAAACAATATTTTATTGTGTGTGTGGTGAAAATTTACACAGCACACACATTATATTTGAACGATACGCCTCTAAGTCTCTTTTAACCTAACCCCCCTCCCCCATTTTATTTGAAGAAACCAAATCGTTTGTCCTGCCGTTTATCTCATTTTAAAGTAGAGAAAGGGACAAAATACTGTCAAGAAATCTTGAAGTAGGAAAGAAGGGGGTGGTGGTTCTGGGCTGAGTTAGGGGAGGTGCTTGTTTTGGCATCCAGTTTCCTGTAGAGGTGTAAAATGTTCTTGCTGTCTGTCCATCGTGTGTATGGAGTTTGGGTCGTAGATGAACACAGGTTCTTTGTTGTGCATGAATGCCTCATCCTGACTCCTCAGTGTCATAACGATTGCTAACTGCCAGGCTGCCTTTTTTGTCTAGAGAAGAATAAAGGGGGTTCTCAAGGCCTTGGTTCTCAAGGCCTTGGTAATGTTTTAGATCCTGTTCTAGGGGAATTTCATCTCTTCCCAGTTCCACATTTTAGCCTTTGACTACATTCTTTCTGCCTATGAATTTTTTAATCCCCAAGTTTTATAACTTCACTAAGAATACCAAACACTACTTGGCGTAATGCTGGAGATAGGAAGATGTTTTGTAATTATGCAGCGTCTTTTATTCGTAAGAGATTTGTAAATCCTGATTTTGAATCACCACGTTATATCTGATTTGGCAGCTTTGGTAACCTAAGGACAACTCAACCTCATGGCATTGAGAAGCTATTTCCAGTCAATAGGAAACTCCAGCTCCTGCATCCCTCTCAGAACAGATTGCTGCCTGTCTGTGGCTTGTGTTCCATCTAGTAAAATTTGTTTGCTCCTTTGCAGAACTAATAGTGCTTCCCTTTAGTAGACCAAGTGAGGTTTGAAAAGCAGTCAGTCGAAGCCATGGTACTTTTAGTTAGGAGCAGAGAAACTAAGCTCTGTGTAAGAGATAAGGCACAAAGGTAAATAATGTTGAATGCCACAGAAGGGTTTAGGTGAAAGACAACATTAACTCAGCCAGCTATGTGAGTCATTATGCTTTAAACTGAGATATATAGCCCAGTGTGGTAAGGTTTTGAAATTTCCTACACCCACCTTCAAATTCCAGTTGCCCCATTTAATTGTACCCATTGTGACCATGGGCAAGTTATTTAGCCTGTTTCCTCTTCTGTAAAATGGAGTTAGGGGTGGGGAGGAGGTGAGTGATGGTGGTTGATTAGTTATGATTCCAACCTTGCAGGATTATTAGAAGAATTGATCAATTATATATGGAGAACAACTAGAATAGTGCTGGCTTATAGGAGAGTGGTCATCAGATGGTGCTTATGATTAAGTTATGTGGGGCGGACCAGGGAAGAGTTGATGAAATTTGAGCTGGATCTTGAACAGAGGGTTGATTTTATTGTGAGGAGGCATTTTAGGTGAAGCTCAACAGTGGGAACAGAGGAGAGAAAATAGAGTTCAGGATCTATCTAGAAATATCAGTTACAGCAAAAGTATAAATAAGTGTAAGGCATATCTCTTGGATGCTTCATGATCCTGCATTCCAAGACTCAGGTTAAAACATCCTTGGACATGTACCTGGTCACTGTTTTGTGTTCCCACAACACCTGAGCTCACCTCTGTTTCTGTGCTCATCGTTTTTTTCTAAACACGTTTTGATGTTTGTGGGAGGGATATGAACTTTGCATTCAAGGAAATAAAGTATAATAATTGTGCCCCTGAATCTTGGATTTCTGACAAGCATAGTGAAGCATGAGAAGTACTCTGCCTTCGATAGTGAGTTGTATACTCACAACTGTTTTCAGCTTTTTGTTAGGAAACAATTTCAGTCACACACAAAAGTATGAGCTTCCATGTATCCAACATCCAGCTTCAGCCCTTATCACATCAACTTATGGCTAGTCATACTTCATCTATATCCTCATCCATAATTTCATCCATAAATATTTCAGAACATAGCCACATCATTGCCATACTCCACCAATAATTTCTTCAGATATCCAGGCAAAAGTTAAAGTTTCTAGTTACATCAGATGTCATGAATTATCACAGATACCATGATTTTTTTTTCTTACAGGTTTTCTAAAAAGACAACTAGGTCATTTGTCCTAGAAAGTTTTCCACAGTCTGGATTGCCAAAATCATCCCTTTAGGGTAGTTTAACATATTTCTCCATTCTCTGTATTTTCTGTAAATCAGAGTTGGATCTAGAGATTTCAGTGAATTCAGGTGCTGTCATTAGTGTTTTGTTCTTCCACCAGGAAGGATTGACATGATGACTGGTTATATTTGTGTGTGTGTGATGTTACCAGCCAATTCATTAATTCATAAGGAGCTATAAACATGCTTATACTTTTGATTCCATCATTTTTCTTTTTATTAACTGAAATACTTCTCTAAAAACAAGTATGCTTATCTTCTGTTGGTTACCCAGTGTAGCAACAGTTTTAAGACTGGAACCAGTTCTGCTTTGTACATGAGGAGTAGCCATGTATTTTTAGACCGTACTGATACACTGTACATCTGAGATCATTTCTCAGACACATATTGAAACCCTTCAGTGCTTTTCAGAGATGTTAGGTTTCTCTAAGACCTCCCCCTGGGACTAAGACCAGTCTTGATAAATGCAGAGCTTGGGCTCAGAGGACTGAAACTACAGTAAACTGACTTCGCAGATCAGGTTGGGACTCAGGAAAAAGTGGGAATGTGATCCGTGAAAAGGAATGGAAATTGAAATTACTGCTAACATTCTGTGCTGCTGTTTCTCTAGGTTTCAGTGGACAAGGTCTTAAAGACCCTGAAAGAAAATGCTAATAAAGCCAAAAGTTTGCTCCTCACTACCATACCTCAGATAGGGTCCATGGAATGGTCTGAAACCCTGCATAACCTGAAGGTAAGTGTCTTCAGCCATCTGGAGACATCAGACCATAGATCTTCAGCTGCCCTTTTCTCTTATTTATAGTTCACCTGTGTTCTGTCACCTCATGTGTTCTACGCAATGCAAGATATTTTCAGTAAGTTTTCATGCCATTTATTTACTACCATGCTAACCACTTGCAAAATTGAATGGACATACTTTTGGCTGGTAAAAAAGTCCATTGGAAGATAAGGTGGAGAGAGTTTTCTTATCTAATGTACCACAGTGTATCCCTTAGTCTTACTTCAGATGATTGATAGTACTTGCCCTACTTAATGGCTTAGGTTGGTGACAAAGCTATTTTCTCTTTGAAAGATCCATGTAAAGTGTCAGCAGGCCTTTCAAGTCCAAACACTGACATAGCAATACCAAAATGGTGCCAGGAATATCTGCTTAACGTCACTGTGTTTTTTGCAGACAGCGTGCTCACCCATATAATACGGGCATAACACACTTATGAAAATATTTTTTGAGGGGAGTGTGCAGTTGGCAAAAAAATGTGTACTACAGGCATTGTTTGCGTAAAATACGGTAATGTTGCATCAGACTAAGATAGTAGTTAGTGACAAAATATGAGATGGATTACAGATTGGTAGTGTTCCAACTCTAGTATTAATTCCCAGAATATAATTTAAACTGACTGATAAGCTCAGAGATGCATGATTTTTATTTGGACGTTTGTGACTGTCTTGATTAACCACGCTAGATAAAGAGTTGCCTCAAACTGATACTGCATTCACCCAGTATCTGAAGAGGATAACCATTATATCCTGGGGTCTCCGAAAACACACCTATACTCTTGGATCCTATAGCAATAGTTGAGAAAGGATTTGAAAAGTAGATATAAGTCCTCCCTGCCTGAATTAAGACCTAGGACTCCGAATGAGAGCTACAGTTTTAGTGACACTGATGTGCTGCTAAAGGATTGCCTACTGCTACGGATGAAGCTGATTTGTAGTGTTTGCTGATTTCTGTGTAATCAATGTTTCAGCACATTTGTTGGTTTAAAAACCTCCAACATGAAGTCACTGGTTAGTTGGGAAGCATACGCACAGTTGATTCTTAGAGCTGGTACAAGCATGCCCTAGCACTCCACTGTGACAAGGTATGTCTTTAGGATGAACAAAGACAGCAGTATTGGAATTTGTAATCTGCCTTCCATACCAGACTTTGTCCATAAGCAGTAGGGAACGCATTGGTTGGTCTCAATACTGTACCTAGAAGATAGATATTGCTTAATGAATAAATAATAGCCTCTGTCTCCCGTGAAGTGTTTCATTATACATTGAAAAAAGGGAAGCCCTTGTTATTATTATGAAGGAAAGAGAAACAGAAAATTAAATTCTGTGAGTTAGGGAATGTCCATTTAGACTTGAACAGGTGGCTTTTTTTTTTTTTTTCAGTTAGGTTGTCTCGAGTATAAACAGCATGTGGTGTAACATCGGAACTTTTGCTTGACTAGGTAAAGAAAGTGCTGGAAGTGTGAGTCATACCCTGGCTGCTTCTGAAACTAGTGTGAGGGGAAGTTATGATAGCTACATATTAGGAACCCTGCAGGATATGGTGATCTTTTGTTCTGATTTAATACGTTTGTGGTATATATATAGAGAGAGAGAGAAACGTTTGCTCTGTCACCATTTTATACATATACAATTCAGTTGTCCCATTTGAGTCATAATCTCTGGAACTTGAACATAAATGGTCAAGCAATCAATTTATTATTACTTCAGCTTTATTTTATTTAAGTAAAAATGATTGGATGGTAGAAATCAGTGTTCTGTTTTCCTTTTCTAGAGTTTCTGGAAGTGTGTGTAAAATTGTGTACTCTTGTATGCATGCATTTTTAAAAGAGGCTTACTATGTATAGTTTTAATTAAATTCTCAAGGGATATATACTGTATTTTTGCACAGATAACTATTTGCCGGCCGTGCCCTCCCCCTCGAGATAGCTTCTTAAGCATGCCATGCTAATTTTTTTTTACAGCAACATGTGGAAGAGGTGGCGATTGTGAGGGTGCCTCGCTTGTGGGCGGGGGGGGGGGGGGGGACCAGCAAACAAACATAGAAGAAAACCCAAAAACCAAACCCGTTGCAGTCGAGTTGATTCTGATTTGTAGTGGCCCTACAGGACAGAGTAGAACTGCCCCATAGAGTGGATTTGAACTACCAAACTTTTGGTTAGCGGTTATTTGTGGGAAAATACAATAACCTGAAGAGAGAAAATGAAGAATCACTCTTCAAGACAAAATTGAGAATTGTGGCCTCTGTTCTGTAGCATTAAGGTGCATGGTACTAATAATCCCTTATTCCGAATGTTTCTGTCTTCTAAGCACTGAGATGTAAAATCACTCACTCACTCACTAATTTAATTCAGAAGTACTTAAGTGAATACCCATTATATGCCAAGCTCTGGTATTCAAAGATACATAAAGTTTGCTATGATGAAGAAGATCCTATTCTGTTTGGAGATCCTGATACATTAAAATTTTCATGATTTTTTTTTTTTTACAGTGGAATAAGGGGTATAATATTGTTAGCTGCCATTGAGCCTACCCTCTGACTCATGGCAACCCCATGCACAGTGGGACCATTGTGATCCATAGGGTTTTTCATGGGCTGATTTTTTTCATAAGTAAATCACTAGACCTTTCTTCCTAGTCCGTCTTAGGCTGGAGGCTCTGCTGAAACCCACTCAGCATCATAGCAACACGCAAACCTACACTGACAGGCAGGTGGTAGCTGTGCTTGAGGTGCATTGGCCAGGAATCAAACCCAGGTCTCCCGCATGGAAGGAGAGGTTGCATAAACCATAACTCACACTGGAGGGCGGTTTATAAAATGTTCCCTCATAGATCTAAAAGAGGATGGAAATAAGTGAGAATCAGAACAATCCTCTGAGATCAGCATTATTAACCTTAATTGATGGGAAAGGAATGTGAGAACCTAAGAATTAAGAGTTACGCGTAAAGTCCCACAACTGTGTGCTGGCTTTTTTTGAACTTTGACGTGACAGTCTTTCTGGAGAGCTTATTAAAAGTGCTTGTCCCATTGGTTTTTACTTGTTCAAATCAGAATCTGGTTTTGAACAAGCACCCCAAGGGATATGCTCACTCAAGTATGAAAGACAGTAAATTCTGGTAAATCTTGATTCGTCATAATCTGTGCCTACTTTCTTTCAGAATATGGCCCAGTTTTCAGTTTTACTGCCGAGACACTAAAATAGCATGGCTGCCCAGAAGAAAAGAAGACTTTCTAATTCCAGTCACCTCGGGAATTCCTGCTAAATTTGAAAAAACATGGAAAATACATGCAGCTTTCGTGCCTTTGTCTGCTTAGGAAGAATGTGAGAAGAAAGACAAGAAATTGCACATGTTGGGGATTCTTTCTATGAGACTTGGGCTGGTTCAAAAGACAAGAAAAGCAAATGACCAGTAAACATGCAGAAAAAATCCTTACATTAGAAAAAAGATAAGGAGATACCAATTCCCCACCCTTTATTAGATTCGCAACAATAAAGGGAAGTGTTAGGTAATATCTAGTTTCCCATGTTGCCAAGGTGTATAAAGAAGAAATGGGACTATTGGGCTTTTTACGTGTGTGGCTGTAAATTGGTAAAATTTTTCTGGAGAGCAGTTTGATAAAATATATCAAGAAGCTTAAAAAATAATTATACTGTTTGATCTGGTTACTCATAGGAATTTATCTTTACAAAGTTATCAGAGATACATACAAAGAATTTTGTATAAAGAAGGATGTTCAATATAGTGTTAGTTATAATAGCAAAAAAATGAAAACAATCTTGAATATCCAACAATTGAAGGTAAATTATGGGTTAGCTGTAATTAGATTTTGAAGCAGCCAGCTGAAGATCACATTTTCACATAATATCTAATGTCCTAAACTAACTGTTGCTGTATTAATATGAAATGAATAAAGGATATGTAAGCAATGACAGTACTTTGTTTTAAAATTCTATGTAACTGTACAAAAAGAATAGAAAGAAATGTAATCTTTTATCCTATTTAGAGGAGAGATACTGAATAATTTTTATTTTTTTTTATATTTTTCTGTATCTTCACATTTTTCTACAATGAATATGTAATCAAATATTAAAGTTGTTTGCTTTAAAAATCAAAATGGACTTGGAGAATCCATTTCTGTAAAACACAGTGTCTGGTAATGACGTGAGATTTAAGACGCCCATATTAAGAAGAGTTCTGTTTAAGGAAGCAACGTCTTTATTCCACTGAAAAAGAGGATTGTTAATGGCTACACAGAACAGTACTTGGATTTGCCATGACTTCCTGAGAAAGACTGGGTGTTTAATACTGAAAAACCAGAAAAAAACTCATTGCCATCGAGTTGATTCCAACTCATAGTCACCCTATAGAACAGAGTTGAACTGCCCCAGTAAGGTTTCTAAGGAGTGACTGGTGGATTTGAACCGCTAACCTTTTGATTAGTAGCCAAACTCTTAACCACTGTGCCACCAGGGCTGAGTTAGTCTAAAAGCTAAACTATTTAAGAGACTATATACATACATTATAGTGTGTCAGGTATTTTTAAAATTAATATTGGACTCTGTTTCTACTCCTTTTATGAGTTGATGAATTAATTTACATGAGTTGGTGATTTTTTTTTTAAGAAGTAGAAGCTTCTCGTGTTTATTAAATTTATAAGAATGCTTTTTGTTTTTGTTCTTGAAAGTTTTCTATTATAAGGAGATTCCCCGCCCGCCCCGCCCCCCAACCCTTAGGAGTACTACATTTCTTTTCACTAATCTATTACATGGTACTTTAGTGATGTATCTTTTGTCTGTTTAAGAAATCTGTAAAGTCAATATGTATCTATGAGATTACCTTGAAGAAGCTACTAATAGTCAACAGTAGAATAAACCAGTTACCCTCCCTCTTTAATATTGAGCTGTTTGGGTTACATGTGATTATGACCCTTGGATTCCCTGATGTGGCAGCTTTCAACTCTAGCTGCACATTAAAGCTCCATGGAGGACCTAATGATTCAGAACCCAGGGTTCTTAGGCCCTGCAACCTGTAATTGTTTTCACTATAATACATACTATAGGAGCCCCGGTGGTACAGTGTTTAAGGGCTGGGCTGCTAACTAAAACGTGGACAGTTCAAACCCACCAGTTACTCCGTGGGAGAAAGATGAGGCAGTCTGCTTCTATAAAGAGTACAGCCTTGGTAACCCTTTGGAGCAATTCTACTCTGTAACACATGGGTCATGATAAGATGAGGGCCCACCCAGCAGCAGCTACCAACAGTTTTCCCTCTTATTGGGTATCTGAGAATGTCAAGGCAAAAACATGAACATTTTTCTTGCCTTCAGAAAGTACAGTTCTCCCCAACTTGTAAGAGAGACTTTTGTTTGTAAGGATCGTTTATTCTATGCAAAGCCAGTGTGATTTTCCCCAGACGCTTCTTCAAGACTTTGCTGACCGTATTTTCCCTAAACACATTCACTTCTGTGATACTAAACCTTTTTTTGTTTTTTCTCTTAGCTACTAAATTAATTCCATGGTCAAATTTGAGCATTTCAGAACTTTCCCATGGATTGTGGGCATAGTGAGAAATCTAGGAAAGCTCCGACTTGGTGACTTAGTTTCTTGGAAAAGTGCTGAGTTATTAATTAATGGATTTACAACTAACTAAAGAGAAACCTTCATTGGCATGATACGCCGTTCTGTTTGTTACTGGTTTTCATGATTCAGAGGATGACAGCCAAAATTGTTAATAGGCAGTGTTAACCAAAAAAAAATAAGGCTAGAGAACGGCGAGTTACATTTGAGACCTGATAATAATTAGCAAGTCACCCTAAGCTCATCCTGGAATTATTTATAATAGGCAAAAACGTGGGAATAACTAAAATTTTTATTGATTTGGTGTAGTCTAAACCAATGTGCGTCAATTCAGACAATATGCAGTTGTCAAAAACAAGATACGTCTTTGTGCACGATGTCCATGATAAAAGGAATTCACAGAAAGCCATGTAAAGTAAGTATGCAGTTTGTGTGGGTGTATCAATAGCATATATATGGTCTATAGTCTTGGAAATTTCTGTAAAGTAATAACCTCTGAGGAATGGATCAAAAGAGACCTACTGTCTACTTCACATTTTACTGCTTAGACATTTTACCAAAAGCATCTACACTTTATAGATGGTAAGGAGTGGAAACTAGAGGAGATCTGGCTTGCCAACAGTTTGTATAAAATATCTAATTCTTAATTGGGCATTGACTTCTGATAGGTCACGTCCAGTGAACTGTCCAATCCTGGGCACATTTTAAGGGGAAAGTTGACCATCTAAAACCAATGGGAAGCCTGGACTTAGTGGGCCGGTTGAGACTAGAGGACTCCCTGAGACTGTCGCCCTGAGACACTCTTTAAAACCTGGAACTGAAATTATCCCTTTAGGTCAACTTCTAGCTCAATAACAGTTTGGCTCATAAAGAATATCACCTGTGAGTAAGGAGCCCCTTTAAAAGATCATCTATATAAGACCAAATGGTCAAAAAATTAAAGCAAAGATGAGAAGGTAAGGGGTCAGGAAAACTCGTTAGGTGCCATCGAGTTGATTCCAACTCATAGTGACCCTACGTACAACAGAACGAAACACGGCCCAGTCCTGCACCATCCTCACAATCGTTGCTATGTTTGAGCCCATTCTTGTAGCCACTGTGTGAGTCCATCTCATTCAGGGTCCATCTTGTTGAGGGTCTTCCTCTTTTTCACTGACCCTCTCTCTTACTTATCAAACATGATGTCCTTCTCCAGGGACTGGTCCCTCCTAATAATAATATGTCCAAAGTACGTGACAAAGTCTCGCCATCCTCCCTTCTAAGGAGCATTCTGGCTGCACTTCTCCCAAGACAGGTTTGTTCATTCTTCTGCAGTCCATGACATATTCAATATTCACCAACAATGTAATTCAAATGCATCAGTTCTTTGATCTTCCCTATTCATGGTCCAGCTTTTGCCTGCATAGGACGCAATTGAAAATATCATGGCTTGGGTCAGGTACATCTTAGTCATCAAAGTGACATGTGCTTTTGAACACTTTAAAAAGCAGATTTGCCCAATGCAATACATCGAATTTCTTGACTGCTGCGTCCATAGGCGTTGATTGTGAATCCAAGTAAAATGAAATCCTTGACAACTTCAATATTTTCTACATTTGTCATGATGTTGTTCATTGGTCCAGCTGTGAGGATTTTTGTTT
The DNA here is from genome assembly GCF_000243295.1 of Trichechus manatus latirostris. Classification (NCBI taxonomy): domain Eukaryota; kingdom Metazoa; phylum Chordata; class Mammalia; order Sirenia; family Trichechidae; genus Trichechus; species Trichechus manatus. Next base: position 20,975,247 of record NW_004443961.1, read on the forward strand.
TCTTTATGTTAAGGTGTAATCCATACTGAAGGCTGTAGTCTTTGATCTTCATCAGTGAGTGCTTCAATTCCTCTTCACTCTCGGCAAACAAGGTTGTGTCATCTGCATATCACAGGTTGTTAATCAGTCTTCCGCCAATCCTGATTTCCCATTCTTCATATAGTCCAGCTTCTCATATTATCTGCTCAACATACAGATTGAATAAGTGTGGTGAAAGGAAACAACCCTGACGCACTTTTCCTGATTTTTAAGCACACAGTAGCCCCCTTGTTCTGTTCAAACAACTATCTCTTGGTCTATGTACTAGAGTACTGGAAATATTATACAACCAGAACAGAATAAATGATGACACATTGTTAAAAGTGTAACCAATATCTGAATAATTTGTGAAGAAATTATTAAATGGGAAACTAATGAGTGAATCCTTTCCTGATTTTAAACCTCAGAGTATCCCGTTGTTCCGGTCAAATGACAGCCTCTTCGTCTGTGTGCTAGAGTACTGGAAATGGTACAACTAGGATGGAATGCATGAGAATGATGACATTTTGTGAAAAATGTAAATAACATTGGTGAAAAATTTGTGTAGAAATTGTTAGTTGGGAACCTAATGTGCTGTGTAAATTTTCACCTTAAACAGAAAAAAATAAAACCAATAGAAGGTTGAGGGGGCAGGGGAAATGGTGCCACATGAATAATGCTTAAAGAGATTGAGTTTGTTTAACAATTTAAGACAAAATCTTGAGTGAGAGCTTTAAACATTTAAAGGACTGTCTTTCAGTTATACGTTATCTATCTCACTAGCCTATAAGCCTTGAATGTAGAGACCTGGCTTTTTTGTTCATTTTTAATCACTTAGTGTAGGATCCTATGCCTTGTACACATTAGTCTTAAAAAAATTTTTTTTTTAAGTTTTTCATTAAGAAATGTATACACAAATTATTTTGTGATATTAGTTGCAATCACACAATCTGTCAACACTCTTCCCCCTTTCCCTTTCCACCCTGGGTTCTCCATGTCCATTCATCCACTCTTCCAGTCCCTTTCTGCCTTCATGTCTTTGTTTTGGGCAGGTGTTGCCCATATGGTCTCATATACTTGATAGAACTAAGAAGCACATTTCTCACGTATGCTATTATAGGCCTGGCTAATCTTTGGCTGAAAGGTGGACTTTGGGAGTGGCTTCAGTTCTGAGTTAGCAGGGTTTCCAGAAGCCATAGTCTTGGGGGTTCCTCCAGTCTCTGTGAGACCAGTAAGTCTGGTCTTTTTTTTTTGTAAATTTGTATTTTCTACATCTTTTCTCCCGTTCTGTCTGGAACCCTCTATTGTGATCCCTGTCAGAGCTGTCAGTGCTGATAGCCAGGCATCATCCACTTCTTCTGGGCTCAGGCTGGTGGAGGCTGTGATTCAGTGGTCCATTAGTCCTTTGGACTAATATTTCCCTTGTGTCTTTGGTTTTTTTCATTCTTCTTTGCTCCGGACGAGATGGGACCAACAGATGCATCTTAGATGGCCGCTTGTGGGTTTTTAAGACCCCAGACACTATTCACCAAAGTAGGATGTAGAACATTTTCTTTGTGAATGGTGTTATGCCAACTGACCTAGATGTACCCCGAGACCATAGTCCCCAGTCCTCAACCTCAGTAACTCAATCCCTTGAGGTTTTTGGATGTGTCTAGGAAGCTTCTTGACTGTCTTGGTCAAGTTGTGCTGCCTTCCCCTGTATTCTGTGTTGTCTTTCCCTTCAACAAAGTTATCTACTATTTAGTTAATGATTTCCCCTTCCTACCCCTCCCCTCTCTTGTACCCATCAAAGATTGTTTTTTTCTGTGTGTAATCCATTTCTTGGGTTTTTATAATTGTCTTAGTCATCTAGTGCTGCTATGACTGAAATACCACAAGTAGATGGCTTTAACAAAGAGAAATTTATTCTCACAGTCTAGGAGGCTAGAAGTCCAAATTCAGGGCACCAGCTTTAGGGAAGTCTTTCTCTCTCTGTGGGTTCTGGAGGAAAATCATTGTCATCAATCTTTCCCTGGTCTAGGAGCTTCTCAGGCTCAGGGACCCCGGGTCCAAAGGACGTGCTGTGTTCCTGGTGCTTCTTTCTTGGTGGTATGAGGTCCCCCTGTTTCTCTGCTCACTTTTCTCTTTTGTATCTTGAAAGAGATTGACTTAAGACACAACCTAATCTTGTAGATTGAGTCCTGCCTCATTAACATAACTGCAGCTAATCCCACCTCATTAACATCATAGAGGTAGGATTTACAACACAGGAAAATCACACCAGATGAGAAAATGGTGGACAATCACACAATACTGGGAATCATGGACTAGCCAAGTTGACACATATTTTGGGTGGACACAATTCAATCCCTGAAAATAGTGGTCTCATACAATATTTGTCCTTTTGTGATTGACTTATTTCACTCAGCATAATTCCCTCCAGATTCATCCATGTTGTGAAATGTCTCCTGGATTCATCATTGCTCTTTATCATTGCATAGTATTCCATTGTCTGTATGTACCATAATTTGTTTATCCATTCATCTGCTGATGGGCATGTAGGTTGTTTCCATTTTTTACTATTGTGAATAATGCTGCAATGAACATGGGTGTACATAAGTCTATTTGTGTGATGGCTCTTATTTCTCTAGGATATGTTCCTAGGAGTGGGATTGCTGGATTGTGTGGTATTTCTATTTCTAGCTTTTTAAGGAGGCACCATATTGTTTTCCATAGTAGTTATACCATTTTACATTCTCCCCAGGAGTGCATAAGAGTTCCAATCTCCCCACAACCTCTGTAGCATTTGTTATTTTCTGGGTTTTTTTTTTTTTTTAATTAGTGCCAGTAGTGCAGTAATTAGTCATTAGGGAAATGCAAATCAAAACTACAGTGAGATACAGTTTTCATTGCACTTCCCTAACGGCTGATGATCTCGAGCATTTCCTCATGTGTCTGTTAGCTACCTGAATGTCTTCTTTGGTGATATGTCTGTTCATATCCTTTGCCCATTTTTAAATTGCATTATTTGTCTTTTTGTTATTGAGGTGTTGAGGTATTCTATGGATTTTAGAGATTAGACCCTTGTCGGATATGTCCTAGCCCAAAATCCCCAGTCTGTAGGTTCTCTTTTTACTCTTTTGATGAGCGTAAGTGTTTGATTTTTAGAAGCTCCTAGTTATCTAGTTTATCTTCTGGTGTTTGTGCATTGTTAGTTATGGTCTGTGTTCTATTTATGCCAGGTATTAGGGCCCCTAGTGTTGTGCCTACTTTTTCTTCCATGATCTTTATCGTTTTATGTTTTATATTTTGGTCTTTGATCCATTTTGAGTTAGTTTTTGTGTATGGTGTGAGGTATGGGTCCTGTTTCATTTTTTTTGCTGATGGACATCCAGTTTTGCCAGCATCATTTGTTAAAGAGACTGTCTTTTCCTCCCATTGAATGGACTTGGGTCCTTTGTCACAGATCAGCTGACCGTAGGTGGATGGATTTAAGTCTTTAACAAATTTTTGTGAAATGGAAATCTGATTATATCTCTTTCCTACGCAAAACTCTTCATCGACTCCCCTTCCCCAAACACCTCCTCCATTTTAACTTGTTGCAGGGGATTATTCTTTCTTAACTGAAAAAATCAAAGCATCAGCAGAGAACTTCCAAAGACCTCCTCCCCTCTTCACCACCACCACCATTCTTTCCTCTGTCCCCCCATGTTGGTGTCCATATACTCTGCTTTCCCTCCTCGTACCATTTATGACAGTGGTTCTCAATCTTAACCAGGCATCAGCATCACCTGAGGGTTTCATTAAAATACTAATTGCATGGCTCCATCCCAGGGTCTCTAGTTCAGGAAGTTGGATTGGGGCCTGATAATTTGCATTTCTAACAAGTTCCCAGGTGATGCCAATGCTGCTGGTCCAAGAACCACACTTTGAGAACCACTGTCATGAATATTTTCTCCCTGCTCATCTAACTGAGCAACAGATCCATGCCTATCACCAATTCAAGAACACCACCTTAGCAATTGCCTGTCTCTCCCTCATAATCAAATTTTCCCTCATTATTGAATTTATTTCTCTCAGCATACAAAGACAGTGTTATCTCTCCCATTAAAAAAACAGTCTTGACCCCAATTTGCTGTTTTTCCTTTTTTTTAGGGGTGGGGTGGTAAAATCTATTCTCAGTTTTCAATTCCTCTTCTCCACTCTTAAACTCACTCCAGCTAAGATTTTTGCCAATCCTCCCTCCCCCCAGCACCACCAAAATTATTCTCAAAGTCACCTCTTTACTAAGTCTAATGGTCAATTCTCAGGCTTCACCCTTTTTGTCCTATCAGCAGCATTTGATACATTTGATCACTCCCTCCTCCTTGAAAAACTTTCTTCACTTGGCGTCCAAGGACACCACAGTCTTGACTTTCCTTCTACCTCAGCGATTGCTCCTCCTTAGTCCCTTTGTTCGTTCCTCCTCTTCTCCCTGACCTCAAAGACACTCAAAATACACAATGGCCGCAACAATGGACTTGAGCATACTAACAATCATGAAGATGGTGCAGGACAGAGGAAAATTTTGGTCTGTTCTTCATGGGGTCACCATGAGTTGGAGCCAAATTGACAGCAATGAACAACTCCTTCTCACGCTATGTATATATACATTCAAACCACCCATCCAAATGTCATTTATATACCAAACTTATTTCATTATCTCTGAGAAACTAAATCCCTTCCTAGGGACCTGGTCAGACTTGATTCATTGTCTCTTCTGTTGGTGCTATTAACATGTCTGCTTGTCTGCAAACATACATAGAGTCAATCGCTCATCAAAGTGTCATTTATATGCCAAGCTTATTCATTTTATTTATCACTATGATCTAGATCCTAAGTAATTATTTAAGAACAAAACTTATTGTTTCCTTTTTGCATATAGGTATACTTCGATAGCCAGGCAAAAGGAGGAAAAACTAAACTGAATTGTAAAACTGCTACCCGTATCTATTTTGAGTATTTTAGAGCAATCATTAAGAATATTTTCTCCCTTTCTCTACCAGATTGGAGGAGAGAAAAGACATGAGTTGGTGCAGCTAGTGTATATAGATCAGAGCTTCTCAGCCTTTCACATGTTTTGTTACCATAATCCTAACAACAAAGGATCTTGGAGACAAGATGGGACCTTCCTTGTGGGTGGATGTGAGCCTAGTGTCCAGCTCTCTGTAGCGGTTTGATTCATTATAAGGATCACAGTGTCTCTGCATGGCAGAAACTGAAAGTCAACGGTCTCCAAGAAGGAAATGAATATGTTTACAGATATGATATTACCACCTTAATTATTGTTACTAGGGCCCTCTTCCCCATATCTTCAATTCTCATCAGTGCCTGCTTGTTAACTTAGAGTTGGAGGTTAATCAGGGTATAGTACCCTTGAAAAAGCACTTAGGATGGAGGGAATTAAAAGAGTTCTGGGTATAGGATCTCTAAGTTAATTAAAAAAAAAAAAAAAAGAAATTTATTCTGTTGCCTTGACAATTATTCATATCTTTCAGTTTTTGCTTATTCTTTGTTTATGTATGTTTGTTTTCCCAAGGAGACTGTAATCTCCTATAAATTAGGGACTGATTTAGATCCCTCTTTACATTTAATAATAAGCAGCAATAACAGTTGTTGATTTACTTGAGTCAGCATTTTGAACTGATTGTTGTTGTTGTTAGGTGCCATGGAGTCGGTTCCAACTCATAGCAACCCTATGTACAGCAGACGGAAACACTGCTCAATCCTGTGCCATACTCACAATCATCGTTATGCTTGAGCTCATTGTTGCAGCCACTGTGTCAGTCCATCTCATTGAGGATATTCCTTTCTTTCGCTGCCCCTCCACTTTACCAAGCATGATGTCCTTCTCCAGGGACTGGTTCCTCCTGATAATATTGGTTCTTGATCATATGCTGCCTCCTGAAATGGTTGAACATCTTCACTTCCAAGGAGCCGTCTGGCTGTACTTCTTCCAAGACAGATTTTTTCGTTCTCCTGGCAGTCCATAGTATATTCAATATTCTTTGCCAACACCATAATTCAAAGGCGTCAATTCTTCTTCAAACTAACTTATTCATTGTCCAGCTTTTGCATGCATATCAGGCGACTGAAAATACCATGGCGTGGGTCAGGTGCACCTTGGTCCACAAAGTGACATCTTTGCTTTCGAACACTTTAAAGAGGTCTTTTGCAGCAGATTTGCCCAATGCAATATGTCATTTGATTTCTTGACTGCTGCTTCCATGGGTGCTGATTGTGGATCCAAGGAAAATGAAGTCCTTGACAACTTCAATCTTTTCTCTATTTATTATGATGTTGCTTATTGGTCTAGTTGTGACAATTTTTGTTTTCTTTATGTTGAGGTGAAATCCATACTGAAGGCTGTAGTCTTTGAGCTTCATCAGTAAGTACTTCAAGTCCTCTTCGCTCTCAGCAAGCAAGGCTGTGTCATCTGCATATTACAGGTTGTTAATGAGTCTTCCTCCAAACGTGATGCCACATTTTTCTTCATATAGTCCAGCTTCTCAGATTATTTACTGAGCATACAGATTGACTAAGTATGGTGAAAGGATACAACCTTGACACACACTTTTCCTTAAAGCATGCAGTATCCCCTTGTTCTGTTCAAATGACTGACTCTTGGTCTATGTACAGGTTTCATATGAGTCAATTAAGTGTTCTAGGATTCCCATTCTTCACAATGTTCCATAATTTGTTGTGATCTACACAGCTGAATGCCTTTGCATAGTCAGTTAAACACAGGTAAACATCTTTCCGGTATTCTCTGCTTTCAGCCAAGATCCATCTGACATCAGCAATGATATCCCTCATTCCATGTCCTCTTCTGAATCCAGCTTGAATTTCTGGCAGTTCCCTGTTGATGTACTGCTGCAACCACTTTTGAATGATTTTCAGCATACTTCTACTTGTGTGTGATATTATTGATATTGTTTGATAATTTCCACATTCTGTTGGATCACCGTTATTTGAAATGGGCAAAAATATGGATCTCTTCCAGTTGGTTGGCCAGGCAGTGGTTTTCCAAATTTCTTGGCATAGATGAGTGAGTACCTCCAGCGCAGCATCTGTTCATTGAAACATCTCAATTGGTATTCCGTCAATTCCTGGAGCCTTGTTTTTCGCCAATGCTTTCAGTGCAGCTTGGACCTCTTCCTTCAGTACTGTTGGTTCTTGATCATATGCTGCCTCCTGAAATGGTTGAACATTGACCAATTCTTTTTGGTACAGTGACTCTGTATTTTTTCCATCTTCTTTTGACGCTTCCTGTATCGTTCAATATTTTCTCCATAGAATCCTTCAATATTGTGACTTGAAGCTTGACATTTTTCTTCAGTTCTTTTAGCTTCAGAAATGCTAGCGTGTTCTCCCCTTTTGGTTTTCTAACTCCAGGTCTTTGCACATTTCAATATAATACTTTACTTTGTCTTCTCGAGCTGCCCTTTGAAATCTTCTGTTCAGCTCTTTTACTTCATCATTTCTGTCTTTCGCTTTAGCTATTGCATGTTCAAGAGCAAGTTTCAGAGTCTCTTCTGACATCCACTTTGGTCTTTTCTTCCTTTCTTGTCTTTTTAATAACTGCTTGCTTTCATCATGTATGATGTCCTTGATGTCTTTCCACAACTTGTTGGTTCTTCGGTCATTGGTGTTCAATGCATCAAATCTATTCCTGAGATCATCTCCAAATTCAGGTGGGATATACTCAAGGTCATATTTTGGTTCTTGTGAACTTGCTCTAATTTTCTTCAGCTTCAACTTGAATTTGCACATTAGTAACTGATGGTCTGTTCAACAGTCAGCCCCTGGCTTTGTTCCAACTGATGATGTTGAGTTTTTCCATCATATCTTTCCACAGATGTAGTCAATTTGATTCCTGTGTATTCCATCTGGCAAGGTCCATGTGTATAGTTGCTGTTTATGTTGTTGAAGAAACATATTTGCAATGAAGAAGTCAAGTATCTTCCTAGTTTGTCTTAGTCTGGAAGCTCTGCTGAAACCTGTCCAGCAAGGGCGACCCTGCTAGTATTTGAAATACTGGTGGCAAAGCTTGCAGTATCACAGCAACAGGGAAGCCACCACAGTAGGACAAACTGACAGACACATGGTGGTTGAACTGATTAGCCATGGAATTTGAATGGCCAGTCACACCAATGGGATTAGGATCCTGAGGAAATAATTTTTGAAAAAGTGTAAACATAGAGACTATTGTTTCAGAATTCTGAAGGGACATGTGCTTGATTTCACAAGTATTTCTTGCAGAGCATATTTTTTTAAGAATAAAAAATAAAAACATTTGATGATTTCATTTAAGGAATATTAACAGGAAATCACCAGTGTTTTTAAACAATGCCCTCAGTTTTATAGATGATTCAATCTTTAAATATCTACGTATTGAAGTGTGATGATGTATTGTTAACTTTCCTCTTTTCTTTTAACCTCTCTTCAGTTTACAAATTATCTCCTTGTAAGAGGCAAGATTATATGGCTAAAAGACAAAAAGACCAGTTGTCATTGAATAATAGGTGAAGATTTCAATACAACACTTTCAATAATGGATATAACAACTAGACAGAAGATCAACAAGGAACTAGAAGACCTGAACAACACTAAACCAACCAGACCTAACAGACATCTACAGAACACTCCACCCAGCAACAACAGAGAATACATTCTTCTCAAGTGCATGTGGAAGACTCTCCAGGATAGATTATATACTTAGCCATTAAACAAACCTCAATACATTTAAAAAGATGTAAATAATGTAAAGTATGTTCTCCCATGATGAAATAAAATTAGAAATCAATAACAAAGAAATTGTTGAAATTCACAAGGATGTGGAAATTAAACAACATATGCTTAAATAATGAATGGTTCAAAAAAGTAAAAAGAAAATTTGGCAAACACTTTGAAATGAATGAAAATGAGGACACAACCTACCAGAATTTATGGAGTGCAACTAAAGCGTTGAATATAGGGAAATTTCTAACCATAAGTGTCTATATTTAGAAAGAAGAAAGAAATCAATAACATAACCTTCCTCCTTAAGACACTGGAAAAAGAACAGCAAACTAAACCTACAGCAAGCAGATGGAAGAAAATAGTAAAATTTGGAGCATAAATTAATAAAATAGAGAATAGTAAAACAATAGAGAAAATTAATGAAACCAAAATCTAGTTCTTTTAAAAGATCAACAAAATTGACAAACTTTTAGCTAGACTGACCAAAAAACACAGCTAGAGAAGACTCAAATTACTAGAATCAGAAATGAAAGAGGGGACATTACTACCCATCTTACAGAAATAAAAAAGATTATAAAGGAAAACTATGAACAATTGTATGCTGACAAATTAGATAACTTAGATGAAATGCATGAATTTCTAAAAAGAAATAAACTACCAAAACTGACTCTAGAAAATCTAAATAGTTCTGTAACAATTGAAGAGATTTAATTAGTAGTAAGAAAAAAAAAAAAAAGAAAACTACCCACGAGGAAAAGCCAAGGCCCAGATGATTTCACTGCTGAATTCTACCATACATTTAAAGAAGAATTAGCACCAATTCTTCTCAAGCCCTTCCAAAAAAATAGAAGAGGAGGGGGCACTTCCTAACTCATTTCATGAGGCCAACATTACTCTGATACCAAAGTCAGACAAAGATATGACATGAAAACTACAAACCAATATGAATAATAATTATGAATTACAAATATAAATGCAGAAATCTTCAACAAAATACTAGCAAAGTGAATCCAGAAGCATATTAAAAGGATTGCACACTATGACCAAATGGGATTTAGGCCAGGATTGCTCAACATATGAATATCAAGCAATGTAACAGACTACATTAATAGAATAAAGGAGAGAAACACCCATATGGTCATCTGAATTAGTGCAGAAGCATTTGACAAAATCCAACACCCTTTCATGACAAAAACACACAACAAACTAGGAATAACAACAAACTTCCTCAACTTCATAAAGGGCATCTATGAAAAACCCACAGCTAACACCGTACTTAATGGTGAAAGTTTGGTGTTTTTCCCTTTAAAAAGAAGACAAAGATGTCCACTTCAGTTCAGGTTCTAGCTAGGGCAGCTAGGCAAGAAAAAAATAAAAAGCATCCAGATTGGAAAGGAAGAAGTATGACTATCTTCAGATAGAAAGAATCACACATCAGGCATACAAAACGGCCCGAGTTTAGAATCTTGGCTGCTTATCTTTTGCTATAATTTTTCATATGACTGTTAACTATAAAACTTTTAAATGAACTTTAACAGTCAAAGAGAACACAGTGAGGGGGCAAGGAGGCTACATTAAGCTCCTTTGCCAGGTGTGTGGAGAAAAAAAAAAGGGTGGTTGCAGCTACAAGGGGAAGTAAAGAAGACTGAGTCCCAGGACTTTCCACAGGAAGGAAAGAGAATACAAGAGGGCATGAAAAGACTTACGGAGTTTTTTGATTGGCTGCTTACAACTAATGCCATCACAGTGCAATAAATAGAAATGGGGGAAAAGCAGATTCAAATAATCTAGTTACTTATTAAAGGAGTTACTCTCTGTGCTATTATCAAGTTCTAAATCTGATTCTGAGCTTTCTAGCTACCTGGAAAAATAAAAAGAAAATTACATTAATTGTCATAATGCTCATTACTGGGAATGAGGCAGCATGTTAAGTCCACTTTAAATCCCTGGGTGAAGTGTATAAGAAATAGCTGTCAGTCTGGATTCTTAGAAGCAAGAAACAGCTATGATTTCCAGCTGAGTTACGCCAGTAAATTAAAAAGTAATTTACTAAACAGATATTGGGATAACTCACAGAATCACCAGGAGGGACAGTGAAACAGGCGATACACTAGGAAAAATGACTGAAACATATTTCAGAATTGATCTGGGATAAAACTGCTCTTTTTGGTGCCACAGATACTGCCCTTCCCACCTGCAAGGCCAGTGTTCTCGTAAACCCTTTGCATTACCAGCTAGAGAGCTATTACAGTTTCTGATTAATAGAGATTGGGTCACATGTCTGTACCCTAACTGCAAAGAAGGCTGGGAAAGCAAGTATCTAGCATTTTTAGCTTGTGTAGTGGAGCATTCCCCTACCCCTCTCATGTAAGCCAAATACTTATAAGGTTTGGAATATCCCAAACATGGAAAGTGGGTTCTGCTGCTGGGCAGCCAAAACAGATGACAAATGTCTTTAACAATAACCATACATCATCCACTTCTAAGTTTTCTGTAAAATTAATAAATTCCATCCAGAGAGGGGCTAAGGTTGCAAATTAGTTAATTGTGTCCATATTGAGTTACTGGCCTAAATGTTCACAATCTAATCATGTATTTATAACTATGCGTTTATTTATTATTTCCAGTAGGGGCTCTTAGTACATCCATATATGTAGCTTTCTTGAATCCATTTAACTTGATCCAAGAATAGAACCCAGAGTACCGGAGGAGTAGATAGAATCTTTTTTTAATTACCTCTAACTAATTTCAATAAAACTGAATTTTCAATGGTTAGCAAAGCAAGTGCTTGGGTAAAGAACACAAATACCAGCTAACAATACTTGTTTATTTTTAAAGAAAATTAGTCACAATATGAATAAAAACTGAAATTCCTGCCAAGATATAAATTTCAAAAGTGACAGGGGTGCATGTGGAAAAGAATTGAAACGGTGAATTGCAAAAATTATAAAAAGCTACTGGGGAGAAGATTAATTCACTCTAGATGCATAATCATCTCAGAATGGAACTCTTGTCAGTCTTCTCCCTGAGTACAGTGATTGCAAGTGAGGAAGGAGGATCCCATGATTGCCTGTTTATTTCTGTGGCATTGAGCGGAGACTGCTTGTCAGATGACTCCAATTGCAGGCTATTCCAGAAGGTGGATACAGGGCGATATATTTAGAGCAGCTGCCAGTAAGCATGGGTGATGCATGCTTAGGCTTGCTGCAGAGTGATGATCCCTGGCTTATATGGACACGTTAGCCTGAAACATATGAGCCAAGACTGAAAAAAACAAGCAAACAAAAAATCTCCAGGCCCAATTCCGAACCAGTATCTAAAATAATGTCCTTCACTGGTAACATAATCCATGGAATTAGAAAGATATGCTTCCAGAAGGAAAAGAGATGGAAAATACTGAGCAGTTACTGGGAGAAGAAAGTCCGTTTTGGCTGTTTCCAGAACTACCATCTGTCCTAGGGGCACTCAGGGCTTCTCTCCCTGCTTTCACCAAACCCTGCCCTCTGCTTCGCTTGCTCCAGGAACCCAGGCACTGTATATGAGTCACTTCTTACCACCAAGGCAGACAGACCTCTGTAATTGTTGAAGAGTATAAACAGTTTGAAAGAAAAATATATTAAACATCATAGGATGAAGCAGAGAAATATCTCAGGGCAGAAAGAGAGTCATCTGATCCATGAGATTGTTTTGGTCGTTGTTACTGCTGATTAAACCAAACCAAACCAGTTGCTGACGAGTCGATTCCAACTCATAGCGACCCTTTGGGACAGAGTAGAACTGTCCCAAAGGGTTTCCAAGACTGTAATCTTTACGGAAGTAGACTACCACATCTTTCTTCCAGAGGGGCTGGTAGGTTCGAACTGCTGACCTTTTGATTAGCAGCTGAGCCCTTAACCACTGCTCCTTTTGCTGCTGATTAGTAAAAAAAAAAAAAAAGATTAAACACCAGTTTTTCAAAATACAACTCTCCCAACCCACTTGGAACACCATTAGGGTCAACATTCTTTGTCTAGAAATTGTTGTTTTGTGGTGGAAAATGTAAAATTGCTAAGAGCTAATATCATGAAATTTGGATCTCTCCATTATTCTGCAGTGAATAGACTGCATTTTACACATAAGACAAGAAATTAAAGCCAATATACTTTGAGAACAGCTCTTGGTTTAAGCTGGTGTCTCTCCCCTCCCCCAAATTTAAGTAAGGATAAAAGAACAATCACTACTTTGTTCGAGCTTACTCAACTACTAGCAGATATTTCATCAGCAACAATGGAAGTCATAAATCAATAGAAAGAAGAATTACCAGAATATAAGGTGAACTATGCTTTCTGGTTTTAAAGATAAACTCTTTCTGAGAAGAAGAAAAAAAAAGCTCCAGTCATCTCTTCCTGTCAAAGAATGCTTGAAAGTAATTCAGTAAGTTAGCAGAATATCCTGGTAACTGAACGCTGCATCTAGCAATTGAAACTAGCATTTGATCAGCGAAAAAGAGGAGGACCCTCAACCAGAAGGATTGATATAGTGGCTGCAACAACGGGCTCAAACACAGCAATGATTGTGAAGACGGCGCAGGGCTGGGCAATGTTTTATTCTGTTGTACATAAGGTCGCTACAAGTCAGAATTGGCTCGATGGCACCTAACAACAACATTTGATCACAGTGTTTTCCACTAATTGAAGGTATGTGATTTCACGGAAGAATGTGGTTGGGTTAAGGGTGGGACGGGGAGTTGAAAGTGTTCGTTGAAGAAACAGCATGGAATAGACTAAGCACAATGCCAGATATTAGGGTCAACTAATTTAGATTTTTGGAGTCCTGGTGGCATAGTGGTTAAGAGTTCGCCTGCTAAACGAAAGGTCAGCAGTTCAAATCCACCAGCCACTCCTTGGAAACCCTATGAGGCAGTTCTACTCTGTCTTTCAGGGTCGCTATGAGTCAGAACTGACTCAACGGCACCTAACAACAACAATCTAGATTTTGAAGGAGGCCTGGTGGCACAAATGGCCAATAATTGAAAGGTTGGCAGTTCGAACCCACCCAGCGACTCCACAAGAGAAAAACCTGGTGATCTGTTTCTGTAAAGATTACAGCCAAGAAAACCCTATGGGGCAGTTCTACTCTGTCACATGGGGTCACTATGAGTTGAGAACAACTCAAGGGCAAACAACCACCACCACCACCACAATTTGGGCTATGATTTTGGCTATTTAGACAACAGAGACACAATGATGCTCAGTAGTGTTTTATTTTACATTAGATTCTAATGCACCCAACCTAGACCTATAAAGGCTGCCACATAATATTTTAATACTTAACAGTTTGTATATAATATAGTTATCAATCCATTTCAAACGGTTTGCTTTCAAAGGACTGTTCTTTCTCATAAATGTGCTGTTGCTGCTAGGTGCCATCAAGTTCTGACTCATAGAAATCCTGTGTTCAAAAGAATAAAACACTGCCTGGTCCTGTGCCATCTTTACAATCACTGATACGTTTGAGCCCATTATTGCAGCCACTGTGTCAATTCATCTCGTTGAGAGTCTTCCTGTTTTTTGCTGACCCTCTACTTTACCAAGCAAGATGTCCTTCTCCAGGGACTGGTCCCTCCTGATAACATGTCCAAAGTACGTGAGACAAAGCCTCACCATCCTCACTTCTAAGGAGCATTCTGGCTGCACTTCTTTCAAGACAGATTTGTTCGTTCTTCTGGCAGTCCATGGTATATTCAATATTTTCAAATATAGATTCATAATTCAAATGCATCGATTCTTCTTTGGTCTTCCTTATTCATTGTCCAGCCTTTGCATGCATATGAAGCAATAGAAAATACCATGGCTTGGGTCAGGTGCACCTTAGTCCTTAAAGTGACATCTTTGCTTTTGAACACTTTAAAGTGGTCTTTTGCAGCAGATTTGCCCAATGTAATACATCATTTGATTTCTTGACTGCTGCTTCCATTGGCGTTGATTGTAGAACCAAGTAAAATGAAATCCTTGACAACTTCAATCTTTTTTCCGTTTATCATGATGTTGCTTACTGGCTCAGTTGTGAGGATTTTTGTTTTCTTTAGGTTGAGGTGTAATCCGTACTGAAGGCTGTATGTAGTCTTTGATCTTCATCAATAAGTGCTTCAAGTAGTTTTCTCCTTCAGCAAGTAAGGTTGTGTCATCTGCATATCACAGGTTAATGAGTCTTCCTCCAATCCTGATGCTGCATTTTTCTTCATATGGTCCAGCGTCTCGGATTATTTGGTTAGCATACAGTATGAAAAGATATGGTGAAAGGATACAACCCTGATGCACGCTTTTCCTGATTTTAAACCATGCAGTATCCCCTTGTTCTGTTCGAACGACTGCCTCTTGGTCTGTGTACAGGTTCCTCATGAGCACAATTAAGTATTCTGGAATCCCCATTCTTTGCAATGTTATCCATAATTTGTCATGATCCACACAGTCAAATGCCTTTGAATAGTCAATAAAACAAAGTAAACATCTTTCTGGTATTCTCTGCTTTCAGCCGAGATGGGTCTGACATCAGCAACGATATCTCTTGTTTCATGTCCTCTTCTGAGTCTGGCTTGAATTCCTGACGGTTCCCTGTCAATGTACAGCTGCAACTCTTTTTGAATTATCTTCAGAAAAATGAGATTGTTCGATAATTTCCACATTCTGTTGGATCACCTTTCTCTGGAATGGGCACAGATATGGATCTCTTCCAGTCAGTTGGTCAGGTAGCTGTCCTACAAACCTCTTGGTGTAGACGAGTGCTTCCAGCATTGCATCCACTTGTTGAAACATCTCAGTTGGCATTCTGTGAATTCCTGGAGTTTTGTTTTTCACCAATGCCTTCAGTGCAGCTTGGACTTCTTCCTTAAATACCATCATAAATGATACTTTTCTCATAAATAATACTTCTATATTTTTACTAGTAAATTAATTTCTGTTTGCTGCATAAAATTTGAAAGATATATAAAATAACAAGGAAAATTTTTACATTTCTTTTTATCTCACTGCACAGAGAAAACTTTGATTAGCCTTTCAGAGTATTTCAAGTTTATTTTATTTATTTCTTTAAATTAAACTGTGTTTTGAGATAATTGTAGATTGGCAGGCAGTTCTAACAAGTAAAACAGAGAAGTCTAAGGTACCCTTTGTCTAGTTTCTCCCAATGCTAACTAACATCTTGCAAAACTATAGTACAACATCACAACTAAGATCTTAACATCGATATAGTCAAGATACAGAGTATTTCTATCACCACAGGGATCATTCATGTTGCCCTTCATGTTGCCCTTTTACAGTCACAACCACTTTCCTCCCACTCCCATTCCCTCTTTAACCCTTGGAACCACTAATCTGTTCTCCATGCCTGTAATTTTGTCATTTCCAGAATATTTTATACATGGAATCTTATAGAATGTAGACTTTAGGGGTTGGCTTTTTTCACTCAGAATAATTCTCTGGAGATTCATCCAGGTTGTCACTTGTATCAATAATTTGTTCCTTTTTATTGGTAAGTAGTATTGTATGGTATGGATGCCCACAATTGGTATAACTGTTCACCTGTTGAAGGACATCTAGTTTGTTTCCAGTTTTTTGGGTATTGCAAATAAAGCTGCTATGAACATTTGTGTTCAAGTTTTTGTGTGAACATAAGTCTTCATTTCTCTGGGATAAATGTTCAGTAATGCAGTTGCTGGATCATATAAAAGTTGCAAGTTTAGTTTAAGAAATTGCCCGACTGTTTACTAGAGTGGCTGTACCATTTTACATACCCACCAGCAATGTATGGTGATGTTTCTATGCATGCTCACCAGCATTTTGTGTTGTCATTTTTTATTTTAGTCATTCTGAAAGGTGTGTAGTGATACCTCATCCTGGTTTTAACTTGTGGTTTTAATTATTTCTCCTAGAAACTGACGACTTTGAACATCTTTTCATGTCATAATTGACCATCTATATATCCCCTTCAGTAAAATGTCTCTTCATATCTTTTGCCTATGTTCTAATGGTTGAGTTTTGAGAGTTCTTTATATATCCTGGATACTTACTAGTCCTTTGTAGAATATGCGGTTTGCAAATATTTTTCCTACTCTGTAGCTTGTCTTTTCATATTCTAAACAGGGTCTTTCACATAGAAAATGTTTTTAATTTTTTTTTAAGAGTTGTTTTTTTTTTTTACTTTTTTTTAAAATTGTATTTCAGATGAAGGCTTACAGAACAAATAGTTTCTCATGAAACAGTAGTACAAATATTGTTTTATGACATTCGTTAACAA
>NW_004443961.1:20998665-21011981 GCF_000243295.1 Trichechus manatus latirostris
CATGTTTGTCAGCTTTTTGCCTCAGCTTTTGGAGAATTCTGAGTATTAGAGATTTGAATTCCCTATCAGGTAGTTCTAGTGCATTTTCTTCCACTGGAGAGTCATCTGGTGTTTTATTTTGGACGCCTAGTGGAACCATCCTGTCATGTTTTTGTAAATGTTTTGATATTGTCTGTTGTCTTCGGGGCATCAAGTAGTTATTTTTATCATTTATTGATCGTAGATTTGTTTGTTTCATCCCTTTTTTTTTAAATTTGACTATGTCTGAGCAGGCGGACTGTGTGTTCTTTCTTGTTTGCTCATCTGTGGGCACAATACTTTTCGCCTCCTTCTCCAATCGGCACGGTCAGTCACTCAGATATGGTATGGCAGGGTGGGTCTAGCTGAAGAGGAGTTACTGGGACAGGTTGTTTGTGGCACTTACTACAGCCGCCAGAGTGGGTCTGTTATCAGTGCAGGGCAGGTTCCAGAAGGCCATGCCTGTGCTGCTTGGTGGTGTGATGTCAAGCGCACGGTGCAGGTAGGTAGGATGCAGTGGGGAGATTTTTATGTGTGAAGCTAAGATGGATATGGGAGAGAGGAGAGAGGAACAGGAGCCAAAAACATACAAACAAACAAAAAAGAGTGCTAGGGGAGCTTGCCTTTGGAGTGGAGAGATGAGAGACTATGAAGTGGAGAAAAACAGAAAGGGGAAGAGGAAGAAAAGAAAAGAATGAATAAATAAAAATCAGAAAGATTAAAGAACCACAAAGTTCCCAGGGATCCCACCGGTGCAGCTATGAGGTCTGGGGAAGTCGCTCTCAGGTTTTGCAGTACAGCCTAGCTAGAAGGCATAGAGGTATACAATGCCAGGTATTCAGGGAACAGAAAGAGAAGGAAGATATAGAGAGACGACAAACTGAGCAATGAAGAAGACAAAAAGGGAAAAATAGGGAAAAGAAAACGAAACAAATTAAAAAAAAAAAAAGAACAAGAAAGGCCCCTAAAAAAACAGAAAAAAAGAAAAAACAACAACAAAAAGGAAATGCCCTCAGGGATCCCTCTGTATGTCTGTGCAAGTCAAGAGGGAAGTCTCCTTGCCACGCAGCACTGGTTGACTAGAAAGGGCTCCCAACTCAAGAAAAGGAAAAGAAAACAAATAAACAATTCAAAACAAACAAACGAACAAAAGCCCCAGGATCCCACCAGTGAGGCAGCCCAGACCAGGAAGCAGCTCCACATTCGAATGGAGCTCCACAGCCCCTCAGGAAGTAGCAAAGATGGCACATGGAGCCAGGTATTTGAGCAAAAGGAGGGGGAGGTGGTGAGAGATAAGGAAGAAATCAAAAGAAGCAGAAAAAAAAGCAACACTAGCAGCCAACAAATGGCACTCAGAGAGCCAGCTAGTGTGGGCTGGTGTTTCTCGGACAAGAGACTGTCCATGGGAGGCAGAGGGGGCCGAGTGTGGGTGAAGAAGTGTAGGGAGTGGGAAAGCATATATCACAAATTACCAGAGCTCTGCAGCCCCTCAGGAAGAAGCAAAGATGGCGCACTGAGTCAGGTATTTGAGGGAAAGGAGGGGGAAGTGGTGAGAGGTAAGGAAGAAATCAAAAGAAGCAGAAAAAAGCAACACCAGCAGCCAACAAATGGCACTCAGAGAGCTGGCCCATTCGGGTGTGTGGAATCCAAGCAGCTGGTGTTTCCCGGTCAAGAGATTGTGGCCGTGGGAAGCAGAGGAGGCCAAGTCGGGGTGAAGAAGGGTGGAGGGTGGGAAAGCATATATCGCAAATTACTGGTTGTTTTGTCTCCCGCTGGGCGCTCCGTGAGGCTGCTTTCTCTTACCCCCGGTTTGCTGGTCTCCGATAGGAGTCCAAGATGGCGGATCCGCGCTGCATTAGCTGGTAGGGGCCCTCTGCACGAATCTCTCCTCACTCTCCGTTCTCTGTCAGTTTTCTCACTCCATTTGGTGCTTGGCTGAGTTATCTCTTCCTTTGATGTTTTAGGGTTTCAGGATTGTTGTATTCTCTGTTTGGCTTAGTTTTTCGGATCTTTGCTGTGAAGAGACGGTGTGATGCTTCTGCCTAGAGCGCCATTTTGCCGGAACTCCTCGAAAATGTTTTTAGTTTTGATGACTGTGGTGCGGTGAATTACTTATATGGCCCTTCTATCCATGCATGTTCTTGTGATTCCCACAAAATAATTGAATGGGACTATACAAATAAGGTGCTTATGGCCCACCAAGGGGATTAGACAACTGGCTAATAATGCAAATAATGTGCATGGAACCCTTGTAGGGGGTGGGACCATGCAAATAAGGAGAGCAGCTGCAGTGGCCTCCCAATTGACCACAGATTTCCTGAGGCTCCAGTCCAACTTTCTGTTGAGCATTGGTCATGGCCCACACCCTCCCCACCTGGTCAGTTGTTATCTGCATGGATTTAAACTGTCAAGTTAAATCAAGCTGGGTAATCATTGCAGAAGTGGATTCGATCCCTGTAAATATGTTTACTCTCATGAACATGCAATGAAAAGGCTGATGAATCTGTTCAGGCAGTCCCAATCCTACTGCATAGACACAGAATGTCTTCAGAAATTACCAGGACCCTCTGGTGATAATGGCATCAGTATTACCACAATCTTGATGGCCTGGATGGTTATGGCAGTAATCTTATTCTTACTAAAATCTCCTAATTTAAGAAAATCCGATTTACCTGGAAAGCCAACCAGTCCTCATAATGGGCAAGATCCACCAACCCCTCCTGTGGACTAACTTCGTGATATGGGAAGTGAAAATAGCTAAACACCTTGCACAACCAATGAATGAAGGTGACCAGAGCACTCTTAACCCTATTAGAACTGTTTTCCTTTTGCATCTACAATATGGGATGGTATTGTTTTCATGAGCTTCTAGAAATTTCACTTGCAAGCTATTTTTGCTTCCTGTGTTATCACCATTCCTATTTACAGTATATTTGAGTAAACGATATTCTAAAAAGTTACATGGGCATTTTTTTTTTTTTTTTGGTTGTCCTAAACTTAAACATTCCACTCATTCTATTTAACTATCATCAAAATTTTTGTGATGATTTCTGGCCTGACTGAAGTAAATGTGAGATCTCTGCATTTAAAGATTTTAAGTAGCTTTGCTAGGCTTTAACATTGTTTTTTGCACATTTATAAAGTTATCTGGGCTTGTCTGAGGTCGTATGAAAGAAAATTAGAACCATATTGTATTTACATTTACCGTGATAGTTTATTTATGGATGGCTATTTTCTCTTGTTCTTGAGACTGTAGCAGCCTTTTGAATATTTTACAAATTTTAGCTGAACTCTGTATCACCCACTACAACTGGCTTATGTGGCTAGAATCAGAGAAGAGAAGAAATGAAATGGTTGCTTACTAAGTTTTTTACTCCCATTAATAAATATCTAATGTTAAGAAAACTTTAAATAAACATAATTGATCAATATGGTGAATGTTTGACTATATTACACAATTATACTAATAGTTAATTACTTCAAAAGCACTTTACAAGAAAATATAAGTATGGTTTCCAATAGGAATGTTATACCTGGACTTAGTAGCAAGCTTACAGATTAAGTTTTGCAAGGAAAAAGAGGCTTTCAAGTTAAACAACAATTTATAATGAAAACTTTAATTCCAAGAATTCTCACAAAAGATATTACAAATGACAGCATGAAAAAAAAATCTTGCATAGTAACTCAAAGTTCATCTCTACAGTGTACCCTTAAACTGTCAGGACAATTGGTATCTTGAATAGTCTCAAATTTCCAAATAAATGATGTTAGAAATAGTTATCTAGTCATATACAGCAATCACATAAGGAAAAGTCCATTATATGACACTTGTAATCCTCTGTACACTAGCCTTACAAGGGTTCATGAAAAGAGGAGAAACATTAAGTCTTTCTGCCTTTATTAGGTACAATCTATACAGTAATAATGTAAGCTATAATCTATTGTTAAAACTAGTGCCTCTCAGGAAGCTTCTTTTCTGTTCTAACACTTCCCTCTAAGAACGAAACTCTCTTAAAGCTATTTTGGGGGCCTGTTTGGTTACTGACATTTGAATGCCTATTACTTATTTACCTTATTTTTTTATTGGAAGAAAAAAATTGGAGTCCTTTGTTATCATTCTGATTTTTAAAACATTTTAATGAATTCTTGGCTTGCTCTAAGGGAAAAGGAACGAAATTAGAATCAAGGATTTTTTTTCCTCATCCCCTATCTCATTCCTGTCTTGGTAATGGGATGGATTGTGACAGGGAGAAATATTAATATTAGCAAAGTTTTGACATGTATAAAAAAGTAAAAGGATGCACTGTTTTGCTCAGCTTGAAAAAAATGAATGCAAATGGCATAAAAAAAGTCTGGTTGACCTATGTGGTTATGGAATTTTTTTC
This sequence comes from Trichechus manatus latirostris, assembly GCF_000243295.1. Classification (NCBI taxonomy): domain Eukaryota; kingdom Metazoa; phylum Chordata; class Mammalia; order Sirenia; family Trichechidae; genus Trichechus; species Trichechus manatus. The sequence continues at coordinate 21,003,069 of NW_004443961.1, forward strand.
CTAGCAAGTGATTGTGGATGACTTATGTGGGCTAGAAGATATTTTGCTATCAGTGTAAGGATTTTTCCCTCTAGATCAGCCTAGCATTTCATGGTATAGATCTGAGACATTGCTTGTATGAATTGAATAAACTTCTCTATATCATTGTACTGTTTAATAGAGTCTCTGATATACTCACGGAGTGTTCTTTTCCCTTCACTATGGTCACATTCTACGCCATAAGGTCATCATTTCATTACATAACCCAGTTTTGACTGCTTTATTCCTCCTTGTGTATCTTCGCTTTGTGCTCAACTTCTTGAAATAATATAACCAATTCTTAATTACTTGTGCTAACAGAGTGATAAGGTAGCACAGGTAAGTCAGATCCTGGATAAATGAACACCACAGAGTAAAGGATTTTCCTCTTGCTCTGGCCTACTGGAAGACTTCCCAGCTATAGCTGGTGACATAATTAAGGCAGAAAGGGCAGGAACAGCATAAAATGGAGCTAAATCCTGATAGCATTCCATTTTTCTGCCTTTGCCCTCTAAACTTTGAAGGCTTACTGCTATATCCTAACAATCTGTCCTCTAAGCTGCTAGAAAGCCAATCTCTGCAAAGATACTGATGTATACACTGAATCTACAGCTCACAAATAATTGAGAATTGACTTTGGTTTAAGAAACGGCCATAACATGGAAATAGAATGTCTACTGTTAGCTAGAGACCTGAAAATCTGTATTCTTACTCCTAGTCCTTCATTTCTGTTACATACACTTAATTGACATTTTATCTACAATTTTAGCCTTTTCCTATGTGGACCTACTTGCTTAGTAACAAAAGTTCTTACCTCAGTGAAGTATTTATCTTGATTTTATGTTGGTAAAATTTCTCTGCATTCCTGAAAAAGACAGTATACTGCACATAAAGTATTCTTGTTAACCTAACTAGTAATTTATATTATCCGATTAAATTCTTAAAACTTCTACATGTGGCTTTTTTATTGAGCACATTATTAAATCATTACTTGGCTTACAAACATTCACAGGAGTGTGGCTACAATCCTTTTAAAAAAATCTGGAAAAAAGAAAGATAAAACTCCACATTTTAATTCTTTGCCTCTTAAACATTCCACAAATACCATTAAGAGTTCATTTTGTTTGAGAGTCATTTAATGTTCTTTTATGTAAAATAATGTTTGTTGCTTTCCATATGGAGAAATTAACATTGGACATGTTTATAGTAAATAATGTTATCATGTAGCTATCCAACCACTATCCCATGGTCAGCAAGTGGTATGTTATAACTTGTAGAGATTTTCTGAAATAACTATTGAGTACAGCTATACCATGGTTCTTTCAGTGTCATTTTGGTATATGATGGATAGTGTTTATGGAATTATAGATATCTGTGATGGTTAAGGTTATGTGTCAACTTGGCTGGGCCATGATTATCAGTGGTTTGGCAGTTATGATGTAGTTTGGCAGCTATGTAATGACATAATCACCTCCATAATGAGATCTGATATAATGTAATCCACTCCATGATGAGATCTACTATGGGCAGCCATCAGTTGAAACAGTGTTTCCTTAGGAGTGTGGCCTGCATCCAATATATGTGGACTTTCTGGCAAGGTTCACTGGCTTTTGCTCACTCTAGATCCTGCATCTGACCTCTGGTTCTCGGGACTTGAACTAGCGGCTTACCTGCTGATCTTGGGATTCGTCAGCCTCTGCAGCCTGTGAGCCAGCAGCCTGCTGTCCTACCTGCCGATCTTGGGATTCATTGGCCTCTGCAGCCTGTGAGCTAGAGGACTGCTGTATGACCTGCTGATCTTGAGTTCACCAGCCTCTGCAGCTGTGTGAGTCAGGAGAAGCCTCCAGCCTGATCCACAGACTTCAGACTTTCCAGACTCCACAGCCACATGAGCCATTTCCTTGATACAAATCTCTCTCTCTCTCTCTCTCTCTATATATATATATATATATGTATGTATGTATATATACACTTCACTGGTTTGGTTTCTCTACAGAACCTAGCCTAACACAACATCTTACATTTTCTAGAGAACCTTGGAATTCTATCACTCTGAATAAAAGCCAGACACTTGAAATGAATATAAGCTAAAATTTGATCAGCTCAGCTTAAGACACAAAACAGCAATTTGAAGAAGGAAAAATGAAGAGAGTTTACAGTTCATGATTAAATTTTTGTTGTTGCAGTGGTAAGTTTAGTCTTAAAATTATAATCTTTCTAAATGAAAGATCATATGTATTTATTACCATGTCTGATGATTACTTTGTAAATTAAAAAAGTGGTCCTGTGATATATTAAATGTTAATTGCTGTTTTAAAATGTTTGTGTCATGCCAAACAAATCATGTCTGTGCCATTCAGGGTGTATTGTTAATCATTTCCTGAGTACTTGGCTTGGGATAAAGGGTTTGTACTATGCACTTTTTATTAATGAATAAATAGAGAATGTTAGTAACCAAAAAAGGGGAGGGAGAAGAAGAAGAGCTGGGAGTGGAGCATTTCCTTTGGTCCTAGGGTCCCTGTGCTGAGAACCTCCTAGACCCAGGAGTCAGGGATAGCTGTAACACTCGAGATGGCAAGAAATGGTGACAGACAAACAGTGGCAGCAGAACCAGGAGACCAGAGAGTGATAGTGTGGTGGGCCCATGGAGCGAGGTGGCTACAGTTGTTGTGGCAACCCACCGAGCATGAGAGCTCAGCACCTTCAGGCAGGAAGCTTGCTGGTAGAGTGGGGTGCCTCTGAGCACTTATTGGCAGAGTTAAAGAGCTTTGTAACACTTGCCCGAGTAGGGCAGGGGCCAAGGGGCCAAGAGCCAAAGGAGAGGGCACAGCCAAGAAGCTATCCTGACCAAAGAACTGTATCTTGAGTCATTCCTGATCCTGAATTGTAACCTGTTACTTCCCTAATAAACCCTATAACTGTGAGTATAGCCTGTGAGTTCTGTGTGGCCATTGTGACAAATTATTGAACCCAGCAAAGCAGCAGAAAGCGCTGTGGGAGGGATGGCCGGTGTCAGAATTGGTAAAAAGTTTGGAGGTGGAGGTATATTTGACCTCCACCTCATAGGAATCAGCTTTGCGCTGATGATCTTGATTCTCTTTCCTCCCCCTTGTGAAGTTAGACGAGATCTGACGCTGCCATGCTATTTTTACAATGGAGATTCAATCTATTTTTCCTTTTATGGAGCCTCTTTTTGATGTCAAGTCTAAGAACTCTTTGTCTAGCCCAAAGATTTTCTCAGATTTTTTTTCTAAATATTGTATAGTTTTACATTTTATATTTAATCTATGATCAATTTTGAGGTAATATTGCATAATGTGTGAGACTTGGGTCCTGGTTCTTTTTTTTTGGGGCGGGGGGCGTTGTTCAATTGCTCCAGCACTATTTCTTGAAAAGGCTATCCTTCCTCTATTGAATGGCATTTACTCTTTTGTTAAAAAAAGAAAAAAAAAAAAAAGCAGTTGAGCATATTTGTGTGTATCTATTTCTGAGTTCTCTCTTCTGTTCCAGGGATACATATGTCTATCCTCCCACCACACAGTCTTGACTTCTGTGGCTGTATAATAAGTCTTGAAATTGGGTAGACTGATTCCTCCCACTTTATTCTTCCTTGTCAAAATAGTTTTTGCTATTCTAGTTTCTTTGTACTTCCTATAAATTTTAGAATAATCTTGTCCATATCTACAAAAAAATGGGTGATATGTTATAGTAATTGTATTAAGCCTGTATATCAATTTGGGAAGAATTGACATCTTTACTATGTTGAGTCTTCCAATCCTTGAACACGATATGTCTCTAAATTTATTTAAATCTTTACGTTCTTTCATCATGTTGTGTATTTTTCAGCATATAAGTCTCATATATGTTTTATTAGATTTACACCTGTATTACTTTTTTTTGAATGATTGTAAATGTTACTGTATTTTTAATTGTAGTATCCATGTGTTCATTGCTAGAAATAGAAATACAATTGATTTTTACATATTTATCTTGTATCTGTTGATGTTGTTGAACTCTTTATTAGTTCTAGTTTTTTTTTTCTTTGTAGATTTCTTAGAATTTTCTATGTTGACAACCACATCCTTTGCAAATAGAGACAGTTTTATTTCTTCTTTCAGATCTGTATGCTTTTTATTCCTTTTCTTGCCCTAGCTACAACTTCCAGCCCTATATTGAATAAAAGTGGTGAGAGTGGACATCATTGCCTTGTTCTCAATCTTGCGGGAAAGCATTCAGTCTTTTACCATTAAGTATAATGTTAGTCGTAGTTTTTTTGTTATCATTTTGTTTTATTTTGTAGATGCTCTTATTCGAGTTGAGGAAGTTTCCCTCTATTGTTATTTTTCTGAGATTTTTTTTATCAAGAATAGGTGTCGAATTTTGTCAGATACTTTTTCTGCATTGATTTATACGATTTTGGGATTTTTCTTTTTTAGAGTGTTAATATAGTAGATTACATTGGTTGATTTTCAAATACTGAACCAGCTTTGGATTCCTGGACTAAACTCTACTTGGTCATAGTGTATAATCCTTTTTATATATTCCTGAATTCTATTTGCCAATATTTTATTACGGATTTTTGCATATATGTTCATAAGGGACATTAATCTGTAGTTTAATTTCTTTGTATTGTCCTTGTCTAATTTTAGTAGCAGCGTAATACAAGCTTTATAAAAAGAATTGGGAAGTGTTTCTTCCTCTCCTATTTTCCAGAAGAGATTGTATAGAATTGGTGTCAATTTTTTACATATTTGGTAGGAATCTCCAATGAAACCAACTGGGCCTGTTATTTCTTTTTTGGGAGTTTTAAAATTACAAATTCAATTTTTTTAATTGTTATGGGACTATTCAGATTATCCATTTCATTTTGGGTGAGTTATGGTAGTTTGTGTTTTTTGAGGAATCAGTCCATTTTGTATAAGATGTCAAATTGATGTGTGTAGAGGTTTTTGTAGCATTTCCTTAATTGTCCTTTGATGCCTGTAGGCCCTCAGATAGCCTCCATTTCATTCCTGTTATTGATCATTTATGTCTTCTCTCTTGTTTTCTTTGTCAGTCTTTCTGACAAAGGATTGTCAATATCTTGCTTGTCAGAGATTTGTTAATTTTATTGATCCTTTCAAAGAATCAGCTGCTTGTTTCATTGATTTTCTTTTATTATTTTTCTGCTTTCAATTGCATTGATTTCCACTCTTTATTATTTCCTTCCTTTTGCTTGCTTCAGGTTTATTTTGAGTCCCTGGGTGGCGCAAATGGTTAAGCACATGGTTACCAACCGAAAGGTTGCTGGTTTGCACACCCTGAAGCACCTCAGAAGAAAAGCCTGGTGATCTGTTTCCTAAGGTCACAGCCATGAAAACACTATGAAGCACAGTTCTGTGATGGAGATTCTACTAATATCTGACCAATTCTCCTCAAAATTGTCAAGGCCATTAAAACAAGGAAAATTTTCAAAACCATCACAGCCAAGAGAGGAGCCTCAGGACATGTGACAACTAAATGTAATATGGTATTCTGGATGGGATCCTGGAACTGAAAAGGGACATTACATAAAAACTAAGAAAATGTGATTAAAAATATGGACTTAAGAAGATGACAGAGTAGTCAGACGCTTCCTGTGGTCCCTCTTACAACAAAGACCCGAAAAAAACAAGTGAACCAATTATATACGACAATCTAGGGGCCCTGAACATCACAAGCAAAACTGAGGAACTGGACTGAGCAGTAGGAGGAGGGAGAGATGGTTCAGAAGCAGCGAGGAGTTATCAGACCTGATCCAGCAGGAACCAGTACCCTGCAGCTGGCGCACACAGTGAGGCAAGCAGTGGTGCTCAGGATGCATTTTCCACACTGGAAGAGACCGAGTGGCAGAGAGTCTACTCAAGCCTCCAGAACCAGTGAAAAGTGGCTCTCAATTGGCAAAAGATAAGTACATATGTCTAACCTACCTCGTGGATCAAAAAACACCCCCTTTGGGAAAAATCTCTCTCCCATTTACCTGTTCCTGCCTGCTTTCACCAGGTCCTGGACCAGCTTCAGCCATTGCCACATCCCCTGGGCCAGAAGTAAGGAACTTTCATGCACCCTGAGCCATTCTCCCAGCCTTGGAGAGGGAAAAAATGAACTAACAGGAATAATCTGCCAACTCCCCTAAGCTGGAACTTAGGGTAGGCGCAGCTCCTTTGGTAGGCACAGGCATAAGGAGGAAATGGACTTTGAATGCCTTTCACCTCTGCATAAACTTGTGTGGGCCCATTTCAACAGTATAGGCCTTCATTAGCACAGTACAACAGGGTATATACCTGAAGCCTAACTTCAACTGTCAGCTATATGGTGGAGTGGCAGGTTCATGACATTTGATGCCACTTTGCTCATTAAGCAGGGTCTTCACCTACCCACATCAGGGGCCTGAGGACTGGTGGCTCCACCCATGCCACCTAGCCACTTGCGACAGGGGTCCAAGAATAAGTGGTGCCTCCCAGTCCTTACAGCCAACAGCACTGGGTACCCATAGTCCTGCTGCAAAACCCACCCACCTACATGCCTTAGGGAACAGGGACACGCTTTCCCCCCAGACACTCAGGGGCAGCAATCAGCCCCCTGCCTTGCTCAGCATGTGACCCCCTACTGCAGCCAGATACCTGTGCCTACACCAACCACCCCTGCCTATCTAAGACTGTAGGTGAGATCCTGCACCGCACAGTTGGTGACTGACTACCTGGACACCTGAGCTGAATCCATACAAGAAAACTAAATGGACTTCTGAGCTCACATACCTAGTAACAGATCTAACCACCTGATGACAGGAAGTTAGAGCTTCAAAGGCACCAATAATCAAACTAGCTCACATGAGCAGCCCATTTGGGCATATCGAAACAAAACAAAACAAGAAGCTAGGACACAGTAAGCAAACATAAAATAAATAAATATAACTTATTGATGGCTCGGAGACAACAGTCAATATCAAATTACATAAAGAGGCAGTCCATGATGGCTTCAGAAGCTCCTAAAACAAAGAGTCAAGAAACTTTCCAGAGGAAGAGAATTTCTTGGAATTACCAGAGGAATACAAAAGATTAATATACAGAACTCTTCAAGATATCAGGAAGGAGATTAAGCAAAATGAGAACAAGCCGAGAAACACACAAAGCAACAGAGGAACTTAAAAAGATTAGAGAAGAGCATAAGGACAAATTTAACAGGCTGCAAGAATCCATGGAGAGACAGCAATCAGAAATCCAGAAGATTAACAATAAAATTTCAGAATTAGACAGCTCAACAGACAGTCATAGGAGCAGAACTGAGGCAATGGAAGTCAGAATTAGTGAGATTGAAGAAAAAGCACTTGGCACCAACTTATTTTAGGAAAAAATCAGATAAGAGAATTTTAAAAAATGAAGAAAATTTAAGAAATACGTGGGACTCTATCAAAAGGAATAACCTACAAGTGATTGGAGTACCAGAACGGGGCTGGGGGGTGGGGTTAACAAAAAATACACAGAGAATTGTTGAAGATTTGTTGGCAGAAAACTTCTCTGACATTGTGAAAGATGAGACGATATCTATCCAAGATGCTCATCAAACCCCACACAAGGTAGATCCCAAAAGAAAGTCACCAAGACATATTATAATCAAACTTGCCAAAACCAAAGATAAAGAGAGAATTTTAAGAGTTGCTAGGGATAAACGAAAAGTCATCTACAAAGGAGAGTCAATAAGAATAAGCTCAGACTACTCAGCAGAAACATGCAGACAAGAAGGCAATGGGAAGACATATATAAAGCCTTGAAGGAAAAAAATTGCCAGCCAAGAATTATATATCCAGCAAAACTGTCTCTCAAATATGATGGAAAAATTAGGACATTTCCAGCAAAACAGAAGTTTAGGGAATTTGCAAAAACCAAACCAAAATTACAAGAAATACTAAAGAGAGTCCTCCAGTTAGAAAATCAATAACATCAGCTAACAACCCAAGACTAAAACACAGGACACAGCAACCAGACTTCAACCCAGACAGGGAAGACACAAAAACAAATCAAAGCTAAAATGCTGAAAATAGGGAAACAGAGAAGTCAATATGTAAAAGAGGACAACATTAAAGCAAAAAAGAGGGATTGAAAGTGTAGTCATGGGTCTTTCATATGGAGAGGAAAACAAGGCAATATAAAGAAATAAAAGACTGGTTTAAACTTAGAAAAATAGGGGTAAATATTAAAGTAACCAGAAAGGAAACTAACAATCCTACACATCAAAATAAAAAACAAGAAAAACATAAAGACTCAGCAAACACAAAATCAACAACAATGAAAAAGATGAAAAGAAAATGCGTAAAGAAAAATGACTCAGCACAGAAAATTAAGTGGAACAAAGAAACTGTCAACAACACACACACATACAAATACATCAAAATGACAGCACTAAACTCATACCTGTCAATAATTACACTGAATGTAAATGGATGAAGTGCACCAATAAAGAGGCAGAGAGTGGCAGAATGGATTGAAAAACACAATCCATCTATATGCTGCCTACAAGAGACACACCTTAGACTTAAAGACAAAAACAAACTAAAACTCAAAGGATGGAAAAAGATATATCAAGCAAACAACAATCAAAAAAGAGCAGGAGTGACGATATTAATCTCTGACAAAATAGACTTCAAAGTAAAATCCACCACAAAGGATAAGGAAGGACACTATATAATGATTAAAGGATCAATACACCAGGATGACATAACCATAATAAATATTTACACACCCAACGACAGGGCTCGAAAATACATAAAAAAACTCTAACAGCATTGAAAAGAGAGATAGACAGCTCCACAACACAATACTTTCAGTGAAGGACAGAACATCCAGAAAGAAGCTCACTAAAGACACAGAAAATCTAAAT
>NW_004443961.1:21015334-21053914 GCF_000243295.1 Trichechus manatus latirostris
TAGAAATAGAAGAACCATATGGTCTAGCAATTTCACTCCTTGGAATATATCCTAGAGAAATAAGAGCTGTTGCAAGAATAGATATATGCACACCCATGTTCATTGCAGCGCTGTTCACAATAGCAAAAAGATGGAAACAACCTAGGTATCCATCAATGGATGAATGGATAAACAAATTAGGGTATATTCACACAGTGGAATACTACGCAATGATAAAGAATAAGGATGAATTTGTGAAACATCTCATAACATGCATAAATCTGGAAGGCATTATGCTGAGTGAAATTAGTCATAAAAGGACAAATATTGTATAAGATCACTATTAGAAGAACTCAAGAAAAGGTTTAAATACAGAAGAAAACATTCTTTGATGGTTACGAGAGTGGGGAGGGAGGCAGAAGGATATTCACTAACTAGATAGTGGACAACAGTTATCTTAGGTGAAGGGAAGGACAGCACACACTACAGGGGAAGTCAGCACAAGTAGACTAAACCAAAAGCTAAGAAGTTTCCTGAACACAACCAAACACTTCGAGGGATAGAGTAGTAGGGCAGGGGTCTGGGGACCATGGTTTCATGGGAAATCTAGGTCAACTGGCATAACAAAATTTATTAAGAAAGTGTTCTGCATCCCACTTTGGTGAGTGGCCATCTAAGATGCATCAAATTGGTCCCAACCCACCTGCATCAAAGGAAAATGAAAAACACCAAAGACACAAGGAAACTATTAACCCAAGAGACAAAAGGACCACATAAACCAGAGACTCCATCAGCCTGAGACCAGAAGAACTTGATGGTGCCCAGCTACCACCAATGACCACCCTGACAGGGAACACAACAGAGAGTCCTTGATGGAGCATGAGAAAAGTAGGGTGCAGAACTCAAAATCTAGTAAAAAGACTAGACTTAATGGTCTGACTGAGACTGTACGGACCCAGGAAGACATGTCCCCCTGACTCTCTGTTAGCCCAAAACTAAAACCATTCCCAAAGCCAACTCTTCAGACAAAGATTAGACTGGACTATAAGATATAAAATGATAACACGTGAAGTGTGTACTTCTTAGCTCAAGTGGATACATGAGTCTAAATGGGCAGCTCCTGTCCAGAGACAAGATAAGAAGGCAGAAAGCGACAGGAGCTGGTTGAGTGGACGTGGGAAATCTGGGGTGGAAAAGAGGAGTGTGCTGTCACAGTATGGGGAGTGCAACAACGGTCACATAGCAGTGTGTGTATAAAGTTTTGTATGAGAAACTAACTTGAACTGTAAACTTTCATTTAAAGCACAATTAAAAAAATAAAATATGGATTAAGATAATAATAATGTATTAATATTGGTTCTTTAATTGTAACCAACATACCACACTAATATAAGATGTTGTTAATATGGGAAAGTTGGTATGGGATTTATGGGCACTCTGTACTATCTTCTAATATATAAACTTGTTTTAAAACATAGGCTATGGGTGGAGTATTTAATCCAGATATTGACAAACATTACAAATTAGAGTTTCGGTTGTTGTTTTGTTGATTGTCACCTTAAGAATGTGATGGAGAAAGTGTTAATGTAGATTAAACTTTAAAATATCTGTAGTACAAAAAATTGAGGAACTATTCTTCCAGTGTTTGAAGACTATTTTCCAATTGAACAAAGAAGTCATTTACGTCATTGATAAATGAGTCAAGTTCAGATATTCAACTTTTTTGTTTTACTTGCATCTTACTTGCTAACTGAAATTTCATTTACTTATAAATGAAAATATCAACCAGCATTTATGTCAGAATTACACTCATTTGACAACTGCAACCATAATCTGGCTAAGGTACAGAGTTTGGCAAAAGTCAGCAAGAGCATTCTGTGAGACTCAATTAGCTATATAAAATTTACAATAACGAGCACTGCATATTTAATTACTATTCGTAAATTGTGCACTACGTATCCTTTATGTCAGTAAAATTTATAATAAACATGTGTGCTTCTGTGCATGTGTGTATTCTTTCCAGAGAAAACACGTTGCCGTCAAGTCGATTCCAACTCATAGCAACCCTATAGAAAAGAGCAGAACTGCCCCATAGGGCTTCCAGGGAGCAGCTGATGCATTTGAACTGCCGGCCTTTTGGTTAGCAGCTGAGCTCTTACCCACTGTGCCACCAGGGCTCCTTTTTCTAATGAGGTGTTTATTCAACAGTTACCATGAACCACTGTCTATACACATTCCCTATGAAGAATGTAGGGCTTATTTGCAATATGTGTTCAATACGAGGTTCTACCCAGTAGATGCAATCTTAAAGAGATGAATCCACACGTATAGTTAATACTTCCACAAGACATTTTGTCAGGGAAATTCTATTCCCAAGTAAGTATCACCCCAATTCTTTTGAAACCAAATCTTTCCAGAAGCTATGGGTTCCTATAAATCTCCACTGTTATCAGTTTCTTCCTCAAATCTGTTCTGAAAATGGTGAGAACAAAAAGAGGTACAGATAAATGAAAATATTTAAGTCTTTTTATAAACGTTTTGTATTAATTAGGAATCTTTAGATTGCAAGTAATAGAGATCAAACTCTAGATGGATTATAACAAAAAGAGGACAAAGATGCAGATAAAAGCTACAACTGGAAACCAGAGTGCTGTAAGAAACTGAAGATGTTCTTTCTCTCTGTGTCTCCTCTTGGTTATTTTCTACATATCTATTTCACTCTGCACATCTTATTTATTGTATAGCTGTGCTGTCCAATATGGTAGCCACTAGGCAAACGTGGCTATTTAAATTTAAATTAATTAAACTTAAAAATTCAGTTCCTTAGTTGCACTAGCCACATTTAACAATTGGCTAGTAGCTACCATATCAGACAGCGTAGATATAGAACATGGCCATCATCACAGAAAGTTCTTTTGGACAGTGCTAGTCTATAGCATGACCAGAGACAGATTTACTTTAAAATAATGGAAGTTTAACCTTTAGGGACCCTCACTTGCACAGTTTTGTTTCAAGTTTCATGCATAATTTTGTATTTTTTAGACTGGAACCCCAAAATTGTATTAGTTTGAGTACCCCGAAAACTTGGATCTGAGTCTGATCATTATATACAAGTTTTCTTTGTTTTCCGCTCTATGGCAGTACCTTAGTTCAAAAGAATAGCTGGCAGAGCCAGGAATCTCCTAGTTTTATTTTCAAAGTCCCAGGTGGAAGCTTGGCCTCATTTGAATTCCATCAATTCAAGACTTGTTGCCTGTTCTGCAGGCAGAAATGTGGAGCATATCGTATGACTATATGTACCAGAAGTACTCAGTTATCATGCTATGTGTTTAGGGTGGGGGTGTTAGGGAGAAGTGGCCGGCGCCAGAAATAGAGAGGCAGGAAGAGAAGGCTGGGCAAACAGCCCTGTATATTTTCTCCTACACAATGAAAACTGTAAAGTAACTGGTAACAGAACATATTTACCTCTAGAATCTTTCAAGCATCACTAGATGTTTTAAAGCTTAAGAAGACAAAGAATGAGGAAAAGCAAAGTTGTCTATATGCAGACCGAAGAGTGAGAAATTGTGTCACAACAGGAAGTATCTTTGTACAGAAATAGTAAAAGCATTGAAATGGTTCCCAAATTTTCTGTTATTAAAATGAATGGTGATCAAAGATTCATGAAAGACCTGGAAAGAGTCAGAAAAGACTAATCTTTTTTAACTGATTAAAATCAAACAGAGGGAGGAGTCTAAGAGCACAGGCATTTGTGTAGCCAGGGTTTGGGCTTTGGCACAGGCTGCAAGTCTGGCATCTTTCCTAGTGAGAAGAATTGAGATGATAATGGAAACTCTGAGATGGAGGAGGAAATGCAGAACATGGCTATTAGAGTCAAGACAATGATTTCTAGCTGTAAGGATTTTGGATATATCTGCAGACCAATATGGACAGAATACGACTATAATCTAACAAAAGGCAAGAATATTAGCTAACAAAGTCGTGTACTTTTCAGATTGCAGAAGACCAAATCCAGTTTTACTCTATCCTCTGCAGCAGGTTCTGGAAGTAATCATTTCAGAATGACTTAGCCAGGAACTTCTGTTTCCGGAAAGTGTGGGCTAGGTTACTTGATGCAATTCTCCTGCAATTAAAAAAAAAAAAGGCAACTAAAAATTCTGAATAAAATACTTTAAAAACTAACAAGGTAGTAAAGAATTGTTGTTGTTAGTTGTTGTCAAGTCGATTCTGACTCATAACAACTCCATGTATACAGATGTGCAGAGCAGAACTGCTACCATAGGATTTTTAAGACTTTGACCTTTTGGCAGCAGATCACCGGGCCTGTCTTCCAAGGCGTTTCAATTAGTAGTCAAGTGCTTAATCATTTGTGCCACCAGGCCAAAAAAGTGAAAGAACATCAGAACCCAAAAAGGCAAGCAACCACAAAAGCTTCTTTTGCCCTGAGGCTATTTGCTGACCAGAAAAAAATTCACTTTTCTCTTAATGGCCTTGCAAAGCGAGGGGACCAGAAATCAAAGCCTAGGACTACTCAAGGTGAAGTGTCTTATAGGAGACTTTCTCTACATTAAGCTGAATACTCAAAGAGCTACACCTTCAGGGTAAGGGGGAACTAGAAGTAAACTGACCCATACAGAGAATTGCAGCCCAGGTTCATATTGCCTGAGTGGGTCATGGAATCTCAATCCCTAAATTTGGTTTAAGATAATCCTAGACTTGAAGTGTCCACTGGCACCTGGCAGAACAAATATAAATTCTCCCTGGAGGAAGCACGTTTATACCAGGCCTCCCTCAGATTATTTTTACAAATAACTTTACAGGGACAATCATCAGCTTACAAAGATAAGCCAGTGCATAATTGAAAACAACTCCATGTGGGAGAATCAACAGAAACTACAGACGACAGAAACATACCTACAAAGACCTCAGATATTGAAAATTTTGCACAGCTGTTCCAGGACATAGATATAAAATGTTTTATAGTAATATTGTGTGTAAAAGTCCCAAAGTGAAAACAAACCCAAATGCACATCAACAATAGAAAGGATAAAAACATTTTGGCATATTCATATCCAATTATCCAACAGCAAAAACGACATGAATACTTCTCAAAAAACATAACATTGAGCAAGAGAAGAAACAAAAAATACACCCAGCATGATTCTATCTACATAAAGGTAAAAATAGACCAAATGAAACGATATTTTTAAGATGCATACATAGGTAGAAAACTATAAAGAAAAAAAAAAGGGTTAATATAGAGGTTACCTTTAGGGCAAAGAGAGAGTGTATGATCAGAAAAATAGATTTTGGGGACTTCTGGAACTTGAAATATACTATTTTATTGGCCTAGTTAGTTGGAACATGGATGTTCACTTTGTAATTATTTATTAAATTGAATATTTATGGTTTATATGTTTTTCATTTTCAAAAGAAGACCAAGAACTTATTCAGAATGAAGGTGTTAAAATGCCTAAGTACTTACAGACAGATTGATGTGGATTTCAGTTTTCCAAAAAGCTTTCACTAAAACAATACTTGACAAGTGCTGTGGATGTTTCTTTGTAGTTTGTTGTGTAGACTAATTTATTAACAATTTTAAGTTCAACTTTAAATGATTACAACTCTCCTTCATGCTCAGTGCTGCTGCCATGACTCCATCCTGAGTACTATTTCCTTCCTCTAAACATGTAGCATTATCACCTGTGTTAGTTATTCAGTATGTTGTAGCTCACAACTGCACTTAGGTTGGTTGTGGACCATAACTGCATAAACTTTTCAAGAATTCATGCTCCAGATTGTTGGTGCCTTTAAGACAGGTGATGTATCTTATTCTTCGTTCTTCTTAATGTACATCAAATACTGTTGGAGCTGATACCACAGCTATTCAAGTGGCAGTGGAATTTTATTATGATGACTGTGTACATAAAGATCACTTCTCCACCCTGCAGATGCTGGATATGACTCAGTGCCAGCTTTCTTGTCTCTTGGGCAAGATTCCCAAAAAAGGACTTTTTTTTTTCCACAGGGGAGGGGAGTTGCCTTAGAGCTTAGGCAAAAAGTGGAGCTAATATAAGGATTCAAGAATACTCAAACCAGGAATCAGAAGTGACTGATGGAGGAGAGGTGCAATGAGGATAGCATGATTTGGGAAGTATAGACAGAAGGAAGGGCATTTCTGGTTAGGAAATGGGTTGGGCAAACGGAAGGAGGCCTCAAAATAAGTGCATTAAAGAGTAATTTTATTTGATTAAAAATGCAGGGTGCGTGCAAGGGAGGAATAGGAATCAATTTAGAAAAGTAGATTGTAGTCTGACTGTAAAAGGCTTGGAATGCAAGATTTAGAATGTGAACTTAACTTTGCAGTCAAAGAGAGCCATGGAACATTTTTAAGGAAAAAAAAAATTCGATCATAAACAGGTTTCAGGAATACCATAATATCTGCATTATGTAAACCAAAAGAAAATGCCAATAATTGGTCTGGGTGACTCACAAAACAGTAGTGCCATTCGCAGAGAGCAAAAAAAAAAAATAAAAAGGACAGGTTTGGGAGGGCATATGATTTTGAGGTGTTGGCAGGCCACCCAAATAGAAGTGCTCAACAGCACAGCTATGAACGTGGTTGCAAAATTGATTTATGTGGTATTGGCTCAGGAATAAACAAGTTGATTAATCAGTACAGAAGGAGACTCATGCATGCATGTGAATTTAGTCCATTATAAAGATGGCATTTCATATAGGTGGTGACAGGATGGACTATTCAATAGATCGTATTTAAACAGTTGGCTACCCACCCTCTAAAAAAATAAAATTAGATCCTGTATTAGTTTTCTAGGTCTCTGGGTAGTGCAAATGGTTTGCATTTGGTTACTAACCAAAAAGTTGGCAGTTCAAATCCACCCAGCAGCACCATGGAAGAAAGGCTTGGAGATCTACTTCAATAAGATTACAGCCATTGAAAGTCCTATGGAGCACAATTCTACTCTGAAACACATGGGGTCGCCATGAGTCAGAAGCAACTTGATGGCAACAATCTTATTAGTCTTATATTGTTGCATAATAAATTACTACAAATTTAGTGGCTTAAAACAATATTTATTATCTCACAGTTCTGCAGGTCAGAAGTTCTGGTGTTCTCTGCTCAGAGTCTCACAAGACCAGAATCAAGGGTTTGGCCTGCTGGGTTCTTATCTAGAGTTTCCAAGCTCATACAGGTTGTTAGCAGAATCCAGTTCCTCATGGCTGCAGGTCTGAAGTCACCATTTTTTGTTTGCTTCTTTGTTTTTGCTGGCTGTCAGCCAGGAGCCACCCTCTGCTCATCATGGCCACCTGCATTCCTTCTTATGTGGCTCCCTCCATCTGCAAACTGGTAATGGAGCGTTGAGTTCTTCTCATGCTTTGAATCTCTCTGACTTCCTCTTCTGCTACCAGCCTAAGAAAACTCTTGCTTTAAAGGAATCATGTGATTACACTAGGCCCACCTGAATAATCTCCCCTCCACCTTGGAACAACATGATCACAGAGATAACATCTTAACATGTTCACATACACTCAAACGGAAGGGGATTATACCAGAGCAAGGTCATTGAAGGGTCATGCTCAGAACTTTGCCTACTATAACAGTATACACACAGAATCCATTTCAGGTGGCTAAAATATCTAAAGATCAAATATTGACAGAAAATATAGGACAATGTGTATATAATCTCGTGTGTGTAGAAGACCTTAAACAAGACAACAAAGTTATGACTTCTGAAAAACTTGATAAATTTGTTTACATTAAAATTTTAAAACTCTGTATGTTGACAAATACCATATACAGAGTAATAATACAAACAACAGGCTAGTCGAAAACATTTGTGACATATAATCATGGATTAATAGCCTCAAAGAAGAAGAAAGAAAAAAATAAATATTTGAATATATGAAAAAGATGAATACAGATAACAATGTTCTTTAGGACATTTTATACTAGTAAAAATTGAAAACAACTACCCATCGATAGAGGAATGATTAAATAAATGGTACATTTACTCATACAATAGGCTACCTGCATCAGTTAAAAAGAATACAGGTTAATTTTTCTAACTTGCAAAGATCTACGAGACATACCTAAGTTTTAGTCAGTTACAGAACAGTGCATACTGTAGGATCCTATTTAGGGAGAAAACAACATTCACCAAGTAAAATTGTCATTGAAAATCAACTCCCCACCTTGCTTATATCAGCAGTTAAACCTCCAGTGAGAGGAGTGGGATGGGATATAGCAGTGAAGGGAAACGTTAATTTTGTTGTGTATTGTTTGGGTTTAAATGCATTCATGTATTAACTGCATAATATTTTTTAAAGCAACGAAATTTTGTCTTGCTCACCACTGCATCCAAGCATCCACTTCGGTACCTGCCAGGTAATGTTTGTCTAGTAAATGAAGTCCAAGGGGATGGAATTTAATGCTAATGCTAAGCCCTGCTCTGCATTGAGAAGATGCACTGGTTATGCTTAAATTCTTCAGGCTTCAGGCTCAGCTTGGTCTGGGAACTGCTTTGGAGAAAATGGGAAGCCTGAGGAAGAGGGGTGTGTGTGGGTGTACTAGTGTGTAATGAGTAATTCCTGTGTCTCCACACTGTGGTAGTTTACACCCTTTATGTCTAATCCAGACAACAGCCCAGCAAAGTAGCCACTTGTGCTCCTATTACAAAGGAAGAAACTGAGGCTTAGATAAGGGACTAACTGACTCACTGCGGTATTTCACTTTTTTCTGTTCCTGTTCTTACCAAATAGAATGTGGTCAGTTCCAGAAAAACCACTGCCTTCTACCAGCGCATGACTTACTTTACTAGTTATTTTTACTTTTATTAGATAATTCATACACTTGGTTTAAAAAGTGGTAGTAAACTGCGTTCAGTACAAAGTAAATCTCCCTCCGTAGTCCCCAGCCATCCAGTTCTCCTCCCCTGAGGCAACAATCAACAAATTCTTGTGTGTC
The DNA here is from genome assembly GCF_000243295.1 of Trichechus manatus latirostris. Taxonomy (NCBI): domain Eukaryota; kingdom Metazoa; phylum Chordata; class Mammalia; order Sirenia; family Trichechidae; genus Trichechus; species Trichechus manatus. The sequence goes on from NW_004443961.1 coordinate 21,024,300, forward strand.
TTTTCAGAAATATTCTATGTATTTACCAGCACATACACAAATATTTTAAAACTTAATTTGGGATATTTTGCATATATTGCTCTGCACCTCTCCTTCTTCTCTCAACAATGTAACTTGGAAATCCTTCCATATTCGCTAGATCTGCCTCATTCTTTTTAATAGCTGTATAAAATTTAATTAATCCTTGTGCCATGAACTGAGCAATATAATGATGTCAACATCAGGTTCAAAGGGAAAAAAAATTTTTTTTGTTAATGATCCTAACAGTACCTGGATCAAAACAAAATACGTGCTTGATTTTCTGTTTTCTGACTCTGGAAGACTGTCCACCGTAAAGGACGAGGGATGTTTGGCGTAATTTTCTACCTTCTCCAGCACCTTCCCGCTGGGCCAGAAGGCACTTGGGGCACTTGCGGCGCTTGGGCCGCGCGACAGCGGCCTGGGGACGCGGGGCCGTCACAGCCAGTTTCCGTCTTGGGAGAGAGGCCCAGTCACGGGCTGCTTTCCGACCCGCGCGCCGTGTTTGGGCCCCGCCACCCACCAGCGCGCACCCCAAGGAGACTCGAAATGCTTCCGTTCGCCAGCACCCGACGCCCTTGAGGTCTAATTCTAAACGGTGTTTTTCTTTTGCTTTCACAGCCCCGGCGCTTGGGTTGGTTGGCAAGGTGCTTTCTGAGTCCGAGTTTCGTCCGTTATTTCGGGGAACCCCCGTTGCCAGCGCCCGGCTGGACCCCGCCGCCGGGAAGGTGGAACTGCCGTGCTCAACCTCTCCCCCACTTCTCTCTCCTCACTCCCGTCCCCGCTTCTCTTCCCCACCCCTCCTCTTTCTCCGAGTCCCTCGACGGTGTTGGGCTCCCCGCCCGCACTTCCTCGTCAGCCAAATCCTAGCGTTTCACATCCACTAACCACCACTTGCGAGTTGCTATGACGTCCAACAGGTTTCAGCAGAGGGAGAGACTAAGACAGACTAGGAAGAAAGACCTGGCGATCTACTTTGGAAAAAATCAATCAACAAAAACCCTATGAATCACAACAGTGGAATCCTGGGTCCAGTTGTGCATCAGCTTGCCAAGAGTAGGCGCCTACTCAGAATGCAGCTAACAACAAGAACAACCCACCAGGAAGCTGCCTCAGCCTCCCCCAGTTTGACCAGGAGATGCAAACCTAGAGCCTGGACAAATAGCTACAAAAGGAAGACCACGTGACCCTAAAGAAGTACAGCACCAAAAAAGGTGTCTGTGCTTTCTCTGAAGCCACCATACCACAGTGGAGCTGAGAGGAAACACAGGCAGAGGAATGCTGTGCATAGGGAGTGTCTGAAGCCGGGTGAAGCAGTGTGTGTGTGTGTGTGAGAGAGAGAGAGAGAGAGAGAGAGAGGGTGGAGAGGAAAGGAGGAGGGCAAGCTTTCTGTAGTTGGATGGGGGGTCCTTGGAGGCGATAACTGAGTGTTTAGGGCTAGAGAGTTTCAGAGACACTGAAGGGCCAGATACACATAGAGCTGGGAGACATGCAAAGCCAGTGGGAGGGTGCCCTGAGTCACATACATGCCGGGATTGATGGAGGAAAGAACTTGGAACAGCAGAATCATTTGGCTATTCTGCTCAAAAACAAAGCAAACAAACAGAACTGGGTGGTTATACTAATATGAGACCAAGTAGACTTTTAGTCAAAAATTGTTGCAAGAGGCAAAGAAGGACATTATATATTTATGAAAATCAATTCATCAAGAAGATATAATAATTATAAACTCATATGCACCACATAACAGAGTCCTCAAAATATATGAAGCAAAAACTGACAGAATTGAAGAGAAATAGGCCGTTCTACAATACTGATTGAATATTTCAATACCGCACTTTCAACAATGGATAGCACATCTAAACAAATCAATAAGGAAGTAAAAGACTTGAAGAACACTATAAAACAAGTAGACCAAAAACAGCAGAATATATATTCTCTCAAGTGCACATGGAACATTTTCCAGGACAGACCAGAGGTTAGGCCACAAAACAAGGTCTTTATCCTCATTTGTCAAGTGAGGATAGTACTTCAGGGTTTGCTGGGAGGGTTAGAGTTGTATTGTCTGTTTAGTGGAGCCCCTGGGTGGTACAAACAGTTAATGCACTCACCTGGTAACTGAAAGGTTGGAGGTTTGAGTCCACCCAGAGGCACCTTGGAAGAAAGGCCTGGTGATCTACTTCTGAAAAAAACAGCCACTGAAAGCCTTATGGAGGACAGTTCTACTCTGACACATATGGGGTCACCATGAGTCAGTCAACTAGATGGCAAAGGGAGTTTTTTAGGATGGTTATAATGAAAAAAATGGAAAATAACAAATGTTGACAAGGATGTGGAGAAATTGGAACCCTTGTACATTGCTGTGAAAAACACATGGGTGATTCCTCAAAAAAGTTAAACATAGGATTACTATGTTTTTGTTGTTGTTAGGCGCTGTCGAGTCAGTTCCGACTCATAGCAACCCTATGTACGTACAGTAGAACGAAACACTGCCCGAGCCCATGCTATCCTCAGAATCATTGCTATGTTTGAGCCTATTGTTGCAGCCACTGTGTCAGTCCATCTCGTTGATGGTCTTTCTCTTTTTCACTGACCCTTTACAATGTTCCACTGCTATTCATAAGGTTTTCACTGGCCAATTTTTTTTTTTTTTTTAGAAGTAGATCACCAGGTCCTCTTTCATAGTCTATCTTATTCTGGAAGCTCCACTGAAACCTGTCCACCATGGTTTTTGAAATACCAGTGGCATAGCTTCCAGCATTACAGCAACACACAAGCCACCACAGTACAACAAACTGACAGACGATTGGTTACTATATGACCTAGCAATTGAACTCCTAGGTAGATAGCCAAAAGAATTGAAAACAGATACTCAGACAAATACTTGTACATGAATGTTCATAGCAATGTAATTCACATTAGTAAAAAAAAAAAAAGGTGTAAACAACCCAAATGCTGAGCAATGGGTGAACGGATAAACAAAAACTGTGGTATATCCGTACAATAGACTATATTCAGCCATAAAAAGCAATGAAGTACTTACTTGCCACAAGGTGGGTGAACCTCAAAAAGTTATACTAAGTGAAAAAAGCTAGACACAAAAGGTCACATATTATATGATTCTATTTATATGAAAAGGAGCCCTGGTGGCACAGTGGTTATTTATAGGAAATATCCAGAATATGTAAATTCATAGAGACAGAAAGCAGATAAGTGGTTTCTAGGGGCTCGGAGAAGGAAAGAATGGGGAGTGACTGCTTAATGGATTCTGAGGTCTCCTTTGAAGGTGTTGAAAATTGTTTGGAACTAGATAGAGGTGATGGTTGCGTAACATGGTGAATGTACTAATTGTCACGGAATGGTACACTTTTTTAAATGGTTAATTGTATGTGAATCGCACCTGATTAAAAAAACATAAACTGATAATAAAGGAAAGAAGGAAGGAAGAAGGGAGGGAGGAAGGAAGGAAGGAAAGGAAAGACAAGAGACAAAGGCAGTGCGAACAGGGGCGTCTTCCCTCTGCAGCAGCAGTTGGGACTATGTTCCGGTCGCATCACTGCTCTGGCGGAGAAACGCGAAGGTGCTTTTAGCGTGGGTTTAGCTTAGTGGAAGCTCCACAACCTGCAGTGCTGGGCCTCGGCCTGCAGGTCCCTGAGCGCGGGGCCAGGTTTCGGGGGGCAGCCCCACGTTTGGCCTTGGCTTCGCAATCTGCTGTCCGTGAGCCTTGGCCGAAATACCCAACGTCGCGGCGCTCGGGACTGGAGTCAGTAAGTAATGGAAGCCTGGGCTTGCGAGTGGCTATCAACCACGATCTCCCTGGAGTTTCTATCCACCGTTTTTAACTCATTTCTAAAACCTGGTTTTTCACGCTTTATCATCTCTGAGATCGGGATGTGTTTTACACTCCATCTCGTCTCGTATTCTAACGGCAGCGTTTTCCTAAGTGGTTTATGAAACCACGTGAAGTCTCCGACTCCATTACATAAACATTAACAATTTTAATCACGTAATTGTGTGTTTCTTAGTTGATGTCTCCCGCTGCCCCCACTAGATGCCTGGCCCATGATAGGCGCTCAATAAATGTTTACTGGATAAATGAGTAAGTGAACGAAGGAACACTACTGTTCTTATTCGAGGCTTGGCTCTGCCATTTGTGGGCAGTTTGACATAAGGAAAGTAATGTAACCCTTCAGAGCTTCGTTTTCCTAGTTCACAAAATGGCTGTAATTAGGTCAACAGCACCCAGAGGGTGCGAGGCCCCATGAAAGAGGAAGTACTCGGCTCAGGGCCTGGGTACGCCTGAAAACCCGACTCAATAAAAAGGCACCGAAACTGGTTGTTGTTATTAACTTTTATATCAACGTATAAATGGAAGTTTATAATTGGCTTTTGCGCAAAAGAGAAATAGATACATGTAAAGACGAAATCTACTGTTAAAAACTGTGCCGGAACTAAGCAAGCTGGAAAGAATTGGGGACGGCCGGGAGGGTGAACAGCCGGGTTAAAACTTCCCACGAGTGAAGATCAAAGGCTTCAAACTTCCTTCGATGATAGAAGACCGAAGTATTCAAATGTTGACGACTGGAGATCGCAGACTTACAGTTGGGGCTGTCTGCGACCGGCTGAAAGTAAAATAGGCATTAGACACTAGCAGGAAAAGAGGTGCGGCCCATCCCCTCCCTTCTTGAGGCCCCCCACCGGATATTCAGGCACTCATGGATAAGATTCTGGGAAGTGGGTCGCCTGCACGACCGCCTCCTCTCAATATCCACCAACCCTCGGCACAAAGTTTGTCCCCCCGAGTCGAGGCCCGGCCAACCGCCTCTGCGCCTTGAGCCTCCGGGATCCCGCAGCGCGTCCACGGTCCCGCGGTCACCGCTCAGGCGCGTCGGCCGACTGCGCGCTCCGGGCCTGTCCCCGCGCAGGCTGGAGAGCGCGGCCGCGGGCCGTCGGGGGATGACAGAAAAGCATTTGAGTATATGACTAGTGCGAGTGCTTGCCCAACACAACGCCCAGGCTCAGGGAAGTGAAGACGCCGCGTCGCCCTTTGCGCGTCCCAGGCCTCTCTTGCACATGGTACAGCTCTTGCTGGTTCGCTCGGAACCAGAGGCCACCTAAGGCTGTGGCGCGGCTTGGCAGAACAGGAACCTTCGGCTCCAATCGCATCTCCTCTGTCCCCTGCTCCACCCCAACCCTCCCTCACGCCCACCCCGAATGGCTTCCTAGCGTGTCTAGAACAAAATCCATGCTTACTGCTTTGCCCTACAAGATCTGGCCTCTCCCTCCGCTCTGATCTGGTCCTGTACACGCTCCAGCCCGCCTTTCCGTCCTCTAACCCACCGCGTTCATTCCCGCCGCAGTCTTCGAACTTGCGGGTCTCTCTACCTCCCGTGGCTGCTCTCTTCCTGCCACTCAGGTTCTCTGATTGCTCTAAGATTTCCTCCCCTCCTATTCACGACTTCATTCTTTATGCTCTACATTGGTTTTAAAACTCATTCTGTAAAAATAGATTATTTTTCGTAAAGTTTATTTCCTAGAATGTAAGCTGTTTGAGGGCAGGATTCCTGTTCTGTCTCATTCACCGTTGTATCCTCAGCACCTAGAACGGGGTTGATCGTAGAGTAGATCTTAACCAAAAAATGAATTGTGCTGGGGGTAGAAGCTGGGGAGAAAGAGAAGGAAGGAAAAAAGGAAGTCCTCTGGGGCTTCGCTAAGGGCCAAAGAGCGCAGTGCTTGAGTTCTGAGCGGACAGATGTCATTATTTTCAAAGCCATGTTTTACTGTAATTAGTCATGCACATTTCAGTATTGCTTCATTTATGCATATTTTGATAAAAATTATTCCTCCTTAAAAGAAAAAAAAATTCAAGTTAGTTCTTAAGGCAGATGGAAGTGGGCAAAACAGAAGGCAAAGAGGACCACATACCATCTCCCTCGCTCAGCGACCTCGAAGAAACCGGAAGGTTAAGAAAGGAGAAAGGAGTCTCCGCCTCCCGGAGAGTGCGGCAAATCCTGGTGTGCAGAGTGCGTGCTGGGAGCTCAGTCCCAGCTGCCCCTCAGAAGCCCCGGGGGAGCTCTGGACAACTCCACCACAGAGAGCGGACGTCGGATTTGGTAGAGTTGTGCAAAAGGCCGGAATCCGGCTCATAACGGATCTTCCCCAGATGATGCCACCCGCAACGGGTTTGGAAATCGTGGGACTGGTCTAGCCACCTAGGTATGCGGATGGGGAAACTGAGGCCCGGTGAGTGGATGTGGCTGACCAGCTAATTTAGAGGGAGAAGGGACACTACACCTCTAGCCTCCTGGATCTTCAACGTTCCACAGTCTAGGCCTTGAGCTGCGGTGAGGGCGGTGTGCGTTTGAGTGGTGGCGTTCTGTATATGAGTGTGTGTGTGGAAGGGGTGGGTGTGTGGGTGGGTGGCCGGGCATGAGAGGGGCTTTCACGTGCGGACGTCAGTCTAGGGCTACTTCCCAAGTGTAGCCCTGACCTGGCGGCGTGATCGGGAGACCCGGATTGTCCCACAGATTGGCCGTGTGTGAGCTGAGACCCGGGACCCTGCCCCTCCAGGCCCAACTTTCTCGTCTGGGAAAGCGCACTGGGCTCTAGGAGCTCTCAGAGTTCAAAATCTTAGATCCTGGGCATCCGCCCTCACCTGCTGCACCCTCTGCGGCATCTGCATGGGCATGGCCGCGGCCTTCAGTCTCCCCCGCGGCCGCACGCAGGTACCGGGCGACATCGCGGTGACCCCGCTCCTCAGCCAGGTCCACGGGCAGGCGACCCCAAGCGTCGCGCACGTCCAGCCGTGCCCCGGCGCGATGCAGGACCATCAGCGTGTCCAGGAAGCCTTCCCGCGCGGCGTCGTGCACCGGTCGGGTGAGGGTGACGGGGTCGGCGCAGTTGGGCTCGGCGCCATGGAGCAGCAGCAGCTCGGCCACAGGGGTGCTGCCCATCATCATGACCTGCCGGGAGAGCAGAGGGGTCAAGGCGACAAGCGAGAGCAGGATTATTCTAAAGAAATACTTATTTACGACGCCCCGAAGCCCCAAGATCATAGATACCCAACAGTGAGGCGCGTGGAAGTCACAGATGTTGGTTACTCTTCCGTTACTCCCATAGTTACCACCCCTCCCCCAGTTCTACACATTCTGCCTCTCAGTAGACATTTAATTGCATTATATTCTCCAAACATTTGCAGAGCTCGAGCCCCAGCTAGAACACTGCCAGAGGCAGAGACAACAATAAAAAGGTGATGGGCAAGCTGGCTTTTACCACTGCCTAAACATTCTGTATTTTTTTTCCCCCCCTCATTTTGAGATGAAATTAACCACAGAGATTTTGTTTTGTTCACCGCTGTATTTCCAAGCCCAGGAGGTGGTAATTGTCAACGTATATATATATACAAATTTTTTTTTGCAAAATATTAAGCTACTGTGAACTTAAATTTCAATTTCTTTAAGTATAAAATGAAAAAGTTTGTCTAATTAGCCTTGAAATTCCTACCTGTGGTAGGCTGAATAATACTTCCCCCCCACCAAGATGTCTGTGTCCTAATCCCCAAAACCTGTAAATATATTACTTCACATATCAAAAAGAATTTTGCAGATATGGTTAAGTGAAGGATTTTGAGATGGAGTGATTACCTTGGTTAATCTGGCTGGGACCAATGTAATCACAAGTGTCCTTATGAAAGGGTCACAGTCAGAGAGAAGATATAAGGATGGAAGCAGAGGCCACAGAGAAGATGCTACAATGCTGACATTGAAGACAGTGGAATGGGCTACAAGCCAAGGAATACAGGTGGCTTCTAGAATCTGGAAAAGGGAAGGAGATGGATTCTTCCTAGAGCATTCAAAAGAAACACACTCTGTGGACCCATTTTAGACTTCTAATCTCCAGAACTGTTAATATAATAAATTTGTGTAGGTTTAAGCTCCTAAATTTGTGATATTTGTTACAGCAGCAATGGGAAACTAATACACTCTCCTACAGGAGATGCTCACCTCCTTTGGTTCTTAAATCATCTTTGAAACAAAATCATTTCCAAAGAGGAATTTTTAAATGGTGTGCACCATCACAGCAACCTTAGAATTGGGGTGCTACATGATGGGTGGTGATGGAGGATTCTTTTTAGTATAACCATTATCTAGCTATATTTGCTTGGGGATAAAATTAAACCAACCTGTTGCTGTCGAGTAGATTCCAATAGTGACTGTATAAAGAAGAATTAGTTATGGTCTGTATCAATTAAACACAAATTATTTTTATATGTCCAAAGCAAGGAAAAATAATAAATTATACTATGGTGGTTGAATCCTGTCTAAAAAGTGGGGAAACCGATTGAGTTTTCAAAAGGACTAGGGAAAATATATGTGAACCAAACTACAGCTACAAAAAACAAAATATTGCAGCACAGTTTTTGTTTATCCAAGTCGTTCACTTTGGTCATAAAATTGGTCTTGATCTAAGATACAACTATTGGTCTCTACTTGTATGGAGCAAAAGGGAATGAGGGAACCAAAGGCTCAAAGAAGAAACTATTCCACAGGGCTAATAGCCCACATGAACCACAGCCTCTTCTGACCTGAGACCCAAAGAACTAGATGGTGCCTGGCTACCACTATGGACCCTTCTGACCAGGGACATAACAGAAGGTCCGGGATAGAATGGGAGAAAAATGTAGAACAAAACTCAAATTCCTAAAAAAGGCCAGACCTACTGGACCCGTAGAGACTAGAGGAGTTCCTCCCCCCCAGACCCCCGCCCCAGACTACTGCCTTAACATACCCTTTGCACTTGAACTGAAGCTATTTCTGCATGTTACTTTAAGCCAAATAAGGGATCGGCTTATCAAATAAACAATATTACCTGCGAGCAATGTGCCCCCTTAAACAATTAACTATACAAGACCAAAGGGTCAACATTTACTGAAAAGCAAGCACGAGAAGGCAAGAAGGGGAAGGGAACTTAGATCAATGTTAACAGAACAAACAGAATAGAAATAATGAAAATGCTGACACATTATGAAAATTGCAACCAGTGTCATGAAACAATTTGTATAAAAATTGTTTAGGGAGACCTAAAGACCTAATTTGGTGTGTAAACTTTCACATAAAACACAATAAAATATTATTTAAAAAAATAAAATACTATCCACATGACATAACCTAATAAATTAGACTACTAAAAAAAAAAAAAAAAAAAAAAAAACCCTAGTCTTAAATGTTTTTCTTATACTTTACCATAAGAAAAAAGCTGAAAAGCAACCGGGCATTTAAATATTGAAACTATCTCAAACAATCAATTAAGCCAGTATGTGTAGGGTGCTTAAAATCCATTTGGTAAGAAATTAATTGGAATCTAGTTGTTTTAAAAGAATTTTTATAAACTATTCTATATTTAAAACCTATTTGAAGTTTTAAACCAAAGTCATTTTGCCCTTTTTTCTATGTTCTTATCCCCTTATTAAAAATTTGTAAAGTGTAATTATCCAACTTTCTTTTTGTATCTAAATAGATAAGGTCTCTCCTAATACATTCCAGGACTCTCAGGCCAGACTCCCAGTCTCCAGGCTGCTGGCAAAATCTTGGAGCTATTAAATTGTGAATCAAACATTATTTTTGAAGGACTCACCCTTATCTTTTACAACTATCCAGCCTCTCTAGTTTCAAGATCTCTTCCCATTTCAGGTCCCCAAAAAATCTCAACTTTTAAGGCATTTTAATTTTATTTTTGTATCTGTACTTTAAAGTGTACAAAATATATCCTTTGTAGGACAGATTCAAGAAAAGAAAATTGATTTGTGAAGTCTGAGGTAGAGTTACTTTCCTTTGTCTTACAGAGTTTTTGCAATGGGCATTTGTTTCACATAAATTTTCTTTGTCAGAACTAGAAATCATTGTCACCACTGGGAACCAAATTAGGCTGGTGACTGCCAGGAAGAATTCGTTTTTAGCCTGAGATTTAGGAAGTTAGTGAAGACAAAACACACACAGCCCTCCTTGCCCCCCCCCCCCAAACACACAACGGAGGGGGAGGAGGGAAATGGAATTTTCCAACAGCGAAGAATTGAAAGTAAATTAATCTACATCAAGTAAGTTAAAATAGCAAAAATAATAGCAAATACTCTCAAGATGGTAACTAAATTGGAAATACTGTCTCAGGCGAGATCACGATAGATTTTTTTTTCTTTTCATACAGGTCTGTATGTCCTAATTTTTTTTTTTTTACAAGCATATATTTTCCCTACTTAGTCCTAAGTTCTTTACAACAAGAATACATTTTTCCCTACTCAGTTAAAATAAAAATAAACACAATATGTAGTTGTTTCTGAACAATTTAAATCGATATTTTATTCCAACATACGTGGCAGGAGATTTCCACCGAAGTCCCTGTAGCAAGGAAGATGATCAGCTCTATCCAGGGGTCTGTGAGTTTGGGACTACATAGTCCCAGTGAACCTTAACCTTTCTTTAAAATCTCGCGTTTTATCTCAAACATTCACAGATTCTGCATCTGATAAACAATATAACTCGGTCTATATTAACACACATATGCTCCCACGCGCCAGATCGTCACACCACTCCAGAGATCTTCACCCCAAGTGCCCCCTCCTCTCCTGGGCTTCCCCAGACCCCAGGGCGTCGCCCCGAGGTCTTTGACCCCAAACTCCGTCTGAAAAAGCCCCGGGAAGTGTCCCCTTTTCCAAGAATCTAAACGTCACCCGGTTCCGATTCCCCTGCAAACCTAGTCCTCCAGAGCAGCCCGCCATCCCCTCCTCCCGCTCCGGACCTGCCACCTACCTGGATCGGGCGGCGCCCGTAGCGGTTCGGCGCGTTAGGCTGCGCCCCCGCCTGGAGCAGCTCCCGCACCTCCTGGGCCCGGCCTCGGACAGCGGCCGTGGCCAGCGAGTCGGCGGTGGGCTCCATGCTGCTCCCCGCGGCCGCACTCCCTTGTCCCCTCGTCCCCTTCCTCCCGCCGCCTAGAGCCCGGCGCCCGACCCGCCCTCTCTTGACTGGCCCGCCCCTCGCTTCCCTCCTCCCGGCAGGCGGAAACCCGTCGCCCGAGCCCCCGCGCCGCGGCCCCCTGAATCGCTCTCCCCACCCTTGCTGCGGGGCCCCGCGCCTTTCCACTTCCAGGAGCACCGTCACGTGGTGTCCTCCGAGGACAAGAGAACGCGATAGGAAGGTGCCTCCTGAGGTCGCCCCACGCGGCAGGCTGCAGCACGGCCCCCGGCTCCCCGGGGAGCGAGACCCGGCCGGAAGCAGTCCACTCCCAGAGCACGAGGACGCCGCAGGAGCAGGGAGCCCAGAGCCCCTCCTCACCCACCCTCTACCCGGTCCTCCCGCCGCCCCACCCTCACCGTGCTGTGTCCCCTCCCCCTCGATCCAACGGAAGCGCACGCGAGTCTCTAAGCGAGTTCCCTCTACTAAAGCTAAACCAAATTTCTCCCTTTTCCTTCCTCCCTTCTACAACCTCCTCCTATTAGGCAGTTGCGCAGGGTTCCTGACTGTCAAGTTTGAACCTGAGCGCTCGATGTCATAGGCAGAGTATTGCTTCCTCTTTATAGTAAGTACTCAAGATGAATTGGCCAAAGCTGTCCTCACCTCTTAATAAGGAAACCACCGAGGATCGGTAAGCCCGGTGTGACTAGAGGCGACCCTTCTTTTAGATCATCAGATAACACACTTTCCTCTCCCCCTTACACTCCTTGGGTTAAGCGTTCCAGAAAACGTAGTTCAAAGGTTCCTTTTTGAGAGTCTTAACGGTTGCCCGCTCTCCTCTCCCCATCCACGTGGCTGGGGCGAGGGTTTCGGAGAGGTGCGCAATGCCGCGTAGTAGCGCCTTATATAAGAACAGGATATGCCAATTAGGTCTGGCTTCAGAAGGTGAGGTCTATTTAACAGGGACGGGAAACAATTCCACCTATATGCAGATAGGAAAGTGGAGAGCGAGTCATTGAGGTGACAGACCCCATTCTTAATAAGCCATTCTGGGTGACAGACCCCATTCTTAATAAGCCATTCTGGGTGACAGACCCCATTCTTAGTAAGACCCCATTCTTCATTCCCTCTAGACCAGAGAAAGTGCTCAGCTCTCTAGAGACAGAGTGGCACACCGCATCACAGTTCAGGCTCAGACACACTGTCCTGGGGCCCCTCCTAGGTCGGCTTCCAGCTTCCCACACCCCTCCTTCCTTCTAGACATACCTTGCCGTTTTCTTAGCTATAAAAAGAGGAGCTAAGAGTGGTCCTTACTTCGTAGGGCTGCTGTGAATTTTAAATGTACTGATGCACATACAGCATTTAGAACCGTGATACACATCCCAGTCACGTGAAACCTGATAGCTATCAAACTATCCATTTGGAGGATTTGCTTGCAATCTCGTTAGGGACAGAGAAGAAAATATTTTGGATAGAATTATCAATATTATATAAGAGAAGGAAGGCCAAGAAGACCTTAATCACAGAAAAGATGATGGTGCACCTTCCACCACCCCCATATTTAAATTTAAACAGCACTAAAGGATATAATAAGTGAAAGGGAATCCAACAGTTCTATTTTTTTTTCTGGGATTATTACTTTCATGCTTTAAAAAATATATATTACATTTAAAAACTGAATTGGCACCTGCTTAGGTTTCGCTGGTCTTGAGCACATACTTAGTCTACTGGATAACCCGGCTCTGCTTAAAAGTTAACGTTTTAATCCTTGGCTGACTTGTCTTCAAGACCCAGAATACCTTGCTGTACCTTCAATTGCTGCTTAAATTAAAAAAAAAAAAAAAACCAAACCCGATGCCCTTGAGTCGATTCCCACTCATAGTGACCCTATAGGACAGGGTAGAACTGCCCCATAGGATTTCCAAGGAGCACCTGGTGGATTTGAACTGCCAACCTTTTGGTTAGCAGCCATAGCTCTTAACCACTACGCCACCAGGGTTTCCTTCAATAGCTGCTAGGTCAGGCAAAATGTAGTTTTTAAATTACGACAATTTAAACATTTATTGTCCAATCTCTTATAAAAATGTATAATATATTACTACTGTGCCTTCTATGTTTTCCTCCAGGCACCTCTCAAATACCTGGGCAGCAATGGTTTGAACAATTCAAACTATGGATAAAGAATCTAATATTCTTTTAAGTTAGCTTCAGACATTTTATGATAAAACCAGTTGCAGTCATGTGGATTCTGACTTATAGGGACTCTATGAGAATGGCCAGAGTTTCCAAGGCTGTAAATCTTTACTGAAGCAGAGTGCCACATCTTTCAGTTAGCAGCCAAGTGATTAACCACTGCGCAGCCAGGGCTCCTTTTACATTTTATGATAGGAGAGGGAGAAATATGATTGTGATGGGAGACAGATTTCCCTTGTAATTATGCCTGGCTTTCAGAACAATATCAAAATTAGCTTCCATCACTAAAATAATGTTTCTTAATCTTCCTTTTGAGAATTTCTTGAAAGCTACAGACATTATCCTCAAAAAATATTCAGCGAAAACCAACCAACCAACCCCAAACCAAGTGTGCTCACTGGCGCATATATTTCTGAATAAAACTTCCAGGGAATTCAAGTATTCATCTGAAACTCAACTATGGATTCCTATATCAAGAATCCTTTTAGCTCTTGTGAGTAGGTAATATATCAGAGAAGGAAGCATGAGATGGAACCATACAAAAATATTTCTTGGATGCATTATATACAGATACAGAGATTGATGCTTTGGAAATGCCAAGAGCAAGTTTTAGACATGTGTTCACTAGCTCAGGCACTTGCATCAGAGCTTCTGAAAGATTGTGGCATCCTTGGGTGTGGGGCCCTTTTGTTCTGGATATTGGACCTGTGTCTATTATAAATCTGTGTAAATAATGTGAAATCTTTTTTTCCTGCTAAAGAACCTTCCATACTCCCAATTTACTTATCTACATCAGTTCAGACCTGAGGGGTAAAACTACAGAAGAAATAAACCATAAAGCCAGGGATCTTGGTGCTGGCTCTTCCAGCCTCAGATTTCTTATCTGTAAAATGGGATCATGATATATTGGGTGCATGAAGTAGGATGATGGATGTCAAAGAGCTTTCTAAGTTCTAAAGTTTGTTGGTTATTATTATTATCTTCACACTTACCTCTCCTCTTCCCTGAGAATGCCATGGGCTCCATTTCTGCTGTCTTGGCAGTCTTGAAAATTTATACTATGAAATTTAAACCTGTCTTAATTCTGATCAGTCTTTTAAGGAAAAAATAAAAATAAAAACTACTACTTATTTATTCATCCAACAAGCTCAGAGGCTAGGAGTAGAGCATGGAGGGTTAAATTCAGCCCTAGAATCAAACTACCCAAGTTCAAACCTGGACTTTTCCACCTAATATTTTTTTAACTTTGGACAAATTACTTAATGTCATTGGTTCTCAGTATCCTCATCTCTAAAATGGGGATAATAATAGTACTTGCCTCAAACTGTTGTGTGAATTAAATGGGACATATGTAAAGCACTTAGAAGAGCAAAGGGAAGCAGAGGCTGACACAAGAAAATGAAAAGGGAGCCAAACTCATCCTGGTGGCTTAGGTGAAAGGCTTCCTGGACAGTATGACAGCTGACCCCAACTTAAAGAAACATATAGGAGTATAAAGATGGAAGGGAAAGATGGAGAAAGATGTCCCAGGCAAAGACAAGAACATGTGCAAAGGCACACAAGTTTAGGAAAACTGAATGTAATTCCCTGCAATATATAGTGAGAAGCTGGAAAAAGGAAGCTTCTGCAAAAGAACCTGAAAAGGGCTGCTCAGAGGCAGAAGGAAAACCAGGAGGGAATGTGATGGCAAGGAAGTGGGGACACCGTGTGTAGACTCTTCTTTCATAGCTTGGCTGTCATAGCTCAAGGCGATGTACGGTGAAGGGAAGCAGATGGAAGGTGGAAGAGACCTGAGCGCGCACACCCACTGAAGGAACATGCCAGGTGAAGAGAAAGAAGAGAAAAAATAGAAATAGGACCTGAGGTCCTGAAAGGTATAAGAAGAAATGGAATCCAATGCACAAGGAGGTCATAAATTTGGATACAGACAGATTTGAAGAGGGAAAAAGGGTCAAGGCAGGAAGGAAGTTGAGGTAATTCCTTCCATTAATGAAGAGGCTGGCTTGTTGGCAAAGACTGAGGACAAGATGGTGGGTTAGGAAATTTAACAGTGGTGAAGTTTTGGAATATGTTAAGAGGGAATGAGAGTATGGCTGAGTAGGATTCAGACAGAGAAGTCTTTTCATTGGCCTGAAGGACACAGCTGAGGATGGAGACCATGACACTTTAGAAACACCTACTTCATTTGAATCCAAGAAAGCCTTACAATGGTGCTACTCCAGAACTCTATCACCAAGGAACAGTAATACGGGATGTGAACATTAATTCAATACAGCACAAGAAAAAGAAAGATATTTGAGGAGGTATGTTCTGAAATTAAGTTCTGGTACTGAGGAGGCCTTGAAGGACTGGCCAGGTGATTCTATAAGCAAGATGCCTTTATCAGGAAAATAAAAGGTGTTGAAGAAATAACTCTGGATTGGTGTATCTAATAAACTGATTATTTTTTTTTACTCTGAAATCCTTTGAGACTATTTTTAGCCTCAATGTCCATATCTTCAAAAGGGGCTCTATCCTACTCTATCCTTTATACTTCATGGAATTATTAACAAGTGAGATAATACACACAAAAGCTGTTTAAAAAGCATACATCTCTTTACCAATATTCAATTAGTATTGTTATTAAAAACAATTGTTCAAAATAGTTTGAGGTTAAAAGTAAAATATACATAGATTATCTCTGGAAAGATACACTGTTTTGTCAAGCAATTTGTATTGCTTGAATTTTTTTACTATGTGCCTATATTAACCATTCTTATTAGTTAAATAAATATAATAACAGTAAACAAATAAAAGGTGTTTTTCTGAGAATAATCATTCATAACTTTATTTGACAAAGAATAACTGAGTACCTACTATAGGCCAGGCACTTGATTTAGTGCTGTGGATACAAAGAGAGGAAGGTCGTTAGACAAGAGTGTGTACTGGTAGTATCTTAGTTATCTAGTGCTGCTATAACAGAAATACCACAAATGGATGGCTTTAACAAAGAGAAATTTATTCTCTCATACTTCAGGAGGCTAGAAGTTGGAATTCAGGGCGCCAGGTCTAGGGGAAGGCTTTCTATTTCTGTTGACTCTGGGGGAAGGTCCTTGTCTCCTTTCAACATCTGTGGGCCTGGCATTCCTTGGAAATCCCCATGTGTCTTGGCATCAATCTTCCCCTGGGTCTAGGAGCTTCTCAGCGCA
The DNA here is from genome assembly GCF_000243295.1 of Trichechus manatus latirostris. Classification (NCBI taxonomy): domain Eukaryota; kingdom Metazoa; phylum Chordata; class Mammalia; order Sirenia; family Trichechidae; genus Trichechus; species Trichechus manatus. The sequence goes on from NW_004443961.1 coordinate 21,040,642, forward strand.
GGGACCACAGGTCCAAAGGACATGCTCCACTCCCGGATCTTCTTTTCTTGGTGGTAGTGAGGTCCCTCTCATCTCTGCTCGCTTCTCCCTCCTACATGACCAAGGCAAAGGAAGCACTACATGACCAAGGCAAAGGAAGACACTGAGAGGAATGCAAGAATAAAGGGCAACTATGGTAACTTCTACATAGATAATCCTGCAACAATAGTATTAACAAACAGTAATTTACGAATGGATACATAGGTAGGTAGGTACGCTAAAGAGGTATGGGAGAATGTAAGGAAGCACTCACCTGCAGATATAGGCTTGGTTGTGGATATTTCTACATACATAATTGTAGGTGCTGCGTGTATGTTAATATAGACAATAGAGCACACAAGGGGCACAATCATGGGAACTTCTTAGACATAACCAAGTACCTCGCAGGATGAAATTCCGAGGCTTGAAGGCAAAGGACCACAGACTCAAGGGACATCTGCGTCAACTGGCATAACATAGTTCATAAAGACCATGTTCTGTATTCTACTTTAGTGAGTAGAATCTGGGGTCTTAAAAGCTTGTGAGAAGCCATCTAAGATACAACTATTGGTCTCTTCCCGTCTGGAGCAAAGGAGAGAGAAAAAAACCAAAGACTCAAGGGAACAATTAGTCCAAAGGACTAATGGACCACATGAACCACAGTCTATACAAACCCTAGACCAGAAGAACTTGATGGTGCCTGGCTAACTGGACTGCCTGGAATCACAACAGAGGGTCCTGGACACAGCAGGAGAAAAATATAGAAAAATCAAATTCACAAAAAGATCAGACTTAAGAGTCTGATAAAGACTGGAAGAACCCCTGAGACTACGGCTCTAAGACAGTGTTCTGACCTGGAACTGAAGCCATTCCCCTTTCAGCCAAACAATAGACAGGCCCATAAAATAAACAATAATACCTGAGAGGAATGTGCTCCTTAGAACAATCAATTATATGAGATCTAAAGGACATTTGCCCAAAAGCAAAGGTGAGAAGGCCAGAAGGCGAAGAAAAAACAGATGAAAGGAAATGGGGAACTCAGAGCAGAAATGGGGAGAATGATGATACATTGTGCGGAATGTAACCAATGTCATGGAACACTTTATGTACAAACTATCGAATGCGAAACTAATTTGCTCTGTAAACTTTCACCTAAAACAAAACTGAAAGAAAAAAAACATAAAAGGTGTGACTCAAGCACGAATTTGACTTCAGTAAACGTGTGATGTGTCTCAAGACACACCCCACACTGATCCTGCCTCATTAACATAGAGAGGTTAGAATTTACAACACATCACAAAATGGAGGATAATTACATCAGATCACAAAATGGAGGACAGTCACACAATACTGGGAATCATGGCCTAGCCAAGCTGACACATATTTTGGGGGGACACAATTCAATCCATTGACAGGTAGCAACCATCAATGTTTGCTTCTCTGGGGGAGAAAGGTGGTCTTGGATTGTGATCGTGCTCTTGAGGGGAGCAAGCCTGCATTAACAGTATAAAAGAAGGAAGACTGGGGTAAGACATTATGAAAACTGACATCTCAGATGTGTGTTGCCAGGAAAAAGATGTTGTATTTCAAGATCTGGAGATGATCCTACAATTAGGGAGAATTTTCCTTAGGAAGTAGCTTATAAGAGCAAGGTCTGCATGCTGTAATGGGGCGTCTAGGCATGACAATGTAAAGCCTGGATAGATGGGCTCTAGGATAGGATGCTGGGCACAATGGAAAATTATTCTAAGACCAAGGCAATGGAAGAATAACTCATGCCCCTCACTTTATTTAGAAAGACAGAATAATTTAAGGAAAACAGAGTCCCAAGCTTAGCTCTACCACCTACTTTGTTACCTTCAGCAAGTGATGCATTCTTGTAGCTTCTATGTTCTTGTTTACAAGGTGAGTATAATAACAACTGTACCTCTAGTGATTGTTGCTCAGCTCCTATAAGAAAAGTGCCCCTCAGTAAGAATTCTGAGTGCTTGGTTCCCAATCTGGATGATAAGGGTATTTTAAGTGGAAAAGAAGCTCTTTTCTAGGCAAAGAATGGGAAGCAATGTGATTTTAAAACTACATAAGAAATTTACTATTAAGTGTCTCTAGAGTGGATTCCTGTGAAATGAGGAATCTTTGCAGCCTATGAAAACAATCACTACCTAACTATTTTTGTAAATGTCTGTTTTTGTATATTGAGGAATATCTTATGGTGAATTATTTACATCCATTGTAGCTATTTGGCCAGCTAAGAAAATTAAAGGATTAGCACTGTGTGTGTGTATGTGTGTGTGTGTGTGTGTGTGTGTGTGTGTGTCCCCAGAGTGCTTAAGTAACAATGCACAAGGAGATGGAGTTCAAACTAGAGGTTCCACATTCTGTCTAAAGGTCCATGCCCTCCTCTCTAATGTATCTGTTTCCCTGTTGTTTACTTCATATGGTACATGGAGGATAACTTAGCAATGCTTCTATTGGTTTGAGGACCGTACCTTCAAGCAGGTTGCAAAACCTGAACCAAGGTGACAGGATCTCCACTTTCAGGAACCATTGTGTTTCTGCATGATTATTCTTGGGTAGTCATACACATGAGAGAAAATCTGGATCTGGAAATCCCCTCAAAGTCACTTAATCTAGTTCTGAATTTTTTTCCCCTGATTATCACTTACATATGTAAAAACATTTAAACGATAAACTGCATAAAGGAAATGAAAAATTATACTACACAGAAGCATGAACTGTGTTTGAAATATTTTGTTTCAACATCTTTTGAAATCTTTCCTTCCTCTAATTTTCTGTGCTTGGTCTTTACTTGGTTGATATCATAAAAATTTGAAATGAGCTTTTCCTCTCAGTTCCACAATGCTCTAAAAATTCTTTGTAAACATTACTTTTAATACCTACACAATATTCCAATGAAAAAATGTGTTATAATTTACTTAGTGATGCCTCTGTTGTCAGATATGTAGAGTGTTTCTAATTGCTACTATAAAAAATATCGCAGTTTTTCAGAGTATAAGGCTATGGGCACATACTACAAAACTGCTTTTCAAAAAGCCATCCCTTTGATTTATAGATAAGAAAATGGAAGGGTGGTACACTGCCAAGGCTACCCAGTTAAATGTCTGCTGCATATCTCAGCTGAACTCAGTTCCTCTTTGTATCCTATGACCACAGCTACTTACTCTGATTTAGAAAGATGTGGGTGAGGATGTCAACCAGATCCTTAAACATAATCTGGGAGGAGATGCAATTCAGTGCAGGGTATTGAAAAACTCCTAGTCTTTAGACTCAGATAAATTGTGAAGCCTCATTTACCAGCAGTGGGGGTTTGAATCATTGCATAAATTCTTTGAGCCTCCATTTCCTCACCTCAAAGAGTGAGGTAAATAAAACTCACCTCATAGGGATACTGTGAGGGATAAAGGATGTCAGATATGTAAAAATATTGAGCACACAGTAGGCTCTCAATAAATGGAACTTACTCTTCTTCTTGAGAATAGATAAGACATTTATTATCGTGTTATTGATTTAAGCTATATAAGTCAATTTCCTTTTGAGTATTTTTCCCCCTTAATTTTTGTATATTCTGGTAGGTATCTGTGGCTTGAAAAAGCAAACATCCTTCGTAAAGGTGTGACTTCTTTGAATTCTAAATCCCTGATAACAGAGTTTGTTTGTAACAAAGTTGGCCATATTATAACAAAAGAACTCCCACAAAAAACCCTCCTTAAATCATGGGAAGCCACACTGCAGTGTGTCACTGTGTTCAACAACATTTCCTCTGCACTCTTTATCACCCACCACCATTTCTACTTTTTGGAGTACATTTCAAGTGGAAAGTACAACAGGGAATCTATGGGCAAAACCATGGAATAGCTAAGTTTACTTCCTCTAAACCCCTGTTCCCAACAGCCCTCTTTCTCCTGCTTGGTGGGAGGGTTTCTGTGGGAGTTCTTTTAACCATGGCAAACTTTGTTTGGGATAGATTTTCTCCTTTCAAACACACAGTGACCTCTTAATTGCTAACCACGAACACATATGTTGTTGTTGTTAGCTGTGTAGAGTCAGCTCCGATTCATGGTGACCTTATGTATAACAGGAATGAAACAGTGCCTGGTCCTGTGCCATTTTCATAACTGTTGGTATGTTTGAGTCCAAATATTGTGGCTCTCATCTCAGTCTATCTCATTGAGGGTTTCCCGTGTACAAACACGTATAACATCCCATTTCTGCTTTTGCTGCTAAGGTATGTACGTGCTATTAGAATGCTGAGATAACTTGAAACTCAGAGAATACAGTTTTCAGTTTTTACTCTTGAGAGTGGGAATTGAGTAATCATGGTTGATTGGCTGGGCTATACAATGACTTAGGGTACTCTAATTTCAGGAGTGCCATCTATATTCAGAGACAAACTCTCCTCTTCAAATGGATTACTAGTTGTCCCCAGCCCTCTTTAAAGTTAGCCTGCCTCCTTGGGGCTCTAACTCTTAAACGTTTATTTTCCTTTGGAAACTCTTGTTTGATATTGTAAAGGATCATAGGAAAAATTTCTTGTGTTAGACCACTCTTCCTCAAGTCATATTCTTCACCTGATATGTGATTAAACTCCCCTGAAAAGAATCAACCTCATGATGAAATATATCAACCCTGATTAAATCAGGAAAATGCTTCCCATTTCTGTTTTAGCACCATTCACTTACAGATTTGACATTTCCACTCATGTTTTCCTTTGAGTCTCTGGGCTGAGGGTGTAGTTTTACCTTCTTATTTCTTATGGTTAAGATTATAACTTTCAGACTTCATTAAAAAAAAAAAAAAGATGACAGAATACACTTTGTTTACTCTGTACTGATTTTATATATCTAAGCCAATTTAGCACTAAGGAAGTATAGTATTTCATGTATTGTGTCTCTTTGCTATCCTACTTCTAACTTCTTCAAATATGTATAAGATAATTGAAGGTCATCCCCTAAGGCAGACATTTTGATGGCTTTCAGGATGATTTTAATGTCTCTAATCTTCTTTCCTTCCACCCTCCAAATACACACACATGCACACATACACACTCTATTTTCTGTACTAAGGAATTTTTAGAATTGTTCTGTGCTCAAATTATTAAATCAGATATTCAGACTGTGACAACCATCCTGAAGGAATTAAGAATCTATTTACCTTGAGTGCTTCCTCCAGAAATTATTATTCTAGGTTATTGAATTTTCTGGTAAATTGAAGGTAGTCTAATAACTCTTACCTCTACCCCCCAGCTTTCTGAAACTATGATTTAGAAAACTAAAATTATGATTATAATTTGGAAGACTATTTTTTTTATAATTTCAAATTATCCTTTAGCTTATATTAGTCACATATATACAATTTCCTCCTTGCCAATGTGCTTTTACAGAGACACAAAGACCCATCATTTTGTCCATAAGTGCTATATTGTGTTGTGGTCACCTTTTACTGCAATCTTAATTTGATTTGAAATAAACATAATTTAAACATGTAACACCCATCTATGTTTTGTTTTTTTCTCTACTACATGATTCTAGGTTGTCAAGTTTACCAGTCTGGTTTGTATAATAAAATTAAATGAAAGAAACCTTAGTAGTAGTATATATACAAAGACCTGATGATCTGCTCCCATAAACATTACAGTTCTACTCTATCCTTTAGGATTACTATGAGTTGAAATCACCTAGAAGGTACCTAACAACAACAAATATATATATATACAGAGAGAGAGATCCATTTTGTGTAAACAGGGGTTAAGTATATACAGCATTTAAAAAAAATACTCATAAACATCATAAGTGGAAATTTTGTGTCTGGTACTGCAAGATTTAAAATGCAAGTATATTATGTCATGTCCTCCCCATCTCCCAAATATGTTGATTTTTAAAAATCTGAAATCTAAGAGACCAATCTTGTCAATTCAGAAGGACCTCACAGTAATACAGGATCTCCTCCAGTTATTTATTTATTTGACTTTAACAAACAGAAATTTATTCTTTCACAGTTTAAGAGGCTAGAAGTCCAAATTCAGGGTGCTAGCTCTAGGGGAAGGCTTTCTCTCTCTGTGTCCGTTCTGGGGGAAGGTCCCTGTCATCATTTTTCCCCTGCCCTAGGAGGTTCTCAGTGCAGGAACCTCTGGTCCAAAGGACACACTCTGCTTCTGGCATTGCTTTCTTGGTAGTATGAGGTCCCCTTGTCTCTCTGCTTGCTTCTCTCTTTTATATCTCGAAAGAGATTGACTTAAAACACAATCTAATCTTGTAGATTGAGTCCTACCTCATTAACATAACTGCCTCTAATCCTGCCTCATGAATATCATAGAGGTAGGATTTACAACACACAGGAAAACTACATCAGATCACAAAATGGTGGACAATGACACAATACTGGGAATCATGGCCCAGCAAAATTTGAGGGACACAATCCAATCTATGACATCACCCAAGACATTATAGGTATTTCAGGTCTCATGATGATTTTATATCCTTCTGTCATTGAGGCAGTCTCAATCAGCACCCAATAGCAGGTAAGTAATCGTCTTTCAAATGGCGGGGGTATCATGCTGTAGCATCTGGGAACTTTCTAGTCCAGAATCCCAGTGGTCGCTGTAGGGCAGCATTCTCAGGTTTTTGCCATAAACTCTAGTCTGCATAAGCACATGTGGCATATACCTCTAAAATCATGTCTGAACATGGATCATAAGGGCCTAAAGGCAGGGAAAGTGAAACCACTTTTTGTAATTCAGATATAGTCTTCTCCATTTATTGAAATAGCTCCTCCACTGATATATTTAGACTCCCATTGTCCTTCTTAGCACCCAAAGTGTGACTGGTTCTAAAATTTTAAATCTTACCTAAAAACCTGGGCCTCAATTTAAAAATAAACAAGTTAAAACAAGGTTGAAAAATAACTTTTGCCATGTTTCTCAAATTGTGTCCCAATGAGCCACCCGCAACAGAATCCCCGTGAAGTGCTTATTTAAAATGCAGATGCACACCAAACCTGCAGAATCAGATTCTCTCTAAAAGAGTCCCAGAAATGTGTTTGTAACAGCAGCCCAGGTAATGATGCTGCTGATAACCTCTGCCTTACCTCTTTGACTTATCATTACCCTCATGGTTAAAACAAGAAGGTAAAGGTATTTCTATTTACATTACTCCGATTGCACAATTTTATTAGTTTCAATTTGCTTAAGCGATTACATATCTTTGTTCATATAATTCTGAACCTCTACAACACTTTTCTTCCTTAAAAAGAAATTCCTACAGGGCTTCACAACCATTTAAATAAATTCTGAGATTTTGTTTTGAAGGTGAAAGGGAAAACAAAATGATTTGAAGAATTTAAAAAGTCCTTTGTGATCAAACTTTTACATTATCATGAACAAAGTCAGTACTTACTTAATAAAAAAGAAACAAACAAACAACTTACTCTTTTTAAAAAGACCTCTGATGCTTTGGGCATTTGAATCTTGCACTTGATGGTTTTAATGTTGTTACTTCTCTAAGGTTATGTGTTGTGTGCTGTCCAGTCGATTCCGACGGTAACCAGAGTGGCAGATACCAAATTTCCAGTAATGATGGCTCCTAACGCCTCTTTTTATATTGCAGTTTTCCCCACGTTTGAAAACATTCAAATAAAAATGTTTAACATTCAAATAAACACCCTCGGGGTTTTCAGCCCGGCCGCGAGGTGCAAGCTTCAAGCTTCGAGTTCCAGCCTGATGTCGTCCCAGTCTGATGTCGTCCGGCAAGAGGTGGGGAAGGGAGGAGGTGAGGTTCTGAGAGGTAAGGGCTGTGAGCAGAGGCCTAACGCCCAGGTTCTTTGGAAACAACATAGCTACAGATTTTTATAGTCTATTTACAGCTTATTTAAAAACGGAAATATATGGTGAACAGGCACAGCGTGCTTTAGCGTCTGGTGTCCCAGTCCCTTCACGCTTTTCCCAAACCTTAAGGAGCCACCTTCACAAATGTGAATGTTAAAACATTCAGATAAACTCATTGATTAGAATGAAAAACGTTAGTTGCGTTTGCGCATATGCATACGTATGGTTACTGTAGTTTTGCTCCAAGGCAACAATCATTCCAGGGATCACGTAATAAATAACTGAGCTGAGAAGCACTGAGACAATTTTTTTTAAAATCCTCCCTTAAAAAAAAAAAATAATGCTACTAACATTTAATAAGTTCAACCATTTATAAATACCACTGGGCTTGCCAGACTGAAATAGCGTGAGTGAGGATATGGTGAATCTGTTGGGGTCTCAAAATGGTGGACATTTTCTAGGAAGGATCAGAGCCTTTAAAACGACGTTTCTTCCCCCACTGAACAAAACCTTCATTTTTTCCCAATGTTTCTTCCATCAACTGGCTTACCCTGTTGTAGAAGCAGATCTTGTTTTAATAGCTACTGACGTTTTTCATTCTAATCAATGGTTTTATTTGAATGTTTTAACTGAAGGCGATAGTTTCCAATCATGGGGAAAGCTGCAATATAAAAAGGAAACAGTTACGAGCCATTATTACTGGAAAAACGTACTTGCCGTTCTCTGTACCTTCCCGCTTACGCTGAGAAGCAAAGACAGCGCGAAGCCTTTCAACACTATTAGGTCTTCATCAGGCACGGGAGGGAACGGAATGGTCATAGAGTAGACTAAGTACCCTTTCCTTGGAGAACCTGACCCCCCTCCCCCCCCCTCCAAAAAAAGGCTAGCCAGTTCCAAGGGGGGAGGTGACCTAGATGCCCCGTCTCACCCCTGAGCCCCTCTCCAATCCACATGACCCAGTATACTCTGCCTGCCCCCGCCCTTGCCGCCGCCGGGTGAAGCCTCAATCCAGTTCTACTCTGCGCATATCCGGCAGGTACCATATCCGGCAGGTACCGTTATCCCGATCGCCTTTTATTTGCAGAAAATGGTTGGGGGAGGGGCGAGGTCTAGAGGAGGCTAAAAGTAGAAAGGGTGCGTGCGGGGACGGGAGGTGGGGTGGTAAGTAGACCCTGTCTCTAATCCCTGGCTGGAGGATCCTGTCTCCCCACTCCCCCCACCCCCGCTGCCCATTGGATTCAGGGATCTGAACTGGGCGATGGAGGAAACGAAGTCCGAGCAGCCGAGGGTCTTGCCTCACGCAGGCACGCTCTAGGGGTTCCAGGAACGCCCTTTGCACCCCCCGAGGTTTTTCAGCCAGGCCTGACGTAGTGCGGCGGAGGGGTGGGGGAAGCGCGATGGGATCCTGAGGGGCAAGGGCTGTGAGCAGAGGCCCAGGCTCTTTGGAAACAACACAGCTACAGATTTATTTTATTGTTTATTTACAGCTTATTTAAAAATGTAAAATACATGGTGAACAGGCATAGCGTGCTTTAGAGTCTGGAGTCCCTATCCCCTCACGCTCTTCCCAAACCTTAAGGAGCCACCTTCACATATATGATGCCTGCATAACTCAGTTTCCTCGCCCGCTCTTCCTGCCCATCCACCTAACGCGAAGCAAGCTCTTAGTTCATCCCATACAGTACGCTTGTTTCAGAAGCAAAGGCTTTGAAAATAGCGTACATTTTTACTGGTGATCCTCCCGCCCCCATCCTGAGATATTTTGGTAAATATTTATAATATTTTACATTATAAATACTTAGGTAAATAAAGGGAGAGAGAGTGGAAGAGGAAAAGAAAGTAAGATTTGCTACTATTTTGAATCTTGTATATTTTCTTAAATCACCTAACTTTATAATGCAGTCATTTTACATTCTATTAAATATTCTTCAAAAACATGATGATGATTGTTGTCTAATACTCCAAAGTATAGTTGTGCCATATTTTAACACCACCTTATTGCTATATTTTTAGGCAATTTTCAATTTCTTACTATTTGTATATTGATCTTTGTCAGAACTTTTCTATAGGATAATGCCTAGATATGGAATAACTAAATGAAAGTGTATGGATATAGTTTGAGTTTTTGATACATACTGCAAAATTGTTTTACTTGCTGATGAAGTGTTTAAGAAAGTGCATTAACCTAGTCAGGCAATAAATGGTTGCAAAGTCAGTGATCAGGTATGTGTGAATCATAATTCAGAGAAGTGTAGTTTGAAAAAAGCATATCTAATATTGTAATTTCATATTTAGAAAATGAAACAATACCCATTGTTTATGTAACTTAAACTGACGAAAACAAGGCACCACAAAACCTTTTAATCTGGTTAGGTTTTGCAACAGACAGAGGGATTCTCTGGCCTAGGATGTTTTAGTACGGACAGGGGCAAGTGAAGGTTTTTATGTTTCTCAAAAAGGAATAAAGCCTTTCAAAAGCTTAAAACACAGGGCCAAGTGTTCAGCTCTGGCTTAAGAAAGTAGTTTTGAGAGGATTTGGGTCACCTTGCTAACAGGAAATAGTTTACATATTGGGAAAATGGTCTTGCTTAAATGTACTGGCAAAGTAACATCTAAGTGCAGACCTCTAAATATTATGAACATATGCAGCAATAGCCTGTGTTGTTGCTACTTTAGGAAGACAATTCTTAAAAAAAAAAAAAAAAAATCGAGTCATCAAAGAAACTAATAGTAAATATTGGCTTCTTAAAGTGTTATTGCTCATTTAGAATACACATAAACTGGGGGTCATGTATACACTGGGAATAATGGTTTATGCTATCTGCACAGTACCTACCTTGAGAGGACACTATGTTGTTAAAGAAAAAATAAAACACTCTGAGAGTTCCTGAATAGCAGTAAATTCAATAAATATTTAACTTCATAATAAAAACATGACTATTTTACAAACATGCCAAAGTAGAAGCAACAAATCAATTGATATAATTCCTCTGGTATATGTAGATAAGCAACTAATAATGTGGAACTTTATTATACATAGTTTCCAGTCACATAAAAATAAAAAACTCATAATGAACATATCTGCAGAAAATTTTAAAATATGTTAAATAACACCTTATATATTTACATTAATATTAAAATAATTTATACAATAATTTTTTTTTTAGTACTTGGAGCTTCCAAGACTTTGTGTAAGGCCAAATATAATTAGCATCTCTATATATTCTTAAATCAACATAACTACAGACATAATATATATTAATGTGAAATAGTCACATATCCTTTATAATTAATACTCTAGGTATTCATTGATAAGTATTATTCCATATATGAAGTTGGAGAATTGCACATATTTTCAAGACTTACATTCTTTTCTATTCAAGCCACGTGTTCTACTTTCATATGCCTGGTAAAAATGGGGCTTCTCACATAGTGAATGTATTTTAAAATAATTTTATACATCATTCCTGAAAATTAACTAATCCCTAAATAACAAGAAATGAATGGTTACTTTCGATGAACCTACCATTTTTAGATTTTTTACATTTTATAAAATAAAAAAATAAAATGAATATATTCTCTAACTTCCAAGTAACTGAAGTATGTTTTATATTCCTAAAATAGAAAGCATAACTATAGTATTTACATAGATTAAGAATTCTACTTTGTTACTATAGATTTCTAGAAACAACCTAATAATAATGTTAAATAAAGTAATTTTACATGAAGGAAGTAATACTAACAGCTATGATTTTCAAACACTTACATATCACAGTAGCTAAATGTTTCCTGCTACCAATAAAGGACCATTTAAAGAATAAACAGGGTCTTTTAATGTTTCAAAATGAACTAAAATCAAGTCCAGCTGCATATCCTGAAATCTTTTATAATCTTTTTTTTTCAAAAAAATTTGAACTTTCAGAATCATATAAAAAATGTGTATTTCTCCTACAAATTGTTCATAGATTTTTGCTAACAGAAATAGAGGCATCAAACTAAACACTGATCGTTTTAACAGTTTTACATTTCCATGTCAAAAAGCCCACAAACGTTGCAATAATTTTTTTTTTTTTCCCTCCCTGGCCTCTGCTTTTTGAAGATTCCTGTGGACACGATGCCACAAAGAAAGTCACAAAAATGAAGCCTCGCTAAATTAATTTCAGCCTTATTATCCAAATTCTACTTAGGATTCTGCATATTGTAACTACATACTTTTTTTCAATTATCCTGATCATGGGGAATTACACCGACAGCGTAAAGATTAGTCTGATGTGAGGACAAAATTACTTCGGCTTTTGTTTTTAAAGAGTAGGCCTCAGTTTTTAAAAAAGTGTTCCTTGTGGTCCGAGATGATTCAAATACGGTCAGTTGTGATTCCTCGGGGACATCACTGTAGTTCTATGGTCTGTTAAACATACAGATTTTCGTACTGAGCAGGTTCAATCACTCTGCCAGCCAAATAAGTAACCTACGACTTCCTACGAAAGTCCCTCTCTCTGTGAGCAGCCAGATCCCGGAGTAACAAGTGTCTGCTCTTGGCAATATTTCCCGATCCTTCGATCAGTCTTAGTATTTGGGGAAGTCAAACCTTGTTCGTGTCCCCACCCTCCCGCGTCTCCTTCACTGCCCTTGGAAGGCGGGAGGGCTGACCCGGCTGGGGAGAAAAAAGGCGGCTTCCAGAAAACTAAGGTGATGGGACCGTTAGCAATCATTTATTTCCAACCATGGGTGAAAAAAAGAGTTCGAAATACACTTCAACCAAAGAGGAGACGAAGGGGGGTGGGGGGTGGGGGGAGAAGAGAGAGGGTGGTCTACTAACTCCCGCCCAGGAAATTCAGGAGTCACTGGCTTCTAAGGTGATTTTAGAATCTTCTTGTTCTCCCCACAGCTTCAGAGGGTTGGGGAGGCGTGTGAAGGGGGCTCCAGGCTCAACGTCTTGGCAGAACCTCACCTCTAAGCAACAGAGAAAGAGGGGAAAGAGCCGCCCCCCACCCCAACCTGCTCCTCCTCGCCTCGTCCGGAAGATGACTTATCTATTTACTAAATCACACCAAACACAATCATTCAAGTGCCGAGTCCGCCCAGGACTGGTCGAGGGCCTTTCCTACCTGGTCTTCTAGGATGCGGCGGCTGCCCTCTCCGCTGGCTCCTCACTAGCCTCAGAACAAGGGCCGCGGCCCACGGCCCCGGGGCTGCCCACTCTCTCGCGGGCCTCGCGACGTGCACCACGAAAGACCTCACTCGCGGCGGGCCGCACGCACGCCGGATCCGGACGGTCACCAAGAACCTCCGCACCATGCTCTCGCCGCCGGAGCCGCGCCGACACTTGCTGCGGCGCTTTCTGCAGACGAGGTAGGCAGCGCCGCCCCCGCCCCCCGATGGCAGCCCGGAGCCCGCGCGCCGGAGCCCGCGCAC
>NW_004443961.1:21055985-21076887 GCF_000243295.1 Trichechus manatus latirostris
CCTCAGTACCTCTCTGCGCCCGGAGCGGGCGCGCCGCCCCCCGCCCGCCCTCCTGTCCCCGCCCGAAGGCGCGCGCCCGCGCTCCCTGGACTCCCGAGTCCTCAGAACCGTTCTCCGCTAGGAGCGCGCGCACCGCCCCCCGCCCTCCTCCTCCGCCCGCAGGTGCGCGCCCGCGCTCCCCGGACTCCCGAGACCTCAGAACCGCTCTGCGCCCGGAGCGCGCGCGGAGAGGCGGCCCCGGCGCCGGGAGAGGAGCACGCGCGCGCGGCAGCTCGCACCCCGGGCGCCTCGCCCTCCCCTCGGCCGCTTTCCCGCCCTCTCCGCGGTCCTCCCCGCCTTTCCCATCTCAGAGCGGACGCCCCACGCGGTGACAGCCCCAGGCCTGACGCCCGAACGCATCTGCAGGCAGGCCCGCCCCTCGCAACATCCGTCCCTCGACACGCCCCTACCAGGAACCGCGGTGCTCCCCGGGTTCTGGTACTGCCCGCGCCCCGCTCCCGCGCCTCCCCTGCCTTGCTTCTTCGCGCCTGTGGCGGAGCGGCTTCCGTGTCTCCAAACCGGGAAATTTAAAAAGAGAAAAAGAAAGACAGAAAAGCCAGGTCACCTCATTGCGCTACCCGCCAATCAGGAGGCTGGATGTCAGTTTGGCAAGAAATGGCCGCTACGCCTCACTTCTAGATTCGGAAAACGAGCGAAATTAATGAGAACCGCTGCAAGCAGCCCACGCGACCTGTGGACACTGCGCGGCGCTGGCGCCACTGGAGCTCCAGCCGCGCGGACCAGGTAGGCGGGGCCGCGCCGGGTCCCCAGCTGCGTCGGGCGCCCCTTCCCCCCAGCTCCCCGCGTCGCCGAGATGGCCGGACAGAAGTGACAGCCGAGTCCGCTTCTTCCAGGCAATTTTTATTTTCGGTTTTAACCTTCAAGACCCGGCGACGCATCTGAGAGTTTCTTCCTCTTTCCTGCCTGCGGCGCTCCCCTCCCCCACGGCTCCGGGTCGCCGGCGTTTGCCGGTCGCTCCGCTTGCCAGTCTCCTCCGAGCGGCCGCCCGCAGCCTGCTCCTCCTCCTCCGCCCGACGCTTGGCCGCCCTTGCCTCTCGCTGCCTGAGTCCCCAACGTGGTCTCTCTCGGCTCTCCTCCGCGCCTCCTCTTCTCTCTCCTCTACATCACTAACCCTTTCTGGACGCCCCCCGACCCCGCATAGTCCACTCGGAACAGGAAAGCGGGGGAAGAAAGGAAACGGCAGCATAAAGGAGGGGTGAGTTGAGGACACACACGCGGCCTGAGGACACCGAGGAGCCGGGTTGCAGAGCGCAGCCTCGCCGGGCCCGGCCCTTGGAGCTGGAGCTCGGACGCGGGCCCGCGGCTCCCCGGCAAACGGTAAGTCGAGCCCAGGACGCCGTTTTCAGGCGGGTTGCGCTGGCCGGGTGTCCCAGCCCCGGGGCCTGCCGTAAGTCAGGCTCTAGCCAGAGCTAGGCCGGGCCTGCTGGGCTTGTGCCAGAAGATGCCGAGCTAGGCCCAGTCTGGGGAGCCTGGAAATGTGGCCTACCTCACGGTGGCTTCCCCAACATGGGCCCAGGCCTAGTGACCTAGCTGCAGACGTGGGACCACAGCGTGAGAGCTGATAAGGCCTTAGACATCAAACGCCAAGCCCCTCACTTTACGGAGGAGGAAACTGAGGCCTGGATTGGACAAGCCGCACCTGTCTAAGGCCGTGCTGAAAGTCAGGGCCCCGCTGAGGGTCAGGCTTCTTCCTTTCCCCACCCCCACCCCATCACGTGACATTGTCGCGGACCCTGTCCAAACTCGCAACAGAAGAACCGGCTTAGTTAGGAACTAGGGTTGCTATGAGTCGGAATCGACTCGACGGCAACAGGTTTTTTTTTTTTTTTTTTTTTAAATCTTGTTAGTTTCCCTTAAGTCTGTTTTGACTCTTGGCGACCCCATGTGTGCAGAGCGGAACTGCTCCACCGGGACCTTTCAGAAGCAGATCGCCAGGCCTGTTTGCCCAGTCGCTTCTGGGTGAGTTGAACCGTCAAACTTTCCGCTAGTAGTCCAGCGCTTAACCGTTTGCACCATCCCGGGACTCAAAATACCTGTCTATATGTTTGCAAATGAATTTCTCCGGTAGGATTGACTCACTTAGAATTACCGAGCACTGTACTCGGTGCGGTTACTTCTCATTTCCTCTGCCTAGAAAGAATGGTTTTTCTCGCTCTTCACAAGTTTGGATCCTTCTCCTTCAGTTCTGAAGACTCCCGGTTCAGAGAAACTTCCCCTCTCCGGCTCCATCATATCACTGTGTTTTTTCCATTAACAGTACTGAGCAGTCCAGAAATTATCTATAGCATTTAGCTGTACAGAAATTATGTATTTTTTTACGCGTTGGTTGACTGTCGCCCACAGTAGAATGTAAGCTCCATGGGAGCAGGATTCTGCTCTCTTGCTCTGCACCCGTGACCCCTTCCCCAACCTCATAGGACAGACGGTCTAGTAACAATATACAGTTATAATTAGGACATTTGGTTTTATGGATCACAGAGGAAGGGGACTTCGGGAAAGTTGGTAGTCCAGAGAAAGCATGCTGGAGGGCAACTGCTGCTTGATGCCAGAGTAATATCATTTAAGGAGGAGTGAAAAGTTGCCTAGACCCAGGCAGAGTGGTTATCTGTGACCAGAAACCATGATGTGCGTGGGAGGGGGAAGCCCCTATTACAGTCTCCTGAAATTATTGTATCATGCCTGCAGGGTCTGCTGACCCTCAACTTCCCAGCCAAGTTTCAATTCAGGGATCTTTTTGTATTGATTGAACCTGTTTAGCTTAATCCATAACTATTTCCTCTCTACACAAACTTGTTCTCGGAGTAGGACTTGCCACTTTAGAGGAATGCCGTTTGAATGAGAGCATGAGTATACAGTAAGCTTTCTGTTTTATGGATGTAAATTTTAAAATTTAAACCTTTAAATTCCATCTTGGTTTTCCCCCGCTGCCCAACACCTGTTCTCTGTCAGCTGTGGTATACGGGGGAATTCTATCTAATTTTAATATGAGTGGTAGCAAAATACAATTAGGAAGATGAATCTCTAGCAAAACAACTAATATGTGGTGTTCCAAAGAAAAAGATATTTGGCTATGCATTCTTCAAAACAATTTATGATCAAGAATTGAGTAGAACTATGTGTACATACTTTCACTTGTATTACTTATTTTATCCTAACAGTGGCCCTTTACATTTGAAGTTCTTACCCCTAGTTTACGGGTGAGAAAATTGAGGCCCGCTACCACCACCACCAGTTGCCATCAGTTCTGACTCATGGCATCCCCATGTGTGTCAGAGTAGAACTGTGCTCTGTAGAGTTCTTGATGGCTGATATTTTGGAATTAAGTTGCCAGGCCTTTCTTCCGAGATATCTTTGAATGGACTTAAGCTTCCAACCTTTTGGTTATCAGCTAAGCTCATTAAGAGTTTAAACCACTAAGGGACTCCAGTTGAGGCCTAAACCAAAACCCACTGCCATCGAGTCAATTCCGACCCATAGCGACCCTATAGGACAGAGTAGGACTGCCCCATAGGGTTTCCAAGGAGCGGCTGGTGGAGTCGAACTGCTGACCTTTTATTTAGCAGCCGAACACTTAACCACTGCGTCTCCAGGGCTCCAGCTGAGGCCTACAGGGGCCCAAATCTTGGTTACTTCATGGACAGCAAGTGCCAGGGCTGGAATAATCAAGAACATCTTTGGACTACAAGTCCTTGCTCTTTCTGTTGTATCCCAAAGGGCAGAGTCAACAGGGTGTATGCTAGCTGTGGTCACTTGTGCATAGAGATGATCAGTGAATGTTGGAGCTTCTCTTTGCCCTCTTCCATTGGCCTAAATAACTGACAGTCAATTCTCTGAGTTTTTGAATGGAGAAAAATTATTTTCTGATTTGGATTAGCAAATTCACCCCACAGGTAGAGATAGGAGAGTACATCTTACTGAATACCTTTTGTCTTGTGCTCCCCTCCCCAACCACCACCACATGATATCCCAGGACACTAGCTTTATCCCTCAGATAACTACTGATTATCAAAATTCCCTGAGAAATTTTTCTAACATTGCACGTGTCACACTCAAAACCCCAAAGGCATAAAACAAGATTAAACAAAGGCATAAACAAAATTAAAAAACAAAACAAAACAATTATTTGCACATATATGACAGTATATAATTTCTGGAATATATAAGTAACCAGGTAACTCAATAAAAAGATAAGAGAATATAAAGAATATAACGGACAGTTTATAGTAGAGAATATACAAATGGACGTATGGTCAAAAATTAAATGAAAAGATGCTCAATCTCACTCATTGGTAAAGAGGTGTAAAAAGAACAATGACATATACCTATAAGTGTTGCAAAAATAAAAAGAAGTGATAATAGTGGCAAAGTTGTCAGGAAACACTCACCCTTATACACTATGGTACTTGGTGCAATTGTTTTGGAAGACAACTTTATGGTATCTATCAAAACTGGTTGTGATATATGTACCCTTTGACATAGCAATTCCACTCTTAAAACTCATCTAAGCATGTAAAGATATACACACAAATATATAAATATATATATGGAAAGATATATACTATATATTTCTTCCCATACATATTGTACATATTTCTCTATACATATGGAAAGAAATATATACATATGGAAAGATATAGATACAAATATATAGATATATGTACCCTTTGACTCAGCAATTCTACTCCTGTAACTCACATAAGTATGGAAAGTATATATTAGTATATACACACAAACACACATATTAGTATGGAAAGATACACATATATACATATACACACATAACTATGGAAAGATTACATACACGTACACAGATAAGATAGAAATGTACTCTTTGGTTCAGCAACTCTGCTTCTATAACTTGCTACAGATGACTCATTTAAGTATGCAAAAAAGATTCTTTATAGCATTGTGAGTAGTGACCAAAAAAAAGCACAAAAAAGGAAACAATTTACATGTTTGTCAGTAGGATACAGATTTAAAAAATTAGAGTTCATCCATAAAGTACAAAACTGTGAGCTATAAAAAAAATGAAGCGCATCAATTTGTGCTGATAATGGAAATTGTCAAGGATCTGTTGCTAATTGAAGAAAGCAAGTTCCAGAATAGTATGATGCCATTTGTGCTTTTCAAATGTATGTGTTGGGGGAGGGGTGTTTACAATTATATGTACCTATATTTCTGGAAGGATAATTTAAAACATTTTAAGTGATTTCCCCTGGGTAGTGAGAATGGGAGAATGGGGAGATTTGGGGAAACTTTTACTTAGTACTTTTTGCCTTCTGTATTGCTTGAAAGTTTACTATGAGCAAAAATTACTAAGGTAACAATCATAGAAATTTGGAACCCTGAATCTAGAGATTCTAATTCTGTAGATCTGGAGTTGGTCAGTAAATCTGAATTTTAAAACATCTCCGTGGGTGATTCTGATATGGAGCCCGGGTTGGCAACCAGTCCCTTGTTAGCCTCAAGTGACTGCTGAGGCCAACACCGTCATTATATAGATATAACAATTACTTGGGGGCAAATGTAAAATGAAATGTCATTTAATTTTTCCTTAGAAAGAGGATGACATTAAACTTTTCTGTTTATGATGGAATTTATGAAGGCACTATGACATCTTGGAGTAGGCCCATTTGTGATAACTAAATATCAAAGGCAGCCCAGAGATTAGAGAGTAGTAGAGGATTAAAAAATATTTCAGGCAAGGGTATATTTCATATCTCTAGGTAGCATGTTGGCAGGGGACACAGGATGGTGAAAGACACTGCTGTGCCCTAGGGAAAGTGGTAGAGCTCAGGGACTCACAGATGGAATGAGGAGCTTTTTGGCATACATCTTTCCAACACTAACCCTTCAGAAGAAAACTCCATGTGTTGTTGATAATCTGCTGACCTGTCTGATTCCGTAAATAGAATAAATTGTTTACTGTTTTGTTTATTTTTATCTCATATAAACATATTATAAAATGTAACAACATAATGACATTTTTGGGGGCAGATTCAGGATTTATTTATTTTTTTAAATTTATTTATTTGTTGCTGAGACTATATACAGCAAAATATACACCAGTTCAGCAGTTTCTACGTGTACAATTCAGTTACATTGATTACATTCTTTGAGTTGTGCGACCATTTTCCCCCTCCTTTTTGAGCTGTTCTTCCCCCATTAACATAAACTCATTGCCCGCTAAGGTTCCTACCTAATCTTTCAAGTTGCTGTTGTCAATTTGATCCCATAGATGGATCTTAAAAGAGCATAATGCTCAAGACAGACTTTCTTTACTAGTTAAGCTAAACTACTGTTTGGTTTTAAGAAGACTTCAGGGGATATTTTTGGTTTGAGGTTTAAAGATTATCTCAGGGCAATGGTTTCAGGGGTTTATCCAGGCTCCATGGCTCTAGAAAAATCTGGATTCCATGAAGATTTGAAATTCTGTTCTACATTTTCTCCCTATAGATCAAGATTATTCTATAGACTCTTTCATCAAAATGTTCAGTAATGGTAGCTGGGCACCATCGAGTTCTTCTGGTCTCATGGCAGAGGAGGCAGTTGTTACTGGAAGCAATTAGCCACACATCCATTTCCTCCTCTTATTCCTGACTCTCCTTCTTTCTCTGTTGCTCCAGGCGAGTAGAGACTGATTGTTGTACCTTGGATGGCTGCTTGCAAGCTTTTAAGACCCCAGGCCCTACACAATGAACTAGGAGATAGAACAAAAAGCACTAGGCCAATTAATTGCCAATTAACTCCAAACCAAGGAACCAAATCACATGAGGTGTTTGGTTGTACATAAACAGCCTCAGCAGCTACTCTTTTTTTTTTTTTTTGTCATTGTAAATATATCTGTCTTGGTTATCTAGTGCTGCTATAACAGAAATACCCCAAGTGGATGACTTTAACAAGGAGAAATTTATTCTCAGTCTAGGAGGCTAGAAGTCCAAATTGAGGGTGCTAGCTCCAGGGGAAGGCTTTCTCTCTCTGTTGGCTCTGGAGGAAGGTCCTTGTCATAGGTCTTCCCCTGCCCTAGGAGCTTCTAAGCACAGGGACCTCGAGTCCAGAGGCGTACACTCCTGGCTCTACTTTCTTGGTGGTATGAAGTCCCCATGTCTCTTTGCTTGGTTCTCTGTTTTATATCTCAAAAGAGACCAATTTAGGATACAGCCTAGTCTTGTAGATTGAGTCCTGTCTTATTAACATAACTGTCTCTAATCCTGCCTCATTAACATCATAGAGGTAGGATTTACAACACATAGAGAAATCACAACAGATGACAGAATGGTGGATAATAACACAATACTGGGAATCACGGCCTAGCCAATTTGACACACATTTTTGGGGGACACAATTCAATCTGTAACAATATCTATCATACAACTTTTGCCAAGTTGACTTTTTACAGGTATACAGCATTGACAGCAATTACAATAATAGGCTGTACAACTCAACTCTTAATCAGTGCCATTTTTCCCGTCACTGTGAACTGAAACTGAGTATTCCACATAATGAAATTATTTACAGCTTAATGTGATAAATAAAACAAAATGCAATCATACTGATTACTTATACTAAGATAGAAACCAGAAGACTATCATTACATAATGATGCTCTACCCATAAAGATAATCTTACATATTTGGTTTGGAACTACACGGAAAGCTACCTAAACACCACTCATTTCTGGGCCTAACTCCTCAGTTATCCACAGCCCAGCACCTAGCATCTGTCACAGAGGAAGTGGAGTTCTTAGGGAGACCCAGTTTTCAGATAAGGCAAGGAAATGGAGAGATGTGTGAAGGAGTGTAAGGGAGAGGAAAATTTGTTTAAAATGGAATGGAGATCCAGTAATCACATCAGAAAGTGTTCAAAGGAAGTAGTTCCAACTACATCATAATAGGGAATATTTGAATTTGAAGATAGATGAATAGAAGATTCTGCATTTTGGGTGAAGGGCAAATATGAAAGGGAAATAAGCATGGTTTAATACTGTAATTGATCTTAAAGTGTAAAATATTTTCTCTGCTAGCATTGACTTTATATATCTATGGGAGGTCTAATGTCAGGGGCTTCTAAATGGGAAGGGGATTAATAGATGTTTGGAGTTCCTTTGTAAATTTCTAGCATAATAAGTATCTGTGAGGTAGTCAGCATGTCATTTTAATACATTCTTATAGTTCTTTTTCCAGCCAACTCTTTGCTTTCTACTTATTTCAAACTTCAAATTAGTTAATTCAGAGTTGGCTGCTCATTTTTGACATACAAGTTGATTTATATTACTGTGCTTAATATATAGTCCATACCAGCCAAATATTATTTCATTAGCAGCACTTGTTTCGAGGTAAATTTTCCTTCATTGTGTAATTAATAGGGACAGTATGGGAAAGTTACTGAATTTCTGTAAAATGAAGTATTTTTTTCCTTATGCACAGTGATACTAAAATCTTCTGAGTAGGAGATTCAAGAGGCAAGAAAGGAGTAATCCCGTTGCGATAACTGAACTTGATAAATGTTTTATAGAAAATCAAGATAGTAGAGAACAAACATATTCCCAAGATATTAAGCCTGGAAATATTTCACAGATCCCATCAGCATGTAGATCAGATACAATTTATGTTGGTTTGATTTGATTGTGTTTTTTTGTGTCCCACAAAACACCACCATGCTGCTCCTCCTTCCTTTGTTGCTTTCTTTTCATCTCATTCTCTGTCCTCGTGAAATGGCTGACAAGCACATATTTAGATGATACAGACCTCTTGCCTAACTAGCTGGTTCCTGCAATCTCCTAGGCAAGATTTAAGGACCTAAACTTTCAAGGAATCGAATGGAAACCAACCAGAAAGTACAAGATCCTACAGAAAGGCTCTGTTAAATCTGTTCACAGAGAAGTACTCAGTTTGTAATGATTTCTTCTACATACATCAGCATATCTTGCCTTTGTACTTTCTATTCCTTCTAACTTCCCCAACTTTTTCTCTTGGTTCTAACTCTACATGAACTCTTACAGTTAGGTCAGAGTATCTTGTTACATGCTCTCATAATAATCACTTTTTTTTTTTTTTCCCTTCAGAGCACTTAGTTTTAAAATACCTACTTCAGCATTGTTTTCTGAATTTATTGAACTTATGTGCTTAGCTCACTTAAAAAACCTAATTATTCTAGTGGTTCTGAGTAGCATGAGAAAAATGCATAAAAGCATCAGGAAAAATCAGAGGTAAGGTGAAATGAGAAAGACCTTAAAAATTAAACTGTTTATTTGGCACAGGCACATTCTTCTGTCCTAATTCCCTCAAATTTGTCTATAAGTCTTCTATTAACTGGTGGAGGTGGTGCTTATAAAGATTTCTTCCCTCTAGGGCTTCAGATTTTTAAAATACATCTCTCCTCTCCATTTCTTTATATAGCTTTCCTTGACTCATACCATGGCAAAAATATTACTAATAAAAATATAAGACCTTCCCCACAGACATGTATAGAACAAAAATCATAAAGGTATAATACTTTGACAATGGAAGGGAATTTAGAAATAATCTAGTTCAACCCTCATCTTTTATAGATGAGAAAAATGAGGCTAATTGGAGTTATATAGCTGGTCATACACTGAATTAGCGAAGAACCAATGTGAGAACCCAGGTCTTCTATCTTCCGGTCAGGTTCTACTGTCTCTTTGCTCCATTTCCTCTTTCTTTCCTGGGTTATAAATAGAGCAGGACAATATATTGAAAATATTGAGATTCAATGGTTGTTCTTTCAAGTATAAATTTTTTCTAATTTTCTTATATATGTAACTATATTTGTAACTTAGAAATTTAATACTGTAAAATACAGCAAGCTAAGAATTATTCTTGAAGTTTTCACCAAATAAGTTGTTTCTTTAATAATGAAAACCAAGTAAGCATTTCAGAATTTGGTTATGATTAGCTGCTGACATAAACGTGAAAGTTGACCTCACTGTGCTTGAGACAACCCTGGCTTTTGCATTTGTCTCAGAAGGCAGCCCACAAGAGTACTTCTTTAGATGATTTCTATTATTTTTGAAGGTACTAATTCTACTTGCTCTTCTTTTGGTAGAGTGGCAATGTCTTAAACACTGTAAAAATTATATTTTATCATAAAAATAATCAGCATGTGTAAAGCATAAAACGGAAATGAGTGTGGCTTTTAAAAACATTGAGGGATTTTTTCATAAAGGGGGTGGTGGTGAAAAAATCCCCGTTACATATTCACTCACAGAGTTTGTTTCTTGATGTTTTGCCACAAAGGAAAGGCAATATAGAATCTCAGTGTAAGTGTAAGTGAGATTAGTTGTATTTGTTTGCTAAAAGTTAGTTACCTAGCTTCATAAGATGAATTATTTGTTTCTGGACACCATATTATGTTTGCCTTACTATGGAAATAAAATATCATAGTATCATTTCTATGTATACACTTTCCCAAAGCTGTTTGGAGTTTTATGAATCTTGAGTTTTACTTTTGAATGTTTTATTCCTTATTTCTGAAACTTCTAATTTTAGCCATTAGAGCACAAGACATTTTAAATAGATTTTGCTTTTAAAGTAAATCATACTTGTTTTTTTTTCATCCGTCCACTCAGCTGAAAAAGGAAAAGTAAGAATGAGGCCAAGTGAATAGAATATTGAATTTCCAAATTTATTTTACTTTCAGATCTTCTTGGAATGAAGGTCAGGTAGTAGGATTTTTACAAACCTTGGTAATGTTTCAGACTTAGGTATAAAAATTAACGTGTGTATTGAGTTTTTGCAATTTCACAATGAAACCAAAAGCAGGGCTCATATATACAGTAGCTATATGTATTTTGCATGTGTCCTTAAAAATGAAATCCTTATATACCTCCTTGTGCTGTTGATAAAACACACCAGCCAAACCTGTCTGCCAGCTGGCTTTGAAAACTGTATTAACTTTTACATGGCATTAATAAATTACTGTTTCAGTGCCACCAGGTGGTAACTGATTTCCAATAATGTTTTGATTTTGCTTTATTAAAAAAATTCATAAAAATATATGGTACTTTGGGATCCACAACCACATTTTATTTCCCTTAATTTCCTCGTCATTAGGAAAGATACAATTTCTTTAAATTGAAAATGAAATCACGTTTCATGTCTTTCAAGGGATTATCATTCTTTATTACTCAGCCTCATACACATAGCATATTTGAACATCTTGGAACTTAAGAAGTAGAGCACAAAATCATAGGGGATTTTATAAATTAAATAGGAGACTTGAAATTATCAGCTGACTTCTTTTATGCAGAATGCTTCTTAGTAATTATAAAACAATGTAAACCTAAAAATTGCTATCTTGTAGCCAATAATAATTCAATGCTGAAGTGATAACAGAAATTGTATTTTCTGTCCTTGTGTCTTAATTTGAAAATGGGGGGTTTCATTATCTTTGTTCCAAAAGTTTTTTTTTTTTAGGTGTTTCCTTTGAGGACTGTTCTTCATATTGTTGATAGTTTAAAATAGATTTGAAACAATATGCTTATATTTATGATATTGTACTAGATGTTATAGAAAGAAAAAACACCCTAGGAATTTATAAGGGAGATCCTTCTTTGTTTCTGTTCTTTAAAAATAAATTAGTTGAAGTTCATATGTATCATTAATAATTTTGGAAGATAGGTTGATGCAGAGGAAAAAAAACAAAACAAAAACCACAACATACCTTTGGAGCTCTGGAGCCAGACAAACTGACTTTGTGCAACCATGGAATCTTGTGACCTTTGGCAAGTTGCTTGATACTTCTCTGCCTCATTGTCCTCATCTGGAAACAATACCTATCTCTCACATTTGTTTTAAGTGTTAAATAGACAAATATATTTTTAGGCACAAGTTATGTGTGTCCATAAATGTTTCTTTTTCCAATTAGATACGCTCAGATTTCTGAGATTAATTCTGGGGATAAAGAATTGGTGGAGAAGTAAAGATTTGTATATTTAGCTCAAATACACAAATAAGTCTTAATAAGTCTCTACTCTCAAATTATTTCTTTAGTCTGTTTCCTCTCCTCTCTTTCAAATATGTATATGGTAAACTGGACACTTAAAAAAGCACAATGTATGTACCTATCATAATATTTAACTTTCTATGGCTTATATAAGCAGTTCTTATAAACTGTTGTTGGCATCATTTAACAGTTATTATAGAGAATGAGAGAAGTGAACCTTTTTGAGTTAGTGGTAAATCCATGAACATTTTAAACAAAAATTTGAACCTGCATATTGGAGTTCAATTTCTATTGTTTAGTCTTCATTAAAGCAGTGAAATCTCCATTTTCAATGCCTAATGAATCAAACAATATAGAAAATTAACCCCCAAAGCAGTACACCTTTAGTTTGTTCAGTAATGACATTCCACAAGCCATCATGATATATTTCAACAGTTTTACACTCAATTTCTTTCAGCAACTCTTTTAGAAATATCTCGAGATAATTTACTGGATAAGTGCATTGATCTTCTAAAAGACATTTGGAATATTTAATATTTTGACCCCCCTGAGACACCCGGGCAAAGGAAACGGTCAGAGAATTTAACAAAAGAAATAAATAGGTTAAAAGTGAAAGTAAAGGTAGGCGTTTGACACTAAGTTTGCCACTGTGCGTTTAGTTCCTTTAAGAGCTGTAGTTCTTTCTCACCTCTTTACCAAGGGCTACTTTGTTATTTAAAGCCTCCCCATTAAATAAGACTGTTACTGAAGAACAACTCAGAAGTACAAAATATTACGAAATCTTTTCAAGTGGCAATTTACAGGGGGATTTCCGTATCCTATTGTATGTAGATGAAGCAAACCACTACAGTTAGCGCTACAATTGCTCTTAGCACCTCCCGCTTCATTATGCACACTGTTTGACTCCTGCTGCATCTGGAATGCCCTGGGGAAGCGCTCCAGGACCAAATACAAGCAAAAGCCAGCACCCTTTGGAGAGTGACTCTGTACCAAGGTGACCCAGGGATTTTAGAGTTTGCAGGTACATCTGCCATCGCTCCCATGTTCTTTCTCTTCCACTCCCTGGAGCTGGGCGCTAGTTTCCAGAGCTTTCAGATTGACTTGCCGCGCACCGCACAGCGAGTAAAGGGTTGGTTGCTCACTGAAGCCCGCACAACCCTCATCGTTGTTTGGGCGTCGGTCTTCCGAGTTTCCCTTGTAGCCCCAGGGCCTTACGCGCGCCAACAGGATTCAGAGTGCTGTCTTCCACAGTCAGTGGGGCAAACGCACTGACCACCCCGGACCTGAAAGCCAGTCACCCCGCCTCCTACTCCTCAGCATCATCGGTATGAAGATTTCGCAGGCGCCGGGGGTGTTTGCGGACTTCTTCGCGTGCCACTTTCCGTCAGGAAACTCCGAAAAGTAAACGACACCTGGGAACTCCACATCCCACCCAAAATCTCTCTGGAAATCCACTCATGGGCCCCACCCTTCTGAGTCTGGCTTCACGGTGAGCGTCTAGGGCCAGATCCAGCAAAAAGCACAAATTAACTTATTCCGGGCTTGCTCCTCCTCCCTCCGCGCAGTCGGCCGCTCAGAAAGGCATGCAGGCGTTCCGCCGCTCCACGTTTGCAGCCGTCATTGAACTAGGTGGGGTGGGGAACGGGAGAGAAAAGTCGTCGTGGGCGGCTGGATGCGCCTGCCGTCAGTCCCCTGTGGCCGCACGCAGGTACCGGGCGACATCGCGGTGACCCCGCTCCTCAGCCAGGTCCACGGGCAGGCGACCCCAGGCATCGCGCACGTCCAGTCGCGCCCCGGCGCGATGCAGGACCATCAGCATGTCCAGGAAGCCTTCCCGCGCGGCGTCGTGCACCGGTCGGGTGAGGGTGACGGGGTCCGCGCAGTTGGGCTCGGCGCCATGGAGCAGCAGCAGCTCGGCCACAGGGGTGCTGCCCATCATCATGACCTGCGGGGAAAGCAGAGCAGTCAAGGAGACAGGCAGGTCAGCGAACTGCAGGCTTGGGAACAAGAAACCCCGGCGGGGGTGGGTGAGGCCACTTTAAATAAATACATATTTATGAAGAACCCACCCAATTGCGAGGCGTGTACAAGCTTCAGGTGTCTGGTTACTCTTAAGTTGCTGACGCAATTCCCCCCTCCTATACGCGTTTCTTGGCTCAAATTGAATTCCATTTTTTAATCCAAACGTGAGACAAGAAAGAGCTGATGACAAAGTGTTTATCGTTGTAGGAACAAAAAAATTCTTGATTTCCACTGGAACATGGAAATCTATTTTGTTACACGATTTAGGGATGGAGTTAAGCTTAAATGGCTTTTAAAGTCTTCAGTTATTTCCTTTGCTCCCCTCCTTTCCCATAATGCAGGTCTAAAAATATTTATTAGGCAGTCAACTGATTTTTTTTTCAGAAGTTGGGGTAATACTAGAAGTAAACTAAATTTACAGAGGTTTACATTGTTTGGTTCTCGCTGCAAATCTGTGGAAGCCTTTTGCCTTATTTCATATATGTCTGCTCATAAATGGATTATAGTCTGATAATTTGAGCAGAAGTTGGACGGAGGAAAAACTATATCAAGTCATTTATAGTTTTACAAGATGATGAAAATAAATGATTTTTAATACACAGTTCATCATTTTTAATATTTAGTGTGTAATATATTTAATGTACCATGTAAAGCAAACACTACATTTATACTGTACGGTTTCGCTAGGATTTTATAATGTTAAATAGTAAGTATTTTGCTGTATAAAAAAAGAGCTTGGCTATTTGCAGTCAAATCAGAACAATGCATAACTTAGAAAAAGTGCTTTGGAGGAGAAATTCTATAGCATCCTTTTGTGAACACACATTATGCAAGATTTTCTTATTTTAAGTGAAGTGTAAAAACGATTTTTGATAACTAAATGTCCGAAATGAAGTTTTTTTTTTCCTTGTGGGTTTATGTGCTTTAAAATGTACCATGTGATTGAAAGGCAGTATACCTCTAGTTTTGTTTCATGAATATTAGAAACATCCATTTCTTCTCTTAAAAACCATGATATAATTTATCATTTCCACTGGTGATGTAAAGGGGGATCTTTATATAGAGAGAAGAGGAAAAATGGTTTTTAATCTCAGAAGATGGTGAATTAAAACTATAAGAAAACAAAACAAGAAGTCTTTAGAAACCACTTTTCAGTATTTTCGTTGCCTTTAAACTATTCCTCATTTGTTATACCAATTTTTTAAGAATTGCTATGTATTCAAAGGGAATGAACACCTGTTTTCTTAAAAGTGTACATTAATGCCAAGATTTCTTAATAATAGCTTGTTCGGAAAAGTAATGAGGTGAATACTGAGTATGAACCATAATAGTCAACAGTAAAGCGCAAAAGCATTAATTTGGATTTTAATGGAATTTAAGCTTAAAAGGAGCCCTGATCGCGCAGTGATTAAGCAGCGCTCCGCTGCTAACCGAAAGGGCAGTTCGAACCCAGTAGCCGCTCCTCGGGACAAAGATGTGGCAGCCTGCTCCGGTGAAGATTACAACCTTGGAACCCCTATGGGGCAGTTCTCCTCCGTCCTACAGGGTCGCTGTGAATCGAAATCGACTCCAGGGCAATGGGTGGGCTAATTAAAGCGAAATTAATGGTTAAACATATTGAATAAATGTACTTTAATAATTAAGAGGCTAATTATTTATGAAGACCCTTTGCCATTGAAAAAAGACCTAACAGTTGCTGCCGAAATGCTTTTGTAATCCAAGAATTCCGTATGATACTCAGTACAAATCTATGGGAACATTTTTTTTTCCTCTTATGTAACACTCAAGAGACGTTGCTAACATAAGATAAAGAAATTAAGTACTGTGGTTGAGGAAACCTATCTCCTTGTTTTGTATTCAATTCGCCTCTATGAGGAAAGACAACAAAAAGATTCCACATGGAGGCTTAAAAGTTCACGGTGAATTTTTTTTCAATGCTATCATTTTGTAGAAGAATTCCTTAAGTCCAACCCAGATTGTGGTATTTGTAATTTATTCACCTTTATCGTTAAAAGACAAACAGATAAAACAGTCCACCCCAAATAACCCCCTTTCCTTTCCAGTTGAATGTATTACTTGCATCTCTGATCATGAGATGGCTTCGGAAATGTGGATATTTCAATCATTGAAAAGAAAACCAAACCTGAAGCACTGAGTTTTTCAATCTCTTTTCTTTAGGATTTTTGCTGTGAGAAAACCTGCTTTACGGCGGGGCTCCACACCTCCAAGAAAAGGCTCCTGCACACGTCTACGTCGGTGAAGGTGTCGGTCCCAGCCCCCGAACCAGGGAGGCTGCGCTCCGCGCTCACGCGCCCCCTGCCGGCCAGGCCCCGGGGCCCCAGGTACCTGGATCGGGCGCCTCCCGAAGCAGTTGACTCGGTTGGCATCCGCGCCGGCTTCCAGGAGCTGCCGCACCGTCTCCACTTGTCCCCGCGCCGCAGCGTTGGCTAGGCCCGCATCGCCGCTGCCATCGCCGAGCATGCCCTTGTCCTCCTCGCGCATTCCGCCACCCTCAGACGTGCGCGGCCGGGATACTCCACCACTGGCCGTGAACTTCGCGATCCTCCCTCCCTCCCTCTCCACCCCGCCCAGCGCGCTTTCCCTTCCCCAGGGGAGCTCAGTTAGACTCAGTCCCCTCCTGCTGTCCTCTTGCGGGTTGGGGGTGCGTACAATGGCCGAGCGGCCGGGGGCTAGCTTCAGGCTTTTCCGGGCGCTCGAGAGCCAGCAGACACGCCAGGCCCGCTCCCGGGTAAAGGCACCTGGAGCGGCCGCAGCTGAACGCAAAGCGGCTTCGACCGCAGTGCGTGCGTGCCGCAGCGTCCGCACCGCCCGGCCTCACTCTACGGAGTGGGGAGCGGACCAGGAGTGAATTCCGTTCCCAGCTGGGCCGCGGGCCGGGCTCGCCCCACCCCCTTAGGCTCCGCCCCCTGTCGGGCCGGCCAGCGGGACCCGTCCCTCGATGGACGCCCGGAGGCCAGTCTAACGTCACAGCCGACCGGTGATGGGTGGGCTGTCTCGCCCCAGTAGGCGTTGAGGCGCATGCGCAGAAGCTGGCGCGGCAAGCCGCCCAGGAACGCCGGAAACGCGGCTCGCTGTGTGTCCAGCAAATCCGGCAGGCTACATTTGTGGAAACGTTGACCCACTGCCTTTAGCTCCTAATCCCCAGCAGGCGGAGCAGAGGACTTCTATTCCTCTCAGCTCCGCACCAGCCGGTTTCACTCTGGAGACGTTTCCTGATTAGTCGCTCCCTATGTAATCGAGCGGCAGAGAGAAATGCATTTAAAATAACTCTGTCTCTTTTAAGATGTCTGAAAGTGACAGCTCTGCACCTGTCATGCAGGTTAAATTCATCCCCAGGCAGTACTTGAACTTCACAAGTTTCACATCTTGCATCTTAGCAGTGTTCTTTTGGGTGTGCCTTTCTGTTTGAATCAGTCAACCAGAAAAACTGAAAAATCCCGAGAATCTTGTTTTGCTGTGCTTTTCTCTTTCTTTTCATCTTTTAATTATAGATTTAAAAAACAAAACAAAGACCCAAACCCGTTCCTGTGGAGTCGATTAAGACTCATGGCTACCTCATGTGTTACAGAGTAGAATTGCAAGATAGTTTTCCTGGCTGTAATCTTTATAAGACGCGGATTGCCAGGCCTTCCTCCCCCTCAAAAACAAAACAAAACAGCAGCAACAACAACAAACCGAGACTGAGGGTAGCAACCTGGTACGTGAAAGACATTTGAAAAACTTAAAACTTTAAAAAAAAAAAAAAAGGAATCAGAGATCATATTTTCATTATATTTGTAAAGTACACCTTTGTTTGCACTCTTATCTGCTTAACCCACCTTGGTAAGCATTTGATTTTTATTTATTATGAGTAATAAAGGAAATTTATGCAGTAATAATGAAGCATAATAAAACAAAGGTGTGGTGTTGGGCCTGTCATTAAACAGGCTGAACCTGTCATTATACCCTCTTCTGAAGATTTAAAGGCCAAGTGCTTGTTTTTTTCTTTTAATCTTCCTAGATGAGTTTCAATGGGCATATTCATTGCTTTAAAGATTTAAAAAAAAATTGCAGCTGATGCTACACTGAAATAGGAAAAGAACCACAAGCTGTGTATCTGCTGCCTGAAAACTGGTGAGGAACTGCATGAGAGTGGGCTTCTCCTAACATCCAACAGTTATTTATAAAATCGTTTTGGATCAGGGTACTCAGGAAGACGAAGTCTTAAAGGGAGGCCAATTGCTTGCTTCCTCATGAATGAGAGACTCAGCGTGTTTCTTCTGATGTATCTTAGCGCTGACTCCTTCTCCCCTTCATCCTCTGTAGAATGAGGAAGAGTTCTTTAAAGACAGTGGGGCCCATGGAAATGGGGGCTGGGGCTGAAGATCTTCTGACTGAGCCTCAAAAGGGCTGAAATCCACTAGACAGGGCAGGGAAGGAAGCAGCTGTAGTAGCAAGTTTCCTCTCTTTACGCACCCCCATTTCTTAGTTTTTAGTTTCTTAATTCCTCAGTCTTTCACTCTTATTTGACATTCTTTTTTAAAAGAAGTATTTATTAGACTTTGTTTTTTCAGAGAAGTTTTAGGTTTACAGAAAAATTACACAGAAGTAGAGTTTTCATATACTCCCTGTCCCCACCCCCAGCTTCCCCTGTTAATATCTTGCATTGGTGTGGCACATTTGTTACAACTGATGAACCAGTATTGGTACATTATCATTAATTAAAGTCCATAGTTTACAGTAGGGTTCACTCTTTATGTTGTACAGTTATGTTGACAAGTGCATTATGTCATGTATCCGCCATTACAGAAAAATATAGAATGGTTCCACCACTTGAAAAATACCCTGTGCTCCACCTATTCATCTCTCTTCCCCTCCTCCCAAGCCTCTGACAACCAGTGATCTTTTTACTGTCTTAATAGTTTTGCCTTTTCCAACATTTCGTATAGTTGGAATCATACAGTATGTAACCTTTTCAGACTGACTTCTTTCACTTAGCAATACGCATTTTAGGTTCCTCCATGTCTTTTCATGACTTGACAGCTCATTTCTTTTAAATCACTGAATAATATTTCATTGTATGGAGGTACCATATTTTGTTTAGCCATTCATTGAAGGACATCTTGGTTGCTTCCAATTTTTGGCAATTATAAATAAAGATGCAATGACATTCTTGTGCAAGTTTTTGTGTGGACATGTTTTAAACTCATTTGGGTTCATACCCAGGAGTTTGATTGCTGGATTGTATGATAAGACTATGTTTAGCTTTGTAAGAAACTACTGAACTGTCTTCAGAAGTGGCCATAACATTTTGCATTCCCATAAACTTCCACTTTTATCTGGAAAAAGTCATTTTATTTGTTGATGGCCACTCCATTCCTTTGTCTGGTCTGAAGAATGGAAGTCTGCTTCTGGTTGAAACTCATGGTACTCTTTGGGCTCAGTTCTCACACACATTGTTTTGGAGATTTCAAGTGTCTAGGTAGAATGGGAGAAGGAAGAGGAAAGATGAGGGGCAATGGGCATACAGAGTCTTTGAAATGGGTGGCATTAATTCATTGCCAGTCACTGTGAGGGGATGAGTCACCAGACTGATGTTTGTGGATATGGTGGCAAATGGGCTCAGTCTGGAGTGTCTTCATTAAAAGAGCCTAGCAACACTGAGATTCAGTGCACAGCCAAATGAAACTAGAAGGTTTTTACAGGAGTGTTGTTGGGACTGTTCCTCTAATGAATCCAGAAATTGAATTTAGTTCAACAAAACTAAATACAGCATGTCCTATATTCTAGGAGTCCACAGTTGAATATGTTATGGGTCCTGGCTTTTAAGAATCTCTCCCTTGTGGCATTCAAAGCTAATAAATGGTTTCAATTTAATATGATAACTCTACTGAGAAATGTATCTACAGGGTATATTGAGACTAAGAAAGAGGGGAGCTTAACCTAAGTTGGAATTGCAGGGAAAGTTTCTTAATGGAGAAGCCAGCTGAAGAGAGTTTTAAAGGATGAATCATAAATTAACTAGTTCCTGTGCCTGGCTTTCAGCTTTATATTTCCCTGACACTTAAAAAGATTAGAAAAAGATATCCTGAGCCAAGTTTTGAGAGATTCTGCTAAGTGGTAGGCATGGGCCATAGTGTCTGAAATATAGAAACTGTTTAGAGTTGATTAGGAAATTGAAGCGATAGTTTTTTTTTTTTTTGTGGTTGTTGTTGAATGAGGCATAGGTAAAGAGTGGTAAGATAGGGAGAAGTCAATGAGCAGAGTAACAGAGAATCTTCTATAAGGCAAGGACGAGAGCTTCGCAAAGCGAATTCAGTGGAAAGAGCCTCGGAAAGGGGCGTGCGCGGTTACTAGCACCACGGACAGCGCTTCCCTATTAAGCATGTCTGGGTGGTCCTAACTTGCTCCTGACTGGGAATTTTAGAGGAAGCTTCCAACTTGATCTCCCAAAGCCTTTTTCTCCTCTGAAATTCAAAGGAAACCACGTGGAAGCTCAATGGACTTTTTTTTTTTTGCAAATTCAGCTTGCTCAACCTGATTTCCAAATATTATTGGAATATCTAATATTCTTTTTTAAAAAATTTTTTCTCATACAGTAATTTATACATATATTGTTATGTGACTCTAATTATTTTTCCCATACTGTGACAGCACACTCCTCCTTTCCACACCTGATTCCCATGTCCATTCAACCAGCTCCTAACTCTCCCTGCCTTCTCATCTCACCTCCGGACAGAAGCTGCCCATTTAATCGTTTGTATCAACTTCAGCTAAGAGGCACACTCCTCACGAGTATCACTTTATGTCCCACAGTCCAGTCCAATCCCTGTCTGAAGAGTTGGCCTCAGAAATTG
>NW_004443961.1:21077191-21078389 GCF_000243295.1 Trichechus manatus latirostris
TTTCTTCTGTGTTTAAACCTTTTCTTGAGTTCTTATAATAGTGGTCTTATACAATATTTGTCCTTCTGTGACTGACTAAATTCACTCAGCATAATGCCCTCCAGATTCCTTCGTGTTATAAGCTGTTTCACGGCTTCACTGTTGTTCTTTATCGTTGCATAGTATTCCTTTGTGTAGGTATACCATGATTCGTTTATCCATTCATCTGTTGATGGGCACCTAGGTTGTTTCCACCTTTTTGCTATCATGAACAGTGCTGCAGTGAACATGGGTGTGCATATATATATTTGTGTGATGGCTCTTGTTTCTCTAGGATATATTCCAAAGAGTGGGATAGCTGGATAGTATGGTACTTCTATTTCTAACTTTTAAAGCAAGTGCCAAATCGATTTCCAAAGTGGTTGTACCATTTTACATTCCCACAGTGTATAAGTGTTCCAGTCTCTCCATAACCTCTCCAGCATTTATTTTGTGTTTTCTAGATTAATGCTAGCCTTGTTGGTGTGAGATGATATCTCATCGTAGTTTTGATCTGCATTTCTCTAATGGCTAATGATCGTGAGCATTTCTTCATGTATCTGTTAGCCACCTGAATATCTTCTTTGGTGAAGTGCCTGTTCATAGCCTTTGCTCATTTTTTAACCGGGCTATTTGTCTTTTTGTTGTTGAGATTTTGCAGTATCTTGTAGATTTTAGAGATTAGATGCCAATCAGATTTGTCATAGCCAATTTTTTTTTTCCTAGTCTATAGGTTGTCTTTTTACTGTTTTGGTGAAGTCTTTTGATGAGTGGAAGTGTTTGATTTTTAGGAGCTCCCATTTATCTAGTCTCTTTTCTGGTGCTTGTGCATTGTTACTTATGGTTCTTATTGTGTTTATGCCATGTATTAGGGCTCCTAGCATTGTCCCTTTTTTTTCTTCCATGATCTTTATCGTTTTCAATTTTATATTTAAGTCTTTGATCCGTTTTGAATTAGTTTTTGTGCACGATGTGAGGTATGGGTCTTATTTCAGTTTTTTGCAGCTGGATATCCAGTTATGCCAGCACCATTTGTTAAAGAGACTGTCTTTTCCCTGATTAATGGACTTTTTAGTGTCAAATATCAACTGCTCATAGGTGGATGAATTTATGTCTGGATTCTCAATTCTGTTCCGTTGGTCTATGTATTTGTTGCTGTACCAGTACCAGGCTGTTTTGA
>NW_004443961.1:21078533-21091986 GCF_000243295.1 Trichechus manatus latirostris
CCAACTGATTTTTGTATGTTTATCTTGTATCCTGAAACTTTGCTGAAATCTTCTATTAGTTCCAGTAGTTTTCTTGTGGATTCTTTGGGGTTTTCTGTGCATAAGATCATAGCATCTGCAAATAGAGATACTTTGACTTCTTCCCTCCCAGTTTGGATGCCCTTTATTTCTTTTTCTAGCTGAAGTGCTCTGGCTAGGACCTGCAGCACAATGTTGAATAAGAGTGGTGATAAACGGCATCCTTGTCTGGTTCCCATTCTCAAGGGGAATGCTTTCAGCCATAGCTGTTAACTATTGTGCCACCAGGGCTCTGGAAAGAGTATTAAATATTCTTTATATTTAAAAGGAAGTGTTCAGCTGCTAAGCAAAAGGTTGGCACTTGGAATCCAACAGCCACTCCTTGGAAACCCTATGGGGCAGTTCTACTCTGTCCTATAGGGTCGCTATGAGTCAGAATCGACTCAGCAGCAATGGGTATGGTTATATTTAAAAGAAGAAATGAGAAATCACACTTATCTATTTGTCACTTGTCTACTGTGTTCCAAAACCAAACCAAACCAAAACAAACCCATTGCTGTTGAGTCAGTTCTGACTCATAGCGACTCTGTTCCAAGTGCTCTGTAATTATTATGCATTTTAATTCTCCTAAAATCCTTAAGAGGTATATTTTAGTATCTCAATTTTACAGAGAGAACAAAAGGATTAGAAAAGTTAAGTAACTTACATACTAGCTAATCATTGTTGGAGGTGGAGTCTAACCTGTGGCTTCAGAGCCTCTACCCTTTACGCTCTAGTGTTTTTAGCAGCTGTGTAGTAGGCTTAACTGGGAAAAAACAATAAACTAGCCTATAATGAATTATTTTTCAGTTTATACTGTGTTTTCCAGATGGCTAACCTCACAGCACACCTTTAATAGACTTCAAAGATGTCATTTTACACACAACATAATAGCACATTTGTCTTGGACAATAGAATGAGATAATGAAAACTTTTACCTCTCCCTGATACCCAGCTGTCTCTAGGATAAAACACAACCTGTTGTTAATACTTTAAACATATTTAAGAGATGATGTGGATGAGAACATAGTGGGCAGCTGAAACTTGGAATTATCACAGTCATGATTTTTAACAGAATGGATAGTTTTATAAGTGAGAAGAGAGGGAAAGTGAGTGAAAAGGTAAATTGGCACAGAAATTTGGAGGTAAATGGAAGGGAATGAAAAGAATCAGTTCCAATCTTGTACATAATGCAGATCACTAGTTATAATGGTGTTTACTTTCCCAGTTGGTGAAACTGTATATGAACTCACTGTAAAAGTGTGAATAAAATAAGCTGAGCGGCCAAGAGAGGTAGAGACATAACCATGTCCTCATTTATTTGCTTTTTTTGTATATGATTGGGTCTAAGACAGTGTTTCTGAATGGGGAGGGAAGGAAAATCAGAATAATTTTGGGACTTTTTCAAACTACATATGACCCATCTTCCCACCAGGAAGTTTGATTCTCTTCATTTCATAAGTTTAGCGTTATTGGTCCAAGTCTACAGTATTACCCCTTCTATCTGCCCATATATGTTTCTTAAGTTTAATTGAATTTTGGGCATAGTTCATCATTTTAGTGTCTCCAATTTTTACACATATCACTTTTCATTTCTGAAAATAAGAATGAAAATAAGTAAATACATTGAAATTGGTTGATATGTCCCTTATGCCTATTTTAATCTGTAGGTTCCTCCTTTCTTCTTTCTTTTTTTTCCTTGACATTTATTTGTTGAAGAAACAGGGTAGGTTGCCCTGCAGTTTTCTGAAGTCTGGATTTTGCTGAATGCTTGTTCATGATGACATTTAATATATTTCTCCGTCATCTGTATTTCTTGTAATTTATTATTTAGATACAGAGTCTGGATGTAATTCAGGTTAGATATTTTGGCAAAAAATACTTCATAAATGGTATTGTGTACTTTATCAAGAGGCACATAGCCTGGTTATCTTTCTTTTTATGATTCCGGCAGCCATTGATAGTTATTTCTTAGATCCGTTATTTCCTTAAATGTTGCACAATGATAATACACTAATTCTATCATTCTTTATCATTTATTAGCTGGAATAGTTCTATAAAGGAATGTTTTCTTTATTAACTACTTGGTTGCCCTCAGGTTCATATAAGAAAGACAGGATAAATACTTTATTTTGTATATGTTTACCAGTTTTCAAAATAATGAGCTGCATCTGTAGCATCCTCCAAAGATGACTGATGATTTTAAGTTATTATTATGAAATTATCAATTTAAACATACTTGGTGTGTTTTATTCTACTATAGTTATTATTCTCTATTGATGCTTATACCCTATCTTTTTTTAAAATTTTTTAAATTATACTTTAGATGAAGATTTACACAACAAACTAGCTTCTCATTAAACAGTTAGTACACATATTGTTTTATGACGTTGGTTAACATGTCAACGCTCTCCCTTCTCGAACTTGGGTTCCCTATTACCCGCTTTCCTGTCCCCTCCTGCCTTCTAGTCCTTGACCATGGGCTGGTGTGCCCCTTTAATCTCGTTTTGTTTTATGGGCCTGTCTAATCTTTGGCTGAAGGGTGAGCCTCAGGAGTGACTTCATTACTGAACTAAAAGGGTGTCTGGGGTCCATACTCTCGAGGTTTCTCCAGTCTCTGTCAGGCCAGTTAGTCTGGTCTTTTTTTGTGAGTTAGTATTTTGTTCTACATTTTTCTTCAGCTCTGTCCGGAACCCTCTATTATGATCCCTGTCAGGGCAGTCAGTGGTGGTAGCAGGGCACCATCTAATTGTAGTGGACTCAGTCTGGTGAAGGCTATGGTAGTGGTGGTCCATTAGTCCTTTGAACTAATCTTTGCCTTATATTTTTAGTTTTCTTCATTCTCCCTTGCTCCTGAAGGGGTGAGACCAGTGGAGCATCTTAGATGGCTGCTCACAGGCTTTTAAGACCCCAGATGCTGCTTGCCAAAGTACAATATAGAATATTATCTTTATAAACTATGATATGCCAATTTAGCTAGATGTTCCTCTAGATCATGGTCCCCACAGCCCTCAGCCCAGTAATTCGATCACTTAGGGAGTTTGGATGAGTCTATGGAGCTTCCATGACCTTGCCTTGTGTAAGTTGTGCTGGCTTCCCCGGTATTGTGTACTGTCTTACCCTTCACCAAAGTTACCACTTATCTAGTGTCTATTTAGTGTTTTTCCATCCCACCCCTGCTCACTAGTAACCATCAAAGACTGTTTTTTTCTGTGTGTAAACCTTTTCATGAGTTTTTATAATAGTGGTCTCATACAATATTTGTCCTTTTATGATTGACTTATTTCACTCAGCATAATGTCCTCCAGATTCATCCATGTTTTGAGATGCTCTACAGATTCGTCATTGTTCTTTATCGTTGCATAATACTCCATTGTGTGTATGTACCATAGTTTATTTATCCATTCATCTGTTGATGGGCATCTAGGTTGCTTCCATCGTTTTGCTACTGTGAACAATGCTGCCATGAACATAGGTGTGCATATGTCTACTCGTGTGGCAACCATTATTTCCCTAGGATATAGTCCTAGGAGTGGGATTACTGGATCATATGGTATTTCTATTTCTAGCTTTCTGAGGAAGTGCCATATTGTTTTCCAAAATGGTTGTATCATTTTGCATTCCCACCATCATGCCCTATCTTTGACTGGTGGTAGCTTCTTCAGGTTGGTTCCTGAGTCTTTTTGACATGATCTCAGTGGTCTTTGACAGAATCTTTGGTTTCTGGTATGATAGTATATCCTAGTTTTATCTTGTATATTTTCTGTACTATGTTGTTGTTGTTGTGTGCCCTCCAGTCAATTCTGACTCAAAGCGACCCTATAGAACAGAGCAGAACCGCCCCATAATGTTTCCAAGGCTGTAAATCTTTACAGGAGCAGACTGCCACATCTGTCTCCTTCGGAGCAACTGGTGGTTTCCCATAGCTGACCTTTTGGTTAGCAGTCGAGCCCTTAACCACTACACCACGTGGTATTAATAATTTCTCATAGGAATGATGGTTCTTTTTTGGTGGGAAATAATAGAGATCACAATCTAGATGCTGGGGAAACATATTGCTGCTGTGTTGATCATTGTATTTTCAGGCTTGGCATTTTTCAAGCTGAAAGAACTGAAGAAAAAATTCAAGCTTCGAGTTGCAATTTTGTGGCAATGAGTTTGTTTTTTGGTTTAATATGGGCAAAAACTGAATGACACAGGAAGCATCAAAAGAAGATGGAAGGAATACACATAGTAACTGTACCAAAAATAACTGATGGACATTTAACCATTTCAGAAAGTAGCATATGATCAAGAACTAGTGGTACTGAAGGAAGAAGTCCAAGCTGAACTGAAGGCAATGGTGAAAAACAAGGCTTCAGGAATTGACGGAATACCAACTGAGATGTTTCAACAAACAGATACAACACTGGAAGTGCTGTCTTGTCTATGCCAAGAAATTTGGAAGACACCTACCTGGCCAACCGACTGGAAGAGATCCATATTTGGACCCATTCCAAAGAAAGGTGAGCCACAGAATGTTGAAATTATTGAACAATATAATTAATATCACATGCAAATAAAATTTTGCTGAATTCAGAAACAGTTGCAGCAGTATATCGACAGGGAACTGCCAGAAATTCAAGCTGGATTCAGAAGAGAATATGGAATGGGGGATATCATTGCTAATGTCTGATGGATCTTGGCTGAAAGCAGGGAATACCAGAAAGATGTTTACCTTTGTTTTATTGACTGTGCAACGACATTTGACTGTGTGGATCACAATAAATTATGGATAACATTGTGAAGAATGGGAATTCTAGAACACGTAATTATGCTCATGCAGAGCCTGAACATAGACCAAGATGCAGTTGCTCCAACAGAACAAGGGGATATTGCATTGTTTAAAATCATGAAAGGTATGCGTCAGGGTTGTATCCTTTCACCATACTTACTCAATCTATTGGAGCCCTGGTGGCACAGTGGTTAACAGCTTGCCTGCTAACCAAAAGGCTGGCAGTTCAAATACACCAGCTGATCCTTGGAAATCCTACGGGGCAGTTCTACTCTGTCCTATAGGGTTGCTGTGAGTTGGAACTGACTCAATGGCAATGGGTTTATTCAATCTGTATGCTGAGAAAATAATCTGAGCAGCTGGACTATATGAAGAACTGGAGAAAGACTCATTAACAACCTGCGATATGCAGATGACACCGCTTTGCTTGCTGAAAAGTGAAGAGGATGTGAAGTACTTACTGATGAAGATCAAAGACTACAGCCTTCTGTATGGATTACACCTTAACATAATGAAAATAAAAATCCTCGCAACTGGACCAATAAGCAGCATCATGATAAACAGAGAATAAAGATTGAAGTTGTCAAAGGTTTCATTTTACTTGGATCCACAATTAACTCCCATGGAAGCAGCAGTCAAATCAAATGACATTGCCTTGGGCAAGTCTGCTGCAAAAGACCTCTTTAAGGTGTTAAAAAGCAGAGATGTCACTTTGAGGACTAAGGAACATTGAGAATACCGTGGACTGCCAAAAGAACAAAATAGTCTGTTTTGGAAAAAGTATAACCAGAATGCTCCTTAGAAGTGAGGATGGCAAGACTTCATTTCACATACTTTAGACATGTTATCAGGAGGGACCAGTCCTTGGAGAAGGACATCATGCTTGGTAAAGTAGAAGATGAGTGAAAAAGAGGAAGACCCTCAAGGAGATGGATTGACACAGTGGTTGAAACAATGAGCTCAATCACAGCAACAATTGTGAGGATGGCACAGGACTGGGCAGTGTTTCAATCTGTTGTACATAGGGTCACTGTCATGGATTGAATTGTGTCCCCCAAAAATATGTGTATCAATTTGGCTAGGCCATGATTCCCACTATTGTGTGATTGTCCACATTTGGTCATTTGATGTGATTTTCCTGTATGTTGTAAATGACGTTAACGAGGTGGCATAGACGGCAGTTCTGTTAATGAGGCAGGATTCAATCTACAAGATTAGATTGTGTCTTGAGCCAGTCTCTATTGAGATATAAAAGAGAGAACCAAGCAGAGAGACAGGGGGACCTCAGACCACCAAGAAAGCAGTGCCGGGAGCAGAGCGCGTCCTTTGGACCTGGGGTTCTTGTGTGGGAAAGGTCCTAGTCCAGGGGAAGATTGATGACAAGGACCTTCGTCGAGAGCTGACAGAGAATGCCTTCTCCTGGAGCTGATGCCCTGAATTTGGACTTCTAGCCTCGTAGACTGTGAGAGAATAAACTTCTGTTTGTTAAAGCCATCCACTTGTGGTATTTCTGTTACAGCAGCACTAGATGACTAAGACAGTCACTATGAGTTGGAACCGACTCCACGGCACCTAATGGCAACATGTTTATATGTATAAGGAGCTGAGCGGTAGCACGATGGTTAGACACTTGTATGCTAATTGAAAGATTGACGGTTGAACCCACCCGGTGACTCTGTGAGAGAAAGACCTGGCGATCTGCTCCTGTAAAGATTACAGCCTAGAAAACCCTATTGGGCAGTTCTACTCTGTAACATGGGGTCAGAGTCACTATGTGTTGGAATAACAGCTATGTTTATTATATGTAAAACAGAATTTCTTGGTTCAGATAATTACACATATTTTCACTATGTGAATGTCCAGATGTTTGTTAAAAACTAAATAATGTAAGACTTTTGGCTTATCTTTGGGTCAATAGGGCCCCCGAATCATTGTTACAACCAAAAATGACTCTGAAAAATACCCTCAGTGTCCCATAGAGTGCCACCTCTCTGCAAAATCACTGATTTAAAGGACACGTGGATAGAGGGAGATGGGATCAAATTGCTGGTTTAGTTCCAAAATCAGGAAGTTTCTGCCTCCGTAGTTCATCCACCTTCCCCTTCAGGACTCAGACTAATCCTTATATCACCTCCCATTCCCCAACTGCATCCAGATTCTCTATGTTCTAAGCAAGGTTGAAATTTCTCGGTCATACACTCAGGGATATACAGTTCAGGCATGTAATAGTTTCTTTCCTCATTTTATTAAATTTTGTGTCTCATCGAAGTTTATTCCTGAATAAAGTTATCATATATAGTTCAATCACAGCAAGGGACCCATTTAAAAAATTTAGGCCAGCCTAGACTTCTTTGCCTTATAATATCAGTAATGCACAGTTCCCCTATTTGCCAGAAATTTCCTCATAGACAGCGTACCTACGTTATTCAGTTAATTTATTCTGCTGAGATATCAGTGTATATTTGTTTATTCACTTAAAAGACTTTTAAAATTTTCTTTTGAATATTGTTGTTTAACATACAATGAATATTTAATTTATTTTTTCTCAGAAATGTGTTATCTCTGAAATAATATTTAATAATATTTTATTAGGAATAATTAATGTATTTGTTATAGAGCATATTTTCCCTCCTGGGCTCTTGAATTAAACCTGCTCTGCAAAATATAGTGATTTAAAAACGATCTCTAATTTTAGGAGTCTTCTATGTTAAATGCATACGGGAACACATACACACACAAATACAAATACGTCGGCAGAAGTGATTGGGTTAAATGTTTGATTAATCTGATGTACTGGGGATCCAGTCCTACATTCAAGCTTCCATCTTCATGAGCCATTGTGAATTAGACCCCGACTATTTGTTTCCCATCTGAAACTGTTGCTGTTGTATACATCCAATCACACAACATAGGCGCAATCAAATAATTGACTTTTCCACTGATAACACAACTACATATTGAGAATTTAAGGTCCTTGCAAAAGTGGCCTACACTAGCTATCTCCATTTCCATTCACTCCTGTAATCTGGCTTTCACCCAGAATCTGAGTAACCAGTTGCTAAGGTAACCAATGACTTTCTAGTTGCAAGATCTAATGAGTTCTGACTTTATCTCACTTAAGTTTCTTTCTGCAGCTTTGGACCCAGATAACCTCTTTTTCTTCTTACTCTTACCTTTCTTGCTTCTCATGAAGCCAGCCTTTCATATATTACTGATAACATATGTCATGTATGTGATGTAAGTAATACAAATATGTTTACATTCTCCTTAGAAGTGTATTCTTAATTCACA
Organism: Trichechus manatus latirostris; assembly: GCF_000243295.1. NCBI lineage: Eukaryota > Metazoa > Chordata > Mammalia > Sirenia > Trichechidae > Trichechus > Trichechus manatus. The sequence goes on from NW_004443961.1 coordinate 21,086,656, forward strand.
TTTGACTCATCTATATTTTTAGCAACAATACTAAAATAATTAGCTTTGTTATTATTGTTAGTAGCTGATTTAGTCATCTACTAAGTATCAGATAGTATATGCTATGTACACGTGATGAGCAAATCAGAGAGTATTAATTATAAAACACGGTAAGTTTCATGAAATAAGAGTTTTAAGTGCTATAGGAATGCATAGTGGGGGAGCTGATCTAGTCTGGTGATCAAGGAGCTCAAGGGATATTTGAGTTGAGGTCTGTAGGATTATGTAGATATTAACTAAGCAAAGGAAAGGGGCAGTAGTTACATGGAGGAATATTCCAGGTAGAGGGAACTGCATGTGGCAAGCCCTGAGGTAGCAGGAAGCATGAGCACATTGAAGGAACTGTGGCTGGAGCGTGGAGAGGAAAAAGGAGAGTGTGGCTAGTGGAAGTGGAGAAATAAGCAGGTGCAAACTCTTACAGGGCTTTGTAGGCCATGCTAAGAATTTTTGTCTTAGGAAAAGGGCAAGCTATTAAGCAGAGAAGTGATATGATAAGACTTTGGATGCATTTTGGGGGATGGCTTGGATGAGACAGGCAAGAGTGGATACTGGTAGGCCATTAGGCCAGAGAATAGGGTATAGTAGCTTGGACTAAAGTGTTTGCATTCCAGATAAAAGTAGACTGCCTTAAGACATATTTAAGGAGTAGCATCAACAGAGCTTAGCAATGAACTGGAGATGGTGGATGGGGGAGAGGGAATTGTTAAGCAGGTTTGTACAGCTGGAGAGGTGGGTGATCATGGTTGCCAAGATAGGGAACACTGGATAAAGACATAGTTTGAGGTGAAGATTATGAGTTCAGATTCAGAGAGACATCGTAAAATAGCCAGGTGAAGATGTCCAGTAGCAGTTAAAAAGAGTAGTCTGAAGCTCAGAGAGGAGTGTCTAATCCTCATTTACACCAATAAATGTAAAAATATAATTTTTTAGCATAAATTTTTGCACAGAAGTTTATTTTTCCAGAGAAAGCCTAATATAATCAATGCTATTTAATCCTAGGAATTAATTCTGAAGTTTTCCTAGCAACAAAATATTTGACGACATATGTCGATACCACCTTTTCTTTCTCTTTAAATTTGTTTCATCATTCTGAAAACACTATTCATATTCTTTCATATTATTTATGCTGTTTATTTTGAAAACTGTAGGATCAACAGCATTTTCTTATGTTACTTATATTGTAAGGACCAACCAAAAAATCCGTTACTATTGAGTTGGTTCTGACTCACAGCGACACCAGGTGTTAGCAGAGTAGAACTGCTCCATAGGGTTTTCTTGGCTGTAACCTTCATGAAAGTTAAATCACCAGGCCTTCCATGGTGCTGCTGGGTGGGTTTGAACAGCCAACCTTTAAGTTAGTAGTCTAGCGCAAATTGTTCACCCCACCCAGGGATCTTTATATAAGGACCAGTTCACAAGAAGTTAAGTACGTTTCAAACTTGCACTGTGAAGAATCTATTGAAAAAAAATTCAGAGAATTGAATAAAAATACCCAGAAACAATGCTAAGAGAAGGCATTTGCCACACACATTCCTGAAAATTTCTCTCTATTTGCTCTAAATAAATAAAGTGAGGAAAACAATATTATCAGATGATCATTTAAAAACAATGTCCTTTCTGAATGAGGAATGCTTTTCTCATAGTTGCTCTTTTCTGCATAAGTCTGTGTCAATTTATTCAGTTCATCAAATAGCCGTTCAGCAAATATTAGTGTGTCTGTTACGTGCCAGACACCTTCTAGGCACTTAAGATAGTTCAGTGATAAAACAGTAAAATATTCCCACCCCTCTGACACCTACATTCTAGCAGGGACAGCAATTTCTTCTGTTAAGTTAACCACATTACAGAAACAACACTTAGGAGGTTATTTCTTATTGAACATGCTACAAGTTTTACACTATCTCATCAAAAATACAAAGCCTGGATTATAAGAAAGCAGTATCCTTATTGTATAAATACATTTAAAATAATTTTTGTTATATGAGTGAGTCAATGATAAAATAATTTCTCCAACAATCATAAACTGATTGCAATGTGATTGTCTCAGAGAAACCTTGGCAGTTAAAGTTTCAAAAAGCAAAACTTGGTACCACAATTAGGGCAATGCTCTGGGTTTTTTTTTTTCTTTTTATAATTTATTTTTGTTGTTGAGAATATATATAGCAGAACATACACAAATTCAATAATTTCTACACAGACCGTTCAGTGACAAGCAATGTTATGTTTTTAATTTTGCTGTTCTCATATGAAATGAGTACTCAAAATTTAGTGGTGAATAAACCAAGGCGTAGTTGAAATGAAAGTTTTTAAGTTTTAAGTTTTGTCAAAAGGCAAAATCCAGTATCATTATGAGTCAGTTTTAGGATTCTAATGTTGACACATGATCTCAAATTACGATTGATGTGGTTTTCAAACTAGGCAGAGTTGAAATAAAAGTTTTAAAAAACATTAAAATCAAGAGTTTAAAAAAAAAAACGTGATCAATATGCAGGCAATTTTAGGATTTTTAATTTGGCACCTCAGTCTCAAAATTAGTACTTGAAATTTAGCACTGAAGTATAAGATATGTTTTTAAAACAATGTAACTAATTTTGATGTAAGTTTTGTGAAATATTTTCTTTAATTAATGAAACTTGTTTTTTTAGAGTAGTTTTAAATTTACAGAAAAATTGAGCAGGAAGTTCACTCCTGTACCTCACACACCTTTTCTCCTATTATTAACATCTGTCATTGATGTGGTTCATTGACTGCAATTGATGAACCAATATTGATACATTATTATTAAATAAAGTCTGTCGTTTACATTTGGGTTCACTCTTTGTGCTATACAGTTCTATGGGTTTTGACAAATGCATAATGTCATGTATCCACCATTACAGTGTCAGCAGAGTAGTTTCAGTGCCCTTAAAATGCCAGGTGCTTCACCTATTCATCCCCTTCTCCCTTCCCAGACCCCTGGCAACCACTGATCTTTCTACTGTCTCTAGTTTTACCTTCTCCAGAATGTCATATAGTTGGAATCGTATAGTATGTAGCTTTTTTAGACTGGCTTTTTTCACTTAGCAATGTGTATCCTCCATTTCTCTTCATGGCTTGATAGCTCATTTCTTTTTTATTGGTGAATAATACTCCATCGTATGGATGCACAACAGTCTATTTCTCCATTGAAGGACACCTATTGAAGGACATCTTGGTTGCTTCCAATTTTGGTAATCATAAATAAAACTGTTATAAACATTCCTGTGCAACTTTTTGTGTGGACATAAGTTTTCAGCTTATCATTGCTGCATTATATGATAAGACTATGTTTGGTTTTGTAAGAAACTACCAGATTGTTTACCAAAGTGTCTGTACATTTTACATTCCCACCAGCAATGAATGAGAGTTCCTGTTGCTTCACATCCTCACCAGCATTTAGTATTATCAGTGTTTAGGATTTCATCCATTTTAATAGGTGTGTGGTGGTATCTCATTGTGTTTTAATTTGCAATTCCCTAATAGCATGTGATGTTGAGCATCTTTTCATATGCTTATTTGCCATCTGTGTGTCTTTGCTGAAGTGTCTGTTCAAATCGATTGCCCACTTTTTAATTGAGTTTGTGATACATTTTGTGTTCACAAGCCTGTGCCATGATAAACTTGAATCCTTTAGGAATATTCAACTTCTTTCCTTAGCATGATACAAATAAATTATTATTGTATATTATATAACAAATACAATGACAATATTACCATATATCTATAGTCCTCTTTTAGTTTGCTTCATTATGATACAGGCATACTTCATTTTATTGCGCCTTACTTTATTGCATTTTTTGTAAATTGAATGTTTGTGGCAACTCTGTTGAGCAAGTCTGTTTGTTCCATTTTTCCAACAGCATGTGTTCACTTTGTGTCTTTGTGTAATTCTCACAATATTTCAAACTTTTTCATTATTATTATATCTGTTATGGTGATCTGCGATCATTGATCTTTGATATTGTAATTGTTTTGGGGCACCACAAATCATGCCCATGTAAAACGGCAAACTTAATCGATAAATGTTGTGTGTGTTCTGACTGCTCCACTGACTGGCCGTTCCCCCCATCTCTCTTCCTCTTCTCAGGCTTCCCTCTTCCCTGAGACATGACAATATTGAAATTAGGCCAATTAATAACCCTACAATGGCCTCTAAGTGTTCAAGTGAAAGGAAGAGTCGCTCACTTTAAATCAAAAGCTGGAAATGATTAAGTTTAGAGAGGAAGGCATGTCGAAAGCTGGGATAGGCTGAAAGCTAGGCGTCTTGTGCCAAACAGTTAGCCAAGTTGTGAATGCAAAGGAAAAGTTCTTGAAGGAAAATTAAAGGTGCTATTCCAGTGAACACATGAACGAAAACAAAGTGAAACAGCCTTACTGCTGATATGGAGAAAGTTTTAGTGGTTTGGATAGAAGATCAAACCAGTCACAACATTCCCTTAAACCAAAGCCTAATCCAGAGCAAGGCCCTAACTCACTTCAATTCTATGAAGGCTAAGAGAGGTGAAGAAGCTGCAGAAGAAAAGCTTGAAGCTAGCGGAGGCTGGTTCATGGGGTTTAAGGAAAGAAGTCATCTCCATAACATGAAAGTGCAAAGTGAAGCAGCAAGTGCTGATGTAGAAGCTTCAGCAAGCCATCCAGAAGATCTAGCTAAGATAACTGATGAAGATGGCTACACTAAACAACAGATTTTCAATGTAGGCAAAACAGCCTTATATTGGAAGAAGATGCCATCTAAGACTTTCACAGCTAGTGAAGAGAAGTCAATGCCTGGCTTCAAAGCTTCAAAGGACAGGCTGACTCCCTTATTAGGGGCTAATGCAGCTGGTGACTTTAAAAGCCAATGCTCATTTACCATTCCAAAATCCCAGGGACCTTAAGAATTATGCTAAATCTACTCTGCTTGTGCTGTATAAATGGAACAACAAAGCCTGGATGACAGCACATGTGGTTACAACATGGTTTACTGAGTATTTTAAGCCCACTGTTGAGACCTACTGCTCAGAAAAATAATTCCTTTCAAAATATTACTGCTCATTGACAATGCACCTGGTCACCCAAGAGCTCCAATGGAGATGTACAAGGAGATTAATATTGTTTTCATGCCTGCTAATACAACATGCATTCTGCAGCCCATAGATCAAAGAGTAATTTTGACTTTCAGGTCTTTATTATTTAAGAAATACATTTTGTAAGTCTACAGCTGCCATGGAGCCCTTGTGGTACAGTGGTTAGGAGCTCAGCTGCTAACCAAAAGGTCAGCAGTTTGACTCCACC
>NW_004443961.1:21093322-21099489 GCF_000243295.1 Trichechus manatus latirostris
CCCCAGAAGCCACTCACCAAAGTAGGATGCAGAACATTTTCTTAATAAGGTTTGTTATGCCAATTGACATAGATGTCCCCTGAAAACATGGTCTCCAGACCTGCATCCCTGCTACTCTGTCTCTCAAAGTATTTGATTGTATTGAGGAAACTTCTTAGCTTTGGTTTAGTCCAGCTGTGCTGGCTTCCCCTGTAGTGTGATTATTGTATTATTTTAAGAAATTGTCACAGCCACCCCAACTTTCAGCAATCACCACCCTGGTCAGTCAGCAGCCATCAACATCGAGGCAAGACCCACCACCAGCAAAAAGATTACGACTCGCTGAAGTCTCAGATGATAGTTAGCATTTTTAAGCAATAAAGTATTTTTTAATTAAGGGGTATACATTGTTTTTTTAGGCATAATGCTATTGCACATTTAATAGACTACAGTACAGTGTAAATATAACTTTTATATGCACTGGAAAACCAAAAAATTTGTGTGACTTGCTTTATTGCGATATTCGCTTTATTGTGGTGGTCTGGAACTGAATCTGCAATGTCTCCAAGGTATGCCTGTATAATAAAATGTTAACATTTGGAAAACATATTTTCCAAAATAAACTTTTTTCTTCCATTTGCTTAATTTAGGACAATTTAAGCATCCAAAAGAATAATGTTGCAATTTAAACCACATTAAATGTTAAATAAAATCCAGAAGAAGAAGTGTTTTCTTTCTAGAGGAATAGCAGCTAATAAATATAGAATAAAACCTAAATTAGAAAATCACCACATTGTGACTTCCAATGGATGATAAAACCATTGGTAAACTGTGATTGGGGAACAGATGATCTCATAATTTCACCCCACAGATTATTAATTACACAGGGAAAATATGCTTTTAAAGAGAGAAATCTAGCTGTTAACCACCTTCATCAGATGGGATGGCCTGATCAAGTGCAACAGGAGGCTCATCTAAATGGGGTTCTCGATGGAGTGTTTGATCTGCATCTAATCACGAGAAACCAGTCTGACATATCCAGACTGTCAGATGTTCTGCGGGACTACTGGACTGGCCAAGAACTCCTCAAAGGTCTCTGAGGAAGAGACAATGTTGGTGGCCATCCTCTGATGGCTCCTCCCATCCTGTCTCAGACCTGGCCTGCACGACACCCTTTGTGGTGGTCAGAGTGGTATGCACCACTGAGGCAGACACCTATTGCTGGGTGTTGTGTTTGGAGGGAGAATGGTCATCTTCCAGGGCAATGTGCAAAGAGAAGAGCAACCAGAATCATCGCTTCTAAATTTAATCTGTACATTAATAGAAACTGTTTCAATGACCTATTTTCAAATATTTACTTACAGTTTTTTATTTTCATATATTTACTTCTGGTATGTTATTTTTACCTTGTATTTGTAATCACTAAGGTCTGAGTATTGTGCTATTGGTATTCTATTACTCAAATCAGCAAAAACTTGCTTTTCATTGCAAAATGGTGTGGGTAATCTGAGCATAGAAAGTAATATTTCCTATATGGGATGATTCCACTTTCTGCAGTCTCCTGAATTCTAATTCCCACTCGTCAGTGAGCTATAACTTGAGTAATCAGTTTTCTTGAAATAAACACAAACTTGCTTACTGAAAATGAAGAGGACTTGAGGCACTTATTGATGAAGATAAAAGACTACAGCCTTCAGTATGGATTGCACCTTAACATAAAGAAAACAAAAATCCTCACAATTGGACCAAAAAGCAGCCTAAATGGAGAAAAGATTGAAGTTGTCAAGGATTTCATTTTACTTGGATGCATAATCAACGCACATGGAAACAGCAGGCAAGAAATCAAGCAATGCATTGCATTTGGGCAAATCTGCTGCAAAAGACCTCTTTAAAGTGTAAAACAGCAAAAATGTCACTTTAAGGACTAAGGTGCACCTGACCCAAGCCATGGTGTTTTCAGTCACCTCAGATGCATGCGAAAGCTGGACAATGAAAAAAGAAGATGGAGGAAAAATTGATGCCTTTGAATTATGGTGTTGGCGAAGAATATTGAATACACCATAGACTGCCAAAGAAGAAACAAATCTGTCTTGGAAGAAGTACAACCAGAATGCTCCCTAGAAGCGAGGATGGCAAGACTTCGTCTCACATACTTTGGACATGTTGAGGGAAGACCCTCAACGAAATGGATTGACACAGTGGCTGCAACAATGGGCTCAAGCATAACAACGATTGTGAGGATGGTGCAGGACTGGGCAGTGTTTCGTTCTGTTGTGCATAGGGTCGCTATGAGTCGGAACTGACCTCACAGCACCTAACAGCAATAGCAACAACCAAGTAAAGCTCAAAGCTCTTCTTAAAGAAGAATTATACACATTTCAATTATATTTAAAAATCTGATTTTAGTCAAAACTCACATGAAGACTGAAAAAGCAAAAAGTAGATGTCTTTTCTAGAGGAGAGGCTTATCTTTGCAATCATACAGCTCACCAGGTGTTTGAAGCCCATAAGTAATGCACTGCTCTTTTGCTTATAGACATATCCTTAGTAGGGGGTCATACAGGCGAAGTGGTGAGCAATGTAGCCAACTCCTCTTCCTGGAAGGAACCCTCGGAAGTGTCTGAACTTCATCTTTCTGTTTGCTTCTTTGCCTTTGGTGGTCAGTGGGGTGAGAGAGTTTAGGTGAGGAAGTAATTGCTTCTCGTGTTTTATTTAATTTGCATGTTCTTTCTGACTATTTGGCAATAAATGACTCACTCTCTGACCCTGTTTTGAAAGCCCTAGTGCTGATATATTTGCTCGCATTCTAGAGGAAAAAAAAATACAATGTTAAAATATAAAAATATAAGATGTGGAAAAGGATGAGGTGTGGGCAGAGTGAGTGGAAGTTTAGTCCTTTAAAATTTTACTGCCAGAGTAGAATTTATGCAGGCTTTCAAATCAGATAGACCCAAGGTTAAATTCTAGCTCTGCTACTTACTATCGGGGTGAGTTTAGCCAAATTTTGTAACTTCTCTAAGTCTCAGTTTCCTCATTCATAAAATAACCCATTGCCGTCGAGTTGATTCTGACTCATAGAGAGCCTGCCCCGTAGGGTTTCCAAGGAGCAGTTGGTGGATCCAAACTGCCAGCCTTTTGGTTAGCAGCCATTAGCTCTTAGCCACTGTGCCACCAGGGTTCTCATTCATAAGATAGGATGATAACATCTTCCTCACAGGGTAAGTATTAATTAAAATAGTGTGTGTGTATTTTAGCATACAGTAACCTCCTAATAAATGGAAGTTATTATTAATACTTTGCTAGAAGAAAATACATCAGACAACAAATAATATAAATGGATATAAATGTCCAACAAATAATAGGATGAGGTTCTTTGTGGACAAAGAATTTAGGACTGGACTTTCAAAAGGTCTTTTCTTTCAACAAGGAGCCCTGGTGGCACATTGGTTAAAGTGCTTGGCTGCTAACCAAAAGGTTGGTGGTTTGAACCCACCAGCTGCTCCTTGGGAGAAAGATGTGGCAGTCTACTTCCATAAGGATTTACAGCCTTGAAAACCCTATGGGGCAGTTCTACTCTGTCCTTACAAGGTTGCTATGAGTTGGTATCTACTTGATGGAAATGGGTTTGGTTCTCTTTCACCAGGTGTAGTTAGGTTTGTTTTGCTGGTAACAAAGAATACATCTAGTTAGCATATTAAACAAGGGTCATGGAATTTTAAATTAATGGGCAGCATTTAATGCATTTGTGGGGCACTTGATATTTTATGCAGTTGTTTGTATGTCACCTTCTGTCTTGGTTATCTAGTGCTGCTATAGCAGAAATACCACCAGTGGATGGCTTTAACAAGCAGAAGTTTATTCTCTCACAGTCTAGGAGGCTAGAAGTCTGAATTCAGGGCGCCAGATCCAGGGGAAGGCTTTCTCTCTCTGTTGGCTCTGGAGGAAGGTTCTTGTCATCAACCTTTCTCTGGTCTAGGAGCTTCTCAGTGAAGGGACTTTGGGTCCAAAGGACACAATTTCCTCCTGGCTCTGCTTTCTTGGTGTTATGAGGTCCCCATGTCTCTCTGCTTGCTTCTCTTTTATATCTCAAAAGAGATTGGCTTAAAACACAGCTTAATCTTGTTGACTGAGTCCTGCCTCATTAGCATAACTGCCACTAATCCCGCTTCATTGACATCATAGACATAGGATTTACAACACATAGGAAAATCACATCAGATGACAAAATGGTGGGCAATCACACAATACTGGGAATCATGGCCTAGCCAAGTTGACAGATATTTTTGGGGTATACAATTCAATCCATGACACCTTCACAATATTTGACACATTTTCACATCATCTATCATATTCTATTCTTAATTTTTTTTTTCAAATTGATTCACTTTGTTTCTTCAACTTCATTTGAGTCTCATCTTGAACAACATTATCTATAAACTCATGTATTTGCTATCCAAGTTATGTTTTTCTAATGCACTCTAAAACAAATACCTTAAAAAAGTTCCACATATAGTCCACGTACTACCTATGTAATCATCTCAAGTACCTCCAGTGCTATGTTACTGCACTTTGGAAAATACTAACATACATTATCTTCCTTGATCCTCATAATAGTTATATGAGGCAAAAGGGAAGGCACAATTATCCCTATTTCAAAGATGAGAAAATCAGGTTCATGGATAAAATCTCATAGCCAGAAAATTGCCAGAACTGGGCCTGGTGCCTATGCTTTCTCTGTGGCTACCCAGAGATTCTACTGTACCAATAGTTCCTTTCAGGAATGCAAACTTAGAATACATATTTAAACCTGACTATCGTGTAATTTTGTAGTGATTTGAATAGCGGCCAGACAAAAATAGAGTAAACATTGAAACTGAGAGCAGATCCCCCAGTGTGGTAGGTGGCGTCTACAATGGCTCCCAATCATCTCCATCTCCTAGTATTCATGTTGCTGTTGCTGTTAGGTGCCATTGAGTCAGTTCCGACTCATAGCAACCCTATGTACAACAGAACAAAACACTGTCCGGTCCTGTGCCATCCTCATAATCGTTGTCATGCTTAAGCCCATTGTTGCATCCACTGTGTCAATCCATCTCATGGAGGGTCTTCGTTTTTTTTGTTGACCATCTACTTTACCAAGTGTCATAGATTGAATTGTGTCTCCAAAAATATGTGTATCAATTTGCCTAGGCCATGATTCCCCGTATTGTGTGATTGTCCACCATTTTGTCATCTGACGTGATTTTCCGATGTGTTGTAAATCTTGTCTCTATGATGTTAATGAGATGGGATCAGTGGCAGTTATGTTAATGAGGCAGGACTCAATCTACAAGATTAGATTGTGCCTTAAGCCAATCTCTTTTGAGATATAAAAGAGAGAAAAGAGCAAGCAGAGAGACATGGGGACCTCATACCCTCAAGAAAGCAGAGCGCATCCTTTGGACCTGGGGTTCCTGAACAGAGAAGCTCCTATACCAGGGGAAGATTGATGACAAGGATCTCCAGAGCCGACAAACAGAGTAAGCCTTCCGCTGGAGCTGGTGCCCTGAATTAGGACTTCTAACCTACCTGACTGTGACAGAATAAATTTCTCTTTGTTAAAACCATCCACTTGTGATATTTCTGTTATAGCAGCCCTAAATAACTAAGACACCGAGTATGATGTTCTTCTTCAGGGACTGGTCCCTCCTGATAAGATGTCCAAAGTATGTGAGACCAGGTTTCACCATCCTCACTTCTAAGGAGATTCTGACTGTACTTCTTCCGGGACAGATTTGTTTGTTCTTCTGGCAGTCCATGGTATATTCCGTATTCTTTGCCAACACCATGATTCAAAGGCATCAAGTCTTCTTTGGTCTTCAATATTCATTGTCTAGCTTTTGCATGCATATGAGGTGATTGAAAAACCATGGCTTGGGTCAGATACACCTTAGTCGTTAAAGCGACATCTTTGCTTTTGACACTTTAAAGAGGTCTTTTGCAGCAGATTTGGCCAATGCAATGGGTCATTTGATTTCTTGACTGCTGCTTTCATGGACATTGATTGGGGATCCAAGTAAAATGAAATCCTTGACAACTTCAGTCTTTTCTCTGTTTACCATGATGTTGCTTATTGGTCCAGTTGTGAGGATTTTTGTTTTCTTTATGTTGAGGTGTAATCCATACTGAAGGCTGTAGTCTTTGATCTA
>NW_004443961.1:21099589-21199830 GCF_000243295.1 Trichechus manatus latirostris
GTAATCCATACTGAAGGCTGTAGTCTTTGATCTACATCAGTAAGTGCTTCAAGTCCTCTGCACTTTCAGCAAGCAGTGTTGTGTCAGCTGCATAACGCAGTATTCATGACCTTGTGCAATCCCCTCCCCTGGAGTAACTTGCTTTCCCTTGAATGTAATAGAACATGACAACCTTGAGGAGATGCCACTTCCTTGATTAGGTTACAAAAGATTGTGACTTCCACCTTACGGGAAGACTCTCTTGCTGGCTTTGATAAAGCAAGTGGCCTATGGCAGAACCCCACATGGTAGGACCTGAGAGCAGCCTCCATCTAACAATCAGCAAGGGTCTGAGGCCCTCAATTCAACATCCTTAAGGGAAATGAATCTTGTCAACAACCACATGCATTAGTTTTGAAGGAAGATTCTTTAGCAAGTGAGCCTTCAGATGAGACTTCAGCCTCAGTAGACATCTTTATTGCAGATTTGTGAGAGACTCAAGCAGAGGTCCCAGCTAAGCTGTTCCCAGAACCCTGACCACAGAAACCATGTGATAATGTATGTGTGTTGTTTTAAGCTGTTAAATTTGAGGGGTAACTAGTTATGCAGCCATAGATAACACAAGCCCACACGAGTTATTTCCCAAAGTGATTCAGTGGAGGTGAATCAAGTGAACGCTGCTGTTCATGGTTCCCAAGTGCTTGTAGTTCTAATGGATTGTGACATCTAACACTGGACTTGTTGTCTTCCACTCTTATTCTCCCATTCTCTTTTTCCTCACTTCTCTTTCCCTTCATCCCTTGTGTATTTTCCTGTACATTTAATTAATAGACCAGCTGGAAACTTAAAGTCAATCACAACACAAAAGAAAACTCCTGTGTCTACAAAACCTTATCATCTATGCTTTGTATCCAGAAGGCCTCATGAGTAGGTGGTTCATCGATAGGAGGTACTCAACAAAGGTTTGACTGTTGTTATTGTTAAATCATCATGCAGAGTGACTGCATTGCTGTGCATACCATTTTGAGTTTTAGTTTTTCTGTTTATGAGAGTATATTTATTATTTTAAAGGACTTTGTGTACTCATGTTTTCTCTCTCTCTCTTCCTCTGCAGGCAATTGGACAAATATAGTTTCTAGCACCGACCTATCAGTATCACTTGCTGACTTGGATGTGAAGGTGATTTTTCCTGCAGGTACCCCTTCTACAAAATTAAACACATTGAACACAAGGAAATATCATGCATGCTTTACAATGTCTTAATGACTTCCCCTAGTTTTCCCATCCGCTGCGCTACCCGAAAGAATTTCATTTTTGCTGTAGTGTGTGCTGCTATTTCACATGCATGAGTAGCTAAAGGGAAGGAGTCATGAACTATTCCAAGTAAGTCTACCTGTATAAAACCTTGAAAACAATCTGAATTTATCCCTTTGATAAATGGGGAAAGGGACAGGGTATGTGGAGGGATGGAGCAGGTGGGGGAAGTATACATGTAGACAAATTTGAATCACAAGTCCCTCTCTGTATGCTAGCAAAATTTAATAATAGCACTCCTAAACACATACACACACACACACACACACACACACACACACACATAAATGAGTCACACTATAAAAACTTTTAACAAGTGCTGGCAAGTCAGATGGCAGACTCACCCCGAAACCTGTTTCTCCAATAAAAACCTCATAATTAAAAACAAGGCTGTCCATAAATCATAGCATATAATAACAATTATTTGCGACTGGTACGAGACCTGATTAGAAAGTTAAAAATTCACTTTCTCAGGTGAAAATTCTTACTTCTACGGTGTGCAGCCAGCAGGTTATCATCTAACTAGAACTGTGAGATGCTACCATTCCTCCCATCCACTCCTACTGATGTTGTCCATGAGAAGACTGAGGCGATGCACTTCTACCTGTTTTTGTAAGAACAACACTAGAAGTTGGCAGATTGAGGGAGTGTCTACTATGTTCCAGACACTGTTGGGGACTGAATGTGCTCTCATTTCATTCGCTTTACAATCAAAGAACAATTAACTATATTTTTCTGGTGATAAAACTGAGGCTTAGAGTAGTTAAGTCACTTTCCTAAGTTACACAAGTAGTAAGTAGCCAAAGCAGGATTTGAACCAGAGTTGGATTGACTCCCCAAACCGTGCTCTTTCTACCAAATGTGTAGCATTAATAAAGGGCATGAAATTAATGAATATATGGAAGTTGGTGAATAGGATACTGTTGTGGCCTTACACCAGATCCTGTTGAATACATGCTAGAAAGGATGAGAGAATGGTTTTCTCTGTTGCTACCTGTTAAATCTTGTATAAGTTACCCAGTCTTGTTGGGTTCTAATTTATCTTTCTTTCTTTTTTAATTGATAAAACAATCATCCCAAATGGTTACTGCCTGATGTACCTTCTGTCTTAATATTCTAGTCTATAAATTTATCCACCAGGCTGGCATCAATCTGACAAACCTAACCTAATGGAACCCTGAGATTTGGCACGTCCTTTCTTCAGAGTTCCTCTATGGTATAAGTGGGTGCATCTGACCACTTATGGAAGGGAAGTTTCATGGAGCTACAGAGCTATGTTTTTATTGTCTTCCTCCCTTTCTTTCTCTCTTAGTTTCCTAGCTTTGGTGGGATGTCCTGTGAGATCTTGAGGTGGGAAAAAGCTGGAGGTAGGACTGGGGAGGAAGTGAAAGCATTAGTCAATAAAATTCAGATTCTTGTTTTCTAAAACACAGGTATTATTTCCTCAATTCAGTATTTAAGAAGTGGAAGAACGTTTTATGTACAGGCAGAATGTTTTAGGGTAGCTGTTGACAAATGGATTGCAGTGAACCCCTTTTTCTTAGAATCTTATAATTCTCTTAAAGCTCTGAATCCTTAAGTGTATACTGCAGTGTAAGGGTTGGCAAATTTTTTCTGTAAAGATCCAGATAATAAATTGTTTAGGCTTTTTAGGCCATATGGTTTCTGTCACAACTGCTCAACCTTGCCATTTAAGCATCAAAGCAGCCATGCCCATTGCCGTCAAATCGATTCTGACTCATAGTGACCCTACAGGACAGAGTAGAACTGCCCCATAGGGTTTCCAAGGCTGTAATCTTTACAAAAGCAGGCTGCATATCTTTTTCCTGCAGGTCCACTGGTGAGTTCAAACCACCAACCTTTTGGTTAGCAGTCTAGTGCTTAACCACTGCACCATCAGGGCTCCTTTAAAGCAACCATAAGCAGTATGTAAATGAAGAACAGCGACTGTTGCAATAAAATTTTATTTACAAAAATAGGTAACGGGGTAGATTTGGCCCAGGGTTGTTGTTTGTTTACCCCTGGTATAACCGAAAGAGTTCAATTAGAGTTTGATTTTGGCTCTGCCCCTTTAGCTGTCCATCCTTGGGCAAGATGTTTAATTTCTATTTGCTGTAGTTTCCTTATCTGTAAAATGGTGATAATAAAACTTATTTTACAAGACTATTTTGAGGATTAAATAATATAGCAAAATACAGCAAAATGTTTGGCATCTAACAGGTCCTTAAGAAATGGTAACTATAATTTTTATCATGAATTGGCACAAGTCTAAGCCATAACTTTCGACTTCAACATGCTTTGATTGTGAGGATGATGCAATTTCTTGTTCTGCTATACATAAGGTCCACATGAGTTGGAGTTGACTTGATGGCAGCTGAGAACAACATAATTATTATCATGATTACTGCATTATTATTTTAATTTCTCTTAGTATAATGTTAGGTTGCTTGTGGTTCAACTAAGATATTTACAGCAAACCAATAAGTGCTGTTGAGGGCAGCTGGAACTGTGTGAAGCTGGTTCACCACTGAAGAGTCTTCCACCAGACCTGGAACAGTGCTTTACAGATTGTTGGTGCCTACTTCATGCTTACTGAGCCAACAACATTCTCTTAGTTCTAGGCTCTCTAAGTCCATTTCAAAAGAATTGCATAGATACATGAGTATGTGTTTGCTTTACTTCTTTATCTTCCTTGTTGAGTAATCATGCACATGTTGATTGGCATCAAATGTGGTTCTCACCTATCCCCATGGCAATAAGCTTCTATTGACATGAATGCAGACCAGCCCTGGTGGCCTTGGTGAATGGGGAAGTCTGAGTGTGTCTGGCTTGGGTTGTGGCACCAGGAGGGGGTGGATGCACCTGTTCTATTTGTGTAACGTTGGCACCAATGTAATGGCTTTTTCCTCTGTGTATTTGCCTTTGTCTTCTTTGTGAAAGGTCACTGGCTGATTTGAGATGCTAGACTGAGCCCCATATCCTGAACAGGCCACACATGCTCTCCTTCTGTGTCACTCTGTCTCATTTCTAGTGGTGAGTTGAGAGGCATGATTTTGGTTCCTAGAGGCTCTCGGTCTTTATAAATTTCCCTTGAAGGAGAGATGACCAAGATTACATCTGAGGACCCTGAGTCATTGTAGACATGAACTTATTCAAAGAGAAATTTCTACTAAAGGAGAAAATAAAATCAATTACAATGAAGCAGAAGCCACAGAACATGAGCTGGGTTGTTGGCTTACTGTGAATGTATGGGCAACGGTTAACAGATGACTTTCAATTCCCTGCTCTTGGAATAGATGGTTAGTCTTTCCTCTTTTTTTCTTGAACTCCTCCTTCCCCTCTCCTTTCCCGTAAGAAGAATAAAGACAGAAGATAACAGATCTGCCTTGGGCTGGCATGGAGCAGGAAATCCCTTAGATAACGAAAATTGGGTCAAAATTTACTTTTATCTTTTTGACATTGAAATTATAGTGTGCATGGGCTAATTAGACTGAAGTCTTCAAACATGAAGATAAAGCTTGCATAAGTGGCTTCAGAAAAAGGGCCTAAAACAATCTAGTAATATCTGGGACAATATTGAAAGTCTTCACACACGGTACATTTCGATAATTCTTCAAGACAAAATATTTGTCAACAGGTAAATCAGCCAATCCAAGCACCAAGAAAATTCATGAAAAAATTCACTTGAAATCATTACAGTTCTGGAGGTATAACATAGTGATAAGAGTGCATTGTGTTTCTTATTCTACTCACATATTTGTGCCATTTTCTGCTTCTGCTTAAACTTCAGAAAAAATGTGTAAGTTGCATCAAATAACAAGGTTTATCTATTGCTTATATTGTTTCCTCCTGGCTGTTTTCTTTTACTTCTATACATATGGAGATCTTTGCATGCTAGAGTTACCTTATTCTTACTAAATTATAGTATGGGATATACTGTAATTGTTTTACACTCCCCTATTAATGGATAGAAGGAGGTGGTGCAATGTTTAAGCACTTGACTGTTAACTGAAAACTTAGTGGGAACTCACCAGTGGCTCTGCAGGAAAAGACCTGGCAATCTGCTCCATAAAGATTGTTGTTGTTGTTAGGTGCTGTCAAGTCAGTTCTGACTCATAGCTACCCTGTGTATAACAGAAAGAAATACTGCCTGGTCCTGCACCATCCTCACAATCATTGTTATGCTTGAACCCATTGTTGCAGTCACTGTGTCAATCCGTCAATGGGTTCAAGCTTAACTTCCTCTTTTTTGTTGACCCTCTACTTTACCAAGCCTGATGTCCTTCTCCAGGGACTGATCCCTCCTGGTAACATGTCTAAAGCATGTGAGACGTAGTCTTGCCATCCTTGCTTCCAAGGAGTATTCTGGTTGTACTTCTTCCAAGACAGATTTGTTCATTGTTTTGGCAGTCCATGGTATATTCAATATTCTTCGCCAACACCAAAATTCAAAGGCATCAATTCTTCGGTTTTCCTTACTCATCAGACTGATAGACATGTGACGGCCATAAAGATTACAGCCTAGGAAACCCTATGGGGCAGTTTTACTCTATTATATTGGGTCACTATGAGTTGGAATCCACTCGATGACACACAATAACAATAACATTAATGGATAGAATCCCTGGGTAGCTGCTAACCAAAAGGTTGGAGGTTTGAGTCTAACCATAGGTACCTCAGAAGAAAGGCATGGTGATCTACTTCTGAAAAAAATCAGTCATTGAAAACTCTATGAAGCTCAGTTCTACTCTGACATACATAGAGTCACCATGAGTTGGAGCTGACTCAACAGTGACTGGTGTTTTATTAATGGATATTAATAAAATTAATTAATTAATTAAATTAATTAGTTTGTTTCTTAGTTTATTTTGAAAAGGCTTATAGTTGCCTCCCATGACAAAGTTAGGAATCATATCTTCATATAAGTGATGGTACTTTCTTCCATAACTCCTCTGGCTTCTTGTATACCTTTGAGAACTGTCTTTCAAAATAAGCCTAAACTTCCTTTGGAGTGGCATCATACATGTTCATATCTACCTGGGGTCTGTTTCCATGACTGAGCCTCATCAGAGACCCAGAGGTGTAGATTTAATTTGAACTCCGGCAAAAACCAATATTGTGGTTGGAATCTGGTCAGAAAAGTTGCCATCAACCCAGCTGAGGAATAGGATTGAGAACTGGCTCTTCCCCACCTAACATCAATGCACCAGTCCGGCTTTAGCTCATTTCTTTCTCTCTCTGTCCTTTGATAACCCTCATGAAATTATTTGTGTACACGTCCGGCTTCCCCAGTCCTCTGAGGGCAGGGGCTATGCCTTATTCATCTTTCTATTATTCAAAGCTCCTCCCACAGGGCCTAGCCCAGAGTGATTGCTCAAGAAATGTATATTAGAGAAATAACTATACATGAGCTAGAAGTTCTCATTTGGAGTCCTGTGTCTGAACAACCGACTTTCAGGTTTTTTGGGGTGGGTTAAAGAAGAAATATGTGTTTTAGATGATACTGTACTTTGAAGTATAATTTAAAGACCATCACGAAAGTTGAGAATCGTCTGTGGTTTTCCAGTGTTCATTCACTTCTATCACTAGCCGTGTCTCAATGCTGGGTGACTCTTTCATCCTGACATGTTTTGGCGGGAAAGAGCTCTTTACCTGGTTTGCCTAATCTACGTTGGCTTCTAGTTTCAACAAGAATTGTTTACACACATTTAATTTTAGCTCTTGGGCTATAATATGTCATTGTTCTTTTTACATATCTCCTCCCCTTACTTTTGGAAACGGGACAGGCATCTCCAGTTCTTGCTGTTCCTGTTTGGTGTGCTCTTAGATTAATTTTACCTTTGCTCTTCAGCTTTCTGGCACTCCAAAATATTTCTCAGTAGTCATATTTCCTATATAAGAAAATTTAGACTAGAGCACCACAAAGGGAAGTGGATATTTTACGGGGCATTATTTAAATCATTTAGGGAACTCATATCCCAGTTTGAAGGAAATTTAGAGCAATGCATTTGGATAAAATTATCTCATTTAATTGTCCTTCTGTATCAGATTTATAGGAGAATGCATTTGGCCTTTATTCAGTTTTGTCTGTTGCTATAACAGAGTACAATGAATCTGGAAAAACAATACACATATTTGTAGCTTAGTTTAAAAATTTATGCTTAGTAGAATCACCCTTTTTTCATATTTAAGGAAAAATGAACACCCTAGGAGAACAACAATGAACTTTGGGCAAAACAATCTTTTCCTACGAGTAAGAAATAGAAATTGAAACCACTCAAAGTAGTCTTGCACAGTTCTGTTTCTTTATATGATTTATATAGTCATATTTCTTAATAGCTTTCTATAAACAACTTTTTGACAAGGAGTTTAAAGCTATAAAAACAGAGATCACTTTGGGAGAAAATATTTTTTTATCGTCGCTTACTTCTCACTATGACAGGCATAAAATGATGGATATTTTTTAGTACAATTTTCATGTCAGTTCTGGAGGTGGTGTAGATACAATACACTGTAGGAGGTATGAGTTTGCCACCTAGAGGAGAGATGGGAAATTCAACTTTTCTCCAAATGTTATCTGCCATTAAGTCAATTCCTACTCGTAGTGATCCTACAAGACAGAGTAGAACTGCACCATATGGTTTTCTAGGCTGTAATCTTTATGGGAGCAGATCGCCAGGTCTTTTCTCCTGTGGAGAACCATCAACCTTTTGGTTAGCAGCCAAGTGCTTAACTATTGCACCATGAGGACTCCAAACGTTACTTCAGTAGAATTCATTCATTTATTTATTTAATTATTCAACAAAATAATTAAGCTCCTACTAGACGCATTTTAGGAGTCCCTGAATGGCACAGATGGTTAAGCACTGGGCTACTAACCAAAAGGCTGTCAATTTGAACCCACCCAGAGGTGCCTAGGAAGAAAGACTTATCAATCTACTTCTGAAAAATCAGCCACTGAAAACCCTACAGAGCGCACTGAAAACCCTGACACACGTGGGGTCACCATGAGTTGGAATTGACTTGATGGCAACTGGTTTGGTTTTGGTTTGGCTAAGGCAAAGGAAGACACTTAGAGGAACACAAGAAAAAAGAAAAAGAAAAAAAAAAGAGGCAACCATAGCCTCAGCTACTTGGTCCCTCAAAGTGCTTGGATGTGTCTGGGAAAGTTCCATGCTTTTGCTTTGGTTCACTTGTGCTGACTTCCCCTGTATTGTGTGTTGTCCTTCCCATCACCGAAGTTGACACTTGTCTACTATCTACAAGTGTTAGTGATTTCCCCTCCCCCTCCCTCCCCACCCTTATAATCATCAAAGAATACTTTTTTCTGTGTGTAAACCTTTTCTTTAGTTCTTATAATAGTGGCCTCAGAGAGTATTTGCCCTTTTGTGACTGACTTATTTCACTCAGCTTAATGCCCTCCAGATTCATCCATGTTCATGCAGTCTAATTTGATTTTATCAACATTTTTGTCAGGTAGACAGAACAGTATTAGTGCCTTGATTTTGTAGGTGAAAAACTGAAATAATTAAGAGATTCCCTGACTTCTAAAACCACAAGGTAAGTCTTGGTGCTAGAACTGACCTCTGGGTTTTCTGATTTCTGTCTGACACCTTTCCATCATTTGTCATCACCTATAGAGTCAACTTGGCTTTCTCTGACTTTTCTTAGTCACTCTTGTGGTTTTATACCATTCCTTCCCTCTCACTAAATAACCCTCTGCCAAGCAGAAATTCCCATGACAGCAGAAAACAAATGTACCAGAGAGGTTGACAGGTGTAAGAGAGAAAATAAAGAGATAAAATGAGAAGGCATGTTGCAGAGTAGCATCCTTCAAGGCAAAAGAGAGAAGGGATATAATGGGAGGAAAAGAAAGGAGAGAAAATTAAAGGCAATTAGTCAGTTCTGAGGTGGGGAGAAGAGCAAATGTTACAAGTGTACCTTAACCTCTTAACAGGTGTGATCCTGAAGAGTTGTGTATAAGGAGAACAAATGGAACAGCACTGTGGAAATTGTCTAGTTGTTCAGATCTTACTGTGAACCATTTTTTTTTAAGCGAGGAAAACTCTGATCAACCCCTAGTTTATGTTTATGGAGAGGACTTTTCCCATCTGTACCTAGCTAGAAATAGCTTCTTGAGAATCCCACAGAAGCATGACTCTGCAACACTTTTTGTTTACCAGGAAAGTTTGCTTAGAAAGGAACATTAAAATCTGTGTAGTTCTACTGCATGGACATATGATAATTTAATTGTGAATTTCTATTATGAATTTGAAAGACTTAACCTTTCTGTATGCTCAGGGTTATTGTGAGATGAAAGAGAGCACTTAGGACTTTGAACTACTTCAGCTGAAATCTGACTGAAAAAGGCAGCACGAGACCCTATCTTGTTTATGTTGTATCTTTCTCTGCACCTAACCCCCACAAAATTTGATGATTAATAAAGAGTGCTGTGTCTTATTTAGATTTCAATATTATTATTTAACAAAATATTAAATTATTTTAATAAAGATATTTGAAGACAAAAACGGTATCAATTTGCCTCACATTTCCTTCTGGTTGAGAAGAAAACTTGCAGAGTTTGATGCAACTATTTTCTTCTGGAAAGAAAAATTAAAAAAAAAAATCACCCAGAAGCAATAGGGAGCGGCCTGATCCCTGTGCTTTTATTTATGTTTGACTAAAGTTCAAATTTCTCAATATGCCATAATCTCAGTGTAACTGGCCAAATTCCATGCTGGATAATTAGATCTAGCTTACCAGGCAGTTTTGGATAGAGAGAGCAGTCACATGGCTCTTCCGGGATTCCATTAGCCAAGCTTACTGTGTTTTACATGAGTACTTAGACTCATCTCCCTCGCTAACTGTACTAGCCCAGCAGGTCCCACCTGTGAGACCACTGCTGGCTCTTCCATTGCTGGGCCTGGAAGACAGAAGAGGCCACTAAATAAAGATATGACTTTGGGTTTCCTCTCCAAAACTCCTTCTTCCACCAACTCTCTAGGGACTGAAGCATTCATTCATTCAACAAATGTTTACTGAATACCATCAATGGGCCAGGTACTAGAAATATAAGAATGAATTAGACATTTTCTGTTCTCAAGGACTTGTAAACAAATAATTATAACATTTCATGAAAAGTGTTACAGTTCACAGGGTTTAGTCATCCAGATCCTTATTACTTCTGTCTTTGAAAGGCAGAAAGTACACAAATGTTCTTTGGAAGGAGATGGCACATAAATGTAGTTTTGCATCTCAACATATAAAATTAATGAATGTATGAAGACTGGTTCATCTATTTATTGTGAGTTCATAATCAACGCTTTTCCTCCTCGCTGACTGCACATTGCCCTAAGACCACCACCAATGGAAGCATCACTCTGGGGAGTCACAATCACTCTTTGGTTATTTCAGAAAGTAACTAAGCTTTTTTGTCTTTTTTCAGAATGTTGTCACACAAGTACTCAGACCCAGTAGTAAGATAAAAAATTTCACCATAATACTAACCTTGGCTTCATCATGTTAAAACTGAGAAAGCAAAATTGATATCACTGAATTAACTTCTTAAAAAGTCCTCCTCAAAAACCCACTGCTGTCGAGTCAATTCTGACTCATAGCAACCGTATAGGACAGAGGAGAACTGCCCCGTATGGTTTCCAAGGCAGTAATCTTTATGGAAGCCGACTGCCACATCTTTCTCCCACAGAGCGGCTGGTGGGTTCCAACCACCGACCTTTGGGTTAGCAGCTGAGTACTTTAACCACTATGCCGCCAGGGCTCCTTTAAAAAGCCCTTAAGTCTCTGTAAAAGTTTCCTGAATTCTGACTTGTCACAAAAACATAGAATTACTGGGCTAAAACTCTCCTAAACAATTATATCCATTATACACGTGATTGAGTGATGTGCTGCTGTGGTTATGAAATGTATATATGTTTTGGAAAGTTATTTACCGTAGTTTTATGACATTCCTATTAGTAGATTGCCATTGTATTGAACACTGATTATACTGAAATTGTAATCCCATGTGCTAGTTTTTAATTTTAGCTCCCTTTTGCCCTAGGTTTAAGGTGCTGTCAGGTCAATACTTTATTTGATTATGAAGCTTTAGGGTATTTATATCATTCATTTAACAAAAAAATCATTGAATGCTACTATGTGCTTGGAATTTTTCAACGTTGTAAAGATTGATTGGTTAAAATCTTTTCCTCATTTATTAGTAAACTTGAGTTTTTTTTCTCCATGAGTTTTAAACATTGTTGAAAGCTGTCTTACACCCATAAGTTTGCTCTCTAGTAAGAAATCGTTGGTGCTGAATAAGATATGCATTCCAGTTTAAGGCTTTTCCACACTCACTACTGCCTTTATAAGATTTCTTTTCTCCATCAAGAACTATCTGAATTAGGGGAATATTCTGATTGAAAGTTTACACACACACATGTGCGCGCGCACACACACACACACACACACTACAGTTTCCATTATCTTCAAATCTATGTAGTATTCAGTTGTGGACACCTACTGACCTAGGTGAAGACTATTTGCCCTCAAGGAATTTATATTCTAGTGACACCACTTCTCTATACCTTAGCTTGTGAAAGCAGTTGTTTATACTTTATTTCATTACTTCTCGAACTCCAGTTATTCATGTATCTCCTCATGGTGTTTGCTATATTCACATACCACCTGTACTATTATAATTCTGTGGACAGCCTTACTATTTTTAACTTAAGCTTATTTTAACTTTACACTTTACTCATTTAATAATAATGCCTGTTAAACACATGGTTGGTGTGCTCGTTATAAAATTTTCAAATATACGTCAATGTAAACACATAGCTACTAAATCAAATTTTGTCTGTATCCATCCCCAAATCTTCCCAAGTGCTCTCTGTACATGTCATCCTTTGGGAAGTTCTATGTGTTGTATTCACCTGTGAGAATGTGGAATGGCAGAAAAAATAAAATGCAGAAATAATAACAATTATTGTTGTTAGGTGCTCTTGGGTAGGTTCTGACTCATAGAGACCCTATTTATAACAGAAAGAAGCACTGTCCCATCCTGTGACATCCTCACAATTGTTCTTATGCTTGAGCCCATTGTTGCAGCCACTCTATCAGTCCATCTTATTGAGGGTTTTCCCCTCTTTTGCTCCCCTCTACTTTACCAAGCATGACGTCCTTCTCCACGGGCTGGTCCCTCCTGATAATAACATGTCCAAATTATGTGTGACGAAGTCTCGCCGTCCTAACTTCTAAGGAGCCTTCTGTCTATACTTCTTCCAAGACAGATGTGTTCTTCTGCAAGTCCATGGTATATTCAATATTCTTTGCCAACACCATTATTCAAATGCATCAAGTCTTCTTTGGTCTTCCTTATTCATTGTCCAGCTCTCACATGCATATGAAGCGATTGAAAATACCATGGCTCTTGGGTCAGGCACCCAAGATGTCCTTAAAGTGACATCTTTGCTTTTTAACACTTTAAAGGTGTCTTTGCAGCAGATTTGCCCAATGCCATACCTTGTTTGGTAACAATAACAATGGTAATAAGAGCTACTTTTATTGAAGGCTTTGTCATTTAACTTTATTTAATCTTCACAACAATTCTCACAGGTCTGTATAATCACAGAAATATGTGGCAAAAGGGCAGGAAGGGGGACAATGGAAGTGAAGCTGCATTTTGCCCAGGGCAGCTGCAAATAACACGTGATGTTGTAGTATTTGCTCTTTGACTTTAGCCAGCTGAGATTTCATACCTGATTATCTTATGAAAGTGGTGGCAGATGAAAAATTTCTTTTATCAAATGTGTTTCGTGTTAGTCAAATGAAATAATAATCCCAGGAAAGGATGTCAGTGTCAATTACACCCACTCTAGGAATGCTGAATCCTCTTTCACCAGAATCGAGCAGGAGAAATCAGATTAAAACACACTTTCTTTTTTCTTTTTTGTTAGCCAGTGGTTTTCTGTTTCCCAGCTGCTAATCAGTGAGAATATCTTTGTCCTCCTGAACCAAGGTATTTGCTCACAAAAGCCTTTGTATTCTCTGGCACAAGTGTCCAACTCAAAGGCAAACATCTTTTAGCTTCTGCGAAGAAAATAGTGAAATAGATATTTTTATAAACATACAGAAACTCATAATATATTCGAGTTGGAAGAGACCTAAAAGACCTAAGACAACACCCTCATTTTATAGAGGAAAAAATTGAAATCCAGCAATAATTAGGAAAAATTTCTCTGTACTTCCAAAATTGTTATCTCCATCATAATATTTATGGTATGCACTTAGTTTTGTTTGTGTACTTGAATTTTGCTTCTAGTATATGGTGAACTCCAAGTACAAACCATGCCTTATTTGTTTCTCACTCTGAGTTGTTAGCAGGGCGCTTTGTACTTGGTGCTGAACAATCGTTTTTGACTAACTAAATGATATAACTTACCCCATAAACCTGCCTTTTAATTCTCTGTTACCATGAACTTTCCTGATACTTAAACCTCATTTACCATTCCATTATTTCTCTTCTTTATTAAAATGTTACCAGTTACCAGTAGCTGTCAGTTGACTCGACTCATGGCGACCCTACGTATATCAGAGTGGGGTTTTCAGTGGCTGATTTTTCAGTAGATTGTCAGATCTTTCTTTTGAGGCACTTCTGGATGGACTTGAAGTGCCAAGTTTTTGGCTAGCTGCCAAGTGTGTTAACCATTTACACCACCTAGGGACTCCTGTGGAAGTATTAAAAACAGTGTAGTTGAGAGATAATTTGGTGAATAATGAAGATTTAGATAGCTGGAACAGTATGCTGCCTGCTGTCAATTTTAGGTATTCTGGGCACAGACAACATATTTCATAACATTCAAAAAAACCATAAAGATGAAAAATCTAAAAGTGTATGGGCTATGTTGATTAAATATTTTCATTGAACATTTACGTAAATGACAGGAGCGGTAGTAAGTAACAAATTTATCTTTAGCAATTATTATAGAATCAATCAGCTAAATATCAAACGCTTAGAAAAAGATTAAAATAGCAGATGTTTCATATAATTAAGCTATCAGATAAAGATTCTGCTTATTTTTCACAATAGTCCAATTAAAGTCCAGCTTTGGGTCTGAGAACATATTTGCATGTGAATGTTTTGGGAGTTTTACCCTTGGCTTTCCTCCATAGGTTGACATGTATTTCTTGTTATTATCCTGCAGGTAACTAATTTATAGCACAATCGTTCTGTTAAAAACCACTTTAGGTCTTAATACTGTTTGGTGTGAAGCATACTTTAAGCAGCATGGCATTTTCAGGGCTCTGATTTTTACCTGTGAGGGTCAGTGCCTCCTTTTTAATCCTCAGGATTGATTTTTTAATAGCTCTGTAAGATATGACATGCTTCTCCTATCTCTCCCTCCTTCCTGTGTCTGGTACCCCACCAGTTTTTTTCTATTCCTCCTGGCATTTGGACATCTATTTCTGCCAGATGAGTCAGTTAGAGAGGAAGTGTTTAACCTACATTTTTTCATCTCGGCTGGGAAAAGAGGTTTGAAGGCAGAAGGTGCCAGAATATGTTGCAATAGGACCTCCACATAGTGCATTTGACCCTCTCCTGAGAACGCCCTGCTGGATTCAAATTAGAAAATGCCAAGCGATCCATTTCTACTATGTATACACTTCACAGGATCAATACTTACATTAGAACTTTTTTTTCTCTGAGGAAAGAAATGGAAACATTTGTATGTGTGTTTCTTAGTGCCTAGTGTCCCTCCACAATGAACTGGAGGTTTTATAAACACAAATAATACAATAGGATTAAGAGTGAAAAGGAAAAATATGTACATGAAATATAAAGGAAATATAACAGTAAAATTCTAATTTAAAAAAAGTAAAGGAGAAGGAGAAATATAGGTAGGGATTATAAGGTGAAAATGAGTTGTATTCTAGCATAGAGTAGCTACTGTCTGTTGAGTACATATTATATATCAGGCATTAACATTATTGAGTCAATCCTATGAAACTGTCACTGTTTGGAACCTGTTCAGATTTTGTAGATGCAGAAACTGAGGCTTAGGAAGGTTAATTCATTCAATTCCACAATGATGGAACTGGAATTTGAATCCTATGGTAGTCTCATCAAGACCGTAACCACTATACCCTCTATAGTTTGCTTTTTTGGCACAGGTATTTCCTATTAATGGTAATGCCCTGTAGTGTCTCAGCAAATGTACAAATAGCTTAGCTTCATTTAACTAGTCTTGTTTTCTTCCCAACCATCCATGCTTGGCAACTGGAATAGTTTGGCGGAGCAGTAGTTGTTGGGTGCTGGTGATGGCTGTGCTGATGAGGAAGTGGTAAAATACACAGGCTGTCCCTGCTCTTTGCCACAGTGCAGGTCAAAAAGTAGATCTAAAGTTAACTTTGGGGGTTGTATTCTTCACCAAGAACTTGGTATTAAATAAACCATATAGACCCAGTAAAATGCTGTAAAAGGGAAGATACAACATTATAAAATTTTACCATTATATAAATTGCTCAAAATCGTGGTCTGAGCTCTTTAAAAATGCTTGTAAATCACTGTACACATTCATTAAACACTATATATACATGCAGTAAAACAACACCACACTATAGTATCACGAATTGGACCTAAAATGAATTCACTGGTTATATTAAATAGTAAACATTTAACAGGCAGTCGTTTTGTTTGCACTGGACTTAGAACTTTGGAACAGAAGTGGAGACAGCCTGAATAACTCAGGTCTCTTAAGAAAGCTCTAAGCTTCTTGAACAGTTTCTCTTCCCCCAGATAAATTTCCTTATAGTAATGGAAGCCATCAGAATGATGACCTCTACCTTAAATCTTCAATTTCTTCATTTTTGGCCTTAGCGATTGGTGCGTGAATTTGAATAATAGTCATATTAACCCGTCTTCCTTGTCTGTGTATGGATATTATCCTATCACTGACAGTGTTGTCCTTTAGCATAGATCTTGAAAAGTTCTTTTTGATGATGAACGTGACACCATTCCTCTTCAATTTGTCATTCCTGGCATAGTGGACAATATGATTGTCTGATTCAAAATGGCCAATACCAGTCCATTTCAGCTCACTAATGCCTAGGCTATCAATCTTTATGTGTTCCATCTCATTTTTGACGATTTCCAGTTTTCCTAGATTCATACTTCATGCGTTCCATGTTCTGATTATTAATGGATGTTTGCAGGTATTTCCTCTCATTTTGAGTCATGCCACATCAGCAGATGAAGGTCTCGAAAGCTTGACTTCATCCACGTCATTAAGGATGACTCTACTGTAATGAGGCAGCTTTTCCCCAGTGGTGTTTTGAGTGCCTTCCAACCTGAGGGGCTCATCTTCTGGCACTATATCAAACAATATTCCGCTGCTATTCATAAGGTTTTCACCAGCCAACTTTTTCAGAAGTAGACTGCCAGGTCCTTCTTCCTAGTCTGTCTTAGTCTGGAAGCTCTGCTGAAACCTGTCCACTAAGGTTGACCATGCTGGTATTGAGATACTGGTGGCAAAGCTTCCAGTACACAGTAACATGCAAGCCGCCTCAGTATGACACACTAATAGACACATGGAAGGAGGGATAATGGGTTACGAAGAAAGAGAATAGGAATTTTTATGGTCGAGAGAGCTAGGATCAAATCCTGGAGTTGACACTTTTTAGTAGTGTAGCCTAGTTCACTTCTTTGAGTCCCCGTTTCTTTTTCTGAAAAATGGGGATGATCCCAAATACCTGCAGTTATAACAAAGGTATAATGCATGCAATGCATTGTAAACTGCTAACACTAATAGACACAAAACAAATGCAGAGAATCTTTTCAGCTCCTGTCTCTGGCCTGTTCTTCTTGCCTCTCCTCCCCTCCTTCCCTTCCCCTCTCCCCTTCCTTCCCCTCCTCTCCTTTCCTCCTTTCATCTCTCCTTTTATTCCCTTCTCTCCCATCTCCTTTCCCCTCTCTTCTTCCCTACCCCTCTCCTCCCTTGTCTTCTCCATTTTCTCCCAATCCCTTACCTTCTCTTCCTTTACATTTTCTTCCCATACCCAAAAGTTCTTCACAATCCCTATAGCAATGCATATGTATATTGTTGTAGCAACTATGTGCAAAAAAGTCACTAAGTCTTTGCATTTTTTATATGCTGATACAAGAGTTTCATCCTCACAAGTTTTAGAGGGAAAGGCTGAATGCTGGTGAATAAGTGAGAAAATAGTTGTTTCTGAGGTTTACTTTTGACCTGGGCACTGAAGAGACACCCTTTCACCACTGCTGGCAACTTGATGCTTCCAAGAACTGGTGAGCTGAAGAACTTACCACTTGTGGTGGATAAATCAAGCAAAAAGCATGAAGTGAGTCATCTATGACTATACTGCAGTCTATACATATGGCATTACAAACGCTAAAATGTATTACAATAATTATTATCATGATTCTTATAACTCAGGTTGATATTGTTGTATAAAATTCCTTGTATCATTTTTTGATACATGCTGTCTCCATGAAAGAAAATATATTGTAAAAATATATTAATAATCAAGAATATAGAATGAAAGACCTACTATATACCTCCCTCCTAAGTACTTTCCCTTTAAGGATACTTTGGGGTTCAACTTTGCCGTGGTTAGACACTGTGGGTGAAACACTGAGTTGGAAACTTCACAGATGAGGTAAGTAATTGGGTGTATTTCAAAGCTGGAATTCATCAACAACTAGCTTTGTCATCCTGTAAATGTCTTTTGGTGTCAACCCCTTTGCCCCATGGCAGCCTGCAGCAGTTTGTGCTTCTAAGGTTGATGCTGGTATAAAAATCTCTCAGCTTGGGTAGGCTGTAGACAGGAGGAAGGCAAAGGATGCATACCAACTGCAGGTCCTCATCATGCTGGCCAACTCTCCTGATCCTGCATTTCTCAACAAAATCTCTCTTTTGCATAACTCCAGTCTAATAATTCTCATTGAATCACATAGAAGAGTCTATTCATGGGGCTAGTCTGGCAGTTAGCATTCTCCAGTGGATTTTTACGTTTTGCAATCAACTTCATATATTTGAATATAGACTTCTCTTGAAATCATCGTTCATTCAGGTCCTTTTAAGTTAAATGTCTTTAATTGCTTCTTTTAAGGTTTTTCTGTTTTTTTTTTTTTCCTAGATAATTTCATAAGATATATAGAAAAGGAGTTAATTCCAATTCATGGCGACCCTATGTGTTACAGAGTAGAGCTTCTCCGTAGGGTTTTCTTGACTGTAATCTTTATGGAAGCAGATTCCCAGGCCTTTCTTCTATAGCTCTGCTGGGTGGTTTGAACTGCCAACCTTTAGGAAGATATACCCAGCCTCAAATCCATGTCAGGGAAGCAGTAGAAAAAGTGAATGGATTTGGAACCACCTTGGGTGAATAAGACACGGGAGAGCACTGAAGTGGGGAGGCTGGGGAAGGGGAGGTTATGTGAACATGTTCCATTACTCTTGCCCCAACTCTAAATTGGCTCTGTCATTATGGTGGCCATTTTGACAATGAGAAATATTTCATGATGAACTTAATTTTCTTATTTGAAAATGGGAATCATGACAGTATCTACTCCTAGGGATACTTTGATATTCAGATGAAATAACGGATGTTAAGAGGGGTAGCATTAAGCTTCTCATTCTGTAAGGGCTCAATAAGTATTAGCTATTCAGCTATTATTATTTTCTCTCAATTCTAGAATTCTGTCATTTAAATCTTTCTCATTTGGTGTTTCTAAATAACATCTCATGACTATGCTAATATGCTATGTGGTTCTAGAGTTCCAGCATTATGGTGAAAATATTAGAAACCTTTCCTGAGTCAATGGTGCTTTCTAGGACGAAACTAGAGATACCTACCTGGAATGTATCTAATTCCAAAGAAACCATCTGAGGTAAGAGGTGGGGATGGGAGGAAACATTTTAGACATTAACCTTGATTGAATAAATTTCCCAAACATCCAGTTATGACATATGAAGAACATACGTTTAGTCAAAATGGAATGAACAAAGTATAGGAAAAGCTCCTTCCGATTATGTCTAAACATAAACCTCAGTAGCATTTACCCAAGAAATGCAGGACTTCAGAATCAAGTGTAACTCTCATAAGTGCTTTATTCACGAAGGCTCTTTTGCCCTTTCCTTTTAGAATTCTTCCTTCACATGGCTCTCTCTGTGTCATCCTCCAGTGACCATCTGCTCTTATACAAGGGGATACACAGGGACTGGCCCACAGACCAGCCAGAGCAACTTGTAACAGCAAAGCAAGATGCTGAATGAAAGCTTGAGTAGGGGCAGAGGAGAAACATGAATTCCTTTGCAGAGCTAATATGGTTCTGATTAAGAACAAGGGCCCTGAAGTCAGACAGACCTGAGTTTGAATCTCAGTTCGAACAGTAAAGTTGTGCATAAATTTAGGCATGATGTATAATGGTGTGAGAAACCATCTATTTCACAGGATTATAATAAAGAGGAAGGGAAATAATGCCTGCAGAGTGCCTCATACAGTGGCCAGCATAGAGTAAGCATTTAATAATCAGTAGCCATTGTTATTTTTTCCTCAAAATCTTTTGTTTCTGGTCTCCTAGTGTTCATGAAAGTCAATTTTGTACAGACTCCGTGGCAGGACTATGGAGGAGAAAAATGGTATGAACAATTAAGACAACCCTCCAATCAATCAACCCTCCAACAGAGATGTTTTTTGTTTTAAAATATCCACATTGTCCATATCACTTAACTTACTCAGGTAATTGCCAAATCTATACTTGACTTCTATGCAATTAGAAAATATTTGAAAATTGTATGTATTGCACACAAACACACACAAATACATATATATATATGTATACTTTTTATAGAATTTTACTCATCTGTTCTCTTCTATGACTTCCCCTATAACCCTGTGAGGTATGTTTTATATTATCCCATTTTACGGTTACAGAAAAATGGAACACAGAGGAGCATCCTAGCTGGGCCAAAGGCCTTGCACTTGATTGAGGATAGAGTTGGGGTGTTGCCAACCCCTTTCCCGTTCTCCCTCTGTACCGCTCTGATGAATGGAGTGAAATGCACTACAACTTGGCTGGCTAAAGAAGTCCTAGCTGAAACGTAATCAGAGGAGAGGAATCCTTGGAAGCAGAATGTCTGAAATCCAGTTAATAGTTAAAACCCCGTTAGGCAACTTACCCCTTGATTGATGGCAGGAATTGCTGTCACTGCCCCGTCTAGCCACTTTACAAACAGCAAGGATGTTAGCAAGAGCTTGCTGTGAATGCTTCCCAGGGGAGCAGTGATTGCTTTGGATGGATTCTGCTGTGCAGTTTGCTGGCATGAGGAACCTGTAGTCAGACAATTGGAGGTGGCAACCATTTTCGAATAACCACCTCAGGCTTTTGACACCTTACTTTCTGGCACTGACTAGCAAAGTTTTTCTTTATGCTACTTCATGCTACTTGTCAAGTCAAGCTGTTTGTCTAATTTTGCTGGGAAATCTGATCCTGCCAGTCAAATCATTCACCTCAGTGGGATCCATTGTGCATCCTGCAAAGTGCTCAAGGAGGGTTCTGATCATCTCTGACAGGCAAACAGTGGAGAGAAGTTTTGAAAAACGGCCCCATTTTCACAGCTTTTCCGTCGTCTGTGGTTCCATGGTGTTTGAAATCAGGATGTGGTCCTCAGTTAATGACATGAGGAAACACTTTGCTGTTCAAATTGCCTACTTGGCTTTCCTGAACCTCACATGGACTGCCTTCATCCTGTTTCAAAGGCCCTACACTCTGTGTTCGTTCCTCTCCACTTTCTGTGCAGGCCTTCCTCTGGTTTGTGGGCGAAGCACTTCACCTTTTTCCTTTAAGCTGCATATCCAGCCGCCGTGAGAGAGACTTTTTGTGGGTGGCGTCTGCTATCTGTTTCTCATCCAACCCCAATCTCAGGCTTGCTTTCCCTGTTTTGAAACCTAAAGTAGCTCTTCTCCAATTTGTCTATAGCTTTCTCTTTCAACTCTCCCTTCTTCATAGTAATTAAGCAGGAGTTGTGCTCCTTTTCTAAACTTTGATTCTGGAATTCCTTTATTCCTAAAAAGTTATGTTTACAAGATTAACGAGCTTGGTATTGATTTGATGACTTCATAAACTCCAGATTCCTTGATGGTTAAGGATTTTGCAAAAAAGTTTGCTTAAAATCTCTGTTAATCTACCTGAATTTCCTTCTAAAGGCAGTTACATGCAATGCCTCTTAAAACTAATTCTCTGAATTTGCAGTTTGGCAGCTTCCTACAGGGACTCTGGAGGGTTAATAAACCATGGGGATTAGATATTCATATGGGATGT
The DNA here is from genome assembly GCF_000243295.1 of Trichechus manatus latirostris. Lineage (NCBI taxonomy): Eukaryota > Metazoa > Chordata > Mammalia > Sirenia > Trichechidae > Trichechus > Trichechus manatus. The sequence continues at coordinate 21,121,221 of NW_004443961.1, forward strand.
ATGAAAGCCCCACCTAGGTAAATACTACTGAATACAAGGAAGGATAGAGTTTTTTGTTTATCTACCAGCAGAGACCCATAAAATGCAACTTTGGGGTCAGTTACTGCAGAGAACTTTCTTTCTTCCTCTAGATTATATTATATTCACATAAAAACACAGTAGTTTGTTTTTAGCCTGCAAACACCACATTTGTTTCTTATCTGGGTAGATAAGACAGCCTTATAGATTTGAAAGATTTCATCAGCTGCTGCTGGGAAGTTTTTCTTGAGTTAGTTAAGATCCTGTGAAGCTTTGACTGTGACATTTCACTAGGGGCAGTTTGTAATGAAAGCTACTTCAGTCTGGGGATGAATGATGATTTTGGTCCTCACAGCATGGTGGGGGGCACTGGTAGCCAGATAAGGGGAATCTCCTTGTTCATATTTCTGACTTTCTCACAAACTTATAAACTTTATTGAAGGACTGATTGCCTCTCCCACTAAATATACAAATATTAAGTTTTTATCAACCAAGATATAAAATTATAAGCATTTCTTTACTTTTTCCAGTGCCCTTGAAGTTGTTAAATCTAGTCTGGAGCTTCCTGAGGGCATGAACTGTGTTGGACTCAGTCACTGTCTGATCTCCAGAGCCTTACACAGTACCTGGGACAGAGTCAAACCAAAAACCAAATCCATTGCCATCAGGTCGATTCTGACTCATAGTGACCCTATAGGACAGAGTAGAACTGCCCATAGGGTTTCCAGGGCTGGTAGATTTGAACTGCCGACCTTTTGGTTAACAGCTGATCTCTTAACCACTGCACCACCAAGGCTCCTGGAACATAGAAGGCACTCAATAAATGTTTGTTGAATGAATGAGAAGATAGAACCAGAATGATACTTTAGTGGCTTAACTATATACTTTCAGGATAATGGAGTACTTGAAAAAGGACAGTGATGACAAGCTTCTGAAAGGAGATGAATGGCATATTTAATGCTTCCCAAGAAGAAAGAATTGAGCGTCTATCACGTCTATCTAGGTTTTCAATTACAGAAGCATTGAGAATTCCCTGTGGCTAAATACTGGTGAATCTTTCAGGCAAGTTGAAGGCCTAGACTGCCCTAGTGGACATCAATACTCCCATGGAGCACTTGCTATGAAGAAAAGTGTGGGCTTGGTGTCTTTTCATCAAAACTTCTAGAATTTGGCTGACTGCCTGGCTTTTCCCAGGACATTAGTCAGCCCACAAATCCCACATTTGTTTGTTCAGCTCAGAGCAAGTGAATGCTGCCATTCTCCCATCTCCTTTGTTAGCAGATGCTTTGTTAACCTGAATTGAGCTCTGTATCACAAAACGAGATGACTAATCTTTTGGGGGTTCCCCCCTCCCAGGCTCTTGTATGAGCAACTGAGTCTGTAGACCACAAAGCCCCATGCTATAGTTTTTTCCTTATTCTGCCCTTTTATTTTGATGGTTCCACATTGTACTTAAAGAAACCAATACCTTCCAGAGTGTGGTTGAACTGGCGCCACCATTAAGAAGAGAAGATTACTGGACTTTATAGTGTTTCAAGACAATGTTAGTGGTAAAGGGAGGTTAAGTTGATTGTATTTATGTAGTCTTCCACCATGCATTTGCAATAGTCATCACCTTGCACTCTCAGAAAGTTTTCTAGCTCTGAATATTCGGGAGTGAAAGTACAGGAGGTAGGAATTGTCACACTAAACAACCAGTTTGATCACAGAGTTAATAATATGTGGTAGATCTGGAATATGAAGCTAAACAGAATACATGTTCTTAATCATTAGGCTATTTGTCTATCTGTAAATATCTATAAAGACTTAGACTTATAAAATTTTGAGAATTTATGTCACTGAATTGCCATTGGCCATGAAAAAATGATTAGTTTTGGAAGACAATTGTGATGCAGCACAGTGGAAAATAGAAGAGATAAAGGAAATCATAAAGCTTTACATTTTTGGCAAAGTGCTAAAGAGATGATTCTTTTCCAATGTTGAGTTCCATACTTCTGGATCTGATTCTGTGAAAATCTTTATTGAGCACCTACTTCATGTAAGACACTCTGCTACATTATGAAGGGTGGGAGCCTATCATATAGTTAAACTGGGTTACAGGAAGGATGAAGAAAGAATACACATAACAACAGTAGAAAGCAGAATAAAATATAGTATACAATGGGTTATGGAATATTATGGAGGCAGAGAGCATATTTTATTAGTGCAGCCAGCAAATGTATTACAAAGATGAAGACATTCTTGCTAAGTCTTGAAGAATATATGGGATTTTGATAGGTGAGAGGATACTCCAATGCAAGAGAATAGTAAGAGCAAAAGCCTGGTAGTGAGAAAGTGTAGGGGAATTGTGAGCATTGCAACTTAAGACAAACCAAAAACCCATTGCCATCAAGTTGATTCTGACTCATAGCAACCCTATAGGACGGAGTAGAACTGCCCCATAGGGTTTCCAAGGCTGTAATCTTTATGGAAGCAGACTGCCACGTCTTTCTCCCATGGAGTGGCTAGTTGGTTTGAACCACTTAAGATAGAGGCTGGGAAATAAAGGATGATTGGTTTATATTGTGCAGAGTGAGCAATGTGGACAAAGTTGACTATTTCCTCTTCCTTGAACCACTGTTTTCTCCAGAGTCACCACACCCTCCTGGCTTTGTACCGACCTCCCTGGCCACTGCTTCTCAGCCTCCTTTTCTGGGTCCTCTTCCTCAGCCTAACGCTATATGCTGAAGGACAGTAGAATCAGTATTTAGCTTTCTTCTCTACACTTTCTTCTAAGTTGCTATCATTTAGATATTTTAAAATATGACCTATATGCCAATGACCTCCAAATTGGTAACTTTTCCCATGGCCCTTGCCCTGAACTCCAGACTGTATATTAAACTGTCTACTCAACATCTTTACTCAAATGTCTAAATTCCTAACCCCAAATCAGTATCCTTGATTCTTTGCTTCCCACCTTTGCTGGAAATCCTGCTCTTCTACCAGTCTTCCTCATCGTAGACAATGGGCACCCATCTACCCAGTTGTACAAGCTCCCCCCAAATTAGGAGCTATTCTAGATTTGGCGCTTTCTCTCATCCTTACCATATAACAAATTATTTTGAGTGGCCCTCTACCCCAGCCCAAACAGATGACTACTGTTTTTTATTATGTCTAAATGTAGTAATATATGCCTCTAAATAATGTACATGAAATACTTTGATAAAAATAAATATTAAATAAACAAGATTAATTTTACAGAGATTGTCTCTTGATTCCTTTCGGGAGTGAAATTGTCCAGAAGAGCCATGTACTCTATATTGAGTGAAAGCATAAAATTTGAGGCACTTAGTTTGTGGAAAAACTTTGACTTCTGACTAGGGCCCTGACTTCATCCTGTAACTTGATATAAAATTAAGACTCCATCTTGTCTTTTGACCATTGTCATGAATCTATTTCTACTTTTCTGTCTCTGAAAAACATGTTTATCAGATATTATAATTTGTTTCAAGGAAACTCTTAACACAACTTGTGGTTTATTACAAGATAATCAGCCAGTCAGAATTAAGCTTGTGGTTTCTTATAAGGAATCAACCAGTCAGAAACAAACTATTATAGTTTCTTTACTTAAGGTACTTATAATATATTATAGTAAGTATAAATGTTAGCATACTTGTGTGGTATATATCCAATCAAGGTGTAATTAGTACAACATTCATTGATGTTCCCATAACTGCTCTCCCCATGTTCCTTTTTTGAGAGTATAATTTCTTTATACTTTCCCCTATTCCTTGGGACACTGATTTCACTTGTGAGACTTACTTTCACTCTGAGTTCGGTGCTTCCCCAATTTATAAATTGTGTGTTGTGTGCTTCAATACCAAAAAAAAAAAAAAAAAAAAAAAAAACCCATTGCTGTCGAGTAGATTATGACTCATAGCGACCCTATAGGACAGAGTAGAATTGCCCCATAGGGTTTCCAAGGAGTGGCTAGTGAATTCGAACTGCCGGTCTTTTGGTTAGCAGCCTAAGCTCTTAACCACTGTGCCACCAGGGCTCCGTGTGCTTCAATAGAACCTCTAAAATCATTTATTTTGCAGATTACTTACTTAGCAGTTAAGCCATTTTGACAATATTTTCACGTACTCTTGGATTCTTTCCTCCCATATTCCAAAAGAGCCTTCACATTCTCTTGCCTTGCAGACCCAGGTGCTATAGATTAGGTGTACAAAAACATATCCCTGTATTATCGGTTACATAGCAAAAAAAAAAAAAATTATGAAAATGATAAAGCTAATAATATTACTAATAACTAGCACATATTAAGCACTGCCATAAACTGTAATAAGAACTTTACAGTCACTGATGATTTAAACCTTAGGTTGACCCTAAGGGATGGATACTATTATTGTTCTTATTTTAGAGATGAAGAAGCACTGGTTTACCCACCCAAGGCCACACAGTTGGGAAGTGGCAGAACTAGGACATGATCCTATTTCTGTCAGACTCCACAGCCTGAACTTATAACCAAAAATACTATAAAATTCTGAGACTCTAAGCAAAGAGTCCCTTGGCTGGTCACACTCAGGAAGACATAAAGATATAGCTCTAGGAAGATAATCTCGTGTCGAAAATTTATCCTGTTGACTTCACCTCTCCATAGGCCTCGTGATTTATTCTTACTGAATTTTCAAGTTTACATAATTTTGGGGGATGTTGAAAAGCTGCCACTCAATTATTTTTTTCCCCCTTATAACAGACACTTTCACTGATATCAGAAGTGAAAAGAGAGAGTTTTCAAATGGTGCTGGCAAAACTGGATGTCCATCTGTAAAAAAATGAAACAGGACGCATACCTCACATCATACATAAAAACTGACTCAAAATGGATCAAAGACCTAAATATAAAACCTAAAATGGTAAAGATCATGGAAGAAAACTTAGGGACAATGCTAGGGCCCTAATACATGGCATAAATAGAATACAAACCATAACTAACAATGCACAAACACCAGAAGAGAAACTAGATAACTGGGAGCTCCCAAAAATTAAACACTTATGCTCATCAGAAGCCTTCACCAAAAAAGTGAAAGGACAACCTACAGACTGGGAAAAATTTTTGACTATGACATATCCAACGAGGGTCTAATCTCTAAAATCTACAGGCTACTTCAACATCTCAATAACAAAAAGACAAATAATCCATTTAAAAAATTGGCAAAGGATATGAACAGACACTTCACCAGAGAAGACATTCAGGTAGCTAAAAGACATATGAGGAAATGCTCACGATTGTTAGCCATTAGAGGAATGCAAATCAAAACCAAAATGAGATACCATCTCACCTCAACATTACCGGCACTAATTAAAAACAACAGAAAATAACAAATGCTGGAGAGGTTGTGGGGAGATTGGAACTCTTATGCACTGCTGGCAGGAATATAAAATGGTAAGACCACTAGGGAAAACAATATGGTGCCTCCTTAAAAAGATGGCAATAGAAATACCATATGATCCAGCAATCGCACTCCTAGGAATATATCCTGGAAAAATAAGAGCCATTACACAAATAGGCATATCACACCCATGTTCATCGCAGCATTATTCACAACAGCAAAAAAATGGAAACAACCTAAGTGCCCATCAACAGGTGAATGGATAAACAAACTATTGAACATACACACAATAGAGTACTATGCAACAATAAAGAACAATGATGACTCTGCGAAGCATCTCACAACATGGAGGAATCTGGAGGGCATTATGCGAGTGAAATAAGGCAATCACAAAAGGACAAATATTGTATGAGACCGCTATTATAAAAATCCAAAAAAAGGTTTACACACAGAAAAAAACAATCTTTCATGGTTACAAGGGAGGGGAGGGTGGGGAGGGAAAATCTCTAACTGGATAGTAGACAAGTGTTAACTTTGGCAAAGGGAAAGACAACACACAATATAGGGGAAGTCAGCACAACTTGACCAAGGCAGTCACAGAAGCTTCCTAGACACATCCAAATACCCTGAGGGACTGAGTTACTGGGTCTGAGGGCTGGGGACTATGATCTCAGGGGACATCTGGGTCGACTGGCATAACATAGTTCATGAAGATAATGTTCTACATCCTACTCTGATGAGTAGCATCTGGGGTCTTAAAAGCTTGCGAGTGGCCATCTAAAATACATATATTGGTCCCATCATGTTCAGAGCAAAGGAGAATGAAGAAAACCAAAGACACAAAGAAAATATTAGTCCAAAGGACTAATACACCACATAAACCACAGCCTCCACCAGCCTGAGCCCAGAAGAACTAGATGGTGCTCAGCTACCACCACTGACGGCTCTGACAGGCATCACAATAGAGGGTCCTGGACAGAGCAGGAGAAAAACGTAGAACAAAATTCAAATCCACAGAAAGACCAGACTTACTAGTCTGACAGAGACTAGAGAACCTCTGAGACTATGGTCATCTGACACCCTGCTAACTCAGAACTGAAGCCACTCCCGCAGTTCACCTTTCAGCCAAAGATTAGACAGGCCTATAAAGCAAACGTTAACACATGTGAGGAACATGTTTCTTAATTCAATAAACTATATGAGACCAAATGGGCAACACCCGCCGAAAAGCAAAGATGAGAAGGCAGGAAGGGACAGGAAAACTGGAAATGGGAATGGGAAACCTGGCTGGAAAGGGAAAGGGGGAGAGTGCTGACACACTGCGAGGATTGCGACCAGTGTCACAGAACAATTTGTGTATACATTTTTGAATGAGAAACTAATTTGCACTGTAAACTTTTACCTAAAATAGAATTAAAAAAAAAAAAAAAGTGTAAAGAGAGAAAACAGGGAGAAACATTAACCCAGCAAGTGGATGAAAAGGACTATCAGAAACATTTTCCAGGAGAAGGACACTGCTTTGTGGCCATTTGAATCTTTCTTTCTTTCTGAATTTGTCAGTGAGGACACCACAGAGGTCTGAATGTAAACAGAAGGAGGTTGAATCACTCAGAATAAACCAGGTTATGCTGTGGTAACAACTTCAAAATCTTAGTGGTTTAAAACACAGAGATTTATTCTCACTCATAGCATGTGCTCATTGATGGTCTAATGGGGGGGGGGCCTTGCTCACTGATGTCCCTTAGGAGCTCAGGTTGACAGAGCAGGCACCTTCTCAAACATTTTTGGTCACTATACCATATGTTATAAGGAGAACTGGTGGTGCAGTCGTTAAAGCGCTTGGCTGCTAACTGAGAGGTCAGTGGTTTGAACCCACCAGCCGCTTTGCGGGACGAAGATTGGCAGTCTAGATATGGCAGTTTGCTCCCATAAAGATTACACCCTTGGAAACCCTATGGGGCAGTTCTACTCTGTCCTGTACGGTCACTGTGAGTCGGAATCGCTGGTAACGGGTTTGGTTTGGGTATACCATATGTTAAAAAAAAAAAGCTTTGGAGGGCCTTGTACTAGAAATTAATGCCTGGTCTGGATGTGAAACATTACTTTTGTTTATAATTGATTAGCCAGAACTAGTCACATGGTCCCATCCAATCCAAAAGGTGCCAAAGGTGAACTGAAAAAGTTGGCAAACAGCACCAATGACTATAGATGTGAGCTCCATGTCTGGGACTCTTTGAATGACAATTCAGATATCCAAAGACATCCTTTCCTTTACTAGTCAAAAGGGAGAATAATAAAGACAATAAATGAACTCTTTCTTAATTCATTTGTACTTTCAAATCTGAAAACTAAATATGGGCTTATAAGAAAGTGAGAATTGAGAACTACGAGCCAAAAAAAGAAAAAAAAAAGATGTTTAAAATTCTTACAATTAATCCTGTTAGTCACCAACATGGACCTGAAATCACATAATCTGAAGTTGTTTAAAATGTATAATCAAGCCCATTAGCTAGCTACGAGTCATCTCTTAATAATATCTAGCTATTATTAAATAAAGAGTATTTCTGTTTAAAAGACTATTTGAAAACAAGAATTATGAATTAGATAATTTTTATTTTTTAGTATATTTTAAAAATAGATCTGTTTATCTGTTCCAGCCCTTACAAGATGTGTGACTTATTTTTCTCCTCTCTAAAGGGGGGTGTGTGTGTGGTAATTATAGGAAATACTTAATGTTGTGTAGATTAAATTTGCTAATATATGTAAAATATTTAACTTTATGCCTGACGTTTAGTAAGTGCTCAAAAATGTTAGCTATTCTTCTCATAAATATTACTATATGTAACAAATTCATATCCACAACTCCTTGTCTGTCAGTTTGTCTTATTGTGGTAGTGTTCGTGTTGCTGTGATGCTGGAAGCTATGCCACGAATATTTCAAATACCAGTAGGGTCGCCCTTGGTGAAAGGTTTCAGTGGAGCTGCCAGACTAAGACAGACTAGGAGGAAAGACCTGGCGATCTACTTCTGAAAAAAATTGGCCAGTGAAAACCTTATGAATGGCAGTGGAACATTGTCTGATATAGCACTGAAAGATGAGTGCCTCAGGTTGGAAGGCACTCAAAATGTGACTGGAGAAGAGCTGCCTCCTCAAAGTAGAATCAGCCTTAATGATGTGGATGAGTAAAGCTTTCAGGACCTTCATTTGCTGATATGGCACGACTCAAAATGGGAAGAAACAGCTGCAGACATCCATAATGAATAAGGAAGACTGAAGACGAATTGATGCTTTTGAATTATGGTGTTGGTGAAGAATGTTGAATATACCATGGACTGCCAGAAGAATGAGCACATCTTTCCTGGAAGAAGTACAGCCAGAATGCTCCTTAGAAGCGAGGATGGTGAAACTTCATCTCATGTATTTTAGATATGTTATTAGGAGGCACCAGCCCCTGGAGGAGGACATCATGCTTGGTAAAGGAGAAGGACAGCGAAAAAGAGGAAGACCCGCAATGAGATGGACTGACACAGTGGCTGCAACAATGGGCTCAAACATAGCAACGATTGTGAGAATGGCACAGGACCAGGCAGTATTTCATTCTGTTGTACGTAAGGTTGCTATGAGTTGGAACTGATTGGACTGAACCAAACAACAACAACAACATAACCTAAAGTAAAATCTCTACAAAAGAACTCTTCATGGATCAAACTAAGATAATCCCTTCACTAGAGAATGAATTTTAAGACAACCCTTTAGAGTCTCTAAACACCTGTCACTGATGTTCTGAGCAAAACAGGCCTGTGAAAGGAAGGTACGGGTGTAACTAGGCCAATGTCCACAGCTGGCACTGGTATTTCTATATCTCTGCTAACTCTTCCTCAGTTCTGGAGCTGGTTCAACTGCTGCCACCATCACCCTGGGACAATAAAAATGCATTTGAGCTCTATTGTAAGCATGGTGAATGAGTTTCTCTTTGTTCAGCTGATAAGTTAGAAGTTTCCAAAAGGTTCCTTAGGTATGCAATTAAAGATATTGCACTGTTGAAAAAGATATCTTTAGAACCATACAGGTTCCCAATAATAACCTCTTTTTTGGCCACAGTTTGGCTTGGGAGGTGCAATTTATGGTCTCTCTGAAGTACGTTTAGGTTGACATTATATTTGGGTCTGGTTCTGCTGAAATTATTTTTTCTTCTTTAGAGCCAGGGCTATGTCATTTGTAACTTGACAGGCTTTATTGGTACTAAATGAGGAAAGCATCCTCTTAGATGACTCCAAGTACCTTCCCTTGGGTTTGGGACCTGCAATTGAAACGGTCTCATTTGTATTTCTTGGAGATATCTTTGGTCCTGAAAGCTCCCTCGAGTGAGGCAGTATTCTCTAATTTCAAGCACAACTTTGGAGGCAGCGGGGAGTCTCAGTTGGCTCTGCCACCCACTAGTTGTGTGACGTTGTGAATTTCTTAACCTCTCTCAGCTTTAGTTTCCTTATTTGAACAGGATTATTGCTCATTATTTGAACAGGGAAACATGATTGAATTTGAGAGAAGGTTAAGTGATAATATTAGTAGAGACTGTTGATGAATTGGGTGAGGCAGAAGGAGGAGGTAAGGATAACTACCATGTTTCTATATCTATCAAGTGGGTGGTGGTGGTTCTAATGAGGAGGAGATAAGAGAAGTGATGTGTGTGTGAGAAAGAGAGAGAGAGAGAGAGAGGGAGAGAGAGGTAGATAACACGAGTTGAATTTTGGACATGTGGGTTTGAGGTACTTTCTAGATGTGTAAGTGGAAATATTGAATTGAAGTTACAATGGTGCTTAAGAGAGAAGTCTGGACTCAAAATAGAGATTTCAAAGTCCTTTGCATAAAGAAGGCAACTGAAGCTATAGAAGTACTTGAGATCTACCTTTAAAAATGAGAAGAGAAGAGAGCCTAGGGCAAGTAGTGAGAACGTCTCTATTTATTGTTCTCATAGGGAAAGTGGAGTACGCTTTAAAAGAAGTTAGCTTTTATGATACCACACTCCACTGCTTTTCCTTTTACCTTTCTGGATATCAGTTTTCTCAATGAAGAAGGTTATGTTATCGGCTTAGAGTGAAGGGGGCAGGCTTTGAGAGAGTACTTCAATAGAGATGTATAAGTTTAAAATAATTACCAAGGAGAATGGGAGAGTTGGTCAAGAAATAGTAATAAGATTGAGAAGTACTGAAGTCCTGAGATCAGAGACCATATCCCTGTTGTGACAATAATCTGAATGGTTATAACATTTTTACTTAGGAGTGCTCAGCCTTCCAGATGTTGAGATGGCATTGATCTTGTGGTGGGAGTTTGCCAGGTGCATGCAATATAGAGAGAGCCATGCATAGATTTGAGGGTGCTGGTGAGCAAGTGTTCAGATGGTCAAATACTTGTAGTCAGTTTAAGGAAAAGCTGATGATGGACGGTGAGGAAATAGAGACCCAGGAGCTGGAGGACTCAATGAGTTTGAAGAGCAGGTGTGTGCAGGCAAGCACCCTGAGACTATGGGAGGAGAGGCTGCTGGGTCACAAAATGGGATATTTGCAGATGATATTTTGGGTGTGGAACCATTCTTATTGATGACAAGTTTCAGGATGTATTCCTGGAAGTGTGGGGGAACATAAGGTGAGTGAAGGTGAGATTTGTTATTATATATTTGAGGTCAAGGAATAGTAAATTGAAGGTATTGGATGGATTGCCCATAAAGACACTGAAATTATAGTGTTTGGCTGGCACCTGGGATGATCCTCTTTTGTGATTATGTCGTCTTGATGTGGACTGTCATTTTTCCCCAAAGTCTGAGCAGTTCCCTCAGCAGCTTTGCATGACCAGAAGCTCCATCTCCGTGTCTTTCTATTTCAAAGCCCAGACTCCCTTCTATTTCAAAGCCCAGACTCCCTTCTAGGCCACCCACTAAGTTCCTTCTCTCTGGCTTAGGAATGCCTCCAGCTCCTGGTTCCTTTGCAGAACTGAGCTGACTGACAGGCTCTAAGCAAAGGTTGCCAACCTAGTCGAATTTTCCAGGTTCCCGTTGATGATTTGACAAGAAGGTATCGATGGAAATGGGTTACTAAGCTCTGAGAATCGCAACTTTATGATGTCTGAAGTCTTTTATGAAGAAAGGCAGATATGATTCTGTTCAAGGAAAAGGCATTCCTTTATTAATAGCCCCCCACTTCCCACTGGAATTTAACTGAGACTGTACTTGAGATTTCAGATGCTGGATTTTTTTGAAAGGGAAGAGGAAGCTTCTGTGATGGAATAGACATTTTTTAGGGTAGTTCCCAAGAAGTAGGTTCATTACTTTTCTACTGATGGTGATTTTGTTCTCCATGGGCTGGGGTCACATCCCCTGGAGTAAAGGGGTCCACCTGTGTCAGTTACTCAGCACAGTACTGCACATCTGGTCAGCTGTTAAGAGGTACACACATTATTTTTAGTAAAAATGTGATTCAGTCTTGAGGGAAATAACTATGCTATAAGTTCTTTTTATTCACTTAGTTTACAATATTCCCTGATGCATTCTTCTTCTATTCAGAATTTATTTATACCCTTGGGCATATGGGCCTCAGGAGACCCCATGGACACAGAAGTTTGTTGAACAATCACTGATTTTATTTGCAGTTTTAAATGCTTCCTTGGCAAGCTGACTATCCCTCATACTTCCTTTCTCTAATAGCTTATATTGAATTCTCTCTAACTCTCTGATATTATCCGTTTGAGTCACCTCAAGATCTTTTCCATTTCTAGAATTAGCACCATTTGCATCTACCAGGCAAACATTACCTTGTACATAAGAAAAACTTCCTCTGTATCCTCCCCAAATTGAATCAGACTACTCCACATTCCTCTTTCCTTGTTATACCTAAGAACAAGAGCAAATGAGTTCTGGCCCTCATGGCGTTTACAGTCAATCAAGGAAGGCGGGCATTGAACAAGTGATTACAGGTATGAGAAGTGTTAGGGAAGGGAAAGTTCAGGATGCAAGGGTGTATAACCTAATTTGGGAGATCATGGGATGCATCCCTGGGGAACTGTGAGCTGATGGAAAACTCAGATTTGACTAGGTGAAATTGGGGGATCAGGGAGGCAGTGATAGAAGGGCATTCCAAGCAGCTAGAGAAGTATGTACCGAGCCTGGATTTAAGAGAGCATGGTTCATTCATGGAACCAGAAGAAGGAGTTTCCGTAGCAGAAGTGTGAGGGTGTAGCTCTTAAGAAGCTTTATTGGTAGTCATCTGCCGAAAAAGACTCTTTTCCAGGGGCATAGTGTGTGGTCTCTAAGTGGCTTTGCAATGACAATAACATCAGTATTGCAATACTGAATGAGCTCTTTCAGTAAATATGGTTACATACTTTCTGAATTTGTTTGTTTGTTTTTCCCCAAGTCATGGACAATCAAACGAAACATCATCAAGCTTGGATAGTATCTCTCAGTATGTTCCTTGGTTTAGAGAAAGACTGGCAGTAAGCTAATGGTTAATGTATTAAATGAGCTCTAATAAGTAGTAGCCACATCCAAGTCAGTACTGCGGCCTGCTAGGCTGAGCTTTCCCTGGGCTGCAATGAATCATGGGAACGATCCCAGGGACCAGAGGCAGATTACCCAATAAGCAAGGTAAGTTTACTAATTTGTGCTTACTAATCTGTAGTGAACAATTTCACATGGTTGTCACCATATCAACCCACGTGAAATTGTTCACTACAGATTAGTAAGTAGGCACAAGTCAGCCATGTTTACGTTAATTACTAGGTAATCTGTCCTCATTAGGGATTGTAAATTTAAAAAGAGGCTTTGATTTCATAGGAAGGTGCTATGTATGGCGTTGGGAGAGAGACAGATGCCAGCCATGCCTAGAAGCAGAATTTTGATGTGGTAAATAAGTGTGAAATTGTTCGCTACAGATGATCTGGTAAACAAGGTAAGTTTATCTTGCTTACTGCATAATCTGCCCCTGCCAGGGACCCACACTTTGGCGGGGGGAGAGGAGGGCTCATTCTTGCTAGCAGCTACAGATGCCATCAGCTTATTTATATACTTTCATAACCAAGGCAAGGACAATAGCATGCTTCTTCTCATTGCTTGTTCCTTTTCCTTTTCTAGGCTTTTTCAGATGCTCGTTTAAATTTCATTCTCCTTGTGTAAAATAATGAGGTGGGAGACAGGTAGGGCACGCAGAGTGATAACCTCACACCTAAGTCTGTGTCCTGCAGCTCCCTAATAAGTCTTTGCACCCTACACTCTTACAGCAGAATAACCTCTGTCTAGCCATGGGTAATGTAGGACATGCAGGCAAATTATGATTAGTGAACATATTCCAAAAACACAAATTTACCACCATAGCTGAAGAATATTGAAAGCAACACAGATTGTACACTTAAACTCTATTAAAATGTTTCAGCATTCTCATCAGACAAATGCTAGGAAATGGGAGGGAGAGATGTATATGACTATCTAGGAATCGGGGAACCTGTTCTCTAATGTCCAGGTGCCTCAGATTTAGATGTGGTGGGATTCTATTCATACTGTGGGAACCAAATAAACACTCTTGTCCTGACAATGGTTAGAAATAAGGATCAATTCTACTTCATGAAAATATAAGACTATACATTATATTCACTATTTTCAGCAAGTTGGAGTAGGGGGTATGGGAAGGAGATGCATCAACTTGTGTTTTAGGGGACAGGATGGGAGTCAGCAAGGTTCTAGTTCAGAGGAACTAGAGTCATTGATGAATTGATTGATTCAGCAGAATTTATTGAATGACTGCTATGTTTCAGGCACTGTATTTGGCCCTGGGGACACAAAGAGGTATAAGGTATGGTCCTTGCATTCTAAATACACTAGTCCATTGAAAAAACATGTAAACAAATGGATATTATACAATATCGTATGTAATCCAATCTGGGTAGGTAGGAAGGGCTAAACACAGTTGAGCTGTCAATTTCACTTGAGGAGAGGTTATAATGTACAAATGTTTGAGTCGAATCTTGAAGAATGAATAAGCATTTTCCAGAGAGATAAGGAAGGATAAGGGCATTCCAGGTAGAGAAAAGGGATTGTACAAGGGCAAAGCGACATGTGGCAGCAGAGCGCATCGAGGAAACTACAATCCAGCAGGGCTGAAGTGGGGCACATGCGGACGTGCTAGTTACTAGTCCCGCCATGGTGGTGGCAGGGTAACAAATGCCTGCCTCTGTGCACAGAGAGATGCTAAGTTTCCTCAAAACAGTTCATATATTAACAGGAAGAAGAGCTCTACTATGGATTGAACTGTGTCCCCTCAAAAATATGTGTTGAAATCTTAACCCCTGTACCTGTAAATAAGGAGTCCTAGTGGTGCAGTGGTTAAGCGCTTGACTGCTAGCTGAAAGGATGGCAGTTTGAACCCACTCAGCAGCTCTGCAGGAGAAAAGACCTAGCAATCTGCTTCCATAAGATTACAGCCTTGGAAACCCTGTGGGGCAGCTCTACTTGAAACCCAAGGGTTTCCAAGATCCTGTAGGGTTACTGTGAGTTGGAATTCTCAAAGGCAATGGATTTGGTTTTTGGCTTGGTACCTGTAAATATGGCCCTGTTTGGAAATAGGGGTTTTTCTTTCATTATGTGAATGAGGTCATACCAGTGTAGGGTGGATCCTAAACCTAACCACTTCTGAGTTATAAAAAAAACTAGAATAGACACAGAGATACACATAGCAGAAAGAGATAACCAAGGAACACCAAGGAACCCCAAGGAATGTCAAAGTTTGCTAGCAGCCGCCAGAAACTAGGAGAGAGGCCCATAGAAAGAATTGCAATAGCTAAGACCCTGATTGAGAATTTTAACCTCCAGAACTGTGGGAAAATGAACTTCTATTCTTTAAAGCCACCCACCACTTATGGCATTTCTGTTATGGCAGCACTGTGTAACTAAGACAAGCTTATAGAATCAGAATAGATATGTAAGTGACTAGGAGACACTTTGCCCAGTAAAGTTGTTGATTTTGCCTGACCAGCATTTCTTCTTTCCTCTGATAACCGTACCCTGATTTCTCTATGGGGCGTCACTACGTTACCCACTCCAGGCCTGTGTGCTTCTGGTGGAGTTGACAATTCTTTCTGTTTCCCATCACGATGATCCCCATTTGGTTCAAAGCATGTGATGTAGGCCTGACCAGTCAGATAATCATAGTCATCTGTACAGTGATTGCATTAAAATAAAAAACCAAAAACCTGGTGCTGTTGAGTTGATCCCGACTCATAGTGACCCTGCAGAACAGAGTAGAACTCCTCTATACGGTTACCAAGGAGTGCCTGGTGGATTTGAACTGCTGACCTTTTGGTTAACAGCCATAGCTCTTAACCACTATACCACCAGGGTTTCTGTGATTAGATTAGTGAAGAGCAAATTACCCAAGCACGGATAATGAGCCAAAATGAGACTTTTGCAGTGACTGCTGAGAGAGAAGCAGGTGCTCTTTCCCAAAGGATTTGAATTTAGGATGATATAGACCTAAAGTAGCTGGCAGCCATCTTGTGACACATGGGGCCTATAAGCAGAGCTAATGTGGAGGAACACAGCTGACACAGATGGGAGAAGACTAGGCCCTGGTGACACTAGGCCCTGGACTAAGCCATGTCTGAAACATGCCTATTTCTGAACTCTTCATTTACAAAAGATGAAAACTTATTCTTTTTATGATTGTCATATATATAACATTTTGTCATACACATGTATATATATATATATACATGTGTATGACAACATTAACAATAACAAATAATTAGTACATTGGTTATTGTTGTTAGGTGCTGCTGAATCAATTTCGACTCATAGCAACACCATGTGACAGAGTAGAACTGCCCCATAGGGTTTTCTAGGCTGAAATCTTTATGAGAGCAGATTGTCAGGTCTTTCCTTTCATGGAGCTACTGGTAAGTTCCAACCACTGACCTTTTGGTTAGCAGCTGAGTGCTTAACCATTGAGCCACTAGGTCTTGGTCTCCCTCTCTCTATTTTTTCATCCATTACAACCTAACAGATATAGCTGGCCTATTCATTTTTTTAAATTGAACTTTAGATGAAGGTTTATAGAACAAGCTAGCTTTTCATTAAACAGTACATATATTGTTTCATGGCATTGGTTAACAACCCCATGACACATGTCAGTACTCTCTGTTCTCCACCTTGGGTTCCCTATTACCAGCTTTCCTTTTGCCTCCTGCCTTCTAGTCCTTACTCTTGGGCTGGTATCCCCCTTTATTCTTGTTTTGTCCTATGGGTCTTTCTAATCTTTGGCTGAAAGGTGAACCTCCAGAATGACTTCATTACTGTGCTAATAGGGTGTCTGGGGGCCATACTCTCGGGGTTTCTCCAGCCTTTGTCAGGCCAGTAAGTCTGAGCTTTTTTTTGTGAGTTAGAATTCTGTTCTACATTTTTCTCCAGCTCTGTCTGGGACCCTGTATTGTGATCCCTGTCAGAGCAGTCTGTGGTGGTAGCTGGGCACCATCTCGTTGTACTGGACTCAGTCTGGTGGAGGCTATGGTAGTTGTGGTCTATTAGTCCTTCGGACAAATCTTTCCCTTGTGTCTTTAGTTTTCTTCATTTTCTCTTGCTCCTGAAAGGGTGAGACCAGTGGTGTATCTTAGATGGCCACTCACAGGCTTTTAAGACCCCAGATGCTACTCACCAAAGTAGAATGTAGAACATTTTCTTTATAAACTGTGTTATGCCAATTGAGCTAGGTGTTCCCTGAGACCATGGTCCCCACAGCCCTCAGCCCAGCAATTCAGTCCCTCAGGGAGTCTGGATTTGTCCATGGAGCTTCCATGAGCTTACCCTGAACAAGTTGTGCTGGTTTCCCCAGTATTGTGTACTGTCTAACCCTTCACCATAACTACCACTTATCTATTTAGTGTTTTTCCACCCCGACCCCTCACCTCCCTCGTAACCATTGAAGATTGTTTCTTTTTGTGTGTAAACTTTTTCATGAGTTTTTACAGTAGTAGTGTCATACAATATTTGTCGTTTTGTGATTGACTTATTTCACTCAGCATAATGCCCTCCAGATTCATCCATGTCGTGAGATGCTTCGCAGAGTCATCATTGTTCTTTATGGTTGCATAGTACTCTATTGTGTGTATGTTCAATAGTTTGTTTATCCATTCACCTGTTGATGGGCATCTAGGTTGTTTCCATCTTTTTGCTATTGTGTACAATGCTGCCATGAACATAGGTGTGCATATGTCTATTTGTGTGACAGCTCTTATTTCTCTAGGATATATTCCTAGGAGTAGGATTGCTGGATCATATGGTATTTCTAGCTTTCTAAGTAAGTGCCATATCATTTTGCAAAATGGTTGTACTGTTTTGCATTCCCACCAGCAGTGCATAAGTGTTGCAATCTCCCCACAGCCTCTCCAACATTTGTTATTTTCTGTTTTTTTGATTAGTGCCGGTAATGCCATGGTGAGATGGTATCTCATTGTGGTTTTGATTTGCATTTCCCTAATGGCTAGTGATGGTGAGCATTTCCTCATGTGCCTGTTAGGCTGGCCTCTTCATTTTGTAATTCACATTACTAATACCCAGCAAGGTAAAGTAACTCACTCACCAAGTGGCTGGTTAACAGCTGAGACTAAAACTCTGGTCTCTTGGCTCATAGGCCATGCTTAGAAATATCCAGCATTTTTAAAACATTTGCATGTGAGGGCCTAAATATACATACACATAGAAATCTATTTTGCAATAGGCACATATTTGAAAGTATGATTGTATCTAGTTTAAAAATGACATTTCTAAGTGATGATGTTGTAGAAAGAACATTGAACCAAGAGTTTGGCATTCTGGGTTCATGGTCCACTTTGGCCACTAATTATCTTTGTGACCTTGGGCATATCTCTCTGGGCCTCCGTTTGCCCATGTGACTAAACCCTCATCAACTTCTATAATTCTAAACACAAGCACACTCACTTTTTAGTTTTCCACTGTGGCTTTTCCACATTGCTGCATACCCTGTGGAAATCTTCCTTCTGAATTGTTTTTGATACTATTGAGTTGTTTTGTTGTTAGGTGCCGTCGAGTCAGTTCCAACTCATAGTGACCCCATGTGCAACAGAACGAAAGACTGCCCGGTCCTGCGCCATTCCTTAAAATCGTTGCTATGCTTGAACCCATTGTTTCAGCCATTGTGTCAATCCATCTCATTGAAGGTCTTCTTCTTTTTCGCTGACCCTCTACGTTACCAAGCATGATGTCCTTATTGGGTACAACTCCACAAATACTTATTAAGCACTGATTATGGGCGAGGTGTTGCACAAGTGAATAGTTATTTCTATTCAGCATAACTTACTTTTGTATTCTCAAATGCAATCTGATATTGTTTGTAGCCCCAAGCATCAAGCAGTGTCTTTTAATCCAGGAATGTGTGATGCAAAATAAGAGCAAGACAGTAAACTTTCACTAAAGCACTATAAAAAATTAAAAAACAAATAAGTAAAATAAGTTAAAAACAAAACAAAATAAGAGCAAGATTAGAGAGAGGGCTAGGTTGTCACTTGTGTCAATCTGAGACGTGATGCTGTAAGTGTCCAGCAGCCGGAGGAAGGGACAGAGCAGAATTCTGAGCAGCGCAAGGGAATTAGGAACCAAATGTATGTACAACAGCACATTCTCATCCAAATGGAACTGGTTTAGTATAAGTCTTTAGAAAGTCTGCACTTTGGGTTCATTAAGGGTGATTGCCTTCGAGGCTTATAACAATTTGCTAACAATTTACTTTGCATGACATTATAAGCACTTACTTGCTTGCTGGATTCTTTTGGAAAATCTTTTTGTAATTGTAGTAATTAATTTGGTTACTACAACTTTCTGGCTTGTATTTCCTAGCTTGTATAAAGACAAGCTGTGGTCTCTATCTTAGCCTATCCATGTTTTGAGTGGCATCATTGGGCTGGACGATCACCCTGGAACTCAACCACCTTACTTGAGGAGGGTAGCTGGACAGAGCCAGGTTCCATTTCCTCTCTATCTATTTCTACCTGGGTGACCCTGTATACATAACTTTAAGTTCTCCAAGCCTTAATTTTCTCCTCAGTAAGATGGGGATAATCATATCTCTCTCAAAGGGTTGTATAATGCTGTGATTATTTACAGCACAGCCTAAGTAAATGCTATTAGAAAATATAGTATCTGTGAGATTTTCTTTGGACTATGTTCCAGTAAAGTATTATTTACCAAAGTAGCAAAATGACAGGAGTGCAAAATAGTCTATTTTGTAGTAAGGCTGATAATACAGTAACAATACAGATCACAGTTTGATAATTTCAGTTGAACAGAAGATTAAAGTGGTAGGATTTGCCCCTGGTTCTATGGAGCCCTGGTGGCGCAGTGGTTAAGAGCTGTGCTGCTAACCAAAAAGATCCGGCAATTCAGATCCACCAGCCACTCCTTGGAAACCCTGTGGGGCAGTTCTACTATGTCCTATAGGGTCGCTGTGAGTCGGAACCAACTCGACGACAACGGGTTTGGTTTGGTTTAACAACTATCTTGTTTTATAACTTTGGGAAAATTATTTAATCTCTCTAGACTTCTATTTCCTCAAAGTTAAATTGGCAATAATATTCTTATTTTATTTGATAGACACTTAATGGAGATCATAAATATGAAAGTCTATAATTAGAGTAGAAAACATGAATGTGAAAGATTATGCTAATATGGTACAATTAACATTGAAAGTTAATATTACAGGCCATTCCTTTTTTTTTTTTTTGTCATACAAAGTGTTTTATATCCATCTTGACCTGTGCGGCTTATTAAAATGTCATTTTCTCTGGTTATTATTTCTGTGAGACTAGAGCTGTCTTCTTACTTTATCAAGGGAGTTAGGAAAGGAATGTCAGATGTTCCGGGCAAAAGACTAAAAAGAGAACAGCTATACAGCTGAAAATAGATAGCTATTCTCAGGATTTTTTTTTTTCTAACAAGAAAATAATTCCTTCCCTATTAAGAACTATTGATTTTTAGAGCAACATTTTCGCCATTCAAGAAGATTTTCTGGAACACGTGTCAAATCACTACCTACCTCTGCAAAAGATTTCTGAAAGCATCTGGGCTGAAGAAGTATGCAAAAATTAGCAAAAATCCCCTAGCATTTTCTCATCAAACCACGTGTGATTAATACATACCACCTCAAAGAGGAGCATTACCACCCTAGCACTTTGCAGCGAGGAGAGAACTGAGTGATTTCCAAGAATGTATGGGTGCAAATTTCTGTTAACTGCCCTGAGATGATCCAGGGTTCGGGGAAATCTGCTTCAAAATAACCTGTTGGCCACACCCTTAGATTTATTTAGTATGAAGGAAACTGCTTATTGCTTATCTACCAGAAACTGTTTTCATTTACCACCCTAATGGCCTTGATCCCTATAGATATATTTTGCAAAAGCTACATTTATTTATTTAGTTTTTGTCTTAAAAATGAATGTTCCTTTGACTGTTCTTATGATCTCTTTCTGTTTGAGAGTTGGTTGAAGTAAGCTCATGCAGGTAAAAATGCAACATGGTTGAGATCTAAAGTCACCTGATGCCTTTGATGTCCCTAGGAGATTTTAATAAAATCAGAGGCACTCGAATTTTAAGATTACATTTTCAACGGCAAGAATTTTGTTTCATTTCATATACACGGACAAAGAGCAACTATATGGTACTAGTAAAAATCATGGCCCCAAATAAGAAAGAGGATTTAGAAGAAACAGCCAAGCCAGACTTCTTTTATCCACTGACCTTGACTTAATGGGGATTCCAAAATGCTCACTAAAGTCTTTGGAGAAGGGGGTGGGGGAAAGGAACACTCCAGAGGAGACTTGTCTGGCTACCCTGGGCTGTGTCACACACTCTAAGCAAACTTTAAACTACACATACCTGTTTCCTCTTGCTTCCTGGCTAAAATCTCTACCTCGGTCAACAATCTCAGTATGCTGCTCACTCAGATGCCACCGCGGGGAACTGGAAGCTGAGAGTGGGGCAGGGAAGGAACTTCTTGGGACCATTCTACTTTTCCTGGACTTTACTTGATTTCTGCACCCCTCCCCTTGCTCGCCACTCTATCCTGGGCCCTGAGTCCAGAGAGGTGATCTGTTGTCTGTGGACCATGGTGCAGAGAAAGTTTTTGTTCTGAAGAAACTCTGTCTGTTTTTTTAAGCATCTGATAATCGGTTCGCCATGAAGTTTTTCATAGATTTATGTTCACACTTTAAGCTTCTGCTTGCTCTGCCACCAATGTCCTAAACCCTTGTTTCTCTGTGTAAATGAGTGTACCATTGGTGGTAGAAGAGAGGATTTTAGATGGTACATAGAAAAATGTTTTTTTATTTTTACTTATTTATTTATTTAGATAATTTTTAATTTTTAATGCATATAAAAAATACTAGTTTTCCATTTGTAGAGAGATACAAAGTTTCTTCCTTAAATACATTTACTTAAGTTAAAAATGTGAGTTGATTTAAAGACAAATATTAATAAGAATTTAGGAGGAACTCAGATGTGTGTCAAAAACTTTGAAGATGGCATGCACATAGTTGAGGTTTGGGAAACACCATTACAGAGTCTAGGTTAGCTACTTGCCTCTCTGCTGTTTGAAGTAGTTAGGCCTTTTCTTACTCCATCCAACATTTTAAGTCCTATTGCGTTCAGTTTGAACAGAGTGAGTAAAGGGACTTGGGAATTTTAGGGAAGTGTTTCTCAAACTTTAGCAAACACACAAATTCACTGTGAATCTGGTTAAAAGGCAGTTTCTGACTTATTAAATTTGGGGTAGGGTCCAAGATTTTGCATTTCTAACAAGCCCCTATGAATCACACTTTGAGTAATTTCAGTTCTTAGGATATCTGAAGGGTTTTCAAAACCAGTCTCCCTTCTACATTTTCTTCAATGTCAGTTGAATATGCATTTTCTCACTCTCTAAACAAGCTCTGAGATCCTTTAAAATCTTGGGATGTGGGGGGGGGATGGCTTATGTGTATAGAGTTTTGAGACCCTCAGCTCCTTAAGGGAAGGAGTCTTGTGTAATCTTCTTTTGGGTTTCCCCATGGTCTGGTAAAGTGAAGAGTGTCAATAAATGATATTGATTTTTACTGAGTTTGTTTGGGTCCCCATGAGAGCTAAAAAGGCCGCAGTTATGGAAGCCTTAACAAGGAAGCAGGGACAACTAACACCAAACTGATTCTCAATCTCTGGAAAATATTTTTCCAATTGGCCTTGGGTCAAATTTCATTTTTAGTTTCCTCAGTTCTGATTTATTCTGTCAAAATAAAAATAAAAAAAAAGGAAAAACATCGATATTAGATAATCTACTTTCATTGGAGGGCAGAAGGGAGAGGAAGGCTGAAAGAAGATGTGGTGGTTCCTGTCCCAAGTGAGGAAACAATTTGAGGAGAAATGAATTTAGGTCTGTTGAAAGGCTTCAGGGCTTCTCAACTCTCTACACCTTCAGATGCAGACCCAAAGTGGGGAAAAAAATCTTCCTTTTTTTTTTTTTTTTTAAAGAATATAAATTGTATTCCAGACTTTCTTCTTTATTACTCTTGTCTCGCTTTCTTTATCATCCCTAGATCTACATTTCTTTTAGAGTCCCCTCCTTCTCTGTCACAGCTTTTATTTTCTTCCTAATCTTCTTGGGTTCATCTCTCCTCACTGCATTTTTCACACTTCTTTGAAAACCTACTGTTGTCAATGTGTCTTTCTAGTAATCCAGAATCTCCTCACCCGAAACCTTGATATGGTTTTGGTCGAGTCATATAGAGCAACAGTGCTTTGGAAACTGAATTTGACTGAATCTGCAAGTCCAAGAAAGGAGACTGATGGGAGGTGGGAAAAACCAGGTATGCCCTTTTGAGCGTCTTGTGCTCTCAGAGGTAGTGCCGAGTGAATAACCACAAAAGGCATGAGATGTTAAGGAATCCCAGTTTGGCTGGCTCTGCGCGTTCAAATGCAGCCAGACCTGTGTGTGTGTATGTGTGTGTGTGTGTGAAAGAAGTGGGTTTTCCCCAAGCTGCCGGTAATGTTGCAAGAACAATCTTCCCCTCTCTGGCTCCCTAGAGTAAATTGGCTGCCAAGGTATTTTGGAACAGAGACTTAAAAATGTACCGACCACGGGAAGACAGTAACATAGCTCCTTTGATAATTTCTGTGTTCACTATGATCAAGCTGGCATCGTTTCCTTCTTGGGTAAGGATTCTGAGATATACAGACTGATGCCAGCTTGTGACCTGGCTACTTCAGTTCAGGCTATACTAGGGGTGGGGTGGGGTAGGGTGGGTGCAGCCGTATTTGGACTGGGAGCCCTTAAGGAGCAACAGTTTACAGATGAGTTTTAGTGGAGCGCATCAGGGAGAAGAAGGGAACTGAACACAAGGGGAAACGTTTAACAACTAAAACCAGCCCTTGCTTGTGTGGTCCTGTGTTCCACCACACCACTCTACGGAAAAGGACTTCTGGGAGGAAGACTGGATTTCTGATAGTTTATGAAGCCAAAAACCTGTTGAAGGCTGTTATAAGGTAGTGGAGAAAATGACAAAACCCTCAAACCTCTGGGGAAGTTACTTAATAACTCTGATTACCACAGGCCACCAGGCTGCTGGGTCAGGAGATCACGGCTGCCTGACAAAGAAAATAGGAGGGTGGGCTGAGCCAGATCCAGAAACAATTCCAAGGGCACTCTGACTTTCCAGGAGGTCAGTTCTTCTTCTTTTTTTTTTTTTTAAATAAAGTTGTTGTTGGTCTTTTTTTTTTTTTTTTTGCACTGAGATTTAACCCATGCTCATTAAAAATATTGTAAAATGTCAATAAGCAGAAAAATAAACAGTATAATCTCCATTCCCACCACCTAGAGTCAGCCTCTGTTCATACTGTGGTGTATCCCCCCACTTTGTTTTTTTTTGCATTTTTCTATGCTTTAACCAAAAACGTAATTATGTCCGTATGGTAGATATAATTTTGAATCCTTTTTAAACTTCATATTATAAGTGTATTTCATGTTGCTTCAAAGTTTTCATGTATCTAAGTTTTAAGAACTGCTTTTGTGCCATTGTACAAAAAGTTATTACTTATTCATTTCCATGTTGTTAGATATTTTGTTTGGCTTTTTTGTGCTATAATTAATGCAGTAATGTGTCTTGAGTATTCTGGATTATTTCTCCAGAATTGATTCTTAGGGGTGAGAGGTATATTTATTTTTAAGTTATGGGCAGAATCTAGTGGATATATGATTGAACTGTCACGTGATTTAAAAGGATAGGGTTGTCTGGGCTAGTGCTGGAAACAAAACTGCCAGCCTAGAGTTGATACTAGTTGTGTGCTTCAGAGTTGATTCTGACTCATAATGCACATATACGAGAGAGTACAACTGCCCCGCAGGGTTTCCTAGGCTGTAATCTTTACTTGTACGGATTGCCAGGTCTTTTCTCCTGAGAAGTGGCTGATGGGATCCAACTGCCCACTTTTTGGTTAGTAGAGCTAGTGCTTAGCCACTGTGCCCCTGGGGCTGTCTAGTTGGTACTTGTTGTAGTTAGGTGTCATCGAGTCTGTTCTGACCCTTAGTGACCCTATGTATGACAGAACGAAACACTGTCTGGTCCTGCGCCATCCTCACAATTGTTGTTATGTTTGAGCTCATTGTTGTAGCCACTGTGTTAGTCCACCTCATTGAGAGTTTTCTTCTTTTTTGCTGTTCCTCTACTTTACCAAACATGATGTCCTTTTCCAGGGACTGATCCCTCCTAATAACATTTACAAAGTATGTGAGACAAAGTCTTGCCATCCTTGCTTTTAAAGAGCACTCTGGCTGTACTTCTTCCAAGACAGATTTGTTCGTTCTTCTGGCAATCCATGGTATATTTAATATTGTTCGCCAACACCATAATTCAAACGCACTGGTTCTTTTTCAGTCTTCCTTATTCATTGTCCAACTTTTGTGCGCATGTGAGCTGATTGAAAATACCATGGCTTGGGTCAGGTCATAGGGCTGCTATGAATCGAAATCAATCTGACAGCAATGGATTTGTTTTTTTTTTGGTTTGGGGTCAGGAGCACCTTAGTCCTCAAAGTGACATCTTTGCTTTTTAATACTTGAAAGAGGTCTTTTGCAGCAGGTTTGCCCAGTGAAATAGGTAATTTGATTTCTTGACTGCTGCTTCCATGAGCGTTTTTCTGGATCCAAGTAAAATGAAATCCTTGACAACTTCAATCTTTTCTCCGCTTATCGTGATGTTGCTTATCGGTCCAATTGTGAGGATTTTTGTTTTCTTTATGTTGATGTGTAATCCATATTGAAGTCTTTGATCTTCATCAGTAAGTGCTTCAAGGCCTCTTCACTTTCAGAAGCAAGGTTGTGTCATCTGCGTAACGCAGGTTGTTAATGAGTCTTCCTTCAATCCTTATACCATGTTCTTCATACAGTCCAGCTTCTAGGGTTATTTGCTCTACATTCTCTTTTAAATTTGGCTTGAATTTCTGGCAGTTCCCTGTTGACGTACTGCTGCAACCACTTTTGAATGATCTTCAGCAAAATTTTACTTGTGTGTAATATTAATGATATTGTTCGATAATTTCTGCATTCTGTTGAATCACCATTCTTTGGAATGGGTGTAACTATGAATCTCTTCCAGTCAATTGGCCAGGTAGCATCTTCCAAATTTCTTGGAATAGATGAGTGAACACTTCCAGCACTGCATCCATTTGTTGAAACATCTCAATTGGCATTCCGTCAATTCCTGGCCCATTGTTTTCCACCAATGCCTTCAGTGCAGCTTGGGCTTCTTCCTTCAGTATTATCGGTTTTTGATCATATGCTATCTCCTGAAATGGTTGAGCGTTGATCAGTTTTTTTTGGTACGGTGACTCTGTGTATTCCTTCCATTTTCTTTTGGTGTTTCCTGTGTCATTCAATTTTTTGCCCACAGAATCCTTCAGTATTGCAACTCGAGGCTTGAATTTTTTCTTCAGTTCTTTCAGCTTGGGAAATGCTGAGCATGTTCTTCCCTTTTGGTTTTCTACGTCTTTGCACATTTTATTATAATACTTTACTTTGTCTTCTTGTGCTGCTCTTTGAAATCTTCTGTTCTGCTCTTTTACTTCATTATTTCTTCCATTTACTTTAGCTACTCTAAGTTCCAGAGCAAGTTTCAAAGTCTCTTCTGACATCCATTTTGGTCTTTTCTCTCTTTTTAATGAACTTCTGCTTTCTTCATGTATGATGTCCTTGATGTCATCCCACAATTCATCTGGTCTTTGGTCATTAGTGTTCAATGCATCAAATCTATTCTTGAGACGATCTCTGAATTCAGGTGGGATATACTCAAGGTCATACTTTGGCTTTTGTGGACTTGTTTTAATTTTCTTCAGCTTCAACTTGAACTTGCATAAGAGCAATTGATGGTCTGTTCCGCAGTTGACCCCTAAACTTGTTTTGACTGACGATACTGGGTTTTTGCATCGTCTTTTACACAGATGTAGTCAATTTGATTCCTGTGTATTCTGTCTGGTGTGGTTTATGTGTATAGTTGCTGTTTATGTTGTTGAAAGAGTATTTCCAATGAATCGGTCATTGGTCTTGCAAAATTCTATCATGCAATCTCCGGTGTCATTTCTTTCACCAAGGCCACATTTTCCAACTACTGATCTTTCTTCTTTGTTTTCAGCTTTTGCATTCCAATGACCAGTAATCATCGATTCATCTTGATTGCATGCTTGATCCATTTCAGACTGCAGAAGTTGGTAAAAATCTTCAATTTCTTCATCTTTTGTCTGAGTGGTTGGTGCATAAATTTGAATAATATTTGTATTAACTGGTCTTCCTTGGAGGCATATGGATATTATTCTATCAGTGATAGCGTTGTACTTCAGCATAAATCTTGAAATGTTCTTTTTGACAACGACTGCTGCCGTTCCTCTTCAATTTTTCATTGCCGGCATAGTAAACCATATGACCGTGCAGTTCAAAACGGCCAATACCAGTCCATTTCAGATCACTAATGCCTAGGATATCGATCTTCCGGTGTTCTGTTTCATTTTTGACAGCTTCCAGTTTTCCTAGATTCATACTTCATACATTCAATGTTCCAGTTATTAATGGATGTTTGCAGCTCTTTCTTCTCATTTGGAGTTGTGCCACATCAGCAAATGAAGAACCCAAAGCTTTATTCCATCCACGTTATTAAGGTCAACTCTACGGTAAGGAGGCAGCTCCTCCCCAGTCGTATTGTGATTACCTTCCAACCTGAGGGGCTCATCTTCCAGCATTATATCAGACAATGTTTTGCTGCTATTCATAAGGTTGTTACTGACCAGTTTTTTAAGAAGTAGATTATCAGGTCTGTCTTCCTAGTTGGTACTTAAGTCCATTGAGTTGCTCCCTGCTCTAGCCCCATCTGCAACTAGCAGACTCCGCTCTGCCTAGCCTGAGCTAAAGATGAGGGTGCCTGGGGATTAAAGAAACAGGAACCGGTTGCTGCCCAGAGCCCAGTATTCAAATTTATTCAAGAGAACCCCTGGGACATGCTCCTGCTCAGTGAGCTGGAACCCTTCACAAGTCCCCACCTCAAGTGCTCTTATGATGGGCCTGCTAAGCGGGAACGATGTAATGTATAATTTGGGGCAAGTCTCTTAACCTCCCTGAGACTGCGTTTCCCTCTCTGGCACTCAACCTCTTGTAAGATTGTGAGGATTATAGAAAATTTTTGTAAAAGGATTAACGTAGCAACAAATCTATAAAGAATACTTTAGCCCTGGTGGCGCAATAGTTAAGAGCTATAGCTGCAAACCAAAGGGTCAGCAGTTCAAATCCACCAGCTGCTTCTTGGAAACCCTATGAGGCCGTTCTACTCTGTCCTATAGGGTTGCTGTGAGTCGAAATCAACTCGAAGGCAAGGGGTTTGGTTTTGGTTTTATCATTATTACTATTACTGTTGTTCTGTAACCTACTAATCTCTTTTCGCAGGGGCTTCACTCTGCCTTCTTCTGCTCCTCCATTGGCTGGGAACCCTCCAGGCACCTTTCTGGATAAAATGTTCCATCCCCTGATAAAGAATATTTGCACTCCTTAAAACACTTGCCAATCTGACCCACCAGACCCGCTCACCCCCAGAAAATGACCTCTTTTCTGATAGATTCCTAGCTCGTTTGCTTCCCCTGAATATTGCAGTTTAAATTATCAATAACTTTCCTTATGGGGCTGTCTTTCTGTGGGGTTCATTTTTATAGTTCCGATTCTGTTGGTTTGGCTGTATGTTTCTCTCCCTGCTGGCATGCCAGGATATTACAGTGTGTGTTGAAACCAGTGGTATGTTATGACATTGTCATAACCGTCATTGTTGTCCTTTTTGAACAGCAACACAGCTGTTTATTGAACATCTCTTGTGTGCCAGGCACTGTGCTAGGTGCTTAATATGCTTTATCTCATTTAGTCCTCACTGCTCACGTTATTGTTACTGTTTACTCCTTTTACAGATCATGATATGGAGGCTCAGAGACATCAAGTAACTTGCCCAAGATCACATATGTGGAAAGTGGCAAAGCCAGAGTTGGAACTGAATCCAGTCTACCTGAAGCCTATGCACTTCAAAATTTGTTGAATGAAAAATTGGTGATCATACCATCTTTTTGAATTGTAATCATTACTTCTACCTGAGTTTAAACTTTAAGTATTGGCTAAGGCAAGAATCAATAAAAACTTTATTTTTAGAGAGAAACATATACTTGTGTATATTAATTAAAAAAACAGTTGCTGTTGAGTCAATTTTGACTCCTAGTGACTCCATGTATGTCAGAGTAGAACTGTGCTCCCTAGGGTTCTCAATGGCTGATTTTTTGGAAGTAGATCACCAGGCCTTTCTTCTGAGGTGTCCCTGAGTGGACTCAAACCACCAACTTTTAGCAGCCAAGTACATTTACCATTTATACCACCTAGGGACTTGATGTACATCATATACCTTGCACTAAATTGCACCCTATGTAAAACATGTAGAGGATTGTGTTTACGAACTTCATTTAGAATCAGGACACATGACCCTAGGTAGTTGGTAGTTGGATAAGTCAGACTTGAGCAGGGGATGAAGCAGATCACACAGACTAGATATTCCCATTTGGCTGAGCCACATACTCTGGGTAGAGGATGCTTTCAACTGGCAATAGTTAGAAGTCCAGGCTGCAGAAATGTAAATGGAGTCAAGAAGGTCTAACTGAGATTGCTGACTGAAAAGGAGGCTAGTAGCAGGAGGGGAGGACATTAAATATGGGAATTGCATGATTATATTTATGTAATAATAACAATAATAATAATAAGAGCTTTCTATATGCCAGGCCCTGTACTAAATGTTATTATCTAAAGCTCATTTAAGGAGTCCTGGTGGCGCAACAGTTAAGCAATCAGCTGCTAACCAAAAGGTTGGCAGTTCGAACCCACTCAACGGCTCCTTGGGAGAAAGACCTGGCAATCTGCTAGCGTAAAGATTACAGCTTAGAATACCCTATGGGGGCAGTTCTACTCTGTCACATGGAGTCAGTATAAGTTGAAATAAACTTGATAGCATCTAATAATAACAAAATCTCATTTAATAGTTATTATCTTCATTTTCCTGATGAGAAAATTGAGTCTTAGAAAGATGAACCAACTTGCTCAAAGTTACAGATCTGGCAATTAGCAAAGAAGGGGTTTGAATTTAGATCTGTTTTTCACTAAAGAATGAGTTCTTCACCACCACAGTTTCTGGATCTAGCAGCACCGGGAAGGATAAATGGAATAGGATGAGAGACAGGGACTGCATGCAGAGAGACTACTTACGGAGTCATTTCAGTATTCAAAAGAGAATAGGAGAGTCTGAAGCAAGGGGGACATGGAGGAAGATAAAGATATGAGACGTGGTAAGGAAGAGTGGCACACTACAAAAGCAGGTCCCACAACTCGATGAATATCAGATTCTTTGCGGGGGGGTTTGTTTATTTATTTTTAGATACACATTCCCATGGCACACCTCAGGCCTCCTGAATCAGCATCTCTGGGAAAGGGCTCTGTATTTTTACAAAGCACTCTTAAGTGCTTCTGAAGTTCTGCCAGATTCAAGAACCACAGCTCCATCAGCCTTGATTTAGATGTTTGGGGTGGGGCATTAGAGGGAGAGTGAGGGTTTTAGGATGACTTCCAAGCTTATGAATTGTGTGACTGAGTGAACTGTGGTATCCTCTACTAAGCTAGGAAATAACAGTAGTTTTGGAGGGCAAGAGACTGAGTTCAGTTTTGGACATGTCGAGAGGGTAGTTGGGAGTAGAGGTCAAGGCTGCAGATTTAGATATGGAGGTCACTGGTATACGGGGATGGTTGCTCTATATTTTACATGTAATCTACGAAATACCCAAACCTTCAATTTTCTCTCAATAATCAGATAATGTACATCTTAAGTACCTTCCCTTTCTGACTCTATTGAATCTATGCTTTTTTTTGAAATCTTCAGGGGTTTTAATGAAGCTGAAGGGAAACACAGCTGAGATTGACACTGATGTGGTAGTCCCAGAGAACTGGGGACATTCGCAGACGCTCCATGTCTTGCCTGTGGATAGGGGACCCGCACTCTTTGTGAGTCCTGTGTGTACTCTTCCATTTACTGTCACCTCAGTTTTCCCAGCTCCCCCCTTGTATGGAGAGTTCAGCTTACTTGGGAAGGCACTCTTTTTTAGAAGATAGACATGAAGTAAAATCCAGACCTCAACATTTGCTGCTTCTGTGATCTTGTGAGTGCAAATTTCCCGCCCTTGGCCCCAAGTTCCTCCTTTCTAAAATGAGAATAATAGGTTCTTACATCAATTAAGATACAATGCGTATGATGTTTAAAGAAGAGCACTTTGCTCAGATTCAGTATCATCATATAACAGTAGCAATTGGTATATAAAATTTATTGAGGTTTTCCCATGTGCTAGGCAGTAGTCTTCTTATACTGCATATGTTATCTCATTTTATCCTCACAGCTCCTCTGTGAGGTAATTCCTTCATACCCCGAATGTGTTGTATTGTGTGAGAATCTATTGCTTTTTAAATTGACGTTACCACTTAATAAGAGTTCCTTAGGAGTCCTACACTGTTATAAGTACTTATTTCCACCATCTTATTTGACTGAAAGCAACAACTTTTTGAAGCAAAATTTCTTATCTCTATATTTTAGATGAGGAGATTTAGGGAGTTGTGTAACTTGCCCACGGTAATACAGAATCAAATGGCTAAGTCAAAATTTGAACACAAACCTCTTTCTTACTCCAGTCTCAGAGCTTTTAGGCTATTTGTTGATATTTCTTTTCCTGGGTCAAGCAGACAACCTTCATATTATCACCTCTGTGAAAGAAGCAATACAGTCTGCTGGCAGTAAATTTTGCAGGTTAATTCTAAACTATGTGTGAATATGAAAAAGTCCATCTATGTAAATGAGTTCAATGTTTCTGAAGTTAAAACAGTTTTTGGAAGTGAAACTTTGGCTGCTGAGAAACCATTACTATCTTCATGCCATGTGACCACCCTCACCTTTCTGAGAAGTGGGCCATTTAGTAAATTGTATTTAGTAAAAATAAGTTAATGTACCTTGTCCAGGGGTTGGTAGGATTGGATTGATTAAAAGAACTGTTCAACTTTTGCCCAAAAATCATGTGAGACAATCCACACTTTCTGCACTTTTAGAAAAAGGGAATGGGGAAGGGTGTGGCATTGGTTTTCTGTCTCTGGAAATTCTGTTGCACAGACTGGCCTCCTGGGATTTTTGCCAACTTGCTTTGTGGAGTACATCTGACCTTGGGTGAAACTGAAATGGGCTCTCGGTAAATCCAGATTGAAAATATGTCTCAACATTGCGTATGTCTCTAATATGGTTTTTCTTTTGGTTTGGATAAATACAGACACCTGCTGTGTCTTCTTGGTGACAGTGGAGAGTGTGAGAAGGACTGGTGAAAAAGATACAGGCCATTATGAACATTGACAGGTTAAAAGTGATACACTACATTAAACTGCATTCATTTTCAGAAGCTGAGTTATGTAGCTGAAACCGTGAGGTATCATTTGGACCAACAACCATAATAATGATACTTAATTTTGATGAGTGACAGAGATCTAAGAAATCACCGATATCCAGAAGACAAGTCAGGCAATACTAGCCCAGCTTCTTGGTATGAGAACAGAAGAAATGGTAATAGAGCAATCATTTTTTCCAGAAAGGATCTCAAATGTGGTTACACTATCACAGCTTTAACAGTTTCCAATAAACTGTGGTTAATAAAATTCATGATAAAAATAACACCTATCAATGAATAAAACATGGAAATATTTGGGCCATGATAGAGGAGAAAAAGAAAAATCTGCCAATTAATTAAGAGTTAGGAAGCTAGAGCTTAAGGAGTCCTGGTGGTACAACAGTTAAGCACTTGGTTGCTGACCAAAAGGTTAGCAGTTTGAACCCACCCAGTGGCTCCATGGGAGAAAGACCTGGTGGTCTGCTTCCATAAAGATTACAGCACGGGAAACCCTATGGGGCAGTTCTACTCTGTTGCTATGAGTTGAAATCAACTCGACGACACCTAACAACAACCAGAGCTTGCTTTTAGATCCTCATAATCATAAGGTAAAGGAGACAATTATTGACTGAGCATCTAAGGGGTGCCAACTTCTTTGTATCTGTTCTGATTTTCATCACAACAATAACTCTGCAATACAGACATTTTTATTCTAATTTTAAAGATGTAAAATTGAGGGCAAAGAAGGAGAGTGATTTCCAGAGTTTAGGGGGAAAACACAAGGAAGAGTCTTACTTTATACCAATCTCACCTAGTTGTGAAAAGGCAACTTACCATAAATGTGTGCTTTTACCAACCCCACCCTGCTGAGTGCATTCCTTATTTCTCAGGTGTGCCGGTTTATCCCCAAGTCCCAGCAACACCCACTCCCTGTTCTGGCCCCAGCCAAGAAATGTAAAAAAGCTCCTCCCTCTGAATCTCAGGGTATCTGAAGTCACTATTGATTTTTGACCTCTGTCTCTTTGCCTCCATGTCTAGGCAGGTTTCCCAGACTCTTGTCTAGTTCATGCTTGTCATATACCTGTTGCTGTCAAGTCTTTTCCGACTCATGGAAGCCCGATATATGTCAGAGTAGAACTGTTATCCATAGGGTTTTCAGTGGCTGATTTTTTGAAAGTAGATCACCAGGTCTTTCTTCCAAGATGCCTCTGGGTGGACTCGAACCTCTAACCTTTTGGTTAGTAGCCAAGCATTTTAACCGTTTGCAGCACCCAGAGACTCCCATACTTGGTATATGTTGTTGTATGCTGTCGAGTAGATTCTGACTCATAGTAACCCTATAGGACAGAGTAGAACTGCCCCACAGACTTTCCAAGACTGTAATATTTACGGAAGCAAATTGCCCCATCTTTTCCCTGAAGAGCAGCTGGTGAATTTGAATCACCAACTATCAGTTAGCAACCAGCCCTTAACTACTGCGCCACCAGGTCTCCTTGCTTGGCATATCCAAGCAAAAAACAAAACCCATTGTCATTGAGTTGATTCCTTCTCATAGTGACCATATAGGACAGAGTAGAGCAGCCCCCTAGGGTTTCCAAGGAGTGGCTGATGGACTCCAAGTGCCGACATTTTGGTTAGCAGCCGAGATTTTAACCACTGCGCCACCAGGGCTCCACTTAGCATATAGCAGGAGCTAAATGCCTGTTTGTTGCCTGGATTGGTTTTGACTCTTGTTTTTCTACCCCTCCACATCTCTTAGCCTGTTACTTTGATACTATTTTATAATCTCTTGATTTTATCCTTTGGTATTTGGCTGTACAGGTAGTTAATGGAAAGAACATGGGCCTTGAGGTCAGAAAGACCTGAGGTCAAATATTTGTTCCACTGTTTACTAGATCCCTAAATGCTGACAAATCACTCCCCTTCTTTGGTCATCCATTCTGCATCTTTAAAATTGGAATACAAATGTCTGTATTGCAGAGTTATTGTAATGAAAATCAGAATAGCTACAAAGAACTTGGCACTGTAAGGTGCTCAGTCAATATTTGTTGAATGGCCTTTCCTGTCTCTTCATGTCTTAGTCTAGATCCTGACTCAGCTATTTATTTGATTCTGTTAATTCTGGAGTGCATAATGCAGCCAAGAATGATGTTTAGAAAGCATTTAAAATACAAATAACTTGAGAGAGGTGAGTTGGAGGTTTATATTCCACCTCATTTATTTAAGCTAAAAGTACCTGTCAGGGCCACCACAAGATAGTTCTTACTGTTTAAGATGCTTTTAGTTGCATTTGCTATCGCATTTATCTCAAAACATTCTAATTACCTAATTAATGTTAAATGCATCTCTCAAAATTTGTACTTATGTTAAAACATGTATTGGTCCTATTTATGGACTAGAGAAAGATGTTCCTTCCCATCCCCATATGTAAGTTAAAACAAAAAAAAAAAATGAGAATGTCTTACAAAGTCTCATAATGTGTTCTAAGTTTTACCCCATAATGACTACTCTGCAGCTTTTTTTTTGAAATATCAAATTCTTGAAAATAACCACCACCACTACCACAACAAATATCACCTTTTTTATTGCTTTGGGTTTACTGGTACCCTTGTGTATCTTTTTTCTGCTCATAGGATCTGAGGAATGTGGGATAAGGTAGAAGGTTTATTAGTCAATCAGTGATTTTTAAATACTTGAGATTATTTTTTATTGAGACTTTATCTGTATCCTTAAAAGAAACTGTTAGTTTCCAAACTATAATCTTCTGTGTGTATTTTGTCAATATGGCCCAGGTCTCTATTTACTTATCTGTGACACTGAAATGATATTTTTATCTAATTTTAATCCTTAGTCTCTCTGCACCCTCCAGACATGTTAAAACCTTGTGTTGTTAATGATTACTCATGGAAAACAACGTGGATTGCCATCCTAACAGCCATTCCCTTCCTACTTCTTTGCCAAGAGGATACTAATATTGTTCAGTTATTAGGCCCCATGATCTTCACTGGTAATTCCTCAGCCCCAAAGAGTGAATAGGGATTAGGTAATTCCTTTTTCTTGGCAATTCTTGATTTAGATATGGGCATGAGGTACAAACTTGCTTATAAAGTGTGAAGGGAAATATAGCGAAGTAAGTTTCCTTCGTTCTTGATAAGGACAAATTCAGTGGTTCACATTTTTTTCATCAATGTTAGGTGAGGAGTTGGTGCCATGGCAACCATCTGTGACCATGAGGGGACAAGCCTTCAGATAAAACTGACATGCTAAAAATGACAGAAGAAACTATGGCAAGAGCCTTGGGTCCTTGATGATGATGCGGAGCCACTGACTGAACCCATGCCTGGAACCACCCTGAGACAGTCCTCATTGTTTTAGATGCTTTTAGTTGCATTTGTGATTACAAGTATCGCAAAGTATCCTAATTAACTAATTAATTAAATGCACTTATCACAATTTATACTTATGTTTCAGGAATGCTTGATAGAAATTTCTATTGCTGGTTAATAAGATTTGCCCTAAATAGATTGAATTTTCCAAAAGACTGTCAATCTCTTTAAAAATAACAGCATGCTTTATTTAACAATTATTTAAAGTTGATGTTTGCATACTGCTTTTATGCTTGTATCATCTATACTAATCTTTTTCTTTCAGTTGTCTTTCCTTTTTAAATTAAATACATTTATTTTAGAAATAAACTTCCTCATTAACTATAAATTGAAAACCAATATCAAAGATAGTCGTAAAAAGAAATATTGTGAATAAAATAATGTTATTAATTTCTTGCCAGATACAGTTGCCTATGAAGACTCTGAGCTTGAGGCTTGCTCTCTCTGTTGAGAAGGGAGATGAGGGAATGTTTTAGAAGTGGTAACATCATCCCAACACCAGCTGAAACTGTTTCTTTGCTATAATCAGAAGGACTAAAAGAGAATGTCAAGGGAAATATCTGTCACTAGCTGAAATGTCATTTCCTGGTGCCACCTAAGATCATCTGGTGTGCCACTAGTCATTTGCTTCCCCTTGAAACTTCAATAGGCAAAGAATTCTCTTAAAGGCCTGACATCCTGAGCAACACCTTCTGGAGGGAGACCTGGAGTAACCGCAAGGAAAGGAGAAAGGCCTAATCATCTGCCTTTGATTGCTGGGATTACGAAAGGCCATAAGGAGCCAATGTTGCAATGTTTTATTATATTTGATACTAAAGCAAAGATAAGTAATAATTTATTATTCTCCCCATGGCAATGTTTTTAACTTTCTTAAATCATATGCCCTGTTCAGAATTTCTGGAAAGCTATGGTTCTTCTCCTTAGGAAAATGAACAATTGCACATGTGTGTACACACACACACACTCACACACACACACACACAATTTTCACGCAAGTTCAGAAGGTCCATGGTCCATTCTATATATTTTACATGTATCTTCTTACATCTCACCATGCGATTCAGTTCAGTGCAAACTATGACTGAGTGCCAAACATGGTGTAGTGGATATGTATCAGTGAGTAAAAGTGATGTGTTAATTTAAATGCACTAAACTGGAAAATCACTCCCCTCTCAACATCTGTTTTGAAGAGTTATACGTTATGCTTATACTGCTTTCAAGGAGGCTGCAGTAGATGAGGTCAGGCTCTATAAAAAAAGAATCAGTCAACTCTATAAAGTCATCTTAGTGAACTTTGAAACACCACTGAATGTACCCAGTAAAATCGTCCCTGTGCAAGCAGACTCCCAGGCCTGGGTGGAGTTCACATGGGTTCCTTGGTTAAAATAAACAAAAGTGACTAGGAACTTTTGGATTACCTTTGTCTGAACTTGAGTTTCTGGATGGATCAGCAGGAGCAGCATACCACACACCTGCTTGTCAAACTGAAGAGAAACTCAAATAGGCACTTGTTTCTTATATTGTCAACTGAGCAAAAATATCACACGATTCTAATTTATGACGGCCCATTAGTCTTTAAACTTCGCCATACATTGTTCTAGCCCAATAATTCTTCCTTTAAAAGGCATAGGATGAGTAGCAAGATAAAGTAGGCCATGTTAATGTCTGATTTCAAAAGATAATATTAAAAACATTAAACTGTAGGACTAAGACCTTACGTATCCACTAAGGCCCAGAATAGTTTTGGAACACATTTCAATAAACTATGAAGTTAAAAGGATCATAAACCAACTAAACTTCTTTAATTTTTTTCTTTAAGCGTGGTATTAGATTGAGCCAATGGTTAAATTCAAACATTTGTAAATGGTTATATTCAAGCATGTTACTTCCAAACAGTATAAGGAATATTTTAATTTAAAGTACTTGGTCAAAGTAATGTTGAATAGGAGACCTTGAACTGGTGATATTCTTCTGATATAATTCTTTACATAAAAAAAATTAGAAAAATACTACGAAAACTAAAGAAGATGAGATGTTTATTATATCCAAGTGCTTTTACTTATTTTGTATTAAGAACCAGCTGCTATTTTTACTTTCTAGTTTACTCATAGCTTGACCAGCCATATCTAAAACGATCAAATATTTCAAATGTTTTTTTTTTAAGGTCAGTAAAGATGAAGTTATCTGCCTCACTGTATTGTGAGCTTAAATTTGTCTCAGACAGGATTTTAGATTTAATTTCTTAATAATACTGGGACAGCAATAACTATACCAATGACTAAAATAGTATGAACATTTCACTTTTTATCCTTGAAACTTTTTTTCTCCCAAGCAAAAATAGATTGACCAAATGTAGCCAATGGTAGACATGGTCCAGTGGTTTGAGCACAGAATTAGTTTGATGACAATTAAATTATAATTTCCTCTTTCTTTATGGCCTGTGAAAATTTTAACTTTCCCCTTCAGCTTCTGAATCTACGAAGAGTGGCTATAAATGCATACATTTTCTTTCCTAACATTAGAGGTGTTTGTTGGGTGAATACTGTGAAGTGCATTAAAACATTCTCGATGAGTTCATGAGGAAGAGAGTTAGCTTTCTCTGAAAAGACAAATTCATTATCCTTTATGAAACAATAGGTAAATATTTGATGTTACCATGTATAGTCTAGCAGGGACTGAAATTTAAGACTAGACTGTATGAGACAATGAAAATAGGTGGAAAGTTCTTTTAAGAAATCTTCAAACTGCTGAGATCAATGTTTACATTATATTTGTGTGGGGGTTGGGGGGGGTGGGTGCATGGGTGTGTGTGTGTGCATCAAAGGAAT
Source organism: Trichechus manatus latirostris (assembly GCF_000243295.1). Taxonomy (NCBI): domain Eukaryota; kingdom Metazoa; phylum Chordata; class Mammalia; order Sirenia; family Trichechidae; genus Trichechus; species Trichechus manatus. The sequence goes on from NW_004443961.1 coordinate 21,159,869, forward strand.
GTCTATTTTGTTATTGATTTTATCCTCAAGAATTAAACTGTGTGATATTTACACAAATGCTTTGAGTTGGAAAGCAGAGGTAAGTATTTCCCAGTAAATAATCCCCTTAAAGTAACAGTTAATCTGAAATCTCACTAAAAATCCCATTTAGAGTTTTAGAAATATTATTGGCTTCAGGAAATAAATATGCTGACTTAATCGCAGAACCACGTTTTTTGGTGTGATTCCAAGACTATTGACTCAAAATCACCTGAATGCCTGTTCTAAGTGTTTATCTCTGGGCTACTTGACTTTCCAGCTGCCCAGAAACTCTGGGTGGTTCTGGTATCTGATTTTTAAATAAATGTACTAGATAATTCTTATTCATCAAAAGGTTGAGAGCTGTAGTTCTATAGGGATAATTTCTGAAGACTCAAGTTATTTCCTTCCCTCAAGGAAGTAACAGTGAAAAGACTTTCTATTTTTTGTAGCCCTGCAGGGCAGATGGTAGGCTTTTTTAGGTGAGAAGGGAGAAATGAGCTGAAAACATCATGATCCTCCATAATCCCCTTCCTCTTCCTTATCATCACAATCATTGTAGCTGCTGCATTTATTGAGCATTTACGGTATTTGAGACACTATGTGAGAGGAGCCCTGGTAGTGTAGTGGTTAAACACTCAGCTGCTAACCAAAAGGTTGGTGACTTGAATCCACCAGCTGCTCCATGGGAGAAAGATGTGGTAGTCTGCTTCCGTAAAGATTTACAGCCTGGGAAACCCTACAGGACAGTTCTGCTCTGTCCTATAGGGTTGCTATGAGCTGGGATCCGCTTGAGGGCAATGGGTTTGGTTTTTTGGTTAGACACTATGCTAATTGCCTCTCACAGCCACTGTCACTTAACCCTCATACCAGGTTCTGTGACTGTCACTTTACAATCAAGGGAGGGTAGGATGACTTCAGTCTGTACAGGACAGGGCTGGGAAGGAAGCCTTATGGTTTGTAATGTTGGGTCGTGATAACCTAAAAATAGTTAGAAGTGTGAGGGGGTGGAGAAGAGAGAGAAATGACATTTGTTAAGCTCTTTCAGCCAGCCACATATTTTACATGCATGGTTTTATTTTTTACTTGCAGCAAGCCATGAGGTATCTATTTCTATCTTTATATTACAGATGTCAAAACTCAGCAAGTGTAAGTGCTTACTCAAAGTCACACAGCTCATGGGGGAAAGGCTCTATAAAACACTCTGCCTTTTCTCATTCCTTCCCTCTCCACCAAACCCCAGTTCTAGGCAGAGAGCCAGTCTGCATAGGCTAAAATCTTCATCCTGCCACATAGTAGCTTTGTGACTTTGGGCAAATTAGTCAACCATTCTGTGCTTCAGCTTTTTCATTTGTAAAATAAGGGTATTCACTGCATGAATGTCATAAGTTCTGAGGATGAAATGACCTTATATATGTGACATAAACCACTTAGAATGGTGCCTGACACAAAGCTAGTGCTCTACAAGTATCAATTATAATAACAATTATTAAACTTCAAGCAGAGAAATTAGATGGCAAGATGAAAAATGGTTACTTTTAGTGAAAAAAGAATTAGGTGTTTCTAATTTTTTCATACATTCAAGTTGGAAGAAGTAAGTTGTATGTTGTGTCTTGATGAACAGGACACTGGTAACAGAGCTAGAAGAAGTTATTGCAGAGAGTGGAGAGTGACTGTGATCAGACTCAGGGAAAACACTTCTGGAAAACCACGCTGGGCTTTGAGCCTTTGTTTGTAAAAAGAGACTCAGAGGTCATCGCAAGGATTCTAATTTGACCTATTGCTTCTAATAGACCAGACAGAGTCAGATCCTTTCTCTCCATCTAAGACCATTAGGAAGAGTCTCTCCTCTTACCTAGCCCATTCTTACTCTCTCTGGTAAATTTTGTGCTATGTGTGTACATGATATATCAGGTCAGAGGGACAGTAATTTACTTGGCACAAGACGGTGAACTGGTTGCCTGTGCTAACTGACTGGTTGGATGTATTCTACTTAGACTGTTTCCCTGCCCACGGGGAGAACTTCTGTCAAGGCGAATAGGCAGTCAGGGATTTTAGAAAACAGTAGTAAAGCGGGGAACAGTCATAGGAGAGTTTAAGGACGTCAGGTCACCAACTCAGATGATGTCTGGGGAAAAATAATCAGAGAAAGGGAGAGAGGGTATGAGCAATCTGGGCCATAATTCAATTTGCCAATGAAAAGAAAGTCTATCATTCTAATATCCACGTTTTGCCAAACCTTTCATATCCCTTGTACTTGTAACTTTGTCATTTGCTGTGAGCAACAAAACCGAAAGAATAATAATTACTTACAAAGACCAAATCCACCACCTTATACCACAAGCTCTTGATTTCTATACAGACATAACCAGTTACCATCTCGTGGATTCTGACTCATGATGACTCTATGTGTGTTAGATTCTCCGTAGGGTTGTGAATAACTGATTTTTCAAAATTAGATTGCCAGGCCTTTCTTCTGAGGCACTCCTAGGTGAACTCAGACCTCCATCTTTTTGATTAGCACTGGAGCACGATAATCATTGTATCACCAAGGGACTCCTAACAGACATAGTCTTGAAAAAAATGAAAATCCCGTTCTGTACCCGAGCCACAGCCCTAAGGTGGGACCTGTTTACATTTCTAAAAAATGATCTTTTTATTTAAAGGTGAATGCTCACTCAGGAACATATCATTCATGTGCTGAAAAACAGGTAGGAACAGTGGTTCTAAAGACTTACTGGATGTGCGTTTGTGCTGTTTACAGCATTCTTCTGATCTCAAGGCCGTGTACTAAGATCTTTGTAGCCCTTTCAGCCTACTTGCAATTTCTTTGTGGTCGGAAATAACAGGGCAGCACCTTTCATTGTTTTAGTCATTCAGTTTCTTTGTGAATCCGTTTAGAAAGAGATGAGGTGAAGCTTTTGCATATTGATTATAGTTCAGAGTTGTGCTGTGAAGCAATTCATAAAATCCCTCTTTACGCATACCTGTCTACCTGATTGGAATCCTTCTGGGTGAAGTTGGAAGGCCATAAAGTCCATTTATACATTAAGTGAACAAAGCAAAATGCAAAGCAGTGTATATATAACATGATATATTTTGTATAAAAAAGGGAATATAATATATACTCATATAAGCTTGCATTCATATGAGTGCTTGTATTTGCATTAAGAAACACTCAGAGAGGAAGGATATAAAAGGTGCTATTAAAAGTAGTTACCTACAGGGAATGGAGATAATGGGATGGACTTTACTTGGGTGTATGTGTTTGATATCACCTTGATTCCTGAAATATGATACATACCACCTTTTCAAAAACAGGAAAACAGAGTCCATCGGATATTGCAACACTTGTCAGAGGCGTGTTTGCTCTCAGGGTACATTTTATAAAATCCGTTTTATAGCATAGAATTTTCCGGTCACTCTAATGAAATCGTCCGTATTTGGAGCACCAACTCTGCCAGTTACTTCAGATGCTTTCTCTCATTTCATCCCTTCAGTAGTCCTTCTAGGTAGCTAACACTGTTCATGTTTTTAGATGAGGAAACCAAGTCTCAGAAGCATTAACCCACCAAACTAAGGTCAGAACGTTAGACCTATCGGAGCCCACAGCTGGCGTCTTCTGACTTCACGTCCAGTGTTACTCTCCCCCATACTGTGCTGACCACACCTCCATTACTGCAGATGTGTTGATTCCATCCAGTGGCCAAAGTACGCATTCATTCAATAAATACTTATCACGGGCTTACCATATGCTAGGCACTGTGGCAATCCCCTGTAATGCAAAGTAAAAGTAGGGCAGACAGGCAAGGATATAAAAAAGGTTAATAAGTGGCAAGAAGTGCTTTTGATGGAATTAAGCACAACGAGCATGGCAGTAAGGAAGGGGGCACTTGACTGAACTGGGGAAATTCATGGCAGTTTTCCCAGAGATGAGTCTTGGAGGACAAATGCTATTTATTCAGGAGGAAAGGGGGTCAAGTGTACTCTGGGCAGAGGGAACAGCATGTATGAAAGCACAAAGTTTCAAATGAGCACTGCATTCTCGAGGAAAAGTGAATAGGTGGGTGTGTCTAGAGCATAGGGTAGGGAAGATATTTGAGGCCGGATATGGGAAGGGTCTTGTATGCCCTGCTAACTTATTTGGACTTCATCCTATAGCAATGGGGGACTGGGAAGGATTTTAAGTAGAGAAAGGAAAAATCACTCTGGCGGAATAGGAGGCTATGAATTGAAGGGGAGTTGGGTGTGTTGGAACTGGTTGGGAGACTTATAATACCGTTTTGTTTTGTTTTTAGATGCATTTTTTAAAAACATTTGAATTTTTCTGAAATTGGGATGCATCTTACAATCAATGGCATGCCATAATTTAATTGGCAACATTATTTTCTCTCTTAAAACCAAAACCAAATCCCTTGCCATCAGGTCGATTCTGACTGATAGTGACCCCAGAATGAACCCATGTGTGTCAGAGTAGAACTGTGTTTTATAGAGTTTTTGTGGCTGTGACCTTTCAGAAGCAGATTGCCAGACCATTCTTCCGAGGTGTCTGTGATGGGTTTGGACCTCCTGTCTTTCAACTAGCAGTCAAGTGCTTAACCCTACAGTGGCAGATTCAGATGGCATATTGCTTAGATAAAATACAATGGTCCAGGTAAGAGGTGGCAAGGGTCTGACCCAGTGCCCCGGCAGTGCAGTGGTGAAGAGCTAAGTGCTATTTAGTTTCTGATGTAGTATTGATTATTAAGTAAAAGAAGAAACGTGCAGAATAGTGTGTATATTATGCTACCGGTTGTGGGAAAAAAAAAGGTATGTGTGGAGGAGGGTAGAACGTATGTACATATTTTCTTGTAGCTTAATAAAATACCTCTAGTTGTGAATGATTAGAAAATAGAATAGAAATAGATAGGAATTGTGCAAGAGTGATCCAGAAAAATATGTTCTGATGCTTTGTGATAAAATAAGAACAGAAAAATGACTTTCGATTTTCAGTTTTTCCTGGTGAATAATTTTTCTTTTATTTTTCCTTATAATCACACATTGCAATGCACAGCTTCTACCCCAAGCCTCCCCAACACACACACACACACACTCACACACACACACACACACACCTACACACACACACTCACACAAGACTTCTAGATTCTACATGGACAGAATGCAAATTAACCTAACCATAGAGAAACAAACTAAGACGTGTAAGGAAGAAGCAGACACACTATCGAGAATTTCAAGAAAGTGTTTCTTTCCTCTCAGCCTACACCAACGACGGTGGCGGGGTGGGGGTGGGGGATTTTGACTGTAAGTGGCCTGGGCTCGCAGACGGGGTTAAGAAGGAGGAAAACGAGCTTTTATTTTTAGTTCTGTCGTAAACTGTCTCTGGCACATTCTTTTCTTTTTTTTTTTTTTTGAAGTAAGTTTCATTTATTCTAGGGTAAACTCAAAAGGGCTTTTTTTGTTGTTGTACAAAAAAATTCTGTACAGTTGCCGTGGTACATTTGAGGGTGAAACAAATCAGATATAAATACCGATATGAACGTAACGTGAAAAAGCTAAAACAAAACCCCAAAAAAACCAACCTACGTGTGGGATCGTGCGTGTGAACGCGGTGCCTAAAGAACTAATTTGGCGGCCGGTATTTTTCAGAGCATTTCTTTCTTCATTTCCAAACATTATTGTTAGCAAAGTCCTGATAGGATTCTACAAAGTTCCTACTTGCTGTCCTTTAATGTGTAACAGTATGCTTGATGAATAATCGGCAGCAGGGGAAGGAAAAAAAGGCTGATGAGACAAAAATGCAGCTGTGTCACTGCGCAGGGTATTGTGAAGCTAGTGACGGTCACAGAAATGGCAGATGTCTTGTGGCGGAGCAGTGTGGCCTGAAGGAGGACGGCGCCGCTGGAGGGAAGCAAGAAGTCAGTTGGTTGAGTCAGCCCCTGGCGGTGGGAAGGGTGGGCGTGAGACTCTGGGCGGTCAGGAGAGGCAAGCAGACTTCTGGTTGTCTGGCTCATTCTTCAGATGCTGCCAGAAGGGGCAATTGGCTCCAGAGCTGCAACTGGCCACTTGTGGTCATAATTCAGTCCTCAGACACATTTGGTTTGGCCCATAGAGTGCTGTTCATCTGTTTGGGTTTTGAAACAACACAAAAATTCGGGAGATTTAAAATAAAAAATTCAATAAAAATGGGCTCACGTGTTCACATGGTGACAATTGGATGGATCTGAGTGATGGGTGCTTCTTTTGGATGAAACATTTGTTCTCATTATTGTCACAGACCACCCTACTTTCTGTTGTTTCCCTGTCTTTTAGTACTGAAATATTAAACAGAATGCTAGAAACCAAAATCCCTGCTTGGACTGCTTACTCACTTCGTTACTTGACAGTAAGTCATTTGAGTTTGTAAATGTATTTGTTTCCTATGGCTGCGGTAACAGATCACTGCAAACTTGGTGGCTTAGAACAACAGAAATTTATTTTCTCATCGTTCTAGAGGCCAGAAGTCTAAAATCAAGGTGTCATCAGTACTGTGCTCCCTCTGGAGGCTCTAGGGTAGATTCTGTTCTCTCACAGCTTTTGGTGGTTCTCAGGCATTCCTTGGTTTGTGGCTGCATCACTCCAATCTCTGCCTCCGTCTTTATGTGGCCTTCTCCTCTTATCCCTGTGTCTACCCTGTACGTATCTCTTATAAGGACATTTATCAGTAGATTTAGGGCCTGCTCAGATAACCCAGGAAAATCCCATATCAGGACCTTTAACTTGATTACATCTTGCAAATATCCTTTTTCCAAATGAGGTCACATTTGTAAGCTCCACGGATTAAGGTGTAGAGACAGTTTTTTTTTTTGGGGGGGGGACACCATTTAATCCACTACAGTAATCAAACTAGAGAAACTTGGAGGACATTCCAGAGAATGGAGAGTTGAGGCCAGTGTCATCCATTAAGGTAAAGAAATGAAATGGGGGCAAGCTTGTACATAGCAATTTTGCTTCAAATCATAGTGTACCAAGGGAATCAAATAGTAATAAACCCTGTGATTCCCCACACTTTAGCAAGTTGAATTCAGGTTGACTTAATTTATGTGATTCATCAATTCTGACTTGGCTTAACTGTACTGGTGTAGTTGTTTGCTTGACCTTGGCCATGCTTACCTCAACTAGGTATGCTATCTACCAACTGCTCATTGCTTCCTGTTGCCTAAAACCAAGAGAATCACCTAAAAGGTGCCACAAATACGCACAGCTAAGACTCTCTTCTCTGCTAAATGGGGGGTGCAGATAGTAGGAGAGGAGATGTGAAACTAGGTAGTATACAAAAATAGGTAGTTATAGAGCTTAGACCTAGCTACTGTGGGTCAGGCAACTCTATCATGTCTCATGAGCATTAGGAAGCCAATCTTCTCGGAAGCTCCCAGGTGTCTAAGTGATTTGGATCATAGATCATTAGGGTGAAAAGAACCTCAGAGATAGTCCTACCTCTCACCTGGGCTTCAGTTAGAACAGTCAGAGGTGGGAAAATTGAGGCAGATCAAATAACTGAAGTGAAAGCAACACACAATCCATTTAGAATCTAAGAATCTTACTAGTGCCCATTTATAGATGACCTCCAGCATTCTGGTGTTTTCCTCCTAGAGACTTGTATGTGATGCGTGTATGTGTGTGGCGGAGAAGGGTGTCCGGAAACCCAAACCTGTTCCCTCAAATATCCCAACCTTTATTGGGCGATTATATTGGTATCCCCAGAGTCACATAGCTGAAAGAGTTTATGTTCCCCTGCCGAGATCTGGCCTGGAATTTTCTTTGTTGGAGCTTGGTAACCAGGACAGCGAGAAGCCTGGCCAGGAGGTTGGTCAGAGGCTAACTCAAACAGCTTTGCTTAATTCTGGGCTACTGCTGGGGATTGTGGTGGTGATAGTGGGGCTGCCAGAGAGAAGTGCCTGGCATTCTTGTATGCTGACATCAAGCTGCAAAGCTGCTGCCCTCTGGTGAGTCAATGGCCAAAGGCCCACATGGTTCGAGAGCTGCTGCCCAATCAGAGGATGTGGAGCCAGGCCTCAAAAATCTGTCTAAACCTCAGCATTCTGCAGCCTTCGAACGGCTCCTTCAGAGAAGGAATGCAGGGATGATTAAATCTTATAAGAAACTACAACAACAAAACAATAAGACAAAATCCACATTTGCTTTTAAAGCAATTTATGACTACAGATAGCCAACTCACTGGGTTTTACTCATTTAAAAGGTATTTTTAACTGTTCCCTTTGTACTGAGGCAAGAAGGCAGACTGAAGCACTGGCTGGTGCTCTGAGGATTCTCTGGATATTGAAATTAAGAGATCCTGGAATGACACGGATGGACTGGAATGACACCGAGTTCCAATGACAGTCATTGAAACTCAGCCAGCCTATCCACAGATCGTTAGCTGTCCTTGTGTGGATTTTATGTGTAAATATACATGTATGTAAATTATATGGTGAACATGAAAAGTACATGTAGACTGTCTTCATCTTATCAATTAAGGCTGTATTGCTGTTTAATAATTTCTCCCTATTGAGCAGAAATCAATAAGGAAATATGCCTGAGGCCAGAGGTAAATTATTTCCTTAATGCAGCACAAACCTGCTTGTTAGGTAAGAGCAGAGTCCCTTGCAGAGTGTTGTCACCATATGGCACTGTCATATCATGTAGTCCATAAAGGCGACTGACGTTGTAAAAGATTAACTGGATTTTACTGGGTAAGATCAGACATCTAGACGGCAGGTTATAAAATGGTTAGGAATAGGGAAAGTCAGCACAACTTGACCAAGGCAAAGTTATAGAAGCTTCCTAGACACACCCAAACACCTTGGGGGACTGAGTAACTGGGGCTGAGGCCTGGGGACCATGGTCTCAGAGGACATCTAGGTCAGTTGGCATAACATAGTACATAAAGAAAATGTTCTACATGCTTCTTTGGTGAGTGGCATCTGGGATCTTATAAAAGCTTGTGAGCAGCCATTTAAGGTACATCTATTGATCTCATCCCATCTGGAACAAAAGAGAATGAGGAAAATCAAAGACACAAGGAAAATATTAGTTCAAAGGACTAATGGATCACATGAACTCAGGCCTCCACCAGCTTGAGTCCAGAAGAACTAGATGGTGCCTGGCTACCACCGCTGACTGCTCTGACAGGGATCACGATAGAGGGTCTGGGACAGAGCTGGAGACAAATGTAGAAAAAAATTCAAATTAAAAAAAAAGAAGACCAGACTTACAGGTCTGACAGAGAATAGAGGAACCCCAGAGACTATAGCCCCCAGACGCCCTGCCAACTCGGAACTGAAGCCACTCCCGAACTCCACCTTTCAGCCAATAAAGATTAGACAGTCTATAAAACAAACAATAACATGCATGAGGAAGGTGCTTCTTAGTTCAGTCAAGTATATGAGACCAAATGGGCAACACTTGCCCAAAAGCAAAGGCGAGAAGGCAGGAAGGGACAGGAATACTAGATGAATGGACATGGGAAAACTAGGGTGTAAAGAGAAAGGGGGAGAAGGCTGACACACTTCAGGGGTTGCAACCAATGTCACAAAACAACGTGCGTATAAATTTTTGAATGAGAAACTAATTTGCGCTCTAAACTTTCACCTAAAAACCAAAACCAAAACAGACCCGTTGCTGTCAAGTTGATTCCGTCTCATAGTCACCAGGCACTCCTTGGAAACTCTATGGGGCAGTTCTATTTTGTCCTATAGGGTCGCTATGAGTCGGATGACTTTCACCTAAGGCACAATTAAAAAAAAAAAAAAATTGTTAGAAGAGAAAAGGGAGTCTGTAGCTGGAGGCCAGGTGAGATTTTGGCACTGGCTTTCCTTATAGTCCTGCTACCTGGTTTTTACTGTCAGAGCAAGAGAGGTCACTTGGCCAAGTGAGGATGCTCTCTGCATGGCTTTGGGGATGAGGGAGTCTCAGAAATAATGACTGTGGTACCATAGCACCACCAGCAAAAGAGAAAAGAATTGGGCCTGATGTGATGAAAGTATGCAGCCGACACTCAGATTGCTTCCCAAGGCTGGAGCTCTCTACCATCTTACCATTCCTCATGTGCTGTGTGTAAGAAGTTGAAGGGAGGCTAGATTATATATACCTATTCATTGATTAACTGATTCATTAGTTCTTCTGTTCATTCATTTAGCAAACATGTATTTTGCATACCCTATGTGCCAGGCCTCAAGGACATACCACTCCTGTTCTCAAATGACTAATAACAGCAACTTGTATTGGACTCATTAAGTATCAGGAACTTTGCTCGGAGCTAGAAATGAATCCCTATAATAGCGCCACAATGGAGGTTTTATTATTATTCCCTTTTGGAGGAAACAGAGGCCTAGAGAGATTAAGTCCCATGGTCTGGAAGCAAAAAAATGTGGACAAAAAAATGTAAGCCTAGACATTTCGACTTGAAGCTTGGCTCTTTAAGCACCACTTGCAGGTTTGGAGAAAGATGACTGAAACCACAACACCTACCATAATTCTTGAAAGCAAAGCACCTCTTTACGTGAGCATGTGTGTGTGCTGGGTGCGGTGTTCTGGGCCAGTGGTGGCTTATCGGCAGAGGCAGCTGCACATGGGAAGACCATGGAAGGTGTGTTGTCAGGGGAAATGAAAGTGATTAAATAGTGTTGGAGGTTTCTGTGGTGTTCTGGGTTTCTGTTGCTGCATAATAAACCACCCCAAAATTTAAACAACCACGATCATTTATTTAGCTCCTGAGTTTGCAATTTGGGCAGGGCTTGGTAAGGATGGCTCCTCTCTCTTCCATGACATGTCACCCAGGAGTGCTTGGAGGATGAGCAGGACTGGGTAGCTGGGGCCCTTGCGCATCTCTGTGTGATCCTTCATGTGGATTCAGGGTAGTTGAACTTCTTGCATGGCCGTTCAGGCCTCCAAAGGTGCATTTTCCAAAAGACAGAGTCAGACAGAAGTGGCATTGCCTTTATGATCTGGCCTCGTAAGTCACATAGCCTTACTTCCACTGGGCTCAATTAGTTGAGGCAGTCAGAAGGCCCTGCCCAGGTTCAAGGGGAGTGGATATAGATTCCACCTCTTAATGGAGAAGTGGCAAGGTTCTGGTAAAGCATGTGAGACTGGAAATACTGTGGTGGGAATTTTTTGGAAGTAAAATGGGATAAAGGCAGAATTAAAAGGTCCCTGGGTAGCACAAGGGGTTTGGGATTGGCTGCTAACCTAAAGGTTGATGGTTCAAACCCATCTAGCAGCACTGCTTAAGAAAGGCCTGGTGATCTGCTTTTGTAAAGATTACAGCCAGGAAAGCCCAATGGAGCAGTTCTGCTCTGTAACACATGGGGTCTCCATGAGTCATAATTGACTCCACAGCAACAGGTTTGGTTTGGTTTTGGAAGGGCAGAATAGTATAGTATGGAGTATGATGGACTTTGATTTTAACTCTTTGATTTACTAGCTGGGTTACTTTGGCCAAGTTACTTAACTTTTTTGAGTCTCAGTTTCCTTATCTGTGAAATGAAGATACTAGCACTGATCTCACAGTTATTAAGGATTAAATAATGTATGCCTATCCATTGGCATAGGAGCTGGCTCAGTGTAGGTACTTCATATACAAGCGTTGGGATTCTTGGTGATCCCCTAGCAAGACAGATAACTGGCGAGGGAGAAGGGTCCAGTTGTGGGAGGGCATTTGTAGCTAATAATAGTTAGTTGGTGAAATAATAATAATAATAGCCAAAAGTTACTGAAAATTAGTCAGAGTGCTAAGTTCTTTGAAAGGAATCTGTCACTGAATCCTAACAACAAACCTATAAAGTAAGGACTATTGTTATTCCATTTTGTAGATAAGGAAATTGAGGATCAGCGAGGTTCTGAAACTTTCCCAACTTGGTAAATAGGAAAGATAAGATTTGAACCAAGGTAATTGTTTTAAAAGAGCCTGTACAAGGATGATTTATATTTAACCTGGAGGCTACTGAAAGCCACTAAAAAATTTTAAACAGGGGAGTCCTGTGTTTAGAAATTATAAAGGACAGATCATGGACTGGCAGCAGGGAGAGCAGTTCGAAGACCATTCCTCTAAGCCAGGTGAGAAATACTGATAACATCAGAAATACTGATGACATCAGCAGTGAGATGTGGAGGAGGTCCTGAGATGGTAGTGGCCGTCATCCATGATTACTGATTAGGTGTGGAGGGAAAGAGAGGGAGCACCTGTGGCTATTAGTCAACTTTGACTGTAGGCACTGACATGCGCATTATTACCCAGGGCTCTAAGCTGAGAAAGAAAACAACCCCAGGGTGTCTTCTAACCTAAAGCATATTTCCTAAGCCCTTGTACTCTCAGTCTAGACTGAAAACAAACAAAGCCAACTCCTCTGAAATGCTGGAAATCCTCTCCACTTGAAGCTCTCTTACCTTGCAATTGTAGCTTTTAAATTCTATGCCGAGCTTCCTTTTCCACACCGCCCTTGGATTTTGATTACGATGATCATTTGTGGGAAGGTAGAAGGTGATTATTTCTTCTGCCTCGGTGGCCCTGAGGGGAATGAACTAAGACTGTGTTGTACTGTCCTGTCAGCCTGCATCTACAGCTGTAACTACACATACAATTTGCTGATTTTTATAGAGGGATAACTGACTGGTCATTCTAATCCTCCAAACAGGATCAGACAGAGGTGCCTTGAAGTGATCTTTAGGCACCTGGAGGTCTCTCCATATGAAGTGCTTTCCAACTGTCTGTGTCACTTAGTTTTATTGTAAACTTCATTTGGAGGGAGAAAGAATATGCGTCATTAGGTAAGGCATCTCATATCTCTGAATCAAGAACTTGACTCCAGTCTACTGTTGGGTCAAAGGTCTGAGAAACAAAGCAGACCTCAATAGGAAAGCTAACTAAAACAAGTGAAGAAACCATCAGACAACCCCCAAAACCTAGTTTTCCTGACTATGAAAATATTTGTCTTTTCCAATTCTTTTCTTTATACTGGAATAATTTCTGAGATTAAAAAAAAGTTGCTGTGATCTTGTCTGATAGATGTATTTCCTGTTATTTTTGTGCCCTCTATCTCTTTCTTTCCGTTTTCTTTATCCTAGGATTAATCTCTGCAAAGTAACTTGGCTTTATTCTGATGCTGCTCCAGTGGGGCTATAGAGACAGGCATTTCATTGAACCACTTTTGTCCACTGACAGTTGCCATTGAACTCAGTGCTCCTGACAATAAACCAATTGGAAAGGGACTATTACTCTAACTGAACACTTATCTATTCACATTGCTCAATCATTCAATGATAGTTATGGACTCCGCCTTTTGCTGTATCCGGCTCTGAAGGTATAAACTGGCTGAACTAGGCTAGTGCATATGGTCACCAAATACTCACACAGCATGGTCATAGCCCTGCTCTAGGATCTCAGACCTAACTTCCCTTAATGAACAGAGAGGTTTAACTTGGCTTTGCACACTGAACTATTCCCTCAGAGAAATAATCTGTTATGCCTCAATTACAACTCAAATTTTTCATTTACGAAGAGGGAAAAAAAAAAAAAAAACTGAGCAGTTTTACTATTTAGAAATTCCCTCTAAAAGGTTATATTTAATTGTGCATTTCCAACACAACTCATTAAATTGGTGAATAAAAACCAAACCAAACCCATTGCTGTCAAGTTAATTCTGACTATAATGACCTTACAGGACAGAGTAGAACTGCCCCATAGGGTTTCCAAGGAGCAGCTGGTGGCTTTGAACAGCCAAATGCTTAACCACTGCGCCACCAGGGCTCCAAATTGGTAAATGACAGTGAGTAAATAACTGATGAGATCATACTTTCTTGTTACAGGCTACTGAAATCATCATGTTTAATTTAAAACAAATTAAAATGTAAAAGTTTGAAAAGGACCTGATTTCTCTCAGAGATTGCTATGATTGTTAAAGAGACACCCAAACCACTGAACGTCAGACAGAAACATGGCCTAGTTTGATAATCTAAGTTCTTCTTTTCTTTAATTACAATTTTCATTCAGGGGATTATTTTTCTTTTTTCCCAGAAGGAAACTTCTTGCTTGGGACAGCTTCAGCAATTTAACCCTATTTTCCAAGCACATAGAGCAAATAATAGGCAATCATTTGTCAGTCATAAAGATAAGCCAAGGAATGGGAATACTTTTGTAGGTCACGTCACCTGACAGAAACTTTGGACTGATCCTTTCCTGGTTCAAGAGTTCAGCCATAAGACCTAACTTTCCCTATCAGCTGGCTCAAGCTGATAAGATCCTAAGTAAGTATTTTATGAGCTTTTACTTAACTGTCCTTGTGACACAGCGTTGAGGGGAGTAATCCGTACAGAGTTACTTCTGGTTGGTCTATTTTTCCTTTGAATAAATTACTGTCTCCCCTGATAGGACAGAGTAAATGGAGTTTGTTCAAACATTTCTTATCAAATTCCTAGGGCCTAGTACAGAGGCTTTATCCCTAACAGGTTTATGAGTCGGAATGGACTCAATGGCATCAGGTCGGGTGGGAAGACTGGTGATTAGCTAGGAATAAAAATTATTCAAGAGCAGGGTAATTAACTAACAGCAAGTATTGCATTCTATGCTTATAAAATGGATTAAATGCAGGTGATGGAGTTGAGGGTTGGATTAGGGGTGGCAGTCACCTGAATTTGCATATGAAGGTGTACCTGCTCTTCAGAATTATGAGGGTCTGCTGCAGTTGTTGAGAGCTCTGCTGCTAACCAAAAGGTTGGCAGTTTGAATCCACTAGCCACTCCTTGGAAACCCTATGGGGCAGTTCTACTTTGTCTTATAAGGTTGCTATGAGTCGAAATCCGGTCTTCTTCCTAGGAGTCGCTGGTTAGTACAAACGGTGATGCACTTGGCTTCTAACCAAAAGGTTGGAGGTTTGAGTCCACAGAGAGCTGCCTTGGAAGAAACGCCTGGTGAGCTACTTCTGAAAAATGAACCACTGAAAACTCTATGGAGCACAATTCTACTTTGACACATGGGGTTTCCACGTGTCAGAGTTAACTTGATGGCAACAGGTTAACTGGTCTTCTTCCCAGGAATTTGACTGAAAGGAGTTTGTTCAGAGGTGTTACCCTGGTCTCTTAGGCCTGTATTTAAAAAAGTTTCAGTGAATTCCAGCTCCCATGCTCCTTTGAAGGGAACTGAGAGCTGGCTCTCAGTCACTTTCCCTTCTACTTCCATCTGCCTCCCATTTTTCCTTCTGTTTGGTCTGGTAAACTCCAGTAGTAGGGTACTTTCTGCAGCTTTCATCCTGATTTCTGTTCTAGTCCTGACTCTGCCACAAACTCACTGTTAACCTTGAAGAAGTCAACTAACCTCCCTGATCCTAAGCTTCTTCACCTGCAAGATAAGATAGTTGAATGAGATGAGGGCCAAGGTGCTTTCTTTACTCTATTGTTGCTGGGTGCCATTGAGTCAATTCTGACTCATAGCAAACCCATTTGACAGAGTAGAACTGCCCCATAGGGTTTCCTTGGCTCTAATCTTTACAGAAGCAGATCACCGGGTCTTTTTCCTGAGGAGCTTCTGGATGGGTTCCAACTGCCAACCTTGCGCTTAGCAGCTGAGTGCTTACCCATTGCTCTAGTATTCTATTATTCTGCAAATACACCCTAGTTAGAATAGCTTAAAGTCAATTCTTGATCCACTGTCTATTATTTTTCCTTTTGTTGTTGTTGTTGTTGTTAGGTGCCATCCAGTTAGTTCCAACTCCACTAATTGCTCCTTGAAAACCCCATGAAGCAGTTCTACTTTGTCCTATAGGGTCGCAAGGAGTATTTTTTCCTACTAAGATGTAGTTATTAATTGATAGTTTTTTCTCAAAGGTTGGGCTTAAATCTTTGATATAAGATGACTAAATACCTCATATTCATCAATATGGATATCCACAGGGTACCTGACATTTAACCAAGTGGAATTCTTGACTATGGCTGAGAATCTATGTATCTCTTCTGGTACCAACCCTTGGGCGAGTGACGGCTGAAAACCATCAAGTTGGATTCTCTAATAGGACCATGAACTTAACATAAATTCACAGGGGTTTTGGGATACAATGGTGTACACAGACAAAGATAGACTTTTTGGTATGTTCTTCTCCCAGGTGGTACAAATATCTGCATGTCATATCATTATTATGACTCTTATCATTTATTGAGAGGCTACTCTATGCTAGACACTCTGGCTAAAAATGTATGATATTATTTAATTCTCCTAAAATGTGACATATAGTTACTACTTTTGTGTTGAAATTATCATATATTAGTGCATAAAGCATATATGTATAGTTTATAGAAGAATTGGGGAAAAAACCCAAATACATGGCTCTCAGCTTAAAAAAATAGAACTTTATCAACCCCTAGATACCTTCGTGTGCTCTTGACAATCACACCCCCTCAAACCCCTAGAAGTAATCACTACCCTATGTTTTGTGTAAAACATCACCTTGTTTTTCTTTAGTTTTGTCTCCTATGTACATATCCCTAGACAGTACACGGTTTAGTTTTACTTGTTTTTGAACTTGATGTAAATGGAATCCTATAGTATGAATTCTCTTAGAACTTCCTCAACATTTTATTTTGAGATTAATCAATATTAATGTATGTAGCTGTAGTTTATTCATTGCTATTGTGGAACAATATCCTATTGGATGATTTTTGTACAATTTATTTTACTGTTGGTAAATACTTTTGTTGTTTCCATTTTATTGTTTTTGCTGCTATGAACAATGTAACCTTGAACATTCTTGTACTTGCCTGGTGTATGTATGTATATATGTATGTATCTTCTATCTATCTATCTATCTATCTATCTTAAGATGTATGAGAAAACAAAGTCCCAGGGTCACTAAGAACCTTGTATAAGGTCAGAGCGAGTTAGTGGTGAGAGGAAAGCTTGACCCAGCATTCTGTTGCAAGAGTTTGCATCCGTAACCACAATAATTTATAACCGTCCATTCTGGAGAAAAGGCTTTAGGGAATTTAAAATAACTTGCCCATCATAAGGTTATTGAGTAGTACAGTAGGAATTCAATAAAGGTCACTCTGACTGATGCCTTTCATTATTTATCACCCAAAGCACATATTATGATTCTATTTATAAAAAGTTAACACGTCACAAGAGAATAAGTTCACACTTGGCACTATTCTCTCTTTCCCACAAGTTATCAAATATCAAAATGCAAAAATTACAGATTCTATATTATCCATACATAAATTTGACTTAAAATTATTATAACATTTTTCACTTTAATAATATAAATAGAAATGAAAAGAAAAACAGATTTTTTTTTTATAGTGGAATAGATTTCTCTCTCTCTCGCTTCCCTCAGCCTGCCAAGTCTCATTAGCAATTATATAATGCTTGTAAGCTCATTTAATTTCAGTGCCAATTAAAAGAAATCAAAAGTGTGCATACTAGAAAAGTGAATTACTGTGTTTGGTTTTTTTTTGAGAAGCAAATGGCAAGATTTGCTTCTCATTAGTAGGAAAATGGGGTTAGTTGTCCAAGAGATTTGTTGGGGAAAATGTGGAGGAAAATGGAGAGGGGGCTAGTGGAGCCTGGAAGGACCCACTGTGCAGGACTGACTCCTGTGAAGGAGAGAGGGAAGGAAGACAAATAATGAAGGTCTTAAAATAGAAATTCTCAGAAAGTTTCAGCTGATTGGGAGTCCTCAAGCTAAAGCCACACATCAGAGGAATCTGGGAGATCTGTGTCTCTTACCTCATCAAACACAAAGAAAGAAAGAGAACAGTTATAAGTGACTCAAAAGAGAGGTCTGAAAAGAGAGCAATGCAGAAAGATAGAGCATTCAGCCTTCTTTTCTTTCTCAAAACTTGACTCGCCTAGCACTGTGGGTTCTCTTATGTTGTCTGTGTTCCAGAACTCTTACTCCCTGGGATGAGGATGGGGGACAAGTGGGTGGGTCAGCCAAAGATGGGAAGAGGAATGTCCTCCCTCAAGGCTCCTCTAGAATCATTTCTATGTAATTCTCAGCTTGGACCACATGATCTTGGAGATTCTTGGTGGTTTCCCAGGGTAAACAGGGCACATCTTCTTGGAGGGCACATTTTCCCCCAATAATTTGAGGGGAATTTTTTTAAATATTAAATCAAATCCAGATACATAGTGGATTGTAATGCAAAATTTATCTGAATTTTAGAAAAAAATCACAATAATTTCAAAGACATTTTGCCCTTGGGGAGGCCACTTTTTACTCCTTCAGATACCCCTCTGAGCATTACTATTCGCTATTCTCAGCTATTAGTTGTATCTTGTTGGGAAAATTTGAAAAGAATTGCTCAAGAAATTTGAGTATACTCAACATTCTCTTAGGTCTTTTGTCTCTTTCCAAAATTGGATCAAACAACTTTGGACATTAACCAGCTTCTTACTGTTTTGACAGCCATTGTAATGGGTAATTCAGACTAGATTACCCAATGTGTAATAAGACTAAAGGCAGCCAGAACTCCCCATGATGGATGGAGATGAGTTTTAAGTAGGTATGTACATGAGCCAGTATACATTCCTTCAACGAGTGTTTACTGAGTGCCTCCTATGTGCTGGGAGCTGTTCTGGAAATTGTGATATAGCAGTGAACAAGGCAGATAAAGCCCTTCCTCTTGTGGAGTTTAACAGAGTTGTTGGAGAACAAGTATGGATAAAAGTGAATAAATACGGAAACAAATTAAAGCATTCAGATGGCAAAATAACTGCTGGGAAAAGAGTAAAGCAGAAAAGGGGTTATAGCTTGCTTAGTGTGGGAGACAGGGACAGACTCTTTGAGGCAGTGACATCTCACTGAAGACCAAAATGAGAAGGAGGCCTCAGATAAAAATCTAGGGGAAGAATCTTTCAAGAAGAAGGAAAGCCAAGTGCAAAGATTCTGAGACAACTTGGCCCACTGGAGGGACAGGGAGAAAGTCAGCGTGTGGACCACAGTAGATGAAGGGAAGATTTGTTGGAGAGAAATGCAGTGGTTAGGCTATATAGGGCCTCTGAAGAAAGGTCTGGTGATCTGCTTCTGAAAGGTCAGAGTCTTGAATACCCTATGGAGTGTTCTATTTTGCACACATGGGATTGCCATGAGTTGGAATCGACTTGATGGCAATTGGTTTAGTGTTTTGGTTTTTAGGCCACATAGGGATCTGTTGGTCATGGAAAGGAGTTTGGATACTATTCTAACTACAGTGAGAGGTTACTGGAGGGTTTTAAGCTGGGGAATATCCTAACTGTCCAGATTTAATCAAATAGTAAAATCATCTCTCTTCTTGATTAACTTAGCTGAAAAAGGGTGTTATGGTTCTGGATGATGCATGAAGATTAAGCAGGACATGGGAGAAAGGCCTCAACTAAAACTAACCTTACTTAAACATGGAAAGAGGAACAAATGGAAACTGGGAGTGTTAAAAGGATAATGACTTTTAATAATGAACAAAAGGTTAAATTTATCTTGAAGCAAAATATTATGTATGTTATATATTCCAGAAGGACTTTCCATTCAAAGTAATTGGAAAAAGTTTTGGGTGTTTACAATGATAAATCTTTGAAGATACCTATACAATTCATGTAGCTAGAGCTTGATTTCTGGGGAGCTCAGTCTTCACTGTATATTATATGCTAAGAAATTTTATTTATTTATAATTTGAGCTGCTTGAGTCCCAAAGCATGCAAGGAAGTTTAAGGAATATGAATAACCATTTAAAATGGCCATTGAAATAGATGTGAAGTCGAGGGTATCAGCATGGTGTTTCTTTGATATGACAACCTCTTCTTCCCAGGATATTTAAATGAGGGGAAATCCCCAACCTGAAATGGAAAATTCTGAAAGCATGTTTCCAAGGAAAGGGAAGTGAAATAGGAAAAACAAAGACAAAAGTCACCAACTCAGTTGGAAGTTCATGGGAGAGGATGAGAAGAGCTCCCGCATCTCAGACTGACTTGCCTCAACAAGTGAATCATTTAACAGGAAAAAACACAGGACTGACTCAGCTCCCCTTATCCCTGCTGAGTCCTCTATTGGTGTGGTCCCTGCCACTCTCCTCAGGCCGTGGTTCCCTCCTCCTTTCTCAATGTGGAGAAACAGGAAGGCTGACAGGGGTCACCCAAGGCAGTATCAGATCTCTACCTCTCCTGGGCCTAGGAAGAAGTGCAAATATCAAGGATAAGCTCTTAGCTGGAGAGACAGGCAAAGCCAGATATCCAAAAAAAAAAAGAAAAAAAAAGATAAACTCACAACCAGCATTTGATATATCCCCCTAGAGCTGGCCCAGAGTCTGTTTGCTTCTATGAAATCTCAACAGTCTGCCAGATCATCTGGTGAGGTTTTACCCATCTAACAATGAGTCAACTAGAGTCTCAACAGGGGCAGGAGTTTGCTCAAGACTACAGGGTGAGTAACACTTGGATCCTGACCTTTTGATTCCTAAGGCTGTGCTGTCTTCAGTTCATCACATGCCTCCCTGGCAGACCTTTGTAACACAGGGGACAGTTGCCTGGTGGGCTCTCCTGGCAACCTTGTCGTGAGCCATTTTTTTCAGCTGTACCATGCAGTCACCTTTGATCAGTTCCTGTAATGGGGTCATCCCTTGTACAACATAAGTGGGAGCTGCACTAAAACTGAAAACAGAGAATGTGAGAGACATGCTGACTCATATATGGCATATTACCCGCTGGACCTCACACCCTTCAACAGGAAGAGGATTATTTCTATGTGGGATTTAACTAGCTCAATGGGTGTTACCCAGCCTGAAAAATCTCAGAGATGTCAATAAGCCACTTGAGACAAGAAGGAATCTGCTGTTCTGTCCTCATTCCTTATCAGCCCTTGACTTTGGGAAGAGGAGCCTTCTGGAAGGAGAAGGACGTTGGAGGTTTTGGGCATACTGGGCTCTGAAACCAAATGATGACAAATTGTTTCCCAGGCTGACAGTTTTCCCCCTACTTTTACTTTTTAACAGCTAGATATCTCACACTCAGAGACTTGGGGTACAAATAATTGTAAGAATAAAACTTAATCCCTTAAGTGTATACATCACAAGTTAGCTTCAACTGTACCAAAAATTCTCAGTGAAATTCCAGCTCCAGTGTGGTCTGTGACACAACAGGTAAGTGACCCTGCCGCTGACATTCACACGTTTGATCCCGATGGCTTCAGGCTTCTTAGTGTATACTAATTGTAGTGCCCATTTTCATCACACCATCTGCTTAATACCAGGTTGTTTAAATGGATTGGGAAATTTCGTGGAAAACTATAAAGTTAAAATAGTCCTTGTTTAGAGGCGCACACCTGCATATCTGACCATTTTCCAGAGGCAATCAGGGACTTACTTTGAGAAAGCACTAATGTTGAGTCAGGCTGCTGAGGTATAAATCCTGATGCTGCCATTTTCTTGCTCTGTGTCTTTGGGAAAGTTACATAACATTCCTGTGCATCATTTTCCTCACTAAATATAGGTATAATAAGTATACCTGTTCCACAGGGTTATTCTGAGCCTCTAGTGCAATAATATGTAGTGTACCCTGTCTGGCATCTAGTAAGTGTCCATTAGATGACTATGAAGATGATGTAGATGCATTTTAAAATGCAATTAAAATTTTACTTATTCAAGGCTAATTATTCTAATTCAATGGAGCTGGCCAAACCCAGTGAAATCTCCTGGATTTCCAAACCATGGCTTCATTGCTCCCTCATTTTTATGCTACTTCCTTTGAGGAGGCAAGCGATTTCCAGTTGACCGACTCAAGACTTTTTAGTGATGTATATTATGCTGACCTCACCTGCACATGGCCTCAGGGCTGTAACCCATCAAGTCAGGGGAGCGAAAAAGCATATTGGTGGGGGAAAAAATGAGGAAGAACAAGGAGAAAAAAAAGTGTCATGTGTTTGTTCACTGCTAATATTCATCATATGGAACAACGCCCACCCTTCAGATGTGTTTGCTCTCTGTTGTACTAGAGATATGGAAGAAATATTGCTCAATAGCTGTCTCAGTCACTTTTACCAGGTTGACTCGGCAAGTATGGCTACCTTGGGATGTCTTCAAAACACAGTGACATTTTTGCATTAAAGCCTTCATGAGGAGTGCCAGTCTCAGCCTGTTACGATTGGAAGATACTGCCATCTATAGGCTGGTTGTTCATAAAATAAATCCTCTCACCCCATCTCTTCCTTGGTATTATTTACTAGACAGAGCTCTTTAGTGGGTTGGAGGTTTAGAAGTTAAAGGCATAACCACCATCCCAATCTCAGTGGATCTCTAATCACAATGAGGTAGCATGGAACTTCAGCATGAGCTTGAGCTTTGGGCTCTGCCAGACTTGGATTCAAATCCTGGTTTGAAGTTAGTAGCTGTGTGTGACCTTGGACATTGATACTGAACCTCTATGAGGAAATCATCTCAAAAATATGGCCAATGAAACCTTCTATTTAGATTGTTATGAGGATTCAATGAGATTGACAATTATAATGATCTATACTGCAGATGCTCAATAAATATGAATGCTTCTATTTTATTTTTTCCTTACCTATTTCTTCTCACTCTTTTAGTGACATTTGGGAATCCAGCTTTCACAAGCCTGAATTATTTCACAAATAACAAGTCAGACACTGGGAGGAGTATATGCTATTTGAGGATTTTGAAGCTTTACGCTAAATGGTCAGGGACCAGAGTGTTTCTGCTTTGCAGCACACCGGTCAGCTGTTCTAGCAAGTCAGATTAGCTGAGAGCACGAGATACTAATGAAGATGTGTTTCCCAATGAGCTACTGCATATGGAAGCGCTCTGTAAAGTGTGAACAGCTGTAAGATTGCATGGCATTACTATCACTATTGGCAGCACTTAACCCCTTTCAGGTTGGGAAATTAAGACCCAGGATGATGAACACTGATTTGCCCAAGCACATAGATCAAGCTAGTGGCAGAGCCAGGCCTGGAACCTACAATTCTTAACTCTCTGTTTTAAAAAAAAAATCTTTTTTTTTTTTTTTAAATTTCAAAAAAATGAGAAGATGTATAAATGTGGATAAACAAAAAGAAGTCAATTAGAATTACCCAGCAATAACCTATTGGCATATAGGCTTCTGGTCTTTTTTCCTGTGTCTAATAATAATAATATTAATAGCAGCAAACATAGTGCTTACCAAGTGTCAGGTACTGATCCAGGTACTTTAGGTATATTACTGGTAACTCATAACAACATTATGGGTTGACTGCTATTATCCTTATCTTCCAGACAAAGAAACAGAAGCATAAGGAAGGCACACAGCTGTTAAGTGGCTGGGATTTGACTCCAGAGTAATGATTTTAACAACTAGACTATGCACATGGTTGTTGTTGTTGTTGTTAGGTGCCGTCGAGTCAGTTCCGACTCATAATGACCCTACGTACAACAGAAAAAACAGTGCTCGGTCCTGCGTCATCCCCATAATCATTGCTATACTGGAGCCTGTGGTTGCAGCCACTGTGTCAATCCATCTCGTTTAGAGTCTTCCTCTCTTTTGCTGACCCTCCACTTTACCAAGCATGATGTCCTCCAGGAACTGGTCCCTCCTGATAACATGTCCAAAGTATATGAGATGAAATCTCTCCATTCTCACTTTTAAGGAGCATTCTGGCTGTACTTCTTCCAAGACGGATTTGTTCGTTCTTCTGGCAGTCCATGGTATATTCAATATTCTTCACCAACATCATAATTCAAAGACATCAATTCTTCTTCGGTCTTTCTTATTCGTTGTCCAGGTTTTACATGCATATGAGGCGATTGAAAACACCTTGGCTTGGGTCAGGCACACCTTAGTCCTTAAAGTGACTTCATTGCTTCTCAACACTTTAAAGAGGTCTTATGCAATGGATTTGCTCAACTCAATATGTTGTTTAATTTCTTGACCGCTGCTTCCATGGGTGATGATTCTGGATACAAGCAAAATGAAATCCTTGACAACTTCAATATTTTCTATTTATCATGATGTTGCTTATTAGCCCAGTTGTGAGGATTTTTGTGTTCTTTATGTTGAGGTGTGATCCATACTGAAGGCTGTAGTCTTTGATCTTCATCAGTAAGTGCTTCAAGTTCTGTTTGTTTTCAGAAAGTAAGGTTGTGTCATCTGCATAATGCAAGTTGTTAATGAGTCTTCCTCCAGTCTGATGCCACCTTCTTCTTCATATAGTCCAGCTTCTCGGATTATTTGCTCAGCATACAGATTGAGTAGGTATGGTGAAAAGATACAACCCTGACGCACACCCTTCCTGACTTTAAACCACGCAGTATCCCCTTGTTCTCTTTGAATGACTGCCTCTTGGTCTACTTTCAGGTTCCTCATGAGCGCAATTAAATGTTCTGAAATTTCCATTCTTCATAATGTTATCCATAATCTGTTATATGTGTATGCACATATACATTTTAAAAATAAAAGTGGGTTTACACAGTGAATACAGTTCTCTTATGTTATGAAGTTTTTTTTCCCACTTTATAACCCATCTAGATTTATTTCTAAATAAGTTCTTGAACATGTTTTAAACATTGAAACGATGTGCATAAAATGTGTTGGTGCATAAAAAGAGGAAATGGCTGCTAAAGTCAACCAAACTAACTTGCAGATGGCTTTGAGGTACTCTCCTGTGGGGTGGATGATGGCAGGGGTAAAGCATGGGTGGGTGGAGGCTGTTACCAACGAAATACAAGATGTATCTCTTATAGTCTAGCTGAGGAGAGAAATGAAAGCAGAGGAAAGGTCAGGTAGAAGTTGGGGAAGGAAGATGAGTTTTGACTGAGGAGATAAGGGTTTCAGAAGAGGAATGAAACAAAGGGAGGGCTCGAGGAGTAGGAGAGGTCAAAGAATTGGCGGGTACTGCCATCAGGATGGCCAAGGGCCCAGAAATAATGGCTATTTGGAAATGGATAAAAAAACAGAAACAAAAACACTGAGGCTGTTTATCTTGGAGGAAAAAAAGACTCAGAGAAATATGAAAGCTTGCTTTTAATATTTTAAGGGTTGTCATGTGGCAGAGCGATTAGATTTATCTGTTTTGTTCAAAAATAGGACAAACAGATGCCAGTTAGACAGAGGAAGATTTAAAACCCAAATGAAGAAGAATCCTCCAAAAATCAACCACAGTAATAGTATAATAACAACAACAACAGGAAGAACTGCTTTTATAGTTAACGTACTTCTTGGTCACTCTAGATGGATGTGCATGTGCAGGTTGGATGACCACTTACTGGAAATGTTGTGAAGGAAACAGCAAATTGCAGGACAATAAATATTATGTTATGTTTCCATTTCATAAAACTTTTAATGTAGATGTATCATATGCATACAAAACACACCAAACTGGTAAACACTTGCCTGTACTACCATATTTTCAGTTTTTTATGAGTATATATTAATTAATTTAGG
The DNA here is from genome assembly GCF_000243295.1 of Trichechus manatus latirostris. Classification (NCBI taxonomy): domain Eukaryota; kingdom Metazoa; phylum Chordata; class Mammalia; order Sirenia; family Trichechidae; genus Trichechus; species Trichechus manatus. The sequence goes on from NW_004443961.1 coordinate 21,185,313, forward strand.
ACAATCTACAACAATTTTTTTTTTAATTTGGAAAAGCTTAGGAAGGTTAATTACATTTTCTCAGGTCACCACTAAAAGCTAAAATTTGAATCATCTCTGTCTGGACTTCAAAGCCTAGTCTTTTTTCCAGGAAACCATAATCCCACATTTTAAAGGATTCAGAAGGGAATTGATAGACAAAATATTAAGGTTGTAGATTAAAACTATAAAACTGAAGGAAATTAGGAGCTTCTAAAACAGCAGATGGCAGATTTGGGGAGTATGATTGAAAAGTGACAAAGAGGACAGTGAAGTCAGTTGGAACTGAATTGTGACAAAGTAGGGCTGTTGGAGAAGGCACGGGAGGGTGTGGTCATCCACAGCCAGGCAAGTGGCAGATGTGGAATCAAGATACGGTTGTTATTTCTATTTCTTTTTAATTTTAAATCCCTTTATAACAAACAAAAAAAATCCCCAAATATGCTTATTTCTATCTTTTAAGATATTTTTATTTTTTTGTACTTTCTTATCCTTTAATAATCTTTATTCTCTTGAAAGTAAACTTTTAAGCTAGAAGTAATGTGGGAATATAAGCGTTCCTGGCTTCCTGGGTACAGAGTGGAGTCTAGCTATGTTAGGACCGGAAGTGGTTTTAGCTAAGTTAGAACATGATACCATTATTTGTACAACAAGTGTGGTCTGCCTCCAAGTATAGAGAGGTGTTTTATGGCTAGAGGCTTTATGAGTTGTAACTATAAAAAAATCAATCTTTTAAGGTAAACATTACCACCATGTCTACGTCCAAATGAGAATTATTCTCTGGAACTGTTACCTTGGGCAACTTTTCACACATACTGCCACAAAAAATGTAAACTCTTCTCTGGAGACAGCCTTTATATCTAGTTTATCTCTCTCTCTCTCTCTCTCTTTCACACACACACGCACACACACTATTTTAAAGCACACCTCAGTTTTAAACCAACTATTTTATCTTGCTTGATTACCAACTTTACTTCTTAGAGAAATTGTTTGTGAATGCCTTTGGCTATCAGAAAAATCAAATCCAGCATTAAAAGACAGTTTTGTTACCACCGAAGAAGTGAAAAAGAATGGGTGCTGACTCAGATGATCATACTCAAAGAAGAGCTGCGAAGATATTTGGAATATTGGCAGCACCCTTGGAATAAGAAAATGACCTTCCAAGATGCTATTTTGAAGGATCTGTTTAAATGTCTATTTGTTAATATATTTATCAAATAAAAACTAACCAAATGCACTTCATATCCCAACTTGTTTAGGACTTCGTTCTCATGTTACCACTTCGCTTCTAATTTATAAGCAGTGTCGTTTCTCACACTGAACAGATGAATCACAGTTCAAAAGCAGCCACACCTAGGGAAAAGGAAGATATACAGTGGGAATATCATGTTGGTAAAATATGCAGAAACAATCACATTTATACACTATTGGTGAAGTGTAAATTGGAAAAACTTTTTGGAAGGCACATTGAGAATATCTGTCAAAATTCAAAATATACTTACTGTTCGATTCAGCAATTATGATTTGAGGCCTTCATTCTATAGATATGCTCACAAATATATACAAACACATTTGCACGATTATGTTCATTGCACTATTGTTTGTAATAGAAAAATAATGGAAACACATGAAATGTCCATCAAAAGGGAAATTGTTCATTAAATTATGGTGCATCTGAAAAATAGAGTAATATATAAGAATTGAAAGAATGATACAGTTTATCAATGCAGATCTGCAAAGATCTTCAAGACATATTGTTAAATGAAAGTGCCAGGTAAAAAACTTTTTATTTTTTGATTCAGGAAAAACTATACATAAGTATGTGCACATTCATGGTAAACATCTGGATGGTACATAAGAAAATGTGACAGTAATTACCTTTGGAGACTGAAACAAGAGGGTTGTTATAGTTGAAAGAATAACTTTCCATCATGTACTGTCATAGGTATAATTTTTTAATTGTGTGCATGTATTCTCACAATAAAAAAAAATTAAAAAGATAAAATATACAATATTTTGTATTGGAATGTATTGACCAAGATGTGGTTGAGAACAAGGTTTGATCATTGTGATGGTTAATTTTATGTGTCAACTTGGCTAGGCTATGATTCCCAGTAATTTGGCCAAATACTAGACTAGTTGCTATAACGTAACGTAACGTAACGTAACGTAACGTAATGTTAGTACTTTCCATATTGTAATCTAATGTAATCAATCAATCAGTTAAAAGGGGAGTTTCCTCTGGGTGTTGTCTGCGTCAGGATTATAAACGGAAATTTTGGCAGAACTCGTCCCCTCTCTCACCGGTCTTGTGGATCTTAGTTTGCAAGTCTGGAGAAGTCTCGAGCCTGCTGCCTGACCTACAGATTTTGGACTTGCCAGCCCCCGTAATCAGGTGAGACAATCCTATGAAGTGAATCCCTCTCCCTGTCCTTCAGTGAGATATATTTCACTGGTTCTGTTTCTCTAGACAGCCCTGACTAAGACGGTCTTCTTCCACAAGAAGTGAGCTGACCTTTTGTTTCTTGCTTTCTGGGTATGCTTGGATGGGGATGGAAGGAGTAAGTGCTGGAGAGTGGTAAGAACAGTGATCAAATCAGGTGGGAGAGGTGTTTTAGAACCTTTTTATTTGCAGGTGAAATAAGTAAGCTTAGAAAAATGACATCCAGCTTCAAATCTGTTACATTGGCTGACCTCTTTTATTTAAAAAACAAAAACAACAATGAAAAAGAAACTCTTTTTTTGGAGGGGCGGTATTTGACCAATTAGTAGCCTGCTGGGCTAAATGTCTTCTTTAAAAACAGAGTAAGTATGTCTAGGTGCATTGCTAGTTAGTTATTCTCAAGGATGAATTGGTTTAATTAAATTGCTTTCCTTTCTCACAGCTGGTGGATTAGCGAGATTCTGTGTTTGTGAGTTTTAATGAGGGAAGAACTTTGAGGGTATTCAGTGTTCTGCATGGGTCTACTGAGAATCCAGGGGGTGGGGAAAGGCAGGGCAGGAATGAGAGTGAGGAAGTGAGGTGGGAGGAGCCCAAAGACCAACTTGGCTCCATCATGATTGTAACAAGGATGGGCTCTGGAGGGGAAGGATTGTGGATTCATTGTATGAGATGCTGAACCATGAAAATTCTCTCTAGGGCACTTCAAACTTTGAATTGCGATGGCTTTAAATAGCAGAAGCCTGTTGTCTACTTCTCTAGTACTGAAAAGAAGGCAAATTTCTCAATATAAGGGGAGTAAAATGGTGAAATAAGAGCGTGGGTTCTAGGTAGGGTCAGACAGGACTGGGTTCAATAAAAGGGTTAAGACATTACACCTGGATAGTCTTGGCTGAATTATTTAACTCCTCCATGTTTCAGTTGCCTCATCTGGAAAATGCCAATCATGCTCTCTCATGTTTTTTGGTAAGAATTAGATATGATATTTAAAAACTGTCTCGTATGCATTTTATTGGCTCAATATATATTTTCCAATAGGTAAACAACTTTTTGTTTATAGAGTTAGTACTTGTTTCCTTATGTGGAATTGTTTACTTCTAATTTATTATTATTATCCTACGCTGTTGTTGTTAATGTTGCAATTCTTTATGGTGTACCTAATATGTTCAAAGTATTTCTAAGCCTAACAACCATTTAAGATGGCTAGATTTAGCCCATTTTATAGATGAGAAAACTGAAGCCCAGAGAGGTTAAGTAAGAAGTAAGGTCAAGATTTGACTTTCTCTTCCAAATGACTAGAAGCACAGGGCAATGAGCCAGGTTCCAGGGTGACAGAGAAGGGCATTAGTTTGGCCTATAGGCTGCAGAGCATGAAACCAGGGGAGTCCCAGACATCAGAGCTGAAGGATGTTTGAGAGCTAGGCAAACCTTATGGCTAAAACATCATTGGACAGGAGCTAAAGAAAGGCAGACATATGGCTATTGGACTGAGTCCAGAGACAACATAGAGGGAGAGAAGAAGAGATTGAAGGATTTTTGGAAGTTCTTAGAGTTATAGCAGCTTCACCTATGGGGAGACAGGCTAGAGTCAGGGAGGAGGAACCTTTGAGGGTATAGAGTATAGCTGGTTCTTTCATTATTCTTTTTTCTTATCCTTCATTATTATTTTATCTAGGTTATATGTTAAATGTTTCTTGTTGCTTAGTAAGGCTTCCTTTCCCAATCATAAGACTAAACACTAAGGTTTCATTTGTAGAGATAATTCTGAGAGAATTTTGATAAGATTTACAAATAGTGCTCCCTGGCTTTACCATCATGTCCCCTGCCCTCATTACTTTAGGATTTGACCTAAAATCACTGCCCATCTTGGAGTTTTAAGAGAGAAATAGTGCTCAGGGAATATGGGAAAGAGCAATTGTTAGGCAGCAAAGGGCTTCCTTCTAGTTTCTAGCCCAGGGAAGTATAGATACCCTACTTTCATGTGTACCATATTTGGAGCTAAGCTGACTTTAAAGCAGATGATTTTTCTCTTTCATCTCCAATAAATAATGGTACTTAGAGCAATGCATGTTTACTGGTAGCAAATTCCACCGATGGGTGTGGTGAAAAATTGAGTGTTTGTGGACTGTGTTGCTTCTGCTATTGTCTACAGCATTTCCTCTCTTGTCTCGGAGGTTCATGGTTTCTCAGGCGAGGGCAGTTTCAGGTCCAGCTAAATGTCTCGGTTTTCTTACTCCACGGATGAGTAAGGTGGTGGTGGAGCTGTTTTTTTGGTAGGGATTCCATTGTGGGGAGACTCTGTCTTTTTTTTTTTGAAAGGTAAACTGGGGCAACAAGTCACGTCAGTTAAATAATTTCCTTGTTGATATGAGGTAAGGAAAAGATGAATAGCTTTTGGGGAAAGAAACTGTAAGGATACAAGGGAAGAAGAAAAATAAGGAGTTAAACACTGAGAACAACTCATGAGATAGATGAAGTGTAAAGGCAGATAATTTGCTTTTTCAGTTTGGCATGGAGACTGTAAGATAATTTTTTCTTATTAAATTAATAAAGCCCTAGTGTCTGCAACAATGAGCTCAAGTAACAACGATTGTAGCATGGCGCGGGACCGGCAGTGTTTCGTTCTCTTGTACATAGCGTCGCTATGAGTCAGAACCAACTTGATGGCACCTAACGACAACACAATGACATAAAGATAACAAGTGTCTGTTCTGCTCTGGTAGCACCAACGATTGCCCTGAGTCCCTAAATAAAGACATTCAACTTACATAGATGTTTTAAACCCCATCTTGTGGTGAGAGGCCTGAGTATTATAGTAGCCAGAATCAATTCTCACAGTGTGTGCCTAAGAGGTAGTACCTCAAGTAGGATTAGGGCCTGTCCCAGGTACCTTCTGTTATGGACATTGTTTCTCTGTAAATGTTTGGTATCAGCCCAGTTTACCTGATTTTTCTGAACACAACTGCAGTTATCTTTGGGAAAAATTTAGCTTAAACAATGGAAAGATATATATTTATATATGTATATATATAATATTACATACAACAAAGGCCAAAACACACAACAGAGTGGTTTAGATAGTATCAGCAGCTATCATTAGGATTTTGATAAATGTATCCAGGGAATGCTTGGTCTGGGTTGTTCTGTTTGTGTTTATGTTTCTTCCTGTCTTCCGGGTGTTGAGTCATCTGCTGATCTGTGTCAGAGTCAGAGTGCTGGATCACATCCTGCATCAAGTTGTATTGGTTACTTTCTGAAATCAAAGCCAATTTTCTCCTTAAAGAGAATTTTTTCTCCTTTTGCTATTGTTCAGTGTCCTGTGTTTCACATGTAGACTCTTCAATTTTATTTATATGTATTGTGCAGGCTACTGTGTAAACGGTTAATGTTCTCGGTTGCCAACCAAAAGATTGGAGGTTCAGGTCCACCCAGAGGTGCTTCAGAACAAAGTCCCGGCCATCTATTTCTAAAACATCAACCACTGAAAACGCTTTGGAGCACAGTTATACTCTGACACGCATGAGGTCACCGTGAGTTGGAATTGACTTGATGGCAACTGTTCAATTGGTTTTTTTTTTTTTTTTTTTTTTTTTTTGGTTTACTGATTTTTTAACTTTGAAATCTCCAAATATGTGATATGTTGGAGGTGTAATTCTCTTGTTATTCAAGGATGATTTGCAAAAATATCTTGGCCAATGTGCCTGCACAAGCTGCCTGTGACAGGGGCTGTGGTGGGCAAGGGTGTTAGAGACATCTGTGGCTTTTGATGGAAGGAAAGACTTCCCTCCTGAGAGTCACCCAGTACTTGAAGCCATTCGTTTGAGTCTCATGTTGTCTCCATGGCTGTTTAACCACACTGAAAACTATCCTTTTGCTGTTTTGTTGGGATTTTGCTGTCTCTGTGTATGTGTGTTTTGTAACCACGTAAATGGGTGGTGACACGTATAAATGATGATGATGACTCATAAATGTAAAAAGTGAAATTCTGAATTTTAACTCGGAGAAAATCAGCATTATTGATAAGAAGCTGGTATGATATGTCTAAACGTGGAAATTCACTTAGAAAATAGATTCTTCAGCATTTCCTAAATGTCAGGAATGTTTTCCCAGCATTTTGTCATTTAATTTTTAACAACTTTTGAAGTTAGAGATGCCTCATGTTAGAGATGAGGCAACTGAGTTTCTGAAACTGAAGTAGCTTGCCAAGGCCATGGTAAGGGGCAGGGCCAGACCAGGTGCCTGGTGTTGCTGGCACCCGAGTTCCCACACTTCTGATTATTCTCAAGGCTGGGCTTTAGCTAATTTGCAGCTACTTATTGCATTAGCTTCATTATCCTGCTTTCATCGTAATGAAAACAATAATGATCATGCAGCCTAACTATTTGCAGTGGCCACTGTCCAAGGCCATTTGATTCAGAGGCAAAACGCCTATTTGTATAGTACTTTTACTTTGTCAAAATCTAATAAGGGTAGTTTTCTTAGAGAAACCAAACTGCTCTATCTAATTTAATATAGTGACATTTCAGATTACTTCATATATTGCATATATTTTAGTCAATCTCTATGCCTACCATCTTCTACGTTTTAGAAAGTGGAGAACTTAAAAATACTTTGGAAAAATTCCTTCTCCAATTCACTGTACAGATTGAGGACAAGAAAATGGTTCAGTGTTGCTTTCAAAGGCAAGAGCTTCTTAGTAAGAGAGTAGGGATGACAATTCATATCACTGACAGAGAGTCCATTGTCCTTTCTAATATACCACGCTAGCTGGTGTCTAATATGTCTAAAGATATGAGTTCCTCTTTTATTAATAGTCCTTCTATTAATAATGTACTATTCTATTAATGTTCTATTAATAACGTACTGTGACTTTGGATATGCCAAGCTGTTACCGGTATCTTGGAGAACTAAAAAGATTTTCAGAGTTAAGTCTAGAAAGTCTTTGGAGATTCTTAAACATGTTATATGATTATAACTGAAACTATGACAATTGAGGAAGGAAGGAAATAAACATGTATTGAGCATCTATTATTTGCCAGATGTGTCAGTAGGCACTTTACATATAATAACTTTGTGAAGCTTTTAATGTCACTTTACAAGTGAAGAAAGGTCAGAGACATTGAGGAATTCCCCCAAAATTGTACAGATACTAGGATTTGAATCCAGTCTGTCCAACTCCAAAGCTCTTATGCTTTTTCATTACACTGCCTGCCTTCCATATACCTAGTTTGAAAAATCATGTACAGAATTTCATATATGAACCACTTCAGCAACAGAATTGAGCACACTCTCCCTGGGGTAACTGATACTACAAACACCTCTTGTCCCCCCACAAGCTTCCCAAAGTTGAAGAGATGAACACTAGAGGTCTGCTAGACCTAGCAATGCTGCCTACAGTCATCTGAAATCCAATTTCGTATTCCTTTAAATGGTTAAAATTTTACATTAAAGTAGAGGAAATAGTATAATGAACAACTGGGTACCTAGATCCAGCTTCGATAATTTCTGATCCAATTTTATATTCAGTATAATACTGACATAAATTATGGCTCGTCTGTGCTTGTGGGAAGTAGATAATGGATTGTATACTTGCTTTCTCCTTGCAGGCCCTAGTTTTTGCCCCAGTAGAAAAAATATATTTTTTTCTTCCAGTATGAAGTCTTAATAGGTTACCAGCTGTGATATCTAAAAAAGCACAATCTGGGAGATAACAAAAGATCAGCTATCAAAATAAGATAAAGTAGCGATACAAATATTTCACCCTGGAAATAAAGCAAAGTCAGGAGAAAAGTGTGACAGTGAAGATGAGGAGCATGAAAACAAATAACCATTTGGAGCCATTCTGTTCCCAGGAATATACTGTAGTGGTTTCATTCAAGGTTGGAAAGGGTAATAATAGGGCATGACTATCAGGATAAGACCACTGGGCTACCTGAGAAACACAATCATCCTTTACCGCATAGAGTGTCTCCTCTAGGTATTGTAGCTATTCTGCCCTGAGAGGAAATAGAAACTCAAGGAAAGACATCTGTTATGCTCTCATCTTTCAATTCCACATAAATGCTTGGGAACAGAGGTGTGGATAGTAAAAGATGGAAGATAATAGAACGTATTTGCATTTGACTTTGGAATGTATTGTTGTACTTATATTTGCTTGGGGAGTATGTGTATTCTGGTAATTTCCTTCAAAGAACATGAAGAAGCTATCTGTCATGAGCTGATTCTATTGGAGCTGTTTACTTGTTGTGCCAACCTTCAGCTACATTGTATGTGTGCGTTCTCTTCTCTCATTCTCAAAATCTTCCTTGTCTGGTACTACCTTAATGGCAGGATTTCACAAGGTTCTGGTCCTTACATAATATGAACAAGCATTTAAAATATTGACAAAGTTGCAATTAAGCAGATGGGATTCCAAAATAAGATTATCAATGGACTTGAAAGCACTTGTCAAGGCTCTGTCCTCAGATACTGTTCCCAAAGGCATTGAAACACCATAGCCCTTCTGGCCCATTTTCTTTGTCAACAGAGGTTCCACCTCTAGCTCTAGTTTTCACATGATGGTAAGTCTATTTCTTCCCTGTTCTGTTTGTTCTCCTCTCTGACCCTGGGACTGGGAAGAGTTTTTCCCTATATTGAACTCAGAACAAAGCGGAGGAAGTGAAGATAAGGTTTTTTTAAAGAGCACTAACTTAGTACAATGGAACCCTGGTGGTGCAGTGGTTAAGCACTGCTAACTGAAAGGTCGATGGTTGGAATCCACCAGTCTTTTTGTGGGAGAAAGATGTGGCAGTCTGTTTCCAGAAAGATATACAACTTTGGAAATCCTGGGCGGGGGTAGGGTGGGGGGGCAGTTCTACTGTGTCCTATAGGGTCACTAAAAAATAAAAAAACAAAACTACAGGGTCTCTATGGGTTGGAACCAACTCAACAGCAACAGGTTTTTTTTATTTTAACCTAGTACACTGCACAGGTGTCTGCATTTATGCATCCCATGCAGGAAGGAAAAAGTTGTCTTGCCCATAAATTCAGAATCCTGCCCACTCAAACATCAATCATTTACTTCACTTGTGTAGACCTGGCATACTCTTATCTGAAGACTATCTATTAAAGAAATCAAAGCACAGGACTTATAGATACAATGATTTTTCCATCCTGAATCATCTGGTACTGTTGTGATTCCAATGTTTCTGTTCTTTTGCCTTGTAGTTGCATGTGATTTTCCAGATCATTGGTCCTGATTTAGGTTCAAACAATGTAGTCAACATACTTACAGGGTGATACAAAACAATGTAAAATACACTGTCCTTGCACTGAAGACAATTGCCTCTGTGTTGGTGAGATAATAAATATAATGGAAATGGTAATAACTAATATGTTTGGTGCATTTACTCTCTATTGGCACTGTATTCAGTGCTTTACTTGTGGTACCTTATTTTGTCCTTGTAATATCCCTGGAAGGTAAGTTCTATTATAATCCCCACTTTATAGATGGCGGCATGAAGATATGATGGAGTTAGTTAACATGATTCACAGTGTTAAGAGAGGAAGTGGGATTTGAGGACAGGCAGAGCCACTCCAGAACCCAAGCTCTGACACATGCACGGAACAACTGTTGAACACACACGCCAAGGAAAATCTCCTTGAGTGGCGGAGCAGTAGATGAGAGTGGAGGTGTAGTGCTGAGGTAGGGATAGGCATGAGAAAGGCTGGTTGAGGTTAATCAGAAGGAGCTCACTGGGCAAGATCATTTTGAAGGGGCAAAGAAGATAGAAAATGGTGTCAGAGAGGAGAGGAAGGGTGGTCAGTGGATAAGGTAGATACAGGAACGGAGGGGATTCAAGGTATGAGAGAAGATCTGGGAACAGGAGATTACAACAGAAACATCTGTTCTAGGCTAAAAGCCATTTTAAGAGAAATGGTGGTCTGTTGCCTTGCTTTTTAATAAACCAGTAGATGTTGAGTCAATTCCGACTCGTGGCAACCCCAAGTGTGTCAGAGTAGAACTGTGCTTCATAGGGCTGTCATTGGCTGATTTTTTTGGAAGTAGAATGTCAAGCATTTCTTCCAAGATATCCCTGGGTGGACTCGAACCTCCAAACTTTTGCTTAGCAGCTGAGCGCATTAACTGTTTGCACCACACAGGGACTCCTTGCTTTTTAGTAGCAACATGCTTGTATCAGGGACAGATTACCCAATAAGCAAAGTGCGCATGGGCTTACTTGTGCTTACTTACTAAGCTATAGTGCACAGTTTCACCTGTCTTTCACCACATCTTTGATTGTGAAATTGTGCATTACAGATTAGTAAGTAAATACAAATAAGCCTGTGTGTACCTTGCTTACTGGTCAATCCACCCCTGTTTATAATACAGGATAATGGGAATCCATACAATGCCCTATTTTTAGAGGCTCTCCCCGGCAGGTTAGGATTGGGTTCTAATTTCCTTTCCTGGTGCTATAATCTGAGATGTTTTCTTCAAAATGCCTGAGGCTAATTAAAGGAAGTCAAGCCTATCTACACTTTTGAAATTTTGGTGACTAATGTTAATTGCCATATCTTAAAAATTACAAATTCTGATTTTTTAAAGTCTTGTTTTAAAGCACATTGCATGTGTTTATAAAAACAGTAACCTTGAAAGTGTGATAGTGTCCTCTATAGTTAGTCCTATGATATTTTATGATTTAACATGTACTGGGCACATTTGATAAAACAGCTTATCGGCTACAGTTTTATTGGAGTAGATAGCTTCTTATCTTATTTTAAGGTACATTTTACCTTGGTGCCAGGGAATTTGATATCAAGGTAAAATGTAATACTGAAAAATATGCCTAAATAGGAAAGAATAATCTTTACACAAAGGAAATGTGGTACTTAATTATATTTAGGATTGAATCGTATTTTGAATACATTCTAAAGTATAAAACTACATTTTAAAATCACTTTACCAAACTCTTTGTAATATTCATTTACCTTTCTAATCTTAGTTTATTCCACTGAGGACAAATTATTGCTTTTACTTGTTAAGCCTTCTGTTCATATGAATTCTTTTCACGTTTCATTATAGTCATATATAACATTTTACTTCAAAGGAAAAATGCTATGAATTTACAGTGCTTTTAGAATTAAAAAATCTGTTTCCTATTTTGTTGGTTATTACAGAGAACCACTGACTGTAAATAAAAAACATGCTATGTTGAAAAGAAAATTAAAGATCCTGATGTTTCTCTGCCAGATAGCACAAAAACTAAGAACGCCACAGGAATTTTTCAACATTATTAACCTCTTGACAATGTGTGGGTCGTATAAAGGACAAATGAATGTTTTGGAGGGACCAAGAATGCCAATTTTAACAGACTGCCCAATCACTCTAGAAAAATATTTGTGTTCCTGGAGATTATTTGATTTTTATCAAAGCAAATTGAATTGGAAACACAGTATGTATTAAGTTATTGGTACTTATTGTCTAATTCTTTTTCCCATAGAAGTCTCTATGCACTAAAAGAGAACTAAGTCATCAGTTAGACATACCATGTAATGATCCTTATCTTATCCAGACAAAATAAAAGCCTTTTAAGAAGCTACTTCACAAGACAACTGCATAGCTTTCCTCACAGGAACTTGTTAAACAAATAATGATTATTAAAGCCATTGGGTCAATCTCTCACACCAGTTTAACAAGAACAATTCCAAGACGTCTAGCCCATTCCACATTCCATGTGACTAATTATGGTATCCAGTGCTTGGAAAATACCCAGGCAACTCAAAGTAGCTTTTCTTAAATGCTTTATGGTCACTGGCTTTTAAGGAAAGTGATAGAATTGGGTTAACAAGGGGAGAGTCTTCAAGATACCCCCACTGTCAATGCTATAAATAGTCTCAAACATATCTAAAAGTTGTCTAAACGTATCCAAAGCTGAAACATTGCAGATTTAGCTCATATTTGCATTGGAGTTGGCAAATGCTTAAATCCTAGTTGTTGACATGGAGATTTATTGTACTCAATGAGACAGCTAGCTATACTAGGAGCTTTACAGAAATGGTCAGTAGAGAGGCTATTGTGAGTTGTTCACATTAACCACCCAACAGTGCTAACATGTTGCTAATGTGTAACTAAGGCAAGTGCTTCTACATTTCCTACTTAGCATCCAAATTTGTGAAGATTTTGGGAAGATATGACCCAACAGGTTTCTTTTTTCATTCAGTTGATACCCATTAGGCACCTATTTTGTGCCAGGCACTGTATTAGGAGTGGGGGCAATTAGTGAACTAGGTGGACGTAGTATGTTTTTATAAAGGAGATGGACAATAAACAATAAATAAATTAACAAGTAACTGTGGAAGTAAATAAATAGGGTGATGAGCCTAATTATCTGGGGAAGGTGTTCTAGGTAGGATGGCCAAAGAAAGCTTCCCCAAAGAAATGATGTTTGAGAACAAGAATGAAATTGGAGAATGACCAGACACTAGAGGAGCTGGCAGAAGAATGGTCTAGAGTCTAGACCAAGGGATTACCAAATGGAAAGGCCTGAAGGTGAGAAGGAAGGCCTTGGCATGTCCTGCAATAGAAGGAAGTGAATTTGGAGGAAAGCAAGTCAAGGACAGGACGGTGTGAGATGGGGGTTAGAGAAGCTGACAAGAGCCAGATCATAGAGTTGGAGAGGGAAATCCACTTGGCTAACAAAAGGCACGAGCCATGTAACTTTTGACTGTCATGTCCTGAGAGCAGGTATGAGATAATTGACAGTTACACTTGCAAGCTGGAAAATAGATTACAAGGGACAGAACATGCTGCCTGAGCAACGCATACAGAGTGGAGATTTTACTAAGGAGGTCTCCTAAATAGAGCTGGAATTACGAGGCTGGCCACACATAGGTGGCAGATCTTGTTCATGTTAGTTTCTGGAGAGCCCAGCGTTAAAAATAAGCTTCAATGAAAGATTTGCAGTCTAAAAGAGTGGTGGTAGTAGCCAGAAGATTTTTAATTTGGATGATGAAACCATTTTACAAAGGACAGTAGTGCAGGGTGGTGAGTCATCCTGTGTGGGCTGGTTTGAGGTTGAGCACACTGTGGGGTAGCAGGGCCTATCACCTGGGAGGTACATGAACAGCAAGATGGAAGAAACACAGAAAAGTACCATTCTTCTTGTTATTTCCTTCTTCCACAGAGTCAATTCAGTCACAGGTTCCCTGAGGAAGTCTTTCAATTGGATAACAACATACTGACGTTTCTTAAATTTTTAAAATAACTATGAAAATCTGTTGATATTAATAGCCAAACAATGGTAGCAATATTTTTACTTCTTCCTATTCCTCTTGCCTTATTCTCTGTCACCATATGAAGACCAAATTGCTTTCCCAACCACTTCTGCACTCTTACCCAGAATACCCTCCTTCCGTTCTTAGTCTGCTGGGCAACTATTTAAAAATAATTTGAAAAAATTTAATTACGAAATATTTCAAGCATGCGCAGAAAATAATATAAGAGGTACCCATCCGCTCAATACCTAGATTTAGTGGATGACAACTTTCTGCCATATTTGCTTCAAATATGTCCTTATTACCCTAAAAAGGAAATATTACTGATAAAGCTAAGATCGCCTCTCTCCCTCCCCTCTTCGACTTCCCTTTCTCCTCCCTAAATGTAATTCTTATTTCTTTATATATTTTGACTGAAACATAGTCTTTTCATCTATGTTTTCCTAATATATGGAGCAGTGACTCGCTATTCTCAACTGTAAATGAGGATAAAATAGTATCTGCCTCATGGTAATTTTTTTTAAAAAAAATTTATTGCATTGAAATATAGATAACAAAATAGTTGGCATTTGAACTATTTTTACTCCTATTTATTTTTAAAACAGTATCCAGAATGTTTCTTTTGTAAAGTCTTCCTTTATCACCCAGGCTGACTTAGTAATTCTACCTTCTGTTCCTACAATATTTTATATGTAACTTATGTTGTAGCAATTATCATATTGTACTTTGATTATAACCTCTTTCTATAACAAAAGAAAATAACTTGATCATTTTCAATCCTTGTTATCTCGTGCCTAGCACAAT